>NC_054485.1:27219776-27826859 GCF_017639515.1 Carcharodon carcharias
AAAAACTGGCTCCACGGGTCATGATAGAGGATTTTGAAGGCCGCATCTGACCCATGGACTGGGGCTTGGACAAGCTTGGTTTAAAGTATAAATTTATAAAGTCTGACAATCCTAACACCTCCACAATGAGACTTGAAGACTACAAGTCTATCCAATGTCAGCACAGCTGCTCTGGTCATTGTTTACAAGTGTGAATATCTTGCACCTTCTTCCCACTAACCTGGGCCCACCTTTAACCTATAACAACATAGCCACTCAAGTTTGTTATCAGGCAGAATTCAGGTCAAAAGACCCCTTCATTTTTCCATTTTACCCTAAGTGGAGGGGACAGTCCCAAAACATAACAATCTTATAATTATAAATCTCAAACTTATAATTTATAAGAACTAATACACTAAACATTAAAATAGCGCCTTTATGGGGGTAAAACTGAAATTAGGTGATTATGGAAAAATAAATGATGTGAAGAGATTTAATAGAAGTCTTCAAAAGTGTGAGGGGCCTAGACAGAGCAGATGGCAAGAAACTATCCTCACTGGCAGAAGGATTGAGAAAAGGGCTGTAATTTAAGGTGGCTAGTAAAAGAATTAATGAGGACATGAGGAAGAACTTTTTTTTAAACGTAGCAAGTGGTTAGCATCTGGAATGCGCTTCTTGAGAGTGTGGTGCAGGCACTTTCAATCAGGGCTTATAAAAGAGAATTGTATAAGCAGATGAAGAGAACAAATGCAGGATATATGGAAAGGTTGGCATGGGCACGAGAGGATGATTGGCCTCTGGCTGTATGATTCTATTCTACAAAGTCCCTTTCGCCCATCTCCCCTGTGTTTACTGATGCATACAGGCTCCTGATCAAGTATTACCTTGACTTTAATATTCTCATACCTGTTTTCAAATCACTCCAAGACCTCACTCATTATTCCTCTAGTCTCCTTCAGTACAGAAACTCCCTGGATCTCTGCACCCTATCAATCTGGCATCCTGAGCATTCCCTGAATCTAATCATTCTCCCATTGGTAGTCCTGTTTTCAGCTGCCTGAGCCCTAAGCTCTGGAATTCCCTCCCTGTGGGCCAGATTTTCAAAGCAGGTTCAGGAATCTGACACACAGGCAAATTCTGGGTTCTAAGCATGTTCCTCAAGCGCATCGCTTGGACAAGAGAAAAGATAGGAGCTGAATTAGTGATGCTAAGTGCCTCCAAGAGGTGTGAGCCATCTCCTTGCCAGTAACAAAGGCAGGTGGTAGCCATGCTAGAGCCTGCTGCTGTCTTGCTGAAGAGACGAGGCAGCACATCAGAAGGCCATGGAGAATAAAAAACTGAGGGTGATTGGTCTAAAATGAGATAATGTGCACATTCTCGCACAGATTCCTTTTGGGCCCAATAATTTTCAATGTTAATTGAAAAACTTCTTCGTTGCCATACAGCAAACCCAACAGCTGTACACTAATGTGCACCAGACTGATTGGGTTTGCCAAAATCAGCATTAAAAATTGAAGTGCTGATTTCCTCGACTCCTTAACAAGGTCATTAAGGAGCTTAATTGGCCATTAATTGGAAGCAAGCGAGTTCCCCATTCCTTCCCCCATGCCAGCACACTGAAGATTTTACAATGTCCCAGAAGTATTGGCATCCTGGGACAATGTCCAGGAGCAGGAGTTCTAAATGGTGCCTACACTGGGTCATGAGACTGTTGGCATTTAAAAATCCAGCCCTATATCTCATCAGCTCTCCTTCCATCTTTCCTTCTATAAGATACTCCTTATAATCTACATCTGTGACCAAGCCTAATATTTACGAAACTAGGTTTCAAATTTTGTTCCCTATTGTTCCTGTAAAATACTTTGTGATATATTATTCTGGTAAAAATGCCATATAAATGTTGCTATTGTTGAATGAGAGGTGATCTCATTGATATACAAACATACGAACAGGGACCAGGAGTAGGCCATTCAGCCCCTCGAACATGCTCCGCCATTTAATAAGATCATGGCTGATCTGATAGTAATCTGAAATCTGCCGTTGATAACCTATCAACCCCTATCAAAAAGGAAATGGGGAGGGTACAGGCTTAACATGTTCCCTCTAGGGTGATCGGAAGGAGTAACAAGCCCAGAGAACATTGGATGACCAGGGATATTCAGGATTCAATGAGAAACGAAAGATAGCTTTTTAGCAGGTACAAGGGGAGCAAATCAGCAGAGGCATTAGTGGAATACAGAAAGTGCAGGGTGGAGCTTAAGTAAGCAATTAGGAGAGCAAAGAGGGGATTTGAGAAAGCTCTGGCTGGTAAAAGTAGGGAACATCCCAAGATATTCTGTAAGTATATCAACGGGAAGAGGGTAACCATGGAAAGAGTAGGGCCCGTTAGGGACCGAGGGGGGGCAATCTATGGGTGACGCCAGAGGACATCGGTAGAGTGTTGAACGAATACTTCTCATCCGTCTTCACCCAAGGGAATGAGGTTGAAGGTATCGAACTTGGGGAGAGAGAGACTGTGAGGTTCTTGAGCAAATTTATATAGGGAGTGACAAGGTATTGGAGGTGCTGGCAGGCTTAAAAGTGGACAAAGCTCCAGGTCCGGATGATTTGGGTCCAGACTGCTGAGGGAACCAAGGGAGGAGATCGCAGGGGCTCTGACCCAAATTTTTAATTCTTCTCTGGCCATGGGGGGAGGTGCCAGAGCACTGGAGAACAGGTAATGTGGTTCCGCTATTTAAGAAGGGTTGTAGAGATAATCCAGGGAACTACAGACCAGTGAGTCTCACGTCAGTGATAGGGAAACTATTGGAGAAAATTCTGAAGGAGGGAATCTATCTCCACTTGGAGAGGCAAGGTTCGATCAGGGATAGTCGGCTTGGCTTTGTCAGAGGGAGGTCATGCCTAACAAATTTGATGGAATTTTTTGAGGATGTGACCAGGTGTGTAGATGAGGGTAGTTGATGTAGTTTATATGGATTTCAGCAAAGCCTTTGTCAAGGGTCCCACATGGGAGACTTATAAAGAAGGCAAATAAATGCGCATGGGATTTGGGGTAATTTGATAAGGTGGATTCAAAATTGGCTTAGTTGTAGGAGACAGTGGGTGATGACAGAAGCATGATTTAGTGACTGGAAACCAGTGTCCAGTGGCATACCACAGGGATTGGTGCTCAGTCCCCTATTATTTATCATTTTTATAAATGACATAGATGACTATGTGGGGGGTAGAATTAGTAAGTTTGTGAATGACACAAAGATTGGCTGGGTGGTTAACAGTGAGGTTGAGTGTCTTGGGCTACAGAAAGATATAGACATGATGGTCAAATGGGCAGATAAGTGGCGGATGGAATTTATCACTGAAAAGTGTGAGATGATACACTTTGGAAGGAGTAATTGACAAGGAAGTATTCAATGAACGGCATGGCACCAGGAAGTTCTGAGGAACAAAGGGACCTTGGTATGTGTGTCCATAGATCTCTGAAGGCGGCGGGGCATATTAGTGGGGTGGTGAAAAAGGCATATGGGACATTTGCCTTTATCAATCGAAAAGTAGGGAGGTCATGTTGGAGTTGTATAGAATCTAAGTGAGGCCATAGGTGGAGCACTGTGTGCAGTCCTGGTCACCACATTATAGGAAGGATGTGATTGCACTGGAGGAGGTGCAGAGGAGATTCACCAGGATGTTGCCTGGGATGAAACATTTAAGTTATGAAGAGAGGTTGGATAGACTTGGGTTGTTTTCGTTGGAGCGACTGAGGGGCGACCTGATCGAGGTGTACAAGATTATGAGGGGCATGGACAGGGTGGATAGGGAGCAGCTATTCCCCTTAGTTGAAGGGTCAGTCACATGGGGACATAAGTTCTAGGTGAGGGACAGGAGGTTTAGGGGGTTGCAAGGAAAACCTTTTTTACCTGAGGGTGGTGACGGTCTGGAATGCACTGCCTGGGAGGGTGGAGGAGGCGGGTTGCCTCACATCCTTTAAAAAGTACCTGGATGAGCACTTGGCATGTCATAACATTCAAGGCTATGGGCCAAGTGCTGATAAATGGGATTAGGTAGGTAGGTCAGGTGTTTCTCACGTCTCGGTGCAGTCTTGATGGGCCAAAGGCCTCTTCTACACTGTGTGATTCTGTGGATCTGTGATCCCTTGTGTACCAAGAATCTATCTACCTCTGCCTTAAAAATATTCAAAGACTGCTTCCAGTACCTTTTCAAAAAGAGAGTTCCAAAGACTCATGACCCTGAGTGAAAAAAATTGGCCTCATCTCTTTTAAAATTCTTAGAAAGCTTGAAATGTTTTATGCTGAGAAGTTTATTCCCTGACTGGAAATCCAGAACTAAGGTTGATAAGGGGTCTGGCCATTTAGGACTGAGTTGAGGAGAAATTTCTTCATTCAGAGGTTTTTGAATCCTTGGATTTTCCAACTGCGAGGGCTGTTGGATGCTCATGAGTTTTTTCAATACTTTGAGAGGTTTTTTGACACTAAGGAAATTGAGATTTGGGGATAGGGTGTGAAAGTGGAGTTGAAGTTCATCCATGATCCGATGGAATGGCAGAGCAGGTTCGAAGGACTGTGGGGTCTACAACTTCTCTTAGCTCTTTTGCTCTTAATAATCTTCCAAAAACAAGTCAATCAGTCCATAAAGGGGACAAGGCACAGAGTTTATTATTTTTTCTTTTGTTTTTGAAAAGTGAGATCGGGCTCAGTAAGTGGAGTTTGCTTTGTCCTTTGGTGGAATAATACAGAGGACGGATAGCACTCGCGGACATGTTCTACACTGGCTGTCCCCGCAGCCATAACGCACTGAGGTTGGAGTGGGGCTCATGCCCCTCATTGGGGCGGATGCCCCACCTTCTGGAGCTGTTGGCAAACCGATTGGCTGATAGCTCCATCAGTTCCGGCAGCGCCTGGCAGGTGTCAGTGGCAGCTGCCGACACTGCTGCTGAACAGAGGGGCCCAAGGCCTAGAGTCCCCGGAGCAGGTAAGTTTGGGGTCTTCAGCCGGGAGGGTGTGGGTGTGTTAGGGAGAGGGGCAGTGGGGTGGGAGAGGGTGGGTTTAAGGGAGGGAGCAGATAGGAAGGAAAGGGGGGGGTCACCCCGCAGTTGGAAAAAGGCAGCCCCCGAAGAGCAACCACCCCCTCCCTTCCTGCCCTTTAAACATTACATGTAAAAAAAACTTGTCTTCCTGCTCCCACCCTGCTGCCACAGCAAATGTTTTATGGTGTATATTATCAGGCTGCATATTATCAGGGTCAAAAGGATTGATAACAAGCCTAATTGACCTTTAAATGTTTATTGAAATAGGCAGGTGGGCTGCCGATTTCATATTATGAGTTCAGGGATGGTAGGTGAGTGGGAGGGTGAAGGAATGGACGCCCATCCCAATTTATGTGCCCCATTGTGGGAAAATGCCCACTGGTGGCATGTAAAATTCAGCCCTTTAATGTTCACTTGCTCTAAATAAGCAGCTTAATAACTTGCATCTTTTCACAATCTACCTTCGAAAAGATTGGAGAAGAGTACATGAGGTCCATGTGAAAGACAGGAAATTAAGCTTAGATCACAAGGGGTTCCTATTGTTACACTACCAGGCTGTACTTTCATTGGGCTCACAGCAGAACGCAAGATGTATAGACAACTTAAAGGTGTGATTACGTTCTAACCATTTAGATCCTTCCCCATGTTTGGTAGCAGTGGGAGAGTTCTGTCTTTGACGTGTAATCAGTTTTTTGTCATCAGACCTCCTTTTCATGTTATAAAAACAAAAAAACTGCGGATGCTGGAAATCCAAAACAAAAACAGAATTACCTGGAAAAACTCAGCAGGTCTGGCAGCATCGGCGGAGAAGAAAAGAGTTGACGTTTCGAGTCCTCATGACCCTTCGACAGAAGGGTCATGAGGACTCGAAACGTCAACTCTTTTCTTCTCTGCCGATGCTGCCAGACCTGCTGAGTTTTTCCAGGTAATTCTGTTTTTGTTCTCCTTTTCATGTTGACAGTTGAGGATGAGATGATCTGTTGGTTAATGAAACAGTAATTTTGGTGCCAAAAAGGCCAGTACAATTTTGGATTTTATACCCAAGAGCATGGAGAAGTTAGGATGAATTTACACAAATCATTGGTTGGACTACTGTTGTTAGAGTGTTGTGAACATTTTGGGCACTCCATTATAGAAAGGCCATTAAAGTCATTGAGAGAATGGTACAAGGATGAGAAAGCATGATTAAGAGAGCCTACTGGGAAGATTTCCACAGGAGCAGAGAGAGTAAGAAGCAATTGGATATGGGTTAATGAATTGCTGAAGAGTTTGACAGACTAGATAAAGGCTATTTCATCTGGTTGGGTTATCAGTGATTGAGAGACCTTCAACTTAAAATAATCACAATTCAAGTAAGGAGATTTTTCAAAAGACAACACTTGCAATAGTGCAACACTCCTTCATACTGGACTGAAATTACAGCCTATATTGTGTGCTCAATTGTCTGGAGTGGGGCTTGTATCCTCAACTGCTGACTCAGAGATGAGAATGCCACTGAGCCACAGTTGACACAATGGCTTTCAATTCCAACTTAAAGCTTTTTTTCAATATAGTTGTTAACATCTTGACTTATGTCAGGCAGAGTGCAGAGAATTTGATCATCTTTATTCAGACCATTTGCTAGTGGATGAATATATACTTCGATAATTAGAGAATGCTAGTCAGTTAACATGTTAAAAAGGCATTATATTTTGGATTTATAATTCAATAACCTATTGATAATTTTAATTTGCTAAAAGATCTCAGGAACTTGATAGAAAGAGTTGCAACTTTTCTCAATAACAAATTGGATGAAGAAACTTTGGAGTCAGTTTTGGATCATTGTTCCTTTAAGAATATGAAAGAAAACCCCACAACAAACTACCGAGTTGCATCGGAGCTGTACAATACTGGCAGTGGCTCTTTGTATGGAAAAGGTGATCAATGCTATTGAACACAGGAAAGTAATAGGTCAATACAAATCAGCTTGAAGTTTTTTTTTAAAGATTGGTCTCTGTTTCAGTTCTTATTCTTACTGACAAAAAACTTAAAATTAATAGGAAGCGTGTAGAAATAACCTGGTTGTGAGTGAGCACCCTGACCATAAATGGTCATCATGGGTGTGTCCCTTGGATTTTCTAAATGTCAGCAGTATTTCAAATGAGTATCTGAAATTAGTTTCCATTGAGATAGATTTGCCCAAAGTTGATATGTATTTGCCACATCAATCCACATTGCTTAAATTGCACCATCTCGGCTCATTGCTTAAATGGAAAATAATGTGTTACTTTAGACTGCTTCCAGTGATGCAGGAATAGTTGTACAGTGGATCCTTATTGCAATCTCTAGCTGCAATTTCACAATTCTACACCCACTACAGTGTGGTTTCTCATGAGGAGGGCTTTTCAGAATATCACAAATGCACAGTCCATTGTTTTGGATGGACAGCTTAATGGCCAGTGCCTTCCTAAGATACCCTTCTGATGAGCACCACATCTCATTTGAAATGTTGGATTACTGAATCACCCAATTGAGTTTCTGGTCCACGTTCAGTATTGCACTAACATGCATTATTCTACATGTATGGTATCAGGAAGTTTTCATGAAGTTATTAATGTATATAATATTTTGGAAAATATTTTTCTGTTAAAATAGAGGTTTAGTCTGCAGGTGTGTCTTAATTGGATTAAAGCCAGCTAGTCTGGGTGCTTTGATATGTACTAGTTTTAATATGTAAGAGAGATAGCATGCACTTGCATTTTTTGAACAGTGCATTCGAGAAGTGGAGTGAAAATGTGACACCTATCTAGCAGCTACCTAGCAATATGTTTATATTACTAATAAAATTGGTACTATGAAAGGGGGTTTCATTGTTAAAAGGTGAAGTTTAAAGAGGCTGGTGAGATAATGTGAATTTGAATTCAATCAGTGGCGGTAGGTATAACTTGAGCAGTTTTCGGATGTGCAGAGCAGGGGCAATGTGAAATCAAAAGGCAGCTATAAGCCTCCAACTGGCTCCAAATGAACCAATGTGCAAGAACTTCATTTTGAATTTGTAAGGTGAAAATGCTTTGCCTAGTGCTTGGTTAAGCCTATGGGTTGCTGTTGTGTTAATGGACATTAATTTGGGAATTTGTTATAAGTTATGATAGTAGTAATTTGTAGCCATGTGTATATGTCAACCTGTGTAAATTAATAAAATGTTTCAATTAGTTTAATGTAAAACCTCAAGAACTGATGGTCTGATTCCTGAATTTAGAGTTGCATCTCAAACCTCAAACATAACACATAAAATTATAGGTTATGACAGTTGTTTAAAGTTTACCTCTGGAATTTTTTTTAAAAACTCCGCTTTACCAACTGCATTGGTCATAACAATTGGGAGCTCATCCAGGGTAAATCATATTTCTAATTCCTCGATTGTTTAGGAATTGGTGAATCTTAAGCATATGAGTACGAGAGGCACGTTGAGTTCAGGAGTTGGTGAGGTATTTTGGAGGCATTAAATTGTCCATCCAAAACAATGGATTGTGCATCTGTGATATCCTGAGATGCCCTTCTCATGGTGAGATTGCAACATGGTTTTGACAACTGCTAAGACTTGTCTGGGAGTAGAAGAGACAACTCCAAATGGTTTAGAGACAATAATCAAAAGTATGTTAACAAGAGTTGGTGGATAAGCTACAATTGGGGTTACCTGAGGGGGCTAAGAAATCAGATATAGTTAAAAGTATAGCACAGTATCTACAGTTGGAAGTGAAAACTGACACTAGCCACAGCTAGAGGTAGTGAGACCTCAGTTGCAAATGAAAAGGCTTGAATTAGAAGCAAAGGACAGAGAAATAGTTTCAAAGAGGAATTAATAATTGTGAAATGAAGAAGAAGGAAATATAAAGAGAGAGAAGGGATTCCAACTGAAAATGTTGCCAGGGTTAGAAAAGTGTAGCTACGAGGAGAGATTGGATAGGTTGTGGTTATTTTCCTTGGAACAAAGAAGGCTGAGAGGTGACTTGTTTGAGGTGTACAAAATTATGAGGGGAATAGATAGAGTGGACAGGATAAAATTGTTTCCCTTGATGGAGAATTCTAGAACCAGGGGACATAGATTCAAGATAAGTGGCAGAAGTGTAGGGGGGACATGAGGAAGAACTTTTTTATGCAGAGGGTAGTGGGTGTCTGGAATTCGCTGCCCAAGTTGGTGGTAGAGGTAGAAACTTTAAATTCTTTTAAAAAGTACCTGAATCTGCACCTAAAGTGTTGTAAGCTGCAGGGCTATGGGCCGGGTGCAGGAAGGTGGGATTAGAAAGGGCATCTGGGTGCCCTTGGGCTGGCATGGACAAGATGGGCCGAATGACTTCCTTCCATGCTGTAATTTTTCTGTGGTTCTATGGTTCTAAGAGATATTAGTAGGTGAGGAAGTATATCTCCAGAGTAGAACCCAGTGGGGATATGTTCAAATTTGTACAAGCTCTTCCAAAGTATGAGGAAACAGATATTGAAGCATTCTTTATTTCATTTGAGAAGCTAGCTAAACAGCTAAAATGGCCACAGGAAAACTGGACATTATTATTAGTCTAAGTTATTAGGTAGGGGGCTTGAGGTATATGCTTCACTTTCAGAAGAAATGTTGGTGAATTATGATCTGATGAAAAAAGCTATTTTGAGTGCATATGAGTTGGTTCCTGAAGCAGACAGACAGGAATTTGGGAATATAAGAAAATAGCCTTGGCAAACTTATGAGTTTGAAAGAGTAAAACAAAGTAATTTTGACTGGTGGATATGGGCATTAAAAATAGAGACAACCTTTGCAGCTCGTAGGGTAATCATTCTTTTGGAAGAATTTAAAGATTCAATCCCTTCAGTAATGAGAACTCTTGTGGAGGAACAGAGGGTTGACTCTGTAAGACAAGTAGCAGAGATAGCTGATGATTATGAGTTAGTTCATAGATCTAAACCTTTTTTTCCTCACCCTTTCAATTTGGAAAATATGAGGAGGTAAAAGGAAGGCAGGTAGTCAGGGAAGAGAAGGAGTAGCTGGAAGTTCCCAGGAAGTTTTTTTCAGAATAAAAAGGAAGGCACTGAAGGTAAAAGTTACACTCAAAAATTGACATGTTTTCATTGTAATAAAGTGCAGCACACAAAGTCAGTGTGTTGGAGATTGCAGGGAAGATCTATAGGAATTATTGGGGTACAGAAAAGCTCTGGAAGTAAAAGTACTGTGGGCTCTGAGGTTCAGGCACAGGAGAAGCCAGTGATTTGTGTACAGCTGAAACAGGGGGAATCAGTGGAAGATAAAGAAGTGGGAATGTGTTCAATGTTTCCTCAAGAGGATTCTGAGGAGCAGGTTGCAAAAATGTTAAAAAGGTTTTGTATGTGAAGGGAAAGTCTTTCCATGTGTACAGGGTGGAACAGGTAAAGATATTAAAATATTAAGAGACACAGGGGCTAGTCAATCCTTAATGTTGTGGGATAGTGATATTTGTTGTACAGAGGGAATGTTGCAGGAAAAGGTAATAATAAGTGGGGTTCATAGTGATGTTAAATCTATTCCGTTGTGGAAGATAAATTTAAAGAGCAGATGGAAGATGGCGAAGTTATAGTTGGAGTGATGGAAAAATTACCCATTGCAGGGATTCAGTTTATTCTGGGTAATGATATAGCTGGATCGCAAATGTAAGTGATGCCTATGGTAGTTGAGCAGCCTGTAGAAGTGTTTTCAACAGAAATGCGACAGAAGGAACACCCTGGATTGTTTCCTGATTGTATTATAACAAGATCAAAGGCCCATAGGGAAGAACAACATAAACAACATAAGCAGGCAGTTCAAAGGCAAGAAGAAGGTGTTGAAATCCAATTACCTGGCACTGCATTTGATAATATTGTTCAGGAGAAAGGAACGCATGACAGCTCAGGTGAAGTGTTTAACTCAAAGAGGTTAGTGGAGTTACAGAAAAGTGATTTGCAATTAAAACAGTTATATCAGAAAGCTTATTCAGACACCGGAGCAAAATGTAGCCCAGTATGTTATTATTTTCAAGGGAATATATTAATAAGAAAGTGGCGGTCGGATCATGTCTCAGCAAATAAAAGCTGGAGAGAGGTGCATCAGATTGCTTTCCCATTAAGTTATAGGAATGAGATTCTGAGGATTGCTCATGAAATTCCAACGGGGGTGGTGGTGAGGGTGGGGTGGGGGGGTGCCACGTTTAGGAATTAGGGAAACACAGGAAAAGATACAGAGCTTTTTTGTTGGCCAGGATTGTATAGGGATGTGGTCAAATTCTGTAGAACCTATTATACATGTCAAGTAACAGGAAAATCACAAGCAATGATTAAGCCGGCGCCTTTAACCCCAATACCAGCATTTGAAGAACCTTTTATTAGGGTCATAATTGATTGTGTAGGAACCCTCCCTAAGACTAAAAGTGGAAATCAGTATTTATTAACAATAATGAATGTGTCTATCAGGTTTCCTGAAGCAATGCCTTTAAGAAATATTACAACTAAGAAGATTGTGGAGCAGTTAATTAATTTTTTTTTACAAGATATGGTTTACCTAAGGAAATACAATCATATCAGGGGTCAAATTTAATGTCACAGCTGTTTTAAGGAAATAATGAACAGTTTGGGGATAAAACGGTTTAAGTCGACAGCTTATCATCCGGAGTCACAAGGAGCATTGGAAAGATGGCATTAAACTTTAAAAATTCTGATAAGAGCACACTGTCAGAATTATGCACAAGATTGGGATACAGGAATTCCATTTTTGTTATTTGCTATTAGAGACGCTCCTAATGCATTGACTGGTTTTAGCCCTTTTGAACTAGTTTATGGTCATGAGGTAAGGGGACCACTGGAATTAACTCAGGAGAAATTGAGGGGTCAAAATTCAGAAACTACTCTCCTGAATTAGGTAGCAAATTTCACAGAAAGATCAAACAGAACATGTGAGTTGGCTCGGGAACATTTAAAGATATCACAGCAAGTGATGAAAGTGAAAGCAGATAAGAAAGCTAAAATTCGCAGTTTTGTTTCTGGAGAGAAAGTACTAGTTTTGTTCCCAGTACTAGGGGATTCTTTAAATGCAAGATTTAGTGGGGCTTGCAGGATTGAAAATAAATTGAGAAAAGTAAATTATTTAAAAAATACTCCAGATAGAAGAGGGTGTGTCAGGTAAATACACTTAAAAAGTATTTTGACAGGGAAGAGGAACAAAAACAGGTGTTAGTGATGGTGAATGATGAGAAAGAGGCAGAAGATCAGGACCCTGAAATTGATTTTCCTCTAGTCAAATTGGATAATGAAGGGGTGCTTTAAATTTTAAAGGAAATGTTGAGTTACCTTCCAAGCAAGTGTCAAAGTGATCTGGGAAAGCTATTGTAGTCACACAAACCTATTTGCGGAAATAAGTTGGGAAGGACACATTTAGCTTTACATGAGTATGTATAGAAATATCATCTTGTGAGGCAACAAGCTTATAGATTAAATCCAGCAAAGTTATCACAAGTACAAAAATAAATTGATTTCATGATCCAAAATGATATAATTGAGTATAGTTGTAGTAACTGGAGTTCTCCTGTTGTACTGGTGAAACAGATGGAACACAAAGGCTGGGTGTGGACTGTCAAAAGGTGAATGCGGATTCATATCCCATACCATGATTGGAGGATTGCATTGAGAAAGTGGGACAATGGGAATTTATCACAAAGGTTGATTTGTTAAGGATACCATTGTTGGAGCGAGCAAAGGAGATATCAGCTTTTGTAACGCCCAGTGGACTATATCAGTTTAAAGTCATGCCATTTGGTATGAAGAATTCAGTGCGACATTTCAAAGGCTGACAAACAAATTAATTGCGGGTCTAAGCAAATGTGCGGTTTATATTGATGATCTAATTGTTTTCAGTCAGACTTGGGAGGAGCATTTACAACATCTGCAAGAATTATTTACCCGACTACAAGAAGCTAATTTGATGAACTTGGCTAAAAGTGAATTTGCAAAAGCGCAAGTTATGTATCTAGGCCATGCCATTGGACATGGTAAGATGGCTCTGAGAGATGCAAAAGTCAAGGCTATCATGGATTTTCCAGTGCCTACAACAAAATGAGAAATTTTGAGATTTCTGGGCATGAGTGGGTTTTACTGGAAATTTGTACCAAATTTTAGCCAAGTGGTTGCTCCACTGACTGAACTATTAAAAAAGAACAAGAAGCTTCAACAGATACTGGAGGCAAAAGTCATTCAATAGTTTGAAAAATGTATTAACTACGATGCCAGTGTTGGCAGTACCTAATTATGTCAAGCAATTCAAGTTGGCCATTGACGCGACATAGGCATTGGGGCTGTACTGTTAAAAGAAGATGATACTGGAATTGAAAAACCAATAGGGTATTTTTCACAGAAGCTGAATGTACAACAGAGAAGATATTCAACGATTGAAAAAGAGACTTTGAGTTTGGTGTAAACATTGCAACATTTTGAAATTTATGTTCCAAACAATTAATCGGAAACAATTGTTTATACAGGTCATAACCCTTTGAAGTTTTTGGACAAATTTTGAGACAAAAGTGCAAGGCTTTTCTGAAGGAGTCTATTATTACAATCATTTAATCTACATATTATACATATTGCTGGACGAGAAAATCTGTTCGCAGATGCATTATCAAGAATTTGAAGCTGAAAGGAAATTGTGACATTTAAATAGAAAAAACCTGGACACTGAACTGAAGTGATTTCTATTGATACCAAGGACTTGTGTATATATATTGTTATGTTAATGAAATGAATCTGGTAATGAAATAGTGTAATGAGTACAGGAGATAGTGTGAGATGGGTTATTAAATAGAAGCCATCTTTTTAGAATTGTGACGGCTCATTTTTCGATAGGGAAGGGGGTGTCATGAAGCTATAAGTATATATAATATTTTGGAAAATATTTTTCTTTTAAAATAGAGGTATAGTCTGTGGGTGTGTCTTAAATGGATTAAAGCCAGCTAGTTTGGGTGCTTTGATATGTACTAGTTTTGATGTGTCAGAGAGATAGCGTGCATTTGTGTTTTTTGAATAGAACATTCAAGAAGTGGGGTGAAAGCTTGATGCTTGTCTAGCAGCTACCTAGAAATATGTTTATATTACTAATAAAATTGGTACTATGAAAGGGGGTTTCATTGTTAAAAGGTGAAGTTCAAAGAGGCTGGTGAGACAATGTGAATTTGAATTCGATCAGTTGTAGTAGGTATAACCTCAGCAGTTTTTGAGTGTGCAGAGCTGGGGAAACGTGAGATCAAAAGGCAGCTGTAAGCCTCCAACTGGCTCCAAATGAACTAAAGTGAAAGAACCTAATTTTGAATTTGTAAGGCAAAAATGCTTTGCCTGGTGTTTGGTTAAGTCTATGGGTTGCTTTTGCCTTAATGGAGATTAATTTGGGAATTTGTTAAAAAGTTATGATAGTAGTAATTTGTAGCCATGTGTATATATATATATATATTTTTAACCTGTGTAAATTAATAAAATGTTTCAATTAGTTTAATGTAAAACCTCAAGAACTGATGGTCTGATTCCTGAATTTAGAGTCGTGTCTCAAACATAACACTTAAAATTATAGGTTATGACAGTTGTTTAAAGTTTCCTTCTGGAATTGTTAAATAACTCCGCTTTACCTAATGCATCGGTCATAACAGAAGTGTTAAAGCTTCTAAGTCTAAATTGATTGCAAAGGTATACTGAGATTATTATTTAATGTTTAAATTTGGGATTATTTATTTTTTAGAGGTTGTTGGGTACTGCAAGAATCACTTTTTTGTGTCTCAGGATGAGTGGCTTGATTCTATCTTCCAGGAGAGAATGGCCGACTTCCCTGTGAAGTTTGACTATGATATTGTTAATGTCCCTTCTTTCCCAAATAAGCAACAATTTTAAGATATTGAAAATGTCGCAGTAAGTATAACCTTGCTATTCAAGAAAGGAGGGGAGGGATAATGGGGAATTATAGGCAGTTAGAAATCAGTTGCAGGGAAACTGTTGAAATCTATTATTTGGAATGTGGTAACAGGGCACTTGGACAATCATAATACGAATGGGCAGAGTCAACATTAATTTAGAAAAGAGAAATTCTATTTTCACAATAATGTTAAGCGTTTTTTGAGGCTGTAATGAGCAGGGTCAATCGGGGGAACTGGTGTATGCAGCATATCTGGAATTTCAAAAAGCTTTGATAAGCTGCCATAAAATAGTTTATTCCACAAAATTTGCATTCATGTGATTGGTAGTAATATATGGATTGAGGATTGGCTAACGTACAAAAAAGAGAAAAAAATACATGGCTCATTTTTGAGTCGGCATGTTGTAAATGGTGGGGTATCGTAAGGATTAATATTGAGATCTCAGTTATTTACAATCCATGTCAGTGACTTAGGCGAGGGGATTGTGTATAACATACATAGTTTTCTCAGGATATAAAATCAATTGGAGAGTAAACTGGGGCAGACAAAAAGAGGCTGCAAAAAGATGTGGACAGGTTAAGTTAATGGGTAAGATAGTGGCAGATGGAATATAAAGCGGGGAATTGTGAAATTATCCACTTTCTTGGGAAAAATAAAAAAGCTGAATATTTTTATATGGTTAAGGACTAGGAAATAGTAGCATTCAAATGTGGGTGGCTTAATATGCGAATCACAGAAAGATAAAATGGAGGCACAGCATTCAAGTAGGAAGGCAAATTATATGTTAGCCTTTGTGACAAATGGATTGGAGCGTAAGGGTAAAGATGTATTACTATAATTATATGGGGTCTTGGTGGTTAATGGTATGTTAATTATATTGTTAAGATAAATAGGTGAAGAGCATTGTTTAATTGAGTACTTAGTGCATTTCTAAAGAAAGAATGCTGGGACACTGGGTTGGGAGGTAGGAAGTATACAAATGTAATGCTTCATTCTATGAATAAACTTATTTTCAAGAAAAGTATCAGTGTCAAGTTTCATACTACACTAACTAGCTTGGGATTAGATTAGCAATGGTGAGATCACACCTGGAGTATTATGTGCAGTTTCTTTACCTAAAGCAGGATATACTTGCCTTAGAGAGAAGGCAACCAAGATTCACTGGACTGATGTTTGGAATGAGATGATTGTCCTTTGAGATGAGATTTAGTAGACTAGGCCTGTACTCCGTAATATTTGGAAGAATTGGAGGTGATTTTATTGAAACATAAATTTGTAAAGGGGCTCAGTAGGCTATACCAGTGGTCTACAACCAATTGCATCCACAACAAAGGTGGCATGTGAGATGATTTTCAGTGGCATGCAAGATGATCATCCACTCTGAGCAGCCAGAGCCGCAGACATGATAGGTTAGCTTTAAAAATCGGAACCAGAGAGTCCTGACTTTTTAAAAGCCGATCTGACAGTGTCAATTTCCCTGAGTTGCTGCTTCTGACCTTTGGGTGGCAGCATGGGGCCGATTTTTGTATTTAAAAGCCCACCAGAACATCAAAGATGCCTGAAGGTGGGTAGAAAGTACCAAAGGTAGAAAAATGGTAGGTGAAATCCCTGAAGTTTAGAACTAATTACATGCCATGTGTGTAGTGGGGGTGGGGTGGAGGTTGGAAGGGAGGGTTAGAGGCAGCTGGCGGTGAGGTGGGAAGGGGTTGGGTTTGAGATAGGGAGGGAGTTGGAGGGGGGATATGGGATATGGAGGGGGTATTCAAATAAGTGCCGGACATTGGAAAATGAAGCAAGGAAAAGCAAGGGCAACGATTGCAGTAAACTGGTAAGATAATGGCAATTATGCATAGAGACCTTACAAATGTTAAAAAGTATTACTGGCACACGAAAACTTAAAGTGAATAGATGAAGACACTGTATGCCATTTCTGAAATGTTACTGACCCTGGGCTGTACGATGGGAGGATGTTTTTTTCTGGCCAGTAAGTGCAGAACTAAGGGCCAGAATATCAGTATAAAGGATCAGCCATTTAGGACTGATTTGAAGGATGTTCTTCATTTAAAGGGCTGTTTAAAGGGCACTTAAAGTGCACCTGGAACTGCAATGCAAAGGGCACTTGGAGGTGAGTGCACAGTAACGTTGGTCAGTGCTCTTGAGGGTCACCTGTTGGACCTCAAGGTTGAGGTGCTGCACATTCAGGTGAGGGAACACGCGAGGTGCATTTTCCCGGCTGGCTGACAATGCAATGCCAGGGCAAGGGCTACACTGCGTTTGAGGCAAGTTGGGGTGCACTGGGATGGGGGACAAGGGCTGCACTGTATTTCAGGTGAGTTGAGGAGGGCAAGGGCTGCACAGCAGTTGATGGTAGTGCACAAGCACCTGCGGGGGTTTGGAGGCAGGGAAGTACCATACATTAGGAAAACCTTATATAAAGTGACCATTCCTCCATAGCTGAGGCAGTTCAGACGCAGGCACTTTGACATGCTTGGAGTCGGACCTCCAGCTTATCTACTCATTCAAGCAATTCAGAGGCCAGAAAATGCCATAAGATGCTCCAGAGCTTTTCACCCCTCAGGCAGATACTGCAAACTAATGAGCACTTTAGTGGACTGCAGACCAATTGGACAACTGTGTACATTGCACAATCTCCTTGTGAAAGCTGACCACGGAGCAGTCACTGGTGCCTGTGTTCACAGCCTCTTGCAATGTCATCATTCAGGTTTGGATCAGTCTCCCCCATGGTTCAAGTTAACAATGCAGCCTTGCAGTGCAGGTTAGAAGAACGCCTTCGCCTGAGCTGGGAGTACAGCATGCAGTCCGTGGGCAAAGCTGCCGCCAATCGGTCAGATGGAGTGGGGCTCAGGAGGGTGGGGTTTTGGCCAGCCATGCAGCGCACTACACTGTCCATCTAAGTGGTCGCCACCGCTCCTCGCGATGTGTTAAGGGGCCTTCATGCTTAACCAAGAGAGGTTCTTTGTACAGAAACAAAAATTAAAATGGCTGGAAAAACTCAGCAGGTCTGACAGCATCAGCGGAGAGGAACACTGTTATGTTTCGAGTCCGTATGACTCTTCAACAGAACTAAGGAAATAGAGAAATGAGGTGAAATATAAGCTGGTAGAGGGGGGTGGGACAGGTAGAGCTGGATAGAGGGCCAGTGATAGGTGGAGGCAAAGAAGAGATTGCCTAATATGTCATAGATAAAAGGACAAAAGGGTTGACAGTGGTGATATTATCTAAGGAATGTGCTAATGGGGATATTAAGGGTGGCATACAGGACCCAGATGGCCCCAGTGGGGGAGGGGTGGGGGCAAGGGATCGAAATGGGCTGAAAGATGGAGATAAAACAATAGATCGAAATAAATTTAAAAATAGGTGGGAAAAGAAAAATATTTTTAAAAAATTATAAATTATTGGAAAAAGGGGTTCGGAAAGGGGGTGGGGATGGAGGAGAGAGTTCATGATCTGAAGTTGTTGAACTCAATATAAAGTCTGGAAGGCTGTAAAGTGTCTAGTCGGAAGATGAGGTGCTGTTCCTCCAGTTTGCGTTGAGCTTCACTGGAACATTGCAGCAGGCCAAGGATGGACAGGTGGGCATGAGAGCAGGGCGGTGTGTTGGAATGGCAAGCGACAGGGAGGTCTGGGTCATGTTTGCCGAGAGACCAAAGGTGTTCCACAAAGTGGTCACCCAGTCTGCGTTTGGTCTCTCCAATGTAGTGGAGACCGCATTGGGGGCAGCAAATGCAGTAGATTGAATTGAGGGAAGTGCAAGTGAAAGGCTGCTTCACTTGAAAGGAGTGTTTGGGCCCTTGGACGGTGAGGACGGGGGAAGTAAAGGGGCAGGTGTTGCACCTTCTGTGGTTGCATGGGAAGGTGCCGTGGGAGGGGGTTGAGATGTAGGGGGTGATGGAGGAGTGGACCAGGGTGTCCCGGAGGGATTGATCCCTACGGAAGGCCGCCGGGGAGGTGAAGGGAAGATGTGTTTGGTGGTGGCATCATGCTGGAGTTGGCGGAATTGGCAGAGGATGACCCTTTGAACGCGGAGGCTGGTGGGTGATAAGTGAGGACAAGGGGGACCCTATCATGTTTCTGGGAGGGAGAGGAAGGTGTGAGGGCAGATGCGTGGGAGATGGGCAGGACACGGTTGAGGGTCCTGGCAACCAACATGGGTAGAAAACCTTGGTTAAGGAAGACATGTCACAGGAACTGTTTTGGAAAGTGGCATCATCAGAATAGATGTGACGGAGGGAAAGGAACTGAGAGAATGGGATGGAGTCCTTACAGGAAGCCAGGTGTGAGGAGCTTTAGTCGAGGTAGCTGTGGGAGTCTGTAGGCTTGTAATGAATATTGGTGGACAGTCTATCACCAGAAATTGAGTCAGAGAGGTCAAGGAAGGGAAGGGAAGTGTCAGAGATGGACCATGTGAAAATGATGGAGGGGTGGAAATTGGAAGCAAAATTAATAAATTTTTCCAGATCCAGACGAGAGCATGAAGCGGCACCGAAGCAGTCATCAATGTACCGGAGAAAGAGTTCTGGAAGGGGGCCTGACTAGGACTGGAACAAGGAATGTTCCACATAGCCCATAAAGAGACAGGCATAACAGGGGCCCATGTGGGTACCCATAGCCACACTTTTATTTGGAGGAACTGAGACGAGTTTAAAGAGAAATTGTTCAGTGAGAGAACAAGTTCAGCCAGATGGAGGAGACTAGTGGTGGATGGGGATTGTTCGAGCCTCTGATTGAGGAAGAAGCGGAGAGCCATTAGACCATCCCGGTGGGGGATGGAGGTGTAGAAGGATTGGATGTCCATGGTGAAGAGGAGGTGGTTGGGGCCAGGGAACTGAAAATTGTTGATATGATGTAGGGCATGAGAGGAATTGCAGATGTAGGTGGGAAGAGACTGGACAAGGGGAGAGAGAATGGAGTCAAGATAGCAAGAAATAAGTTCCGTGGGGCAGGAACAGGCTGACATGATCGGTCTGCCGGGACAGTCCTGTTTGTGGATTTTGAGTAGGAGGTAGAAGCGGGCCGTCCGAGGTTGGAAGCTGTGGGAGGAAGATCTCCAGAGGCGATGAGGTCAGTGACAGTCCTGGAAACAATGGCTTGATGTTCAGTGGTGGGGTCATGGTTCAGGGGGATGTAGGAGGAAGTGTCTGTGAGTTGACGCTCAGTCTCTGCGAGGTCGAGGTCAGTGCGCCAGACAACAACAGCACCACCCTTGTCAGCAGGTTTGATGACAAAGTCAGGGTTGGACCTGAGAGAATGGAATGCAGCCAGTTCAGAAAAAGACAGGTTAGACTGGGTAAGAGGAGCAGAGAAATTGAGACAACTGATATCACACCGACAGTTCTCAATGAAAAGATCAAGAGTAGGTAAGAATCCAGAGGGAGGGGTCCAGGTGGAGGGAGAATATTGGAGGCGGGTAAAAGGATCTGTTAAATGGGGAGAGGACTCCTGCCCAAAGAAGTGAGCATGGAGACGAAGGCGGTGGAAGAAAAGTTCAGCATCGTGCCGAGCCCGAAATTCATTGAGGAGTGGGTGTAAGGGTATGAAACTGTAAGGAAATGTTCTTAGTAAACCCATGCTAACCCACATGTGTCTCTCATCCTGCAGGAGGAGTACATCAGGAGCATGGAGCTGGATGACTGAGCTGTATGCCTCATGGCTTACAGAGAGTGGAGGCGAAGGAAAAGAGAGCAATGGAGGCGTCTGGCTGGGCAGAGGGAGGAGCAGCACCCTCAGGAAGAAGGTGCAGCTGGGGCTCCCGCATACTCCGCTGGAGAGTCACAATGAGCCGTTGTTGGTCGGCGCCTAGTTAGACCCAGGATCTATGGATAGCACTTGTCATTCCTGCAGGTAACTGCGAACCAGTGTCGCCGAAGGCTGCGCATGTCCAGGGAACTGGTCGGTCACATCTGCCACTTGCTGCAGCATTTGGGGCCACGGGGACATAGAGGGCACCGACTGCCAGTGGCCGTGAAAGTGACTGTGGTGCTCAAATGTTACACCAATGGCTCCTTTCAGAGCTCCAGAGGTGACCTCTGTGGGATATTGCAAGCCTCCATGCACAAATGCATCCAGTAGGTCACAGATGGCATCATCACGAAGGCACACAACTTTGTGCACATCGCCCGGGATCAGGAAAGCCACGTTGCAAGAGCGATTGGATTTGCCCAGGTCTCAGGTTTCTCCCAGTTGTAGGGTGCCACCGACTGCACTCATGTGGTGCTCAGACCTCCATGGCAACCATCGGTCAACTACGTCAGCTGCAAGGGCTTCCACTCACTGAATGTTCAGCTGGTGTGCGACCACCACAATTAAATCCTGCAGGTCTGTGCACTGTTCCCAGGGAGTATCCATGACTTCTACATTCTCAGTGGGTCTCCGATCCCTGACGTCTTCCAGGGTCCACAGAGGCTGCAAGGTTGGTCCTCGGCGAAAGGGCCACCTGCAGAAAACGTAGCTGATGACACCCATGCTGTGGCCTCCGAATGCAACAGAGAGATAGTACAAGGCTCATGCTACAACTAGCACCTTGGTGGAGCAAACCATCGGAGTGTTGAAAATGAGGCTCCAGTGCCTGGATTGGTCTCGTGGAGCCCTGCAGTTTGGTCAACAGAGGATGTCACCCATCATCATCGCCTGCTGCGTCCTTCACAACCTGGGCTGCAGTGGGCAGAGGAGCTGACTAAGGAGGAGATGGAGGAGCTGCACATCCCCTCCGAATATGAGGTTGGCAATGGGAATAAGGGTGAGGAGGTCATCGAAGGCGAAGATGATGGTGATGAGACCATCACACTGGCTCTCATAGCTGCTAGATTCATGGAGGATGATGACGACATGCAGTAAGGAGACAACATAGATCCTCATATTGCATCTGTGAACGTTTGACTCTTGTCTGGCTGATGGCAACGCACATGCCTTCTGTGATAAGGCTCTTGTCATGGAGATACAGCGGATGCCCATAGTCCCTACATTCAGGAGAAGGATGACAACATGCAGTGGGGACACTCCATAGATCCTCACAAAGCTTATGGAACTGTCTGACTCCTGTCTGGCTGATAGTACCCCGCTTGCACTCTGTGAAAAGGGTCGTATCATGGAGATGCAGTGGGGAAAGTTTAACTTGTCCTGATCCTATTGCATCCTTTGTGAGCTGAACCAGTCAGAACCACAGTGTCACCAGCCACAGATAATGGGGGGGGGGGTTTGCGGTTGTGGTGGTGGTCAGCCACACCTCGAAGGTGCTGGGAGCATACAGAGAGAATGATGGAACTCTGTGCCACCAGCCCAGGACTTTCTGAGAGGAATGACAAGCACCATTGAGGTGCAGGCATGACTTATGTGACCAGTGACACTAAAGGCGCACCATGTGTGTGATGGGAAGGTTGCACAGAGCACAGGGAAGAGGCCCTGGACTGATACACCTGCATTTATGTTGTGCAGGAACCAGGGTTTCACATCTGAGTGACACAAACACTGCTCATCAGAACAAGGAGCCATATGCTAGGAGACACTCTTGGGAGTTAATTAACAAAGTGAATATTATATACAAGTGATTACCACCCGTACCCAGACAATTACACATTCTCAATCTTCCTAACCCTGCCGCTACGCCTTGGTGCTCCCCCAACATCTGCAGAGGTGGATGCAGCCTGCTGGCTGTTATGTCCTGTCTGTGATGACCTTGACGGGCATCCTCTGAGGGCTGAGACCTGGAGAGCCCCGGCCTGCTTTCAGGGTCTTGCTGTGTGGCAGTGGCACCTCCTCGCCTGTGAAGCTGGATTTACTAGGGTCACAGGAAGCGGGGATTCAGATGGGCTGGACATTCTTGAAGTCACCTGGGTGGATGGCCCCAGGGTGTGCACCTGCTGATCCCCTCCCGAAGGGTCTGAGGGCCCCTGGCTGACACCTTGAGGAGAAGGGGTAGCTAGAGTAAGATCAAGCTGCTCCATACGCCTCTCAACTTGACACTGTTGGTGGTCAACAATGATGTCAGTAATGCAGTTCAGCAGTGCAGGACCAATGTCCTGGACCAAAGTCTCCTGGCGGCCGCCATCCTACCATTGTTGACCTCGGTGCCCTGGAATGCCAGCACTATCACTTCAGGCTGAAGGCGGATGGAAGCCTCTATAGTACCTTGCAATCTGAGGATAGCAGTGGACATCCTTTCCCGATGTTCCCAAGCTTGCCTTTGCAGCTCCAGCAACTGTGAAATGACTGAGTCCAGAGACTCCTCATCTGACTCAGACTTAGCAGATTTCTGGTCTTCTGCAGTTCTCTGAATTCTGGAAATCTGGGAAGTCCCTGCTGCGAACCAAACAGTGTGATGTGCTCACCAGATTGTGACCACAAGGCTACTCTAGAACTAGGTCCCACTGAGGCTTGTGTCTTTGCACTGGTGGAGGGTGTGGGTGAGCGTTGTGACAGATCTTCATTGAGATTTACAGCAGATTCCTCCTCTTCTGAGGTGTTTTTGGGGCTTGAGTCAAGGGCCTGGGTCATGGACTCCCTCGGCTAGTTCCCAGCCTGCAAAAGCAAGGAGAGATAATTGGTGCAAGGCAGTGGCCTGTGAAACAGGACACATCACTCACACGATGGTTGTCTGATGGATGTTGCACTGCTGGATCCTCACTTGGTAGAGCACCGCCGACCTCACTGTCCTCCACAGCAACGGTCTAGGTCTTAGCCAGCAAGCTGGGTGACTCTATTTTCAAAGTCCTTGAGGACCTTGATTTCAGGAATTCCTCCATCAATCTGCAACCTCTCCCTTTTGTTGTATGCCAGCTTGTCCTGCATGAATAGAGATGGAGAGAGTGTAAGCAGGATGCCAGCCAGGCCAGATGATAAGTATGCCTCACATACGTGGGTGGTCAGTGGTGTCACAGACGTGATAAAGACAATGAAGGTGTGTATGAGAGAGTGAATGGTGATGTTGCTTGAACTGGCAGTGAGCGAGATCCCTGTTGACGTGTGATGGGTTTGTGTGTGTGAGATGAGAGTGATGAGGAGTAACTTATCCTGGTGGAACAGAGGAGAACATTCATCCTCTTTTGGCACTGGGTGGCTCTCCTCACAGCCGACACCACCTCCCTTGCTAGATTTGTCACCTTGTTTGCTGGTCTTTGCTCAGAATGGGGGTAGAGGACATCATGGCAGACCTCCACGGTTCAAAAGGCGCTCCAGGGACGCATTACTGAATTGGGGGTCTGCAGTCTTCTTGCCTTGCAGGGCCATGGCTTCTGTACAGCAGTCCTGGGCTGGAAGCACTGAGAGGTACGCACACGGCTGCATATTAAATATGGCGCCTGGTGTGAGGAAGCGGCAAGGCGATGGCCTGGCAAGCGAATCGGAGGTTACCCACCAGCAAAACAATGTGTTTCCCAGGAATGCATGATTAATGAGGCAGGATTGGGACGATACAGTGTGAAAAGCCACCATCTTTTTCCCGCCCATTACCGCACTTAGTGCAAATCTGGGATGATTTCGCCCCGTGCCTTTTTATTTTCCACAAAATTTCCTTTAGAAACATTCTCACTGATACTCTACACTTCAAATAGCTCCTGAGCTTGCTTGCCCTCCTCATCTACCTCGAAACTTGGACATCAGTTCATTTATACTCCAAACTGACCCGCCCCTCTCTACAAGTAAACCTCATCCCACCACAGGACTGCTGACTTTAATTTTAGATTCTCCCTTGTGGTCTCTTTCCTATTTACTATCAGGACATACTTATCCTAACCTGGGCTATGCCTATCCAACCTCAGTTTCCCTATGCCCATTTTCATGAGCATTTTGGCTGTGGCACTGTACCTGACCCCCCTTCATCAATCTGTCTTTTATTTCCTCTTGCCCTTATCGATCTTGGAGCCTTTCCGTTACCTAGTCATGCTAATTTTACTTTCACCCGTCCTGGGTAATTTGGCTGCTTAAATCCCTATTCAATCCTCACTACTCCTCAGTGTTAAAAACCCACCTTCCACAATTCTAGACTCTCCCTTTTGGATAATCCTACAGCCTCCCACTCTGCAGGTCCCGACATGCTCTGTAGGAACCATTGAGATACTTGTTACTGTTTCCTTCTGATTAGGAACTTCAACAGCCAAATCCTACCCTCTAATCAAGCTTTTCACTTAAGACACACGCTTGGAATTAAATTTGTCAACCTCCTTCCTATCCCAAGGAACCCTCCCTTTGACAAAGCATTCTGCTTTGGTTGTGTCCACATCACAGACTAACATCCATCTTCCGCCAACATCGAGATAAACCAGACATGACCTGCCAATATGGTGGTCCTGGTAATGAAAAATTTATAATTGGAAATAATCTGGAAATAGGTCTTGAAGATTTCAAGTGATGGGTCTGTGACTATTTCCTTTCGCAGCTTGTTCCACTGTGGGATCATCTTTTGGAGGAAAGATTGTTGATAAACTGTCTTGGAAACAAATGTTCGTTGCAGTTTGTCAGTGCTGTTGCACTAGGTATTTGTTTCTATAAATTCCCACCAGACTGTTCCATATTTTGTAGAACATAGTTTACTTTTCTCCCTCCATGTTTGCCATTTTGGGAGATTCATTCTGAGAGATTCATCCTGAGAGAGTCAGAGGGGGAGAATCATGAGGGCAGGCTTTATTGCTGGTGGTGGATTTAAGAATCTCTCCAAACACTGAGGGAAGCACCTGGAGGTGGTCACTTGAAGTTACTATTTAGTGAAAATGGGAAATGTGAAGTCATGAGAAGCTTGAAGCAACTATGGATTGTTTGCTGTAAGGACTGTAATTCTGTGGAGAATGTGATGATAAGTATACAAGGGAATGTCACTCTCTGTAGTTTAAAACATAAGTTGCCTACAAAAAGAAAATAATGTTAATTAATTGTGCTTTTACTCATTTCTTACATTAAAAGTGTTAAAACATGAACTCTTGTCCTGTCATTCTTTCAGCTATCAAATGGAAGTTTGATTTTTAAAAGTTATGTCTCTATAGCGATCATAATATTTCCTCTATACTGTTTTTAATTTATTCTTTCATCGTCACATGTAGACCAAACCAGCAAACTTCCTTCCTTCAAGGACATTAGTGAACCAGAGCAGTTTTTATAACCACTAATGATAACTTCACAGTCACCATTACTGAGACTACCTTTCATTTCTAGGTTTTAACTGAATTTAAATTCCACCAGGAGCTGTGGTAGGATTTGAACCCATGGCTCCTGGGTATTAGCCTGGGTCTCTGAATTACAAGGGCACTGGAATTACCACTACACTTCCATCACAGTTACTAATGTCTACGTTGGGACCAGGGAAGCCAGGCACAGTGAGCGTGGCGATTGCTGGCTTCCCCGGCATCCAGGGTGGATTAGGCTGCACACATGTGGCCATTAAGGCACCAGGATGTGCCCAGTGCCTTCGTCAACAGGAAGGGCTTCCACTCCATGAACGTGCAGATAATGTGTGATCACAGGATGCTGTGATCTCGGGCCAACACAAAAGCACCAGTGAAAAACCCGTGGTGTGCCTAAGGTGCCTTATGCTTTCGTTTCCGAGTGCTTGGTGCTGCCCCCTCGCTCAGAGTGGCATCTGAGACAGCCTGCTGACTCTGCTGTCCTGTTGGCCTCGATGATCTTGGCAGTCACCCTCTGGCCTGTGGAGCCTGTGCTGTCCCCGCCTGGGAGGGAGCTGCCAGTTCCACAGCTGGCATCTCTCCAGTCGTCGCAGCCTCACGGGATGATATGGTCACTGGGAGAGGGGCAGGGGAGCTGCCGCCTCATCCGGAGCGCCCTGAGAGGAGCTTGCAGAGTCGGCAGGCAGCTGCTGCGCCAACGTGAGGTCACTTCGGACCTCCCTGCTCACCGTGGATGGATGGGCACCGAGCTGGGAAACTTTATGCCCACACCATCTCCCACACTGGCACTGACCAGCTGAGGTCCATGCCGATGTGAGGGCTTGCTGATCAGAGCGCACCCCCAGGAAGCCCTGACGGGTCTCCTGGAGTAAGCTCTCCACGAGAGTTGCCACTATCTCCATGGAGGATGCATGGCGCTCAGACATGTGGCTCATTGCATTGGCGAGCATCTGCGTAGACTCCTCCACCACAGAGGCCGAGCAAAGCATAGCCTCATGTATCTCCCCCAGATGCTCCCGCACACTCAGCCGCATTTCCTGCACCTGCTGTGTCGCGGACGACTCCAGAGGCACATCATCAGGCACCGACTGAGCATGTGCCTGGTCCCCTGCAGTCCTCCAGCTGCTGATGCCATGTGCACTCTCTGCCTCTGCCTGCTCCTCCAGTGACTGTGAAGTGCCCTCACCGCTGAGCCCCGGGGCACTAGTCGATGTTCGCATTCCCGCCGAGGTGCTGGTATCTGCGCTGGTGCCTGCCTCGCAGAAATAGTGTGACGCTGGTGAGATTCAGGTCCCTCAGGTGTGAGAGGGGGCCTCTGCTGCTCCTTCTCCCAGCCCTGCTCCGATGATGCTGAAAGAAAGAACAAGGACAGTGGATCACTTAGCGTGGAGACAATGACAAAGTCCATCCCTGTCCCTCGGGTAATTGTGCGCTCATCTTCCATAAGCAATGGTCAAGCCATGTACCAAAAATAAATCATTTAACATTCAGGGCCTGGGTGCATGGCGCCTCTCCAGATCCTGGGCTTCCTGCTCGAAACGGCTTAGAATCTGCGTCTGTCTGCGGCCAATCCTCGCATGCTCTGCTGCGTTATGACCATTCTTCTCATGAAAATTAGAGAAGAGCATTGATTAGTGCAAATTGCACATGGACTCTCTTCGCGCATGGCCCACCCCAACCAGAGTGGGACGTATTAGGGCTCCAGTGCCTCCTCACCCCGCTGCTGCCAATCACTCACACAAAGATGCTAGGCCTGGTCCCCACCCCACCAACACCCACCTTGGCTACATGCTGCCTGCATCACATTCGGCACCACATGGTATGTCCTTCCATAGAGAGGAGGCGCAAGCATGTGGAATGCGGAGTGCAATGGATGGTTCGTTGCCACGGTACCTTGAAGCTCCCCTCCCACCATCTCATGGCCCTGACGAGGACATTTCCTGAAGTTCTGACTCAGTGCCTAGGTGCAGCTCCTCCAGGTCGCCTCCATACCAGTCATATGGGACTCAATGTAACACGTGCTGCGGGGGCAAAACACATCTCCTCATCACCCTCTCAGGCTGAACTCAGCATGGAGAGTATCTGCTTGCCCACCCAGCAACGGACAAATGCCGTCAACGATTAATTGTAGTCACCACACTCGGACTTGGGGGTGGGGGGTCGGGGGCAGTGGGGAGCTGGGGGCTACTGTGTTAACTATCCAATGCCAACATGGTACTCACCCTGCCAGAGCGCAACAAATCATTGAAGCCCTTGTGACACTGGATCCAGGTGTGCCGCACCATGGTGCAGGAGCTCACCACCTCCTCCCAGGCACGTTTCGTCATGTGGGGAGGCCTCCTCCTCCCGTCCTCGGGGACCAGCAACTCTAGCCGTGCTGCCACCTCCTCGAGGAGGGCAGCAAGGCAGTCATCCGAAAAACAAGGGGCACACTGGCCCCCCCTTCACTCCGGCATGGCCTGTCCCACTGGCCAACCCACCGGACTGGCCTGCTCATCAGAAGCCTTCTGCTGTGGCCTTGCATTTGCCATTGTGAGCAGCCTAGAAAAAGATGCCAGGCCTTCATTTAAACAGGCTGCCAGGTCGCCATTGGACCCGACGGTCTGTGCATGCCCGCTGCCGCTCGCCCACTCCTGCTATCCTCGGGAGTCGAGAAATACCCTGGGCGGGCCTTAATTGGCTCGCCCATGTAAACTGGTGGTGCAGACCCGATTGCCATCCGCACCCGCTCCCACTCCGCCTACCCCACCAACCGGAAAATTCAGGCCTTGGGGTATTTACAAACATCTTTCTCCATTGCTGTGGAAATATTTGTCTGAGCACCTGCCATGTATTAGCGAGGAAGAGGACTTCCTTCTTGTTGTAGACTTTGTCTATGAGCACCTTCACTGTGTCAGCAAATTTGATGCAATGGTTGATATCATGTTGACTGATGCTCCTGAACATTATTATCCACTATACACAACTGAAAAGCGCACCTTCCCTTTAAGGTGCACCAGATTGCCATTAAGAAGTGGCAAACTTACAAATTTCCTGCTTTTCCAACTGGAGAATGGTCCATAGGGAGGAAGGTTAGTGTTAGCAGCC
Source organism: Carcharodon carcharias (assembly GCF_017639515.1). Classification (NCBI taxonomy): domain Eukaryota; kingdom Metazoa; phylum Chordata; class Chondrichthyes; order Lamniformes; family Lamnidae; genus Carcharodon; species Carcharodon carcharias. The sequence continues at coordinate 27,248,930 of NC_054485.1, forward strand.
CAATTAAATTAAGCTCAGTTATGAAAACGTCACAGTCCCCTTTCCTTGCCCATCTGACCTAATCAGCTCGCTGCAGCATAAACCTTGGGCAGAATTTTGCCATCGGTGTCGGGCCCACTTGCCGATGCATAAAATGGGGGAAACCCTGGTGTCACCCCACCCAATTTAAATTTTCAGGAAGGCAGGGATGCAGCAAAATCAGCTGCGGGCCCGCCGACCTGTTAATGGCCACTTGAGGCCGTTGACAGGATCATTTACCCAATTAAAGGAGCTACCCGTCGAACCTTAAGGTTGGCGGGTCGGCCAGGAGCCCCGGCGGCAACTAGAAAAAAGCATAAAACCTCATCCAGCGGCAGGATGAGTTTTCATGCAGGGTCTTAAAAATTGTCATAAAGTTGTTCTGTAAACTATGAACATGTCTCAACTCATATGACATTGTCACGTGAGGGTACATGCAAGGGAATTTTTTTTTCTATTTTTAATATTTTTCAATATTAGCCTCAGGGAGATCTGCGCTCTTCCGTGCACGTGTGAAAGAGCGCACCCTCGGTTTCAGGGATTCCCCCCACCCGCACAGGGAGCACATAGCGCTTCCTGCCAGACGTCACGCTGGGCGGACCTTAATTGGCCCACCCACGTAAAATGGTGGTGTGGCCCGCTTGGCCGGCGGCGATCGGCTCCTCGCCCACCTGCGATTGGTCAGGCCCACCCGCTTGACAGGCAGAAAGTTCTGCCCCTTGTCTACCATCCAGCTAATAAATGCCATAATCAAAAATCTCCTCCAGTGGAACATATCACAACTTAAAACAATACAATGAACTACAATTGTAAATCAAAGGTTAAATCCTGACATTCAATTCTATTTAGAGAATGCTGCTGGAAAAATAGATTTCTGTGAATTAATTCATTACTGATATGCTTTCTTTCTCAATGTTGCCACTTAATGCTATAGATAAGATTACCATCTATGGTTAAAGTTCTCCTCCAATAAATAAATTGCTGGATAGTTTCTCCACTTTTTAAAATGCTAATGATCTAACCCATTTGCAGGCTTCTCTTTCTCTTCCTACTAAGCTGTTTCAGTAAGATTAGTTATGGCAAAACCCTCAACAATTGCAGTTCCAGCTGCTTTCAAAATAACGTAGGTTATAGCTTGATGCCAGTTTTGGGAACGTTCTTAAATTAAACTCTCAATTATCGATATTCCATCAACTCTCATGTAAATGCATGTTCCTACCAATTAAGGCTGTTAATTGCTTGCAATTTGTGCAGATTAAGAATATTGTCAGTGTTGTTCATAAAGTCTATTCAAATTAATCCATACAGGAATTTGGAAAATAAACCTTGCAGCCCCATCCGCATTTGTCCTTAATGTGACGTGCATGAAGCTCAGAGCGGCATTCATTTGTTGTTAAAAGGATGAATTGGAAAATAATGCGGAAATCAGATTGGAGCCCAATCTCTCCCTGCAACTATTTTGATGGGCACAAAGTTCGTATTAAATAAGTCACATGATCTTTCACTTACAGGAAGAGAAACAATATATTTCACATTCATCGCGAGTTGAAGCAAGGGAAGAGAAACAACGTATTCCACAGTCATCACGAATTTAAGCTATCAGCAAATGAGAAGTGGAGACAGTGTTTAAGGTAATGTTTTATATCATTTTTATAAGTGGCCTGGGTGGATTTTCAACTCATGGTTGTTGGTTTACACTTGCTGGTAAATTAAATGTTAAGAGATCCAAATTTTGCCTGGAGATATCTTGCAACTGATGGCCACTGAAAGTGTGCTCAAAATCATTTTCAGTCAGGTATGCTTTGGTCATCTAGTGTGCCTGTGCAAAATTGTGAGCAGCTAATAAATGATTACACATGAGGGTACGTGACTACTTAAGGAACTTCCTGCTATTTTCAAATTCCTAGGTACAGGTACTGGATTCGCCCACTCTAAAACAAGATTATAACTCCTGGGTGAGAGCAATTGGGAGAGACCCTACCCCAGGGTTATTGAAATGGCTTCTCAATTGTAGATAGGTATTTTCACTGGTTAGTTGTTTTAGACTGCTAGTGGGCTTTTAAACATTTCTGGTTGTGTTATCTGCTGTAGTTTGGGCTAATTTTGTCATTGGGCAATAGTATAAAACTGACAATGTTGGAGCAGCCACTCATTGTTCATCTCGATTTTAAATTCATGAAAAGGGACTGTAGTGGTTATGTTACTGGACTAGTGAGTGGAAGGTACCATTATGTTGCTGCTCCATAACAGCAGTCTGAAATGGCTAGCTTCACTTGTTGCCCAAATTTTTGAGTTACCTTTATTTATTTAGGTTGGTGCTGGGATCACTGCTCTTCGCTATTTACATAAATATCTAGAAAGATTGAGATCTAAAGAGAAGGCTGAAGGATGACCTTAAAGAGATATCTTGTGGAGGAGTCCAAAACCAGAGGCTACAAATATAAGAGGATCATGAATAAGTTCAAGAAGGAATCCAGGAGGAACTTCTTTACTCAGAGGCAAAGGAGTAGCAGAATATATAGGCAGGGTTAGATGGAGTAAGGTGGGAGGAGGCTCATGTGGAGCATGAACATCAACATAGACCAGTTGGGCCGAAAGGTTTATTTCTGTGCTGTGAATTCTATGAAAATGATGCATATACACCTTATCCTTCCAGGATAACGAGGTAGACTGGTACTTTTCAGGTCTGAAAGTTGCGGCATTAAGTCCATTTGTGAGTACAGGGATACAGCAAGCAATAATCTGGTTGGGTAGCCATTATCCAGCCTTGATGTGCCCCATTTTGGCATGAAGCTCGCATGGTGATTAAATGGCTCAGGCTGTATTTACACGATTGCTAATAAGACCAATCTTTAGGGCATGGAGCTGCAAGAAACCAAACATACACTAAACAGTAAAGGTAGGCTTGAGGTAGACAGTAGTAGAAAGGAAAGGGAGTTTGTTAGGCCGCTCCATTTCAAAGATGGATAACTTTTTGGATAACTTGTCCACTGACAGCAAGCTGTTGTTAAGCCAAACAAATGTTCTGCTTTATGCATTTCAGTGCTGGTATGATGCCAGGTATGTAGGCTGTCCAACAGCACATCCCTTCAGCTGTTCGCAATAGGCAGAATACTGAACTGGTTAAGCCTGAATTTGCAAAACTCAGAACTGGAAACTTAGAAAATACTGGTTGGGCAGAGTCAACATAGATTTAGGAAATGGAAATCATGTTTGACAAACATGCTAGGAATTTTCTAAGGATGAAACTACAATGACAGATAATGTGGAACCAGTGGCTGTTTGGATTTTCAGAAGGCTTTTGATGAGGTCCCGCACAGGAGGTTAGCAAACAAAATTAGAGCACGTGCGATGGGGTAATATACCAGCATGGATTGAGGATTGGTTAACAGTCAGAAAACAGAGGGCAGAATTTTCTGGCAGACGTGTGGGTGGCGGAGCCCGCATGTCAGCGCTTAAAATGTCACGCGAGCGTCCTGATGTCAGCGCGCGGCATCGCGATATTTCGGTTGTGGGGCGCGCTATGCAGCGTGACGCGCACCCGCCATGAATTAAAGGCCTCGTTGAGGCTCTTAACTTGCCAATTGTCGACGAGATTTTGAGGGGCCCATACGAACTTCAGCTCGGCGCACAAGCCCAATGGGCAGGCACGTAGATTTTTTATTAAAACTCATGCACTGATGGGATATGTGGACTCAGAGGGGTTGCTCATGTTTTTCATGATGTATTTAAAGCAGTAAGTGTTGTAAAGTGTGATTGTTAGCAGTTCAGATTGATTTCCAATAGCTTTCTCTCTACTTTGAAACCAGTCTGCAGACAGTTATCTTTATCAGGCCTGTAGCTTTCCGGAGGCCTCCATTTAGCCTGGGTATGGGTTCTAACATCCCCACTGGAGGCAGCTCCTCTGAGGAGGAAGAGAGGGATAGAATAAGGAGGCGGCCAGACGTGGACAATCAGCCTCCAGGGGAGCCACCTTTGAGAGGCCAGGTGCAGGCACAAGGGGCGCAGGGCCAAGAGGTTGTCCAAGGTGGAAGGGGCGCAGAAGATGCCACTATCCTGCTGCCAGGGTATACAGGCGGCGAAGCAGCTACCTCAATATGACTGAGGTGCAGTACCGAAGGAGGGTCCATCTCTCAAGGGAAACAGTCAACTATTTCTGTTAGATGATTGGCCCTGAGATCTCCCCTAACTGTGTGGGTGGACACCCCATGCCAGCAGCTCTGAAGTTCACAGTTGCCCTCCACTTCTATGCCTCTGGCTCCTTCCAGGGCTCGGTGGGTGATCTGTGCGGTGTCTCCCAATCAGCTGTCCACACTTGTGTCAAGCAGGTTACAGACGCTCTGTTCAGACGGGCACTGATCTTCATCCCCTTCCGCTGTGACCAGGCAAGTCAGGCACACCGAGCCAGAGGCTTTGCGGCCATTGCTGGCTTCCCCCGCATCCAGGGTGCTATAGACTGCACACATATGGCCATCAAGGCACCAGCAGGTGAGCCTGGTGCTGCCTTCAACAGGAAAGGCTTCCACTCCATGAACGTGCAGATAGTGTGTGATCACAGGATGTAGATTCTACAAGTCTGTGCAAGGTAACCAGGCAGCTCCCACGATGCCTACATCCTCAGACACTCCCAGGTGTCAGGGCTCTTCAGTGCTTCAGCTCGGCTGGATGGCTGGCTGCTGGGTGACAAGGGCTATCCCCTCAGAAGGTGGCTCATGACGCCACTCCGCCGTCCAAGAACAGAAGCTGAGGAGCGCTACAATAGGAGCCACACTCCACAAGGGCTGTGGTGGAGAGAACCATCTATCTTAAGATGCGCTTCTGTTGCCTGGACCGCTCAGGAGGTGCACTTCAGTACCCCCCAGATTGCGTCTCTGTGATTGTGCAGAGCGCAGCATGCTACCACTATCTTGCACTGGAAAGGGGAATGCAGTTGATGATGAAGACCCTGATGCAGTGGATGAGGTTACACATGATGAATCCAGCAGTGGCTCAGAGGATGAGGAAGCACAGGGCGATGATGAGGGGCAGCACGCCGACCCGCTATTACACAAAGGAGGCAGGGACACCCGAGACAATTTAATCCAACGAACCTTCAGCTAGCTCCACACACACAGATCAGCCGGATCAGTATTGCCTGACGCTTCCACGCGTGGCACTTAGATGCTGAATCTTCCACCTCATCAGCTGCAACAAAGGGCTTAGTACAGAAACATCAATGTCCACTCAAACAACTCATGAGATGTCTGTGAAAAATACAGCTGCAGCACAAAGGAAACACCCTCAGCCATGGTCAGAAAAGTGGACTTTATTCAGTCTCTATGACAAACATAAGCAGTTGTTCCCTAATCTAAGGCCAACACAAAATCACCAGTGACAAACCCATGGAGTGCCTAATGTGCCTTACACTTGCGTTTGCGGGTGCTACGTCCAGGTGCCGCCCCATCGCTCGGAGTGGCTTGTGAGACAGCCTGCTGACTCTGCTGTCCAGTTGGCCTCGATGACCTTGGTGGGCGTCCTCTGGCCTGTGGAGCCTGTGCTGGCCCCGCCTGGGAGAGAGTGACCAGTTCCAGAACTGGCATCTCCCCAGTTGTCACAGCCTCAACGGATGCAACGTTGACTGGCAGAGGGGCAGAGAAGCTGCTGTCCTCATCCGGAGCGCCCTGAGAGGAGCTCACAGTGATGACAGGCAGCTGCTGCGCCAACGTGAGGTCACATTGGACCTCCCTGCTCACCGCAGATGCATGGACACTGAGCGCTGACACTTGGTGCCCAGAACATCTCCCACATTGGGAATGACCACCCATGGCCATTACCGCTGTGAGGGTTTGCAGGTCAGAGCGTAACCTAATCAGAAGAGTCTCTATCCGTTTGAAGCCCCTCCCATGAGAGTCACCAATCTCTGTGGAGGAAGCCTGAAGATCTGCCCTGAGGTTCATACCTTCACTGACACTCTGTGGACTCCTCCATCGCAGAGACCAACTGAAGCATACCCTCATGCAACCCTGCCAGATGCAAACGTGATTCCTGCTGTTTGTCCTGCAGCTGCTGCATTAGTGACAACTCCCAGAGGCAATCAGTCGTGGACTCAGCATATGTCTGGTCCCCTGCAGTCCTGTGGTTGCTGGCGCCATCAGCACTCTCTATCCCTGCCATCTCCTCCAGCGATTGTGAACTGCTCTCTCCACGGTGACCCGGGACACCAGCCGATGTTAAATTCCCCACCGAAGTGTTGGTGTCTGTGCTGGTGCCTGGCTGGCTAAACTAATGTGCCGCAAGTTGCACGTCTTGGCCCTCAGGTGTGGGGGTGGGGGAGGTTCTCCGGAGTCGTTGGGCGAGGCCATGCGGCGATGATGCTGAAATTAGCAACAAGGACAGTCCATCAGTTAGCGTACAGTCAGTTAAACCTTTCATCCCTTTCCCCCCCACCCTCCGCATCCTCATAAGTCACTCACCCTAAGGAGACAAACATTGGGGTGGAAAAGAGTCAAGAGGAGGCCCAAACATTAGATGCGCATACAGACAGGCTGGTCAGAAGGCCTCAGGAATGCCACATGGAATGTTATGTGCCACTGGAGTGGGGAGAGTGCAGAGGTACCTGACCTGGATGCATGCTGGCGTGGATAGTTGCGGTGCTGAGGAAACATTGCAAACACTTGCGACATTTGCCGTGGATCGCAGGAGATTGACAGGTTACATTATTGACCTTCATAACATTATGAGGGGCATAGAATGGGTGGGCAGAAGGCAACATTTGCCCTTGTTGCACGGATGAGTAACGTGGTGGTATTTAAGTTGAGTGCCATGAGGTTGACAGGTGAGGTGCTGAGGACCTTTTGGACAGAGTAATGTGGGGCGCACTGGCTGAAAGGGTGGTGGAGGTACCATCCCCACTAAGATGCAAAACCTCTTTGGCTGTGCAGCAGCCATGGCCTAACATGCCATGGCATGGGGATAGTAGTCACAAATGGGATAACGTGACTTTGGAAGGTGCTGGAGATGCGCATCCTCAAGGGGACGATGGACCTTTGTGTATGACCCACACGTCAGAGTGTCTCAGTCTGTGAATGAGCTGTGTTGCAGTATTAACAATTACAGCAACCATCAGTAGTTTGGATGGTGGGCAGACAGGGTGGATGGGATTGGAGACCTCAAATATCTGGCCGCTGGACCCCAGCCTCGCCGCCACCTGCCATGCTGCCTGCCTCCTCCCAGCTCCATGGCCTGCTCCTTGAAGGTAGTGAGGCATTGGAGCAGTGCGTGCCAGTCCTCTGGCATTCCCTTTGATTGTGCTATTTTTGTCTGCAGATGAGAGAAGAGGATTTATTGGGGCTGATTGTTCATGCACTCTGCACGCCCACGTCACATCCCAACCACAGTGGCCCATTTGAGGCCTCCAGCGGCTCCTGTCCACACTACTGGTGATCAGTCCCCAGAAGATAGTGCGGCTGGTCCCAAACCCCTCCCCCAATGGACACCTTGGACACATTCCGCGTCCATCACCTTGAATAACACACAGGTCTTAGTGCCCATGGCAAGGAGGTGCAACTAGGTGCGACGCCGAGGCCTGCAGATGGCTCTTGGCCAAGACACCTTGAGGCTTCCCTTCCATCATCTCATCACCATCAATTTGACATGTGTTGGAGTTCTGAGTATGTGTCTAGCTGCCTCCCCTGCAGGTTGCCCCCAAACTACTCAAATGCGACAAACACCAACATATGCTGCGGGGAGAACCCATCTTCTCATCAACCATTAAGGCTGATGTAAGCATGGTCACTATCTGTTTGCCCACCCAGCATGCACCAAATGCCCAATGCAGTAACGGCAGTAAGACGTGGGGGAGACTCAAAGGCTAAGGTTACCTGCTGGGTCAAATGGCCAAGGCTGACATGGTACTCACCATTCCAGAGCGCAACAAATCATTGAATCATTTGCGGCACTGTGTTCCTGTGCGCCGCACATCATGGGCGCTTACTGCATCACCCACCTCCTCCCAAGCCTGCCTGGTGACATGGGGGGCCCTCCTCCTCCCATCCTCCAGATACAAAATATCCTGTCGGCTGGACACTTCTTGGAGGAGGACAGCGAGGCAGGCATCAGAGAAGCGAGGGGCACGCTGACAACCCCCCCCCCACTGGCCTCTCCTGCAGCCTGCCCCCCTCCACCTGCGCCTGTCCTCTGAGTGCAGTCTCTCTCCCTCTTCGAGTGGCCTTGGTGCACGGCCTCAAGGAGGCTGTCTGGCCACTTTTTATACAGACTGCCGGCTCCCCATTGGAACCGGTATCCTGAGCATGCTCGCCTCCGCGACGATTTTCCCGTTCTACATGGGAGTCGCTAACCCGTTAAGGCCCGCCTGCACAAAATAGCGGCGCGGCCTGTTTCAGCGGCGGCAATCGCTGCCCGCCCGCCACCAATTCGGTCGGGCCCGCCTGCCCATCAAAGGCAAAATTCTGGCGAGAGACAGTAGGAATAAACAGGTAATTCTTGGGTTGGCAGACTGTGACTAGTAGGGTACCTCAAGGAACTGTGGTTTAAATGTGGGGACCAAAAGTAATATTTCCAAGTTTGTTGATGACACAAAACTAGGTGGGAATGTGAGTTTTCAGCAGGATGCAAAAAGATTTCAAGGGGATTTAGACAGGCTAAGTGAGTGGGTAAGGACGTGGCAGAGTTAATATGATGTGAAGGGTATTTCTTAAATGGTGAGAAGTTGGGAAGTGTTCTTGTTGATTAGTCACTGAAAGCTAACATGCAGGTGCAACAAACAATTAGGAAGTCAAATGGTATGTTGGCCTTTATTGCAAGAGGATCTGAGTACAGGAGTAACAAAGCCTTGCTGCAATTTTGTAGAGTCTTGGTGAGACCGCGCCTGGAGAATTATGTCTAGTTTTGGTCTCCTTACCTAAGGAATGATATACTTGCCATAGAGGGGGGTGAAACAAAAGTTCACCAGACTGATCCCTGGGATGGCGGGATTGAGGAGACTGGGGTGTACTCTCCAGCTAGCAGACAGTGGGCCAGATCATGCCCCGAAGCCACTGTTCACAATGCTGGTAAGACAGGTAAGTGAAGTTGGAGATTCTGCAAGGGGCTGCTCCTCTAACCACAGGCCGTTCTTCTACCACATTTCCTGCTGATTGTCAGCACTAGTGGTGACAGAGTTCACTGGTGCCATGCAGATGGTGAGGGAGTCTTTTGGGGCTATGGGGAAAGGTGAGAGTTTCTGCTGGGGCCAGGGGGGAGGTGAGAGAGTCTGCCAGGACCATAGGGAGGAGAGGCTGGGCAGGTCAGATGCTGTGGAACCTGGGGTTGAGGGCTAGGGGAAGAGGAAAACTGGTGTGCGTGAGAGGAAAAGTGTGGGCATGCCCACATGAGTGGGGGAGAAAGGACGAGTGCCCATGTGTGTGTATATGAGAGAGTCTGGCTCACTCGGTCTCTGGATTCTCACTCACCCTCATCCCCATACAACAACAGATATTCACATCCACTCACACATTGGGTGAGGCTGTGAGTGAGCAGCCTAGACTGGCAGTGAGTCGGACTCATAACTCTGACCCTCTCATACTCTAACGGTCATCTTCTTTATAATTATTAGTTTTAAAATATTATTACTCTATTGCTTTGACACTGCTTTATTTTTGCTTGGCAAGTTTTCTTTTCTACATTTTTAAACTTCATGTATCTTTCCTAAATTTGTTCATTGGCTTCTTGAGTGACAAAACAAATGGAAATGTGGCCACTACAGACAAAGTTTGAATATGTCTGGTTTAGAAGAATGCGAGGTGATGTCATTGAAGCATATAAAATTCTTCCAGGGCTCAACAGGGTAAACCACAGGAAGGATATTTTTCCTGGCTGGTTGGTGGCATGGCTTGGTTGGGGGGTGGGTGTGGGGGTAGTTGCCAGCCTACAACCAGGGAACAAAATCTCAGAATAAGAGGTAGGCCATTTGAGATGAGGAAGAATTTCTTCACTCAGTGGGTGGTAAATCTTTGGAATTCTCTACCCCTGAGGGCTGTGGAGGCTTAGTCATCGAGTATCTTCAACACAGAGCCTGAGTCTAGATAGTAAATATATCAAAATATATGGGGATAGTGCAGGAAATCAGTGTTGAAGTAGAAGAACAGCCATGATCCAGTTGAATGGTGGAGCATGCTTGAGGAGCTGAATGGCCTAGTCCTATTTCCTATGTTCCTATAATGTCTAATGTTAGATGTGATTTCCTGATAGGATTGTTCAGCAAGTGCTGTCCAAAGTGTGCTAAGAAGTTAAGAATTGCACTAACAGCCAATTTAAGATTATCAGGTGGGCTCACAATATTAGCCCACTTGCGCTTAAGCTAGACATTTTTAGGCCCAGGGACCTGTCCTCTGCAGGCAAAAGAAACATGTCCAGGCATTGCACCTTTTTTGAATTAAACAAAAGCATGGGGGACAATAGTTCGCTGGTCCATCCTCCTTGGCAAAGCCTCGACCAATCAGAGTTTGCTTGCCAATCAATCAGCACCCTTTTCTCAAGCAGTATAATTTGTTGCTCCCTTTGATAATTGGCATTCTTGGGTCTATCCTGATAAGTGTAAAATAAGAAGTTTTGGCTGCATGTCTCGTTTTTTAGCAATTCTCAAATTCTGTGCTCCCAAGCAACTACATGTGAACTACCTTTTATCACGTACCTGCCCTCAGAACTCTCAAAGACCTCAGATCAGCTGTGATTATGGAGCATACACAGCACAATATTTCCTGTGGCTGGGCAATAGGGTGTCTAGCAACCATTCTCAATGGGAAATTAAGCAAGAGATTGGGAAGGACCTATTTTGGTTTATTTCAACAGGCCCTCAGATAAACTATGGAAATTTCCCAGATTATGTTCAAAAGGGCAGAGATCTGGATCTCCAATTTTTTCTTCATCTTTGCAACAAGAGGAGTCTCAGTTTGTTGGGGCAAAGACCTGGAAAATTGACCCGGTAATATTTTGCAGCACTCGGGATTGATTTTATAATTGCCTGCTAAAAATGTGTGCAAAAAAATAATCCTGGATTAAATCTTTTCATTTTTAGATAAATCCACAATGGATAACAACAAAGAAACCAAGCGATCGTTTGAGTATTTTCAACACAATGGCATCACATTCATTTCATCGATTCACTCAATTGAACAACTTGAATGGGTGAAAGATTTCGAAATGGATCCAGATCTTCCACTCATCGTGACTTATCCCAAATCTGGTCAGAATATGTCATAATGGTGTAAGGTTGTGCCCACAGTTGCTGCACCATTAATTTTTGAAAACCATTTTAATATACACTTTCCCCTTTTAATTTTCGATCCTCTATTGGGAACCACAATCCTTTTGCTGTCTGCTTTTATTGATGAGCACGGGGTTCTGTCGAGTATGTGATAAAGATACATATAACACACAGGCTGTCAATATATTGATATCTTAAAACTGAATTATATTTTCTCCTATGGTTTGCTTTGTATGCACTTTGCCTAGTTTTAAATGGAGCTGTATAAACCTGCAGAAAACACTGATTTGATCCATGGTCTATGCTATGTTAGCTGATCGCAAATGCAGTAATTGTAGCGCTGCCCAGGTGTTGATTTTTTTTATTTGTCAGTTTAGACAGCATGTGTCAGTCAGTGATAGAGAGCACCACACAAGTGCCACACAATTACCTTTTCTAACAAGAGAAATAAACTAACAATAGCACATGCGGCCATTCAACCCATCATGCCTGTGCCAGCTATCTGCAACAGCAACTCATCGAGTCCCATTCCCCTTTTTTCTGTAGCCCTGCAAATCATTTCTCTTCAGATAAGGATCCAATTTTCTTTTGAAGCCCTCAGCTGAATCTACTTCCAATCCACTCTTAGGAAGTACAGTCCAAATCCTAACCACTTGCTGTGTAAAGAATTCTTTCCACGTCGTCACTGCTTCTTTGGCCAATCACCTTAAATTGGTGTCCGCTGGTGCTTGATCCTTTTGCTGATGTGAAGTTTCTCCCTATCCACTCTTTCCAGACCCATTAGGCTCTCTGAACACCTCTGTCAAACAGCAGGGATCAATTTTCTTTTCGAGGGCTACTTTTTGATTTTAAGGGCTCCTTTTTCAATATCACTAACTCTTTTACTGGGTGATGCAGTCACAAAGTGATGTTAATTTTTGTATTTGTGGTGGTTTTTTTATGGACTTCCTTCTTCAGATAGACTAATTAGTCATTTGTCTTGCAGCCTTTGGTATTTGTGCTACTGTATCTATTTCAGTTATATTGATTGAGGGATAAGTATTATGCTGGACACTGAGAGAAGTTCCTTAGTCTTTCTTGAAAACTGCTGTGGTATCAGTTAGGTCCACTTGAGCAAATAGTTGAGGTTTCGGTTCAACATCTTATCTGAAAAGAAGTTCCTGGAATGTTAAAATCACTCAGCATGGCACTGAGTGCCAGCCAGGATTATGCAAAGTGCTACCAGAAGAGTTGAGTGTGTCCTCCTGAGACAGGCCCGTAAAATTCCAGCACATGGTTTGTAATGAAAGCAAAAGTAAACACATGACATTTGTTGACAACATTGAAATATGAAATAATTGTAGAGAAACATTATACAGTAAAGATTTGGAACAGAATTGCCCCAGGTTTGCATAAATTAAGTGGTGGACGGGTAAAATGACGATTTACTTGCTGGCCGTAATGGTGGGTTTTCACGCCGTATTCTCCCAAATCCGCCACATTAGTTATCCGTTCCCGGGAAACACTCCGTTTCGATGGCAGGCGGGCTCTGATTCGCCCACCATGCCATCACCTCGTCAGGTGCCATATTTAAAGTCCAGGTGTGCGCACGCATCTCAGTGCTTCCAGTCCAGGACTACTGCAGGTAAGATGTCCACAAAAGGCAAAAAGACTGCAGCCCCCAGGTTTAGTGATTAGCCACTGGAACACCTTTTCGACGATGTGGAAATCTGCCGTGATGTCCTTTACCCCCTCTTTGGCTGCAGGATGGGCAGTGGTGTGACCAACCAGGATTTTGTAGGTGATGGCAGTGGTGATCAGTGCCAATGCTGCACATTGGCCTCCAATGCAGATAGAGGATGAATGATCTCATCCGTGCAGGGTATGGCAACCATCTCATCACTCTAAACTCTCACATTCACTGGCATCTCACTCACTTCCAGCTCAAGGGACATCACCACCCATTCTTACACATATACTCTTACATGTCCGCCTGGCCTCATCTTCTCTGGAGACTGCCTCCTCAGCCCTCACTATCTGGAGACTACTTGCACAAATCAACATGTGCCCCCACACACACACCCTAATTTACCCTCTTTCCCCAATACAGCCATCGCCCTGCAGCCTTTTCTCTTGTCTGAGGCCATTCTCCCTCTTCAGCAAGCAAGCCCTAGCCCTGCCGCTGTTGAAAAGCTATCCATGTATGGCTGATCTGGTAGAGACCTACCTGTGAGCCCCCCTAAAAGTGACGTGGTCCTGCCTGTGAAGCCTGCTGCTGACAACTGCGAATGCTGACCGACGCAATGTAGGCAAACAAGCTTTGAAGTTCTGAGCGAAGTGCAGCCTGCCAGGCACGCGTGACTTATGTGCTGTTGTGAAACATGTCGGTGTGTTTTCTCGCCAACGTGGGTAGACGATCCAGTGGGAGGGGATGATTCCATTGGGCTGGCCTAACACTGATATGCAGATGTTTTACAATGAGTTTCCTGACGTCCAATGGCAGGAAACATGGCCGGTCATTGGCGGGCTGAGCGGATAATCGCAAACTGGTTTCAGACCGTCGTAAAACCGATCTTGCCATATTGTCTGCTCACGCCACTGAACATGCCTGACGCCGGCAGGCACGGAAAATCCCAGCCTTAGACATGTGCTTGGGCACATTGTGAAAATGGATGCAATTAAAGTCAACACTGCAAGTTTAAAGCTCAATATAATATAACAATACATTTCATCTCTCTGCCTGGCACCCTGCAACCTTTTAGTCTAATATCAACATCCACTGTCAACATCTTAGGGATTACCATTGACCAGAATCTGAACTTGACTAGCTGTATAAATGCTGTGACTACAAGAGCAGGTCAGAGGCTGGGAAGTCTGCAGGGGGCAACTTACCTGCTGTCTCACCAAAGCCTGTCCACCATCTACAAGGCACAAATCAGGAATGTGGTAGAGTATTTTCCACTTGCCTGGCTGAGTACCGCTCCAACAACAGAAGAAGCTCGATGCCATCCAAGACAAAACATCTCCCATGATTGGCACCACATCCACCACCTTCAACATCCACTCCATCCACTACTGCACAGTGTCAGCAGTGATTACCAAGCATGGCTCCTTCGACAGCACCTTTCAAATCCACGGGCTCTACCACCTATAAGGACAAGGGCAGTAGATGCCATGGGAACACTACCACCTGCAATTTCCCCTCCAAAAGACACACGCTATCCTGACTTGAAACTATATTACTGTTCCTTCACTGTGGCTGGATCAAAATCCTGAAACGCCCTTCTTAACGGCACTGGGTGTACTCCTACGCCACACGGACTGCAGGAGTTCAAGAAGGCAGCTCACCACCACCTTCTCAAGGGCAATTAGGAATGGGCAATAAATGCTGGACTAGCCAGAGATGCCCACATCCCGTGAAAGAATTTTTAAAAAGCTGCACACACTTGCACTCCAACTCACGTCAAATCCCCAGGTTCTGAAACTTTAAAAAAATATATTAATATTTCTGTTCATTATTTGACTGAGGTTAGCTGTTACATCATTCCATTCATAATCCCCTCTGATTTTGTCTTTTTTGTACATTGCTTCTCTGCTCATTTGTCTGCATGTTTCTCTCTCCCCTGCCCCCAACTTCCCTTCCGCTCTGATTCTGTTAATATGCTTGTTTGTCACTTATTTCTCTGTTGCTAGGAAGACCCAACCTGAAAAATTAATTTATTCGTTCTCTTCACATATCCTGACTGACCTGTTGTATGCTTCCAGTCTTTTATTGATTTTGGTTCCGTTCTCCCGTGGTGATGTTCATGCTAAGTTGAAGGATTGCTGCTTTAAAGGAATAAGGTTATTTTCAAGATAAAACAATGGAAGCTCCTTCTCGGACATAGTGGCAGCAGCTTGAACTTGTTTTTGCAGGCTGCCAGTGTCATGACATCGCCACCATGAGCTGGACCTCACACTTGTGCTGTCCTTGTTCTGTCTTTCCTACATACTCACTCTCATTTGTCAGCCCCGTCATTGAATTTTCATTGGCTTTTTGGGGTCTTTCGAGGGCGAATGCACCTGCTGCCCTGTGTATTATGAACTCTAATATCAAATCTTTTAATTTTCTCTTTTCCAAGAAGAATGGCCCCAGCCTCTCCAATATATCATGAAACCAAAAATCCTCATCCCTGGAATCATTCTCGTGAATCTTTTCTGCAAACTCTCTAACGTCTTCGCAGCTTTCCTAAAGTTCGGTGTCCAGCTGAGGCCAAACCAGTTTTCTCTACAGGTTTATCATAACTTCATTAATATAAATCAAGAAAAGCAGTGCTGTTAGCCCTGACCCCTGGGGAATCCTACTACATATCTCAACTCAGTCCAAAGAACAACCATTCACTATTACTCTGTTTTCTGTCACTTAGCCAACTTCATGTCCATGATTCCTCTCCTTGACATTCAACCGCACTATCAGCACTGAATTCTCCAGCATCCACAGCCTGGCGTTGGTGAGGGGTGTGGGGGGGTGGTGGTTACCATTCACCAAAAATTAAACTAAACCCCAGCCACATTGTCACGACTCACTGAGATTAGTGCACTGCAAATTAAGCCCCACTGCTCCTCTGGCCACCATAAATGTGAAAGGTTTGATCGAACCACCTAATTGTTTGATTTAGGTTAATGGAGTACAAGCATCAGTTTTGTAAACTTAATAAGTAAATAACTGTTTATTGAACAAATTATCATCAACAAGTGGCAAAGAAATATGAACTGCTAATTTCTAACTATATAACCTAAACTCTACCCCTTCTTAAATCCCTATTCACACACATACAAGACACACAAAACACACACAAACATGGATTTGAAGGATGGGATGAAATGGTTCAATAGCACCAATTCCGGTTTACAGGATTCGATGGGTTGATTTTGATCAATGTCTTCCAAATTCCTTTCAGTTCTTTGTTGATGACACGAGGTGGTCTTCCTGTACTTTCAGTCTTTAGTTCACTGGTTGAGCACTTGCTTTTTAATGTCTCTAACATTTTCCCCTTTTCCTCTTGACAGGGGTTTTCAGAGAGAGAGCAGAGTATAGAGCTATGAGGGAAAAAAGCCAGCTAGCAATTATTGTAGAATTACTGGAATCTCTCACACAGGAGAGAAAGAGGTTTTAGGTTTTTTTTCTCTTCTCAGGCTAAGAGCTATTCTGCTGCGCTGCTTTCACACAAACCCTGGTCAGGAGCCAATTAAAACATTGTTACCAGGCAGTTCCCCATTGGAGCAGACTCCTCCTCGGTAGTATCTTGTCTTTCATGGCACACTGTTCCAGCACAGCAATGTTGTATATATCCCTCACGCTGTTTCAGCAGATGTGTCCTTCACACTGCAGCCATTGTAATTTTCATCCACAGTCCAACAGAAATAAAAAAACATGTTCTTTACAACATAAATAATTTGGCCTTAAGAACAGATCAGAGGCTGTGGCAAGTAACTCACCTTCTCACTCCCCAAAGCCTGTCCACCATCTACAAAGCACAGGTCATCAGTGTGAGGGAACACTCCCCACTTGACTGGATTAGTGCAGCTCCAACAACACTCAAGAAGCTCATCACTATTCAGGACAAAACAGTCCATTTTCACTACCTCTATCATTGGCACACAGCAGCAGTGTGTACCATATAAAAGTTTCACTTCAACTTGCCAAGACTCCTTCAACAGCACATTCCGAACCTGTGCCCTGTAGCACCTAGGAGGATAAGGGCAGCAGACCCATGGAAACACAAAGTTTCCTTCCATACCCCACACAGTCCTGACATGGAATGATAGTGCCATTATTTTACTGTCACGAGATCAAAATCCTGACCTACCTCCCTAAATACACTGTCAGTTTGCCGACACAATAGAGACGACAACAGTTCAACATGGCAGCACACCCTCATCTTCTCGAGGGCATTTAGAAATGGGTGATGAACAAATTGGTAAAAAAAAAATCACATCTAAGCCTCAAACCGTTCTAGCCCAATGTCAATAGACTGTCCTACTCAGTGAATACTGGTTAAGAGCTAAAATATTTTCAGGGATTTTTCATCCTCTGCCTTGGGATCGTGAAGACAATTATAAAAACACTCCTGTCGCTCCATGCAATTGTGATCAGCTGACTCGGCACAGGCTGTGGATTATAACTGGGTTTATTTCAGGTTAATATAACTCCACTCAAAACTAGACAGGGCACGCACAGTGCAAATTTCGCCCCCCCCCCCCCCAGGGGGAAACAGAATTCATTTTTATGATTAAGTCTGAATTAAAATGTATTTCTATAACATCATTGATTCTGAAGATATTGAATGCACAAAGAGATTTAAAACGAGCTGTAGGATACACATAACCTGGAACATCATGCTATCCTTCAATATCTAAATATGTTGCTATGATTGACATGTAGCTCATGGCTAATAACAGATGTGGGCATTGTAAGAAACGAAGACACAAGGCAAAAAAACTGCCTTCCATTGAATGTCCTTATAATGAATACAATTAGAAAGAAAAACAAAAATACCTGGAAAAACTCAGCAGATCTGACAGCATATGTGGAGAGGAACACAGTTAACGTTTCACGTCCGAATGACTCTTCATCAGAACGAAGGAAAAATAGAAAAGAGGTAAAATATAAGCTGGTTTAAGGGGGGGGGGTGGGACAGTAGAGCTGGATAGAGGGCCAGTGATAGGTGGAGATTGCCAAAAGATGTCATAGACAACAGGACAAAGAGGTGTTGACAGTGGTGATATTAGCTATGATATGTGCTAATGGTGACATTAAGGGTAGAAAGCAGGACGAGCGAGGTACAGATAGCCCTAGTGGGGCTGGGGTGGGGGGAAGGGATCGAAATAGGCTAAAAGATAGAGATAAAACAATGGATGGAAATACATTTAAAAATAATGGAGGGGGATCTGAAAGGGGATGGGGATGGAGGAGAGAGTTCGTGATCTGAAGTTGTTGAACTCAGTGTAAAGTCTGGAAGGCTGTAAAGTGCCTAATCGGAAGATGAGGTGCTGTTCCTCTAGTTTGCTTTGAGCTTCACTGGAACATTGCAGCAGGCCAAGGACGGACATGTGGGCATGAGAGCAGGGTGGAGTGTTGAAATGGCAAGCGACAGGGAGGTCTGGGTCATGCTTGTGGACAGACCGAAGGTGTTCCGCAAAGTGGTCACCCAGTCTGCGTTTGGGCTCTCCAATGTAGAGGAAACCGCATTGGCAGCAGCGAATGCAGTAGATTAAATTGAGGGAAATGCAAATGAAATGCTGCTTCACTTGAAAGGAGTGTTTGGGCCCTTGGATGGTGAGGAGGGGGAAGTAAAAGGGCAGGTGTTGCACCTTCTGCGGTTGCATGGGAGGGGGTTGAGGTACAGAGGGTGATGGAGGAGTCGGCCAGGGTGTCCCGGAGGGAATGATCCCTGCGGAATGCCGCCGGAGAGGGTAAAGGGATGATTTGACGTCAACCCCCTCCCACGGCACCTTCCCATGCAACTGCAGAAGGTGCAACACCTGCCCCTTTACTTCCCCCCACCCCCCTCCTCACCATCCAAGGGTCCAAACATTCCTTTCAAGTGAAGCAGCATTTCATTTGCACTTCCCTCAATTTAGTCTACTGCATTCGCTGCTCCCAATGCAGCTTCCTCTACATTGAAGAGACCAAACGCAGACTGGGTGCCCACTTTGCAGAACATCTTCGGTCTGTCTGCAAGCATGATCCAGACCTCCCTGTCGCTTGCCATTTCAACACTCCACCCTGCTCTCATGCCCACATGTCCATCCTTGGCCTGCTGCAACGTTCCAGTGAAGCTCAACGCAAATTGGAGGAACAGCACCTCATCTTCCGACTAGGCACTTTACAGCCTTCCGGTCTGAATATTGAGTTCAACAACTTTAGATCATGAACTCTCTCCTCCATCCCCACCCCTTTCAGATCCCCCTTTTTCCAATAATTTATATTTTTCTTTTCCCACCTATTTCCATTATTTTAAATGTATTTCTATCCATTGTTTTATCTCTACCTTTTAGCCTATTTCGATCCCTTACCCCCCACCCCCACTAGGGCTATCTGTATCTTGCTCATCCTGCTTTCTACCCTTAATGTCACCATTAGCACATATCTTAGCTAATATCACCACTGTAAACACCTTTTGTCCTTTTGTTTATGACATCTTTTAGCAATCTCCCTCTATCCAGCACTACCTGTCCGACCACCACCCACCACCCCCCCCCCAACCCCCGCCACCCCCCAAACCAGCTTGTCCTTTAACTCTTTTCTACTTTTCCTTAGTTCTGATGAAGAGTCATTCGGACTCAAAACGTCAACTGTATTCCTCTCCGCAGATGCTGCCAGACCTGCTGAGTTTTTCCAGGTATTTTTGTTTCTGTTTTGGATTTCCAGCATCCGCAGTTTTTTGCTTTTACAATTAGAAAGAACCTGTTTAACAGCAACATGATACTGTAGAGATCATAAAGTTAATTGTGCAATGATTATGGGCGACTACAATCTTAGTTTCTCAGTTTGGAACTTAGGAAAGTAAGAGAGTAACATTTTGCATTTTTACTGCACCTTGAGTGCAGCTTGAACCCAAAGCCTTCTGATTCAGAATGGAGGGTGCTACCAAGCTTTCAACAGGTGCCAACTTGTTCACAAAGGTGTAAAATTCAACAGGATCACAATTTGATTCTCAAAGAGGTCACATTTCCGACTTGATATTTGTATTGGGAGGTTTGAATCATTATTGGTTGGGGCTTTATTTAATTGCTGCCAGTGAACTGCAAGCACCAATGGAATTGGCTGGCTCCCACCCTGGGCATTCCCACCCTTGACTGGCCAGCAAGTCAAATCTAGGAGAAAAGTCATCCCAGGGAGGGTCTGGAATGGGCTAGCACTAGGACAGAATTTTTCCATTGGCCCAAGAGGAGCAGCCCTAACATCTTATGATTCCAACAAGAAAATGACATTTTGTGAGCAGTCTTCAGTGGCCCCTCTAAAAAGCTCATGCAATGCCTGATACAAATACCTGATAATTGCAACTGAGAACCTAAAACCAGTGTCAGACCCTGATGTGCATATCTAAGTAGCCTCTCACCTAAACTGTTATACCATAATCAGCATTCACTGTAAATTCCTCTTTCCCTCAGAGAGCTTCAGGATAAGCAGAATAAAATGTGATCTTCTGCTCCAATGATGGTTCGGTTGGAATCTGGGCACAGGACACCAATAAAGGCAAAAGTTCCAGGATCCAAACTTGCCAAATCTTCACAGAATCCAATTGGTTATATGTTCTCTTTGAGACCTGGGATTGGTAGCACTCCTGTTGTCCCTGAATCTGATCCCTAACATAAGAGGGGGTAGGGCCAAGTGTGAGAGACTTCCACAGCAATAATTTTCTCAGTCCCTTAGTGCACGATCCTGAGATAAACACAACAGACAAGTCATAGGACTCAAAGCTGACTGAGTCCGAAATTCTTCCAGTGCCTCATAGCAGATGGCTGATCTGTCCATTTGCCAGCACTTGTGCAGCAGACACCCCCATGAGTGCCATTGGATTTAGCCTGCTGTCTCTCCTTGCAGCTGCCCAAGATACATCCATGGCATTGTGCCTGCCAGCTCATGAAGGTGCTGTAATTTTGACTGAACTCCAGATACCTTGGTGGCTTTCTAAGTAGAAGCCTCAAACATTATGCCATGAGAGTGGGCCATTGATTTTCTGCACCAAATCACTTTGAAGACTTACAGAAATCCAAAAACAAGTCTACCAATCTGACAACTTTAAATGGAGAACAGATAATGTTGGTAAAGGAACTATGTGCGAGACTACAACAGATATTGTCTTAAAGATAATCTTTATAGAGAAACTACACCTAAACAGACCTTCAAAACTGACATTGCATTTCAGCAGCAACCCTTGGAAAAGATAGTAGAAGGAATTTTAAAGTATTCTGACCTTCCTGCTTTGAGTGCATGTGTGCACCACTGCCCCAAAGCATAGGGCATCCTCCCCTTGTAACCACAGAGTTGCTCTTTTTGTGATGATATTGCTATTAATAATGACGCTCACAGAAATCTTACTTGTAAAGTCAAAAAGTAATTACATCATAGACTTGAATAAGAAACTACCACACCACAAGGCACCACTTTCCAACCTGCTTTTTACTGGTAATTATTTTATATCCCCTGATTCAGGAACTTATTGGATGCAGCAGATTGCAAGTCAGATTTTAAGCACTGGCAATGATGCTAACAGAAAAGGCAAGGAGCTCTATCATAAAGCCCCATGGATAGAGTATTTTGGATTCAAGCCAGGTTGGACTGACTATCAGCTGTTGACAACACACTTGAACTACCACATGGCTCCAAATTGTGTGAAGAATAAAATGATCAAGGTGCGTTTTAAACAAACTTTAAATAGAATTGCGACATAATAAGAGTTGTTGGATACATTGAAATTGCATATTGTTGCCTGTAGCTGTATTGACCAATTTATTTTTCAGAAATAGTTACACCCTTTTTAAATTATTCAAATTACATTCAAAAATACAGAAAAGAAACTCTGATCATATTGTTATTATAATGACAAGCACAGGCTTGTCCAACCTTTTCACTTAGGGGGCTACATTTCCAATTTTGCTCACTCAAGGGGTCCATGAGCAAATTTCAGGAAGATAAGGTTTGGCGCAACTTTAAACATGAATTTCAAAAACAAGTTGAGGCATCAAGAAAAGAAACAATTGCTGAGCAAAAATAAAGCAGTCATTGCAATAAATTGCTAAGTTAAAAAAGAGTAATTAATAAAAATGACCAGAGCGTGAGGATAGGAGTGTGTGTGCCAGGCTCACTTCCAGTCTCACGGTGCTCATTCACTCACCCTAACCCACTGTGAGTAGGTGTGTCTATGTGTTGGTGTGTGGTGGTGACAGCAAGTGAGAAACCGAGATTGGGAGTAAGGCAGACATATTCATTCTCTCACTCCCACACAGACAAACTCAATCGCTCACATTCTTACTCCCACATGCACACACACAATACACACAAACTCATTCACTCACACATGCCAGTCAGCCTCTTCCACATCCATCTCCTCTCGCCCCAGGTTCTGTGACTTCTTATTCTGAGGCCTTGCAGCCAGCCTCGTCATCCCCGGGCTCCGTCACTCCAATTCCCCTCTGGGCCCCTGCATTCTCATGCCCAACTGGGCCTGGCACTCTGATCTATCCCTGGACCCTGGCCCTCTGGTCCGCCACAGGGCCCTGGCCCTTTGATCCACCCCCAGGGGTCTTGCCCTCTGATCTGTCCCTGGGGCCCCGGCCCACCGGCACTCTGGCCCACCACCAGCCCCACCTCCCGCTGAAGGAAAACCTCTTTCCCCCCAGCAAACACACTGCAGCTGGTGTTAGCTGCTCTGCCAATCACAGGCTGTTTCTCTGTTTCTCTCCCACATATGCTGCAGCAAACATGGGAGGGGAACAGCCTGTGACTGGAGGAGCAGCGCCTTGCATTATCTTCCAATCTACTTACATGTCTGACTGGCAATTTGAAAACTAGCTCTGGGGGCCACATAGAATGGCTTCAGCAGCCACAATCTGGCCCACAGTTTGCCAGCTTGACAACCTGTTCTAGTAGATATTAGTGATGATTTTCATCAATGTGATACATTTTCTTCTGGAATAACTAAAACCTACAACTACCATACTACTGTGACCACTTCTAGGATGATCAATGTGACTTGTATGACCACAGTGATAAACAGCAGCCTCAACCTTGGTCCTTGTGACTGGAGCCTTCCCTCAGTGTGCCTGGTTTAATTGCCGTGTAGAAATTTATAGTGGGGTAGCTTTGTACAGCAACACACTATGCAAGACTCATTCACTTGTGATTGCAGATAAACCTGCACCCCCCCCACCCCAGACCATTGAATCTCCTACATTAGTTATATTTATCCATTTTCTTATGCTCTTGTGCCATGGATTTGCCATTGACTGCACACCCCGAGGTGTCATCACCCTCATTTGATATTCAACATTGATTGTTTGTGATTTCCCAATCCCAGGGATGCCTGCACTGCTTTCCTGTTCTTCCTAGTTTATCTGGTGGTCACCTGCTCCCTCTCCTGCTGAGCTTTCTGAAGCTGTGATCTGACCATCTCCTGAAACATGTTACCCACAAACTCTTGGCTTCTCTTATGCACAGTAGTAATGCCAGCTGCTCCTCCAGCACAGAAACTCTGAGTTCAACTCTGGAGCAGTTGTGGTTTTCCAGGATACAAAAAGTGTTCTGGAGTTCCCACATGGCACAGGATGCACATGTGACTAGTGTCAGCTCTCCTACCATGTTAGCTACGCTATTTAAGATTGTCTGTTTAGCTTTCAGCCTATTTAACTGTTTAACAAATACTAAAACATAAAGAGCACTAACCACATTAAAAAATAACACTAACTATGCAATCCACTAAATGAAATACTTCAACTAATTTAACATTGATCATCAAAAATACATAAACTACACCTGGTGCCCCGATCACTCTTCCTTATGCAGCAACATGACTTTTTGATATTAAAGCCTGAAACAGACAAAACTGTCGCAACAGTTCTCAGTAAATCTCTGTGTTTCATTCCTTGTTTTCTCTCATTTCCCCACAGTCCTAAGGCTAGTGCTTGTAAAATTCCTGGTCTTCATCTGTGCCTCATAGCCTAAATGAACTCAATATTGGCATAAAAATGCAAACAAATGGACCAACTTTAATTGGGCAAAATTCCCTCAAAATGGGATTCATTGACTTACAGCCACCTGCTGCCATCTTGAAAGGACCTTCTCCCTGTGCAGCTGTTTTGAATATCTATAGGAGATTTGACTGGTGCAGGTTAAAGGCATCATGGCAAATTTCTGGGTACTTTGCAATGGCATACATGATGATCCTCTGGTGGTTGTGAACCATTGATGGAGCAGAATTCCTTTTGGCTGATAAATATTTCTGGGGGCACTTCAAATTCCACATATGTGCAACCTATGTCTCCCTGGACCCATGGGAATTCAGCCAGTACAGCAAATCTGAGCGCCCTCTTATTCTAATCAGTAGTAGTAATTGCTGACCCTGGCAAACATGGCATCTGCAACCTGGGAGATTCAAGTGTGGCAAAAGATTGAGAGATTCAGCAAGTCTTCCTGGAAGGAGCTGGATGTATATAAATTACAAGCTGTGGTGACCTTGACAATCATTGGCAACATATAGCTATGGCAACTAACAGCCTAGTCCACTTGACAGAAAGTTTTCTTCCAGAAGGATGCAAATATCAGCAACCACCTGCCGGGAAAGTCTGAGCCTACTAAAACATTGGTGTTCAGTCATGTACAGAAAGCTAATCCTCTGCCAATATACCCAATGTTCTGTGCAGCTGAGGTTGAGGAGAAGCCAGCTGCTACTCCTGCTGTCGGTGTAGGTGTTGTTGCTCTTCATAAGATGTTCAATGTAGAGTTGCATTAGCAGCTCACATGTTTTTGAGAAGGCTGACAACTAGGAAGTGCAGGCCAAAGGTAAAAATCTCACTGATAACAGAAATAACCTCCTAACTTTTTGGAAATTATCTCCAAAACAACGAAATGTCTCTCTGAGAACATGTCTGGTGGGCAAAAATCTTTCACTTAGGCAAGGAACCAACTGTCATGTGTCATTGATTAAAGCCATTCGTACCTGTCAATTGCTCAGCCCTGTCAATCCCCACTAATATCTTGCTGTTTCATCTGGAGAATTCCAGACAGCCCTGGAAACCTATGTGCACAGAGTTAAAGACATAATCTAGGGTTTAAACTTCACTTAATTGCCTGTTAACACAGTTAAATTTCAGATCTTCTTGACCATGGCCACGCTACCAAATATACTTAAATTAAATGCAAAAGTTGGCAGGTCTCTGCCTGCTTCCCCACATGCTGCCAATTTCTGGTCTTTTAATCTGTTGCTCAAACACTTGTCCATATTGGGAGGTTAAAGTTTCCCCCAATGACTTGGAGTTTAAAAACTCACTTCAAATTAATCAAATTTGCTGGCAAGACCAATATCCTTCCTAACAGATTGTGGGTGTACCTACACCATAAGGACTGTAGTGGTTAAGAATGTAGCTCAAAGGTAAATAGGGATGCTGACTTTGCCAGTGATGTTCACATCCAGTGAAAAAAAACAAAAGTAGAATTGAAGGAACATCTTATAAATCATGAAATACATTGGACAAAGTATGTGAATTAGCAACAAAAAGCTATGAAACTGATGATATTTTTGTCAGAGGTCCAAGTTATGAGAAAAGATTGGGGATACTTGTCTTTTTTTGAGTTTTTTTTTAAGTGTTTATCTTATAGAGGAATATAAAAGTCAAGGGAATGGAGATGGTAAATACTGAAAGCTATTTTAAATGAAATTGGGAAATGAAATTAAATAACAGGAAGTGTTTTTCATACAAAAGTAGAAAATCATGAAAAACAAGAATGGAAATCAGTTAGGTGCTTTCAGCAGCATCAGGAATCAATAAGGTCTTTCTGGATGGGTGAATTAAAATGCCCTTCCTAGTCCATATATACTTTGTGATATTGGGATTGGATTCATTGTTTTTTCTTACATTCATAGGCCTGACTGTAATCCCCTATACAAGGTGACATTTCTAAAAGATAGGAGGTAGTTAGTTATACATTCTGTAAAAGTAATAGACAAATCAGTTAAGAGATGAAAAAGGAGAGAGATAGAATCAAAATAGCAGGGATGAAATAAGCATGCAGAAAACATTGAGAAAACTAGGTCAGGCAACTAAATTGTTTGGGTCGTTATTGCCCAGTATAGGTAGAAATAAATCCACAGCAGCTGGCGACTGACTTTGCT
Organism: Carcharodon carcharias; assembly: GCF_017639515.1. Classification (NCBI taxonomy): domain Eukaryota; kingdom Metazoa; phylum Chordata; class Chondrichthyes; order Lamniformes; family Lamnidae; genus Carcharodon; species Carcharodon carcharias. Next base: position 27,275,045 of record NC_054485.1, read on the forward strand.
GTTCTTGTATTTATTTCCCAATCCAGATCATTTATGTTGCCAGAAATCCCAAGGATGTGATTGTGTCATCATACCACTTTCACAAATACAGTCATTTCTTGAAGAAACCAAAGGATTTTCAGGACTTTCTGGAGCAATTTGTTGAAGGAAATGGTAAGTTTTTATTTTAAGTTTTACTCAATTCTTATCAAAAACATTGTGTTAGTACTTTGTTTTAAACTGTCAAATTATTTAAGATTCTTTGAGCTAGAAAGCCAGTGGCAGAAGCCAAAAACCCTCAGAATGGCCTGCGCAGAACTTCAGGCTGCTTCTGATGTGGTCCCACTCAGCTCTGCATAAAGGGAAGAGGATGCATGTGTGCTCCAGAAGCCTCCCAACTTGTTAGATCATGACGTCAGTTATTCCAGTTGATCTAAGGCACGTTTTTGAATCTTTGACCATGCAGGTCCATTGAGTGCATGTACTATTTACACACTGCTTAACGTTTGTTTAAAGGGTCAACCAGCAACATGGCTGCAACAGGTATGGGGGCTCTAGATGCAATGGTTGGGATCTTAATGACATTGGATAGGCCCTCATATCCAGACCAAATGCAAATTCCGAGGCAATACAGTTGGGCAGTGGGAACATGGCTGCAATATTCCTGATGGCAGCCATTTGACTGCCCTTCACTTGGGCTCATTGGCTAATTAAGTAAAGTGGGCTGGCTCTTCAGGCTGTCAGCCCAAGGGAGGTAGGTAGGGAGGCCTTGGTGATCGGAGGAGTAAACCTCCAGAGATGTTGGCAGGACCAGGATGGGTGGCCAGTGCCATAGGGGGCCCCCTCAGCCCTCCTTGAGCCATGGAACCTCCGGATGCGATGCACCCGCTGCCCTGCCAAGGAGGTGGTGGTGTAGTGATATTGTCAGTGGACCAGTAATCCAGAGACCCTGGGTAATGTTCTGGGGACCTGGGTTCAAATCCCACCATGGCAGGTGGTGGAATTTGAATTCAATATAAAAAAAACTCTGAAATTAAAAGTCTGATGATAACCATGAAACCATTGTTAATTGTCGTAAAAACCCATCTGGTTCACTAATGCCCCTTTAGGAAATCTGTCTACATATGACTCCAGACCCATAGTCTTCTGCAATGGCCTAGTATCAATCCGCTAAAAAGTCAATAATAAGGGTTACCTGGCATTGGGCATAGGCACTGGAAACAACAACGGCAAGCTCAGTCCTGTTGACCCTTCAAAGTCCTCCTTATTAACATCTGGGTGCTTGTGCCAAAGTTGGAAGAGCTGTCTCAACAGCCTGACATAGTCATACTCACGGAATAATAGAGGCCATGCTCCCAGACATCATCATCACTGGGTATCTCCTGTCCCGCCGAAGAGATGGCAGCACAGTGGTATACATTTGGGAGGGAGTTGCCCTGGGAGTCCTCAACATCAACTCTGGACTATATGAACTCTCATGACATCAGGACTACATGAACTCTCATGACATCAGGTCAAACATGGACAAGGAAACCTCCTGCTGATAACCGCAACCACACCCCCCCAACCCCTCAGCTGATGAATCAGTACTCCTCCATGTTGAATACCACTTGGAGGAAGCGCTGAGGGTGGCAAGGGTGTAGAATGTACTCTGGGTTGGGGACTTCAATGTCTATCACCAAGAGTGGCTCAGTAGCAGCACTACAGACCAAGCTGGCCAAGTCCTAAAGGACCTAGCTGCTAGACTGCATCTGTGGCATGTGGCGAGGGAAAAACAGTCTTGACCTCATCCTCACCAATCTGCCTGCCGCAGATGGATCTGTCCATGATGGTATCGGTAGGAGTGACCACTGCATAGGCCTTGTGGAGACAAATTCCCATCTTCACATTGAGGATACCCTCCATCGTGTTGTGTGGCACTACCACCGTGCCAAATGGGATAGATTTCAAACAGATCTAAGCAATCCAAGACTAGGCAACCATGTGGCGCTGTGGAACATCAGCAGAAGTGTACTCAACCACAACCTGTACCTCATAGCCCCCATTCTACCATTACCATCAAACCAGGGGATCAACCCTGGTTCAAAGAAGAGTGCAGGAAGGCATGCCAGGAGCAGCATCAGGGATACCTAAAAATGAGGTGTCAACCTGGTGAAGCTACAACACAGGACTACTTGCGTGCCTAGCAGCAGGCGATAGAGCTAAGTGATTCCACAATCAACAGATCAGGTCTAAGCTCTGCAGTCCTGTTACGTCCAGTTGTCAATGGTGGCGGACAATTAAACAAACCACTGGAGGAGGAAGCTCCACAAATATCCCCATCCTCAGTGATGGAGGAGCCCAGAACATCAGTGCAAAAGAGAAGGCTGAAGCATTTGCAACAATCTTCAGCCAAAAGTGCTGAGTGGATGATCCATCTCGGTTTCCTCCTGTGGTCCCCAGCATCACAGATGTCAATCTTCAGCCAATTTGATTCAATCCATGTGATATCAAGAAATGGCTGAAGGCACTGGATACTGCAAAGGCTATGGGCCCTGACAATATTCCGGCAATAGTACTGAAGACTTGTGCTCCAGAACTTTCCTCGCCCCTAGTCAAGCTGTTCCAGCACAGCTACAACACTAGCATCTACCCAGCAATATGGAAAATTGTCCAGGCATGTCCTGTCCACAAAAAGCAGGACAAATCCAACCCAGTCAATTACTGCCCCATCAGTCTACTCTCGAGCATCAGTAAAGTGATGGGAGGGATCATCAACAGTGCTTTCAAGCAGCACTTGCTCAGCAATAACTTGCTCTCTTATGCTCAGTTTGGGTTCCACCAGGGTCACTCAGCTCCTGACTTAATTACAGCCTTGGTTCAATCATGGACAAAATAGCCAAACTTCAGAGGTGAGGCAAGAGTGACTGCCCTCAATATCTAGGCAGCATTTGACCAAATGTGGCATCGAGGAGCTCTTGTAAAACTGGAGCCAAAGGGAATCAGGGGGAAAACTCTCCGCTGGCTGGAGTCATACCTAGCACAAAGAAAAATAGTTGTGGTTGTTGGAGGTCAATCATCTGAGTTTTAGGACATCACTGCATGAGTTCCTTAGGGTTCTGTCCTTGGCCCAACCATCTTCAGCTGCTTCCAACATAAGGTCAGAAGTGGGGATGTTCACTGATAATTGCTGATGATTGCGCAATGTGCAGCACCATTCACGACTCCTCAGATACTGAAGCAGTCCATGTTCAAATGCAGAAAGACTTGGACAATATCCAGGTTTGGGCTGAAAAATAGCAAGCAAAATTTGCGTCACACAAGTGCCAGGCAATGACCATTGTGAGGAATCCGTTTTTGGAAAAATTTGAGGGGCATTGAATTTTAGATATTGTTCCTCCTGAGTTATTTTTATAAGTTTGCAATATTAATTAGGGGCCATTCTTCAAGAAATCACAGGTCAAGGTAGATGTCCAGCGGGGAACACCTGGAGAGGGAAGAGATACTCTGTATATCTAAGTTAACAAAGAACTGCTGCATCAGGTTAAAGACTCTTGCTGATTTGGTTAAAAACATCTGGCTAAAGAGAAGTATACTTTGAACATCTTAGTCTTTAAAACTCTCAGGCAGAGTGAGCTTGGGGTGCCTTAGAAGCAGGCTGCAAGAAAATTCACTTTCCCCCTCTCTGCCCCACCTTTGAGTTAAACTTTCCTCAGAAACGCTTTGTCAGGATTTGTTTTATTTTGAGAGTTCACAAAGTTGTGATAAGTAAGAAAAATTAAGGGCAGTTTCACCAAAAGATCTGTCTGAAAGAACTTCCTGATCTATTTTGACCAGAATTCTGTTAGATTGACAGCTTTGAGATCTCTTTGAATTTATCCTTTTTAAAGAAATGTTCCCATACTCCGGCCTCTTTTTTTTTCTCTTATTCACTGGCTAGGCACTTGAGAGTCAACCACATTTCTGCAGGTCTTGAGTCACATGTAGGTAAAACCAGGGAAGGACAGCAGATTTCCTTCCCTGAAGGGCATTCGTGAACCAGATGGTTTCTTACAAAGTTTCACTGTTAGACTTTTAATTCCTGTGATGGGATTTGAACCTGGACCCAGATCATTACCCAGTGTCTCTGGTTTACTTGTCCAGCAAAAGTACCATTATGCCATCATCTCCCTCTGCAGAGAGCTGTTTGTTTTGTCCTGTTTTGTGATTGTGTGTGAGTGATGGGGGTTCAAATATCTTTATTTAAAGTCGGGAAAATCGTTACAGTTCTAAACAACAACTGGTATGTTAACCAGTCTATTAACTGGTTTTTAAAAAGTACTGAGTTTTATCATAAATCAATATCATTTTGTGTTTACTGAAAGAAGTGTGGTTAGAGTTTTCTTATGCTGGGAATAACAGTTTCAAAGGTAAACAATTGGCCAATTTTGTGGCTGAATTAAACATTTAAACTATTGTTACGACCTGTGGAGACGTGGGGTTAGAATTAACTGCACGCTCCTTCCATCTCGGACCATAATATAAGACCATCCCCAACAAGAAAGAATCTAACCATCGCCCCTTGACATTCAATAGCATTACCATCATTGAACCCCCCAATGACAATATCCTGGGGGTTAACATTGGCCAGAAACTGAACTAGACTAGCCATATAAATACTGTGGCTACAAGAGCAGGTCAGAGGTTAGGAATCCTGCAGCGAATAACTCACCTCCTGAATCCCCAAAACGTGTCCACCATCGACAAGGCACAAGTCAGGAATGTGATGAACTCTCAAGAAGCTTAACACCATCCAGGACAAAGCAGCCTACTTGATTGGCACCCCATCCACAAAAATTCACTCCTTCCACCGACGCACCGTAGCAGCAGTGTGTACCATCTGCAAGAATCAGGGCAAGAACTCACAAAATCACCAAGGCTCCTTAGTAGCACCTTCCAAACCCATGATCACTACCATGTAGAAGGACAAGTGCAGCAGACACATGGGAACACCACCACCTGGAAGTTCTCCTCCAAGCCAATCACCATCATGGCCTGGAAATATATTACCTTTCCTTCACTGTCACTTGGTCAAAATCCTGGAACTCCCTCCCCATCAGCACTGTGGGTGTACCAACATCATATCAGCTGCAGCTGTTCATTACATCCATATCAAACTACATATCCAATTATACAAGCAAAAATGAACTCTTCACCCATATGCATTCTTTTAGTGCTTGGCCTGTTCTGGTGCTCCTACACAGTGCCCCTCCAGTGCCTGAATGAAGCACAAATGGTGGGAGACAGCTGATTTTCAGTTGGAAGGACTGCAGACAACTTTGCAGGCAGCCTCAAGTAGCTCTGGACCTTGAGGGTACAACTTCGGATTGCAGCACCTTGTATGGGTAACAGCAATCTGGATTGGCTGATGACAGACCACACTGAAGTACTGGCAATGGTATTACCATCACTGAATTCCCCAGCAATAACATTGTATCACCACTGACGATAAGTTTAACTAGGCCAGCCATACAAGTTCTGTCGAAGGGTCATGAGGACTCGAAACGTCAACTCTTGTCTTCTCTGCCGATGCTGCCAGACCTGCTGAGTTTTTCCAGGTAATTCTGTTTTTGTTTCAGCCATATAAATACTGTGGCTACAAAAGCAGGTCAAACGTTGGGTATTCTGCAGTGAGTAATTGATCTCCTGATTCCCAGAACTTGTCCACTACTGGAACGCCCCCTCTAATAGCACTGTGGGTGTACCTATGTCACATGGAGTGCAGTGGTTCAAGAAGGTAGCTCACCACCACCTCCTCAACGGCAATTAGGAATGGGCAATAAATGCTGCCCTTCTCTGTGATGCTCAAATCGCATGAACAAATAAAAAAAGGAACAGTGATAGGAACAAGATTACCGTCATCCTGAGAGAGCCTAGCAGGTTCATGCTCCATGCATTACTGTCACTCCCTTGGGTCATTGCCTCAGCAAAGCTAGTAATCTGTTGGAGGATCGATTGCTACAATGATGTTGGAGCTTGCATGCCCCTTTGAACAATGAGATCAGCAGCCATGATGGCAGCAATCTGAGCTTAAATGGCAGAATGCATAGATCCTATGACCTCCATCAGAGCTTCCACCGATGGCTTCCATTTGTGCTGCAACGAAAGCTGATGTCAGCCACCAGACGCTGTGTTACGGGTGGGTCTGCTAGAGCTATCATAGGGTTAGCCTCCATGGTGGAAAGACTGGATACCAAGCTCTGAACGATGTCTTGTGTTGCATTGTAACTGGATTGATCTATGCTCCTTGACAATAACAGTATACTGTTTGGCAAACATGGCAATGCATCATGCATCACAATGTGCATGTTCATCAGCTTTCTCCTGCACATTGCCTCATCAAAGTCTCACCTGAGTCCCCTGTAGCAGAAAGCATCTGTGACTTTGCCACCTGGTGAGCTGGCATACAAACTATTCTTTTGCCTCTGGCCTCATTGCTGCCCACTCTTGCCCTGTGGTTCACTATGTGCAGATCCCAATTCTATTTGACTCTTCAGGCTATGCACAGTGACAGCTGAGTTGTGAATGTCAGATCAAGGGATAGTACTTCTTCATCAGTGCTGTGGTGTGGCACTCACCCTTCGATGCACATATGTATAGCTTGAATCCTAAATTTCAAAAGTTATGGAAATTTGCAGTCTTTGTGGTGTGCTGTAGGGCACAATCTAAATCAAATGTACTCTGGGTGCTGCATATTAATATGCGGTTTAGGAAAAATGACACACGCACAAAGAGCTATTTTGTCTTTTGTATATGTATGCTTACAACTTAAAGGAATAGGTAAATCAACATTTGATGGATTGGAGCAAATGTCGAAATTTACTTCTTTGTAGAAAAGTCTCTCTGTAGCACTGTTTACTCATTATACTTGTCTCTTAAGTGTTTTATGGATCGTGGTTTCACCATATCAGAGACTGGTACAGCCATAAAGATGAACTCAACATCTTGTTTGTGACATATGAGGATATGAAGAAAGTAAGTGATATTAATATATAACTAAAGATGCTTGAATAAATCATGAATTATATGGACCTGAAACTATTACAAAGCAGGCAGAATATTAAATCTTCTGTGTCTAGTGGTTTATATGAATTATAACGATATTTACCTTGGTTCTTCGAACCAAAACTTTAGCCTGAATTTTTCCCTCATCGGGTGCGCGGAATCAACGAGTCTGGGAGGGGCCGGGAAACGGGTCCCTGACAACCAATTAACGGCCAGCCAGAGTGAAGTACACTCTGAAGAGCTCAATGCTGCCAGGGTGGGGACGGGAAGAGGGCTGGCGATGACATCACCGCGGACAAGCGCTACGAGAGAGCTCCCTGAAGGCTGACGACTACCTCAGGGAGCTGCAAACCTGCAAATAATAAAATAAAGCACTAAAAAAGCTGCAAAATTTGTCCATGCATCACAATCAAGTGCCGGAAAGCATACCTCATAAAAACGCTGTCCCCAGGTATTTCTTTTTATTTTATTTCCTAATGGAGATTTCATCCCACCCTTGGATGGGCTTTAATGAAAAATGTAAAAGCCGCCTGGCTGATTTGCCCGCCTGCCAACCATAAGAGTGGATGGGCCACGAAAAATAGCAGACAATTAAGCCATTAATTGTCGTGGGTGCACTTCCAACTTTTGCGCGTGCCCACCGAGCGAAATATCGTGCGAATGTGCAATGACACCGGGATGCTTGCCCGACGTCATCTTGCACAATTTTACGCCCGGCCGGATCGGGCATACATCCGCCCACGCCACATAAAATTCTGACCTTTAAGTATGTGATTGGGAGAGCCAGGTTAGCCTCCATTTTGGAAAAAGTAAACCATGGCCTGAATTTTACCTTGGCTGGGCGGGCCCAGGACCAGTCGGGAAACAAGCCCCCGCCCACGATCACAGTTACATGCTGGCTATCCAATTAAGGCATCTTCCCAATGGTTGGGAAGGGCCGGGCGGGTCTGGGGCCTGTTGGGTGCCGGGTCCAATGGTGGCCAGGTGGGTGGTTTGAAAACAGCACAGGCAGTTCCTTGAAGGATGCCAGGGAAGAACATATCTTCCACATGCCGAAGACCAAAGCTATGGCCTCAACTGCTGCCGGAGACGAAGGTCGGGTGGGCACTCGGCCCCGCAGTTTTCAGACAAGTGCCTTGTGGTCTTCCAGGAGGAGGTGGCTGCGCTTGGGAAGGATGAGTACCGTGTTGGCATGGATCAGTGTGGTGAAATGTTAAAGGCTGGCTGCACCCCTTCATGGAGCACAGGGGTGTTGGAGCTTGAGTGCAACTGTTAATGACACCAGGGCAGGCCAAAGGGGTGAGTCCTGGGTGCTTGGACTGAGTGCCTTGCTGCTTGAGGACCACGACTCAGATGTGCCCTGCAAGGTGTTCCTCAGGTGGGGTTAGCCAGGCTGCAGGGTAGAGAGTGGACTAGTCAACATCCCTCTGTCCTTTCAGAAGAAGATGAGCCATAACAACATTGAGAGGTCACGGAGAGGTAGAGGTTCCCCAAACCTAATCCTTACAAAGTTTGAGCAAGATGCCTTGGAGCTGGAGAGGCTCCACACACCTTGGTCAGCTGGTTGTGGAGTAGCTGGGGTGTCAGACAAAGCTAAGAGTGCAGTGCTGCTGCCAGCAAGGTTGAGGAGAGGGCACCAAGATGTAGCATTTGTGAATGTAAGCTTAAGGCACAAGGAGCACAAGAGGGATTGGTCACAGGTTATCTTCTGTTTTGTTTCTGTTTGCTAGTGTGGAAATGAACACCAGAGAAGGTTATGTTATTTGCTTTGATTGTGAAAATTACATAAATTTTGTTTTTATCGTAATGGTCTGAGTATGCTTCACCTTTTTTTTTGGTGCAGGGTACGTCAGTTTGTAATGCTGGACATGAATGGCTCAAATCTTTATTGCACAGGCACTGAGTGCACTTTGGGTTCAAATGAAAGGGTAATTTCAGACATCCTGGATGGAGGCTGCAGCCGTGGCATGAGGCGGGTGCGGTTCTTTGGCATCCAAGCTGAAGGAGCGTTGGATCAAGGTACCCCTGCCTCCCTGAAGGATACCGAGTTCTGCCTCCATGCCCTCAGTGTTCTCCTCACTGTGCTCCTCTTCTGACTCACTACTTGATTCTTCATCTGTGATCTGTGGAGCTGCCTCAAGACACTCTTCCTCAAGTGGGTTCCCCCTTGCCAGTGCCAGGTTGTGGAGAGCGCAGCATGCAACCCCTATCAATGACATTCGCTCTGGGGAGTATTGTAGTGTTGCCCTGCACAGTCCAAGCATTAGAAGCACACCTTCAGAAGACCTATGGCCCTCTCTGTCACTGCCCTTATGGAGGCATGACTCCTATTATAATGCTGCTCTGTCTCTGTTCTTGGGTGGTAGAGAGATGCCATAAGCCACTTTTTCAGCGGATAGCCCTTGTCACCCAACAGTCATCCATCCAGTCGGGCTGGATCACTGAATAGCCTTGGCACCTGCCTACAATATAAGTGTCATGGGAATTGCCAGGTTACCTTGTACATACTTGCAGAATCTGTGTCCTGTGATCACACACTATCTGGACGTTCTGTTTCTCTCTCCACAGATGCTGTCAGACCTGCTGAGCTTTTCCAGCATTTTCTGTTTTTATCTTCAGGAATATTGTCAGGGCCCATAGTCTTTGCAGTGTCCATTGCCTTCAGCCATTTCTTAATATCATGTGGAGTGAATCAAAAACTGGCATCTGTGACGCTGGGGACCTCGAGTGCACCAAGATGGATTGTCCACTCGGCACTTCTAGCTGAGGATTGCTACGAATGCCTCAGCTTTCTCTTTTGCACTGATGTGCTGGACTCCTCCATCATTGAGGATGGGGATATTTATAGGGCCTCCTCCTCAAGTGAGTTATTTAATTGTGCACCATCATTTATGACTGGATGTGGCAGGACTGCCAAGCTTAGATGTGATTCGTTGGTTGTGGAATCGCTTAGCTCTGTCTATCCCTTGCTGCTTATGCTGTTTGGCACACAAGTAGTCCTGTGTTGTAGCTTCACCAGGTTGAGACCTCATTTTTAGGAATGCCTGATGCTGCTCCTGGCATGCTCTCCTGCATTCTTCATTAAACCAGGGTTGGTAGTAATGGTAGAGTAGGGGCTATGCCGGTCCATGAGGTTACAGATTGTGGTTGAGTACAATTCTGCTGCTGCTGATGGCCCACAGTGCCTCATGGATGCCCAGTCTTGAGTTCAATCTGTTCAAAATCCATCCCATTTAGCACGATGGTACGAAGTAGCGCCACACAATGGAGGGTATGCTCAATGTGAGGATGGTACATTGTCTCCACAAGGACTTTATGGTGGTCACTCTTGTCAATACTGTCATGGACAGATGCATCTACAGCAGGCAGGCTGGTGAGGATGAGGTCAAGAATGGTTTTCCTTCTTGCTGATTCCCTCACCACATGCCACAGACCCAGTCTAGCAGCAATGTCCTTTAGGACTCGGCCAGCTCGGTCTGTAGTGATGCTACCCGAGCCACTTTTGGTGATGGACATTGAAGTCCCCCACCCAGAGTGCATTCTGTGCCCTTGCCACCCTCACTGCATCCTCCAAGTGGTGTTCAACATGGAGGAATACTGATTCATCAGCTGAGGGAGGGGGGACAGGGGGAGGCACATGGTCATCAGAGGGTATTTAAGAGTCAATCACATTCCTGTGGATGTGGAGTCACACATAGGCTAGACTCAGAGGACGGCAGGTTTCCTTTCCTTCCTTAAAGGACATTCGTGAGCTGGATGGGTTTTTACAACAATCGACAATGCCTTCATATTCATCATTAGACTTTAATTCCAGATTTTTATTGCAATCAAATTTCACCATCTGCCGTGGTGGGATTCGAACCCGTGTCCCCAGAACTTTACCCCAGATTTCTGGATTACCATGATGCCATTGCCTTCCCTTAATAAATATGCAGCATCTTGGTATGTTCCAACTATTTAACCCCTTCCTCATGTTCAGCAACAATGGGACAGTTCTCAATCCTGGATGTGCAATCAATCTTATGTCATTATTTCACCCCCCCTGGCTGCTGAGGCAATCTGATGGGAGATGACACTTTAATTTGCTGTAGAAAGAGCAGTAGAATTTTGGATTTATATATAGGAGCATGGAGAAGTCTCAATAAATTTTTACAAAACATTGGTTCGACTCCAGCTAGAGTGCTGTAACAACTTTGGTCTCTTCATTATAGAAAGGACATTAAAGTCATATATTGTAGATTCACCAGGGTGATACCAAGTATGGGAAAGTATAAATGAGGGAGAGATTCAAGATATTGGGAATATTCGCAATGGAGCAGAGAAGGGCAAGAAGAGAATGAGTCGAGGTTAATAAAATTCTGAAGAGTTTCTCATAGAGTGAAAAGATAAAGGATATTTCCTCTGGTTGGGTAATCAGTGTTTGAACTTAAAATCATCACAATGAAATTAAGAGGATTTTCTTTGCACAGGGGGATTTTGGAGCAGTGAACAATTTGCTACAGGGAAGATGGAGACCATTGCAACTTGAGAGAAAATTGGATAAATACTTGAAGCAGAGGAAGTTACAAGACTATGGAACGTATTTAGTACAGCCGATTGACAAGGGAACCATAGTGACTGGGCTCACTTAATTGTGGGAGAGGCCCTGCGTCAGTCTCCCAGCAGCGACAAAACCTTCCCTGATTAAGTCAGAGGGTGGAAGAGGCTGATATGGGATTTCCTACCACCAGCAGTGGGATATCAATTAGGCTCATTAATAAGCCAATTGACACGCATAATCCCTGAACCCAGCACAATTAATGGTGACTCAGGGATTAAATGGAAGCTGCATGGCTTTCCTCGGAAGGCCAGGAAACACTGTTGGCTTTGCCAGTGGCCTCGGGGGGGGGGGGTAGGGAGGGTGGTCACTCATTATCTGTGCCTGACCAAGGGATCTGGCATTGGGAAATGGTGGGGGGGTGGGGGGGGGACATTGAAGCTGCCCTTGCCTCTGATCCTCCCCTTTCTGCTCCACCGCAATCCCCATTTTGCCTTTGGCCTGAGATTCCACGATGATCTTGGACCTCTGGTGGGTACATTGCTGCCAGTAGCCACCTTTCCCTCTGGTGCTGGCAGCACAAGGAGCTGCCAGTCTCTGATTTTCCAGCACCTTTCGACGAGCGGGATATCTTTTGTCAGTGACCCCAATTGTGGGGAAGGTCCAACGGTGGCAACTTAATTTGGGCATCACCCACAGAAATAACAGGAGCTCCATATCGGCGGGTAAGACCCCCGTTAACCAAACACAGTCCTGGCCTATAGGGAGAGCGTGGGGCAGTGGTTTTAGCTTTGAATGGCACCAGCAAGGAGCCAGTGCAAACAAGATGGGTCACATCTCTTTGCTTTAATCTTCTATGCTTCTATGGTTAAACATGGCCAAAACTATAATGAGAAGAAGTCAAGTCCACAAGTCAAGACCTCAGCCTCAGCTGACTGGTAAACAAGCTTTATTAGCTACTTTTCAGCTAAACTGAGGCCAGTTTCTAACTAACCTGAATCCCACTTTCAGAGTGGACAGCGGGGGACTATGCAGACTGATGGAAAAGCAACACTTTGTGTTTATCTTGCCAACATGGGGAGAACCAGGAGAATTCCCGCACTCTTCTTGAAATAGTTAGATGGATCTTTTACGTCACCCTAAGAGAGGTACAAGGTCTCTGTGTAACAGCGCAACCAATGGCAGTGCTTCCAATAGTGCATCTCTCCCTTAGAACTGCACTGAAGATTCAGCCTAGATTGTGAAAGACTGGAGTGGGGCTTGAACCCACAAATGCCTGACTCAGATGAGAATGCCACTAAGCCACAGCTGACACAATGGCTTTTAATTGCTGTTTAATAGCTAGCGACTATGTTGAAAAAGTTTTGACATAATAATTGAGGCAGAATGCAGACAATAATCTTCATTCAAAATTGTGTTGCTAAGTTTGTTGGTGGATGTGTACACAATTGTAATATCGCTTTGAAAGGGATGTCCCTGTAAGAAGCTCAACACGTTTCTAGGTTTCTGGATATCATCATGTGACCAGGAGCCACAGTCTCTCTCTCTGCACTTCAGTACCGTAGACAACAGCATGTGTTGCGAGATTGCTCGACTTGTGTAGTGCTTAACCCACCAGAGATCTTCAAGTAAATGGAATCCACGTATCTCATTTGTGTTACATATCGATAGCACAAGGATATCACTAGATAAAAACAAAAAAACTGCGGATGCTGGAAATCCAAAACAAAAACAAAAACAGAATTACCTGGAAAAACTCAGCAGGTCTGGCAGCATCGGCGGAGAAGAAAAGAGTTGACGTTTCGAGTCCTCATGACTCTTCGACAGAACTTGAGTTCGAGTCCAAGAAAGAGTTGAAATATAAGCTGGTTTAAGGTGTGTGTGTGGGGGGTAGAGAGAGAGAGAGAGAGAGAGGTGGAGGGGGGGCGCAGTGTGGTTGTAGGGACAAACAAGCAGTGATAGAAGCAGATCATCCAAAGATGTCAACAACAATAGTACAAAAGAACACATAGGTGTTAAAGTTAAAGTTGGTGATATTATCTAAACGAATGTGCTAATTAAGAATGGATGGTAGGGCACTCAAGGTATAGCTCTAGTGGGGATGTTTTTTTTTAAATAATGGAAATAGGTGGGAAAAGGAAAATCTTTATAATTTATTGGAAAAAAAGGAAGGGGGAAACAGAAAGGGGGTGGGGATGGGGGAGGAAGCTCACGACCTAAAGTTGTTGAATTCAACCTATTTCCATTATTTAAAAAAAAAACACCCCCACTAGAGCTATACCTTGAGTGCCCTACCATCCATTCTTAATTAGCACATTCGTTTAGAAAATATCACCAACTTTAACTTTAACACCTATGTGTTCTTTTGTACTATTGTTGTTGACATCTTTTGATGATCTGCTTCTATCACTGCTTGTTTGTCCCTACAACCACACCCCCCCCCCACCTCTCTCTCTCTCTCTCTCTCCACCCCCCACACACACACCTTAAACCAGCTTATATTTCAACTCTTTCTTGGACTCGAACTCAAGTTCTGTTGAAGAGTCATGAGGACTTGAAACGTCAACTCTTTTCTTCTCCGCCGATGCTGCCAGACCTGCTGAGTTTTTCCAGGTAATTCTGTTTTTGTTTTTGTCAAGGATATCACTATTTGCGTTTTGCTACTAGCAAAGTGTTAGTAAGGTTAATTTGTGTTTGAAAGGAATTACACCTTGGATTTATAATTGAGTAACTACAATAATTTTAAATTGTTAAAGGATCTCAGGAGTGTGATAGAAAAAGTTGCATCTTTTCTGAATAAAAAGCTGGATGGAGAAACCTTGGAATCAATTTTGGAACATTGCACTTTTAAGTATATGAAGGAAAACCCTGAAACAAACTACCATGAAGCATCAGGGTTGTTCGATGCTGACAAAGGCTCTTTTTATAGGAAGGGTGAGTAATACACTGATCACAGGAAAGGACTAGGTCAGTACAAATCAACTTTAAGTTTGTTTTAAAGATTGGTCTGTTCCTGTCCTTATTTTCAACAACAAGAAACTTAAAATAATAGGAAGTATGGAGAAATAATTTGCTTGAGGATTCTCACCAGTAGTGATCTTCAAAGATGGTTATGGTAGATTTTGTAAATGCTTGTAGCTACCGAGTATGTGAAATTAGTTTCCCATTGAGGTAGATTTTGCTTACAATTGAGGAATACTTTTGGATTTATTTACATCAAACCTTGAGGAACAAGGGAATGGGTGACCACCAGGCGGTCCAAGAGAAACAGGCAGGTAGGTCAGGAGTCCCCTGGGGTCCTGCTCGCAAATCGGTATTCCATTTTGGAGACTGATGAGGGCACTGGTTCCTCCAGGGAGTGCGGACAGAGCCAAGCTTCTGGCACCGCAAGCAGCCTGTCTGTAAGGAAGGGCGGAAGTGCAATAGTAATAGGGGATTCTATAGCCAGGGGAACAGATAGGTGCTACTGTGGCCATCAAAGTGACTCCAGGATGGTATGTTGGCTCCCTGAACGGCTGCAGGGCATCCTGAAGGGGAAGGGTGATAAGGCAGAGGTCATGGTACATGTTGGTACCAATGACATAGGTACAAAGAGGGATGAGGTCTTGCATCAAGAATTCAGGGAGTTAGGCAGTAAACTAAAAAGCAAGACCTCTTGGGTTGTCATCACTGGATTACCCCCAGTGCCACATGTTAGCGAGCTCGGGAATAGGAGAATAGTGCAGGTGAATACATGGCTTAAGAGTTGGTGCAGGCGGGAGGGTTTTAGATTCCTGGATCACTGGGACTGTTTCAGGAGAAGGTGGGACCTGTACAAGCGGGACAGTCTACATCTGAACCAGAGTGGGACTAACTTCCTTGCAGGCATGTTTGCTATTGCTGTTGGGAGGAGTTTAAACTAATTCGGAGGGGACACAGAATGTTAGCAGAATAGGAACACATCATAATTCAGTAAAACAATCAAGTCAGAGGGAGTACAGCCGCATTAAGTTTCAAGGGAGTAAGGCAAGGCTGGATGGCCTCTACCTTAATACCAGGAGTATTACAGGTAAAACGGATGAGTTAAGGGTGAGGATTGACACGTGGAATTGTGACATAGTAGCCATCACTGAGACGTGGTTGAGGGAAGAGCAAGATTGGCAGCTCAACATTCTGGGATATAGAATCTTCAGGCAAGACAGGGGAGGGGGTAAAAGAGGAGGAGGCATTGCATTATTAATTAAGGAGTCAGTTACTGCAGTAAGGAGAGATGATATCTTGGAGCAGGCATCAAATGAAGCTTTGTGGGTAGAGCTTAGGAATAAAAAAGGGGCATCCACATTGTTAGGTGTTTATTATAAACCCCCAGATAGTCAGCAGGAAATTGAGGAGCAAATATGTGCACAATTTGTGTAGGTGTGTAAAAACAATAACAATAGGGTAATTATATTAGGTGATTTCAACTTTCCCAACATTAATTGGGATAGACATAGTAGTAAGGGCTTGGATGGAGTGGATTTCTTGAAATGTGTACAGGAGAACTTTTTAGGTCAATATGTAGAGGGTCCAACAAGGGACGGCGCAGTGCTGGAACTAATTCAGGGGAATGAAGCCGAACGGGTGGCTGAGGTGGTGGTGGGGGAGCATTTTAGCGATATCCACCACAACATGGTACAGTTTAAGTTTGTTATGGACAAGGAAATCAACAAGTTGCAAAAAAAATGTTTTGGATTGGGGGAGAGTGGATTTTAGTAAAATAAGGCAGGATCTGGCCAAGGTAGACTGGGAACAGTTACTGTGGGGAAATCTACAGAGGAACAGTTGGGGGTGTTCAAAAAGGAAATGGGGAGGGTACAGGCTCAACATGTTCCCTCTAGGGTGATAGGAAGGAGTAACAAGCCCAGAGAACCATGGATGACCAGAGATATTCAGGTTACGGTGAGAAGGAAAAGAGAGGCTTTTAGCAGGTACAAGGGAAGGAAATCAGCAGAGGCATTAGTGAAGTACAGAAAGTGCAAAGTGGAGCTTAACAAAGCAATTAGGAGAGCAAAGAGGGGATATGAGAAAGCTCTGGCTGGTAAAAGTAGGGAAAATCCCAAGATATTCTTTAAGTATATCAACGGGAAGAGGATAACCAGGGAAAGAGTAGGGCCCATAAAGGACCAAGGGGGCAATCTATGGGTGGAGCCACAAGACATCACTAGAGTGTTGAATGAATACTTCACATCCGTCTTCACCCAAGAGAATGAGGATGAAGGTATCGAACTCTGGGAGAGAGACTGTGAGGTTCTTAAGCAAATTGATATAGGGAGTGACAAGGTATTGGAGGTGTTGGCAAATGTCCAGATCCGGACATTTGTGTCCCAGACTGCTGTGGGAGGCAAGAGAGGAGATCGCAGGGGCTTTGACCCGAATTTTTAATTCCTCTCTGGCCATGGGGGAGGTGCCAGATGACTGGAGAACAGCTAATGTGATTCTGCTATATAAGAAGGGTTGTAGTGATAAGCCAGGGAACTACTGGCCAGTGAGTCTCACATCAGTGGTAAGGAAAGTATTGGAGAAAATTCTGAAGGAGAGTATCTATCTCCACTTGGAGAGGCAAGGTTTGATCAGGGATAGTCAGCATGGCTTTGTCAGAGCGAGGTCATGCCTAACAAATTTCATTGAAGTTTTTGAGGAGGTGACCAGGTGTGTAGATGAGGGTAGTGTAGTTGATGTAGTTTATATGGATTTCAGCAAAGCCTTTGACAAGGTCCCACATGGGAGACTTATAAAGAAGGCAAAGGCACTTGGGATACAGGGTAATTTGATAAGGTAGATTCAAAATTGGCTTAGTTGTATGAGACAGAGGGTGATGGCAGAAGGAAGTCAGTGTCCAGTGGCATACCACAGGGACCTGTGCTCGGTCCCCTATTATTCATCATTTATATAAACAACATAGATGACTATGTGGGGGGTAGGATTAGTAAGTTTGCGGATGACACAAAGATTGGCCAGGTGGTTAACAGTGAGGTTGAGTGTCTTGGGCTACAGGAAGGTATAGACGGGATGGTCAAATGAGCAGATAAGTGGCAGATGGAATTTAACCCTGAAAAGTATGAGGTGAAACACTTTGGAAGGAGTAATTTGACAAGGAAGTATTCAATGAACAGCCTGACACTAGGAAGTTCTGAGGAACAAAGGGATCTTTGTGTGTGTGTCCATAGATCTCTGAAGGCAGAGGGGCATGTTAGTGGGGTGGTGAAAAAGGCATATGGAACATTTGCCTTTATCAATCAAGGCATAGATTACAAAAGTAGGGAGCTTATGTTGGAGTTGTATTGAACCTTAGGCCACAGCTGGAGTACTGTGTGCAGTTCTGGTCGCCACATTATAAGAAGTATGTGATTGCACTGGAGGGGGTGCAGAGGAGATTCACCAGGATGTTGTTTGGGATGAAACATTTAAGTTATGAAGAGAGGTTGGATAGATTTGGGTTGTTTTCGTTGGAGCAGAGAAGACTGAGGGGCAACCTGATTGATTATGAGGGGGATGGACAGGGTGGATAGGGAGCAGCTGTTCCCCTTAGTTGAAGGGTCAGTCACAAGGGAGCATAAGCTCAAGGTGAGGGGCAGGAGATTTAGGGGGGGATGTGAGGAAAAACTTTTTTATGCAGAGGGTGGTGACGGTCTGGAATGCACTGCCTGGGACGGTGGTGGAGGTGGGTTGCCTCTCATCCTTTTAAAAAGTACCTGGATGAGCACTTGGCATGTCATAACATTCAAGGCTAAGGGCCAAGTGCTGGTAAATGGGATTAGGTAGGTAACTCAGGTGTTTCTCGTGTCGGTGCAGATTCAATGGGCCGAAAGGCCTCTTCTGCACTGTGATATGACAAATTTAGAATCACTAAGTTTTATTTAATGTTTAATCTGGCATTATTTATTTTTAGGGATTACTGGAGACTGGAAGAATCACTTTCTTGTGTCTCAGAATGAGTGGTTTGATTCCATCTACAAGGAGAAGATGGCGGACATCCCAGTGACATTTGACTATGATATTGTTGATTTGATTTATTTCCCAAACAAGCAGTAGATTTAAATGTTGACACCCACTTGATTCCCCACACTTCCATGTCTCTACTTCCCACAAATACCTTTAGCAGTGCTCATGCTGATACTCTACACTTCAAATAGCTCCTGAACTCACTTGCCTTCCACACCTTTGTCTAAACCTGGACATCAGTTCCTTGATGCTCTAAGCTGACTCCTCCACCCTATGTACAAGTAAACCACACCCCACCATGGCACCTTTAACTTCAACCGTTGTCTCGCTCTTCTGGTCTCCTCCTTATTTTCTACCAGAACATATTTATCCAAATCAGTGCCATACCTATGTAACCAGCCTTTCCAAGTACATTTGCATGAGCATTTTGGCTTTTGTCCTTGATCCTGCACCTGTGATTATCAATTTGCCTTTTATTTCTCTCTTTATATATTTTGGGACCTTCTCTTTTGTCTCATTGTTTTCCTATTACCCAGCCATGCCTATTTTCCTTTCACCCCTCACAGGTACTTTGCCTCACAAATCCCTACCCCAACTTTTAGTTACATTAAATCTTATTGCTTAAAAGAAAAATAATGTAGGTGTTACTGTAGAATGCTTTTAAGTTATGCAGGAATGGTTGCTCAGTAGATTTTAGAATCCAATGTTCCCTGCAATGAGGTTGCTCACAAGGATGGCATCTCTGGATATCACTGGTGTACAGTCCATGATTTTGGGTGCATTCATTTTAATGGCCTGTGCTTTCCTAAGGTGCATTTTCAATGAGTGCCACTCCTTATTAGGAATGTTGTATCACAGAATCACCCAATCTGTTTTTGGGCCAGGTTTGATATTATACTGAAATATATTAACAATTTCAACAATATTATGCATGTAGAATAATCTGTTACTAATTCTAAATTTGTCATATATATTGGAAGTCTTATTTAATGTTTAATCTGGCAAAATTTATTTTTAGTCCTTGACCATAAAAACTCACCTACTGCCATATTATGCTTGACTCTCTCTTGGATAAGCTCACAGCTTCTCAGTATGTATTTGAGACACTTGCTGCTACCTCCTTATGAGTAGCAATCTCAAATGCCCTGTTAAGGGGAAGAAAGTAGTATTGCATAATAACGGAATGAATTACTTAAATTAGAATCTACAGGCAGGCTAGCGCAAACCAGTACATCAACAGTTAAACCAGATGAACCTTCTACACTCTCAGACTTTGTACACCCTCAGGGTTTGCAATCACCAGCAAGGTCCTGGGAGTTAGACTGGAGCCTTAGTTTAGAAAACAAGTAAGATTAAGTGTGCCCTTCAACAAATATGGGAAGGACAGATGGTCCCAGCTTAGATAGGAGGGAAGGCCTCGGCCTGGGTGAAAATAGGGACATACGATGCATGTACCAGAGATGTCTGTTTAATGTAAACCTATATGTTGATGAGATCAGAATCTGAAGAATGTTCTTGTACGCGACTAATAATGTATAAATATGGTGAAGACTTGTAATTTAGCAGAGTGCTGTCTCAAGCTGTCTTGAGATGGTTCTCTCCTTGCAATTGCTTGAATAAACGATTGTGACCTGTACTTGAGACTCCTGCGGTCCGTTTGTCAAAGTTACCACAATAGTTTGGCGTAGTCGGCAGGATTCTCAGATTGGATCCTCGGGACGGCTCTGCAAAGTGGGTGAGTATATTTTATTTACCACCCGCAGTTAGTGCAGTAAGCCTACCCGAGAATAGTCCTGCCGAGTATCAAAGAATCGGGAGGAGGACTCAGGGCAGGAGAGGGAGATGAGGCGCCGGTGTAGGAGGCAAGAGCCGCGCTGGCGGGCTAGCGGTGTCGAAGCTGCGCAGGGAGGCCAGACCACTACCCTAAGCAGGAGGTGGAGCCGTGCTGGCAGGTTATGGTTTAAAATATAAGCATAACCGAAGCTGCGCAGGGAGGCCAGACCCCTGGGGGAAAAAAAAGTTGGAGGCAGAGCTGTGCTGGCGGGTTACGGTTTGAAATAAAACCATAGCCGAAGCCGCACAGTGAGGCCAGCCCAGTTAAGAGGCGGAGCCATGCTGGCAGGCTACTGTTTGAAATATAACCATAACCAAAGCCGCGCAGAGAGGCCAGACCCCTAATTAAACCGCAAATTAATTGTGCAGAGACAAACAAAATAGAACGCTCTCAGGGAAACAGGAAAGTGCTATGAAACTCAATTGGGGACTCCATCATGAGATTCATGGCAGAACAATCGTCAAAATTAATCAGGAAAACGTGGAAGGATGATTGGGACCAGAAAGGTCTGCCACTGAATTTTCTGTAACTTAAAAAAATGAATTGATCTAAGTTACAAGAGCTGCTTGCGCTGCAGAGAGAGAGAGAGAGACAAAAGGGGGGTACCCCTATGGGGTTAAATAAGCACTGACTAAAATTCTGAGGGAAAAAATTACCTGAAGTTCAAAGGATTCTAGGAAAACCAAAAGGCATAAACACACAGTCTAGGTGGTTCCAATGGATAAAAAGGGGTTTCCTTTGAAGAGATTAATTAAATATTAAAGGAAATCTGCATTCCAACAACACTGTAATTTTAATTTGGGACAATCTTGAGCTGTAAAGTGCAGTGTAATTTAACAGGTTACTTTGAATAATGAGGATGCTATCCAAAGGTAAAGAATGTGTCGATAAACATATGGAACTTCTAATCTGGATACAAATCATTACACTTGAAAAAAGAGGTTGTCTTAATTTTGATGGTGTAAATTACATCTCTTAAAGTTTAAAATTTTGAGGTTTTGTTCGTGATAAAGTTCTCAAAAGAGAATTTTCATTTTAAAGGATTTTTGACAACAAATGACACGAATTCAAATGCTGCAAGCTTTTGAATTTGTAAGTCTGTACCCAAAATATGAAGTTAAGCTCAAGAACTTGACAAAGTTTGGCAGAAATCCAATTTTTGGCCGAGTTAATGAATCTGGGATAATTCTAAAAGAGATGGGTCAGACACAATTTAGTGGGTTACTTTTGAGACAAAATGTTGCTTGAGAAGATAAGGAAGCAAAACATGTCAATGCCTGATTTCTGTTTTAAAACTGTTATGAAAATACTTTATTAGACTTTAAAGTCTCTCCAGGCAACCTGAACAAGATAAGACGGTAGCTGTTCAAGCTGTTTTAAGGGAAGTGAATTTGATAATCTGGCCATCAGGTGAGACTTTGGAACTGCACAGGGGGAGATAAGCAAAGATCTAGAGACAGAGATCCTCGTTGACACGGAATTGTTAATATAGCCTAAAGAATAAGGAAACATTTTAAACGATCAAGACAATAGAGAAACTGAACTCAAGGGAATCTTAGGATGATCATGGTCAGGGAAGAAAAAAACTTAGAGGTAATACTATGTGGAATCTATAGTTCAGGCAATTGAAAAGTAAGGAGAAATAATACTTAACAACAATTTGCCACAAGATAGATACAGGTAAAGGGAAAGTTGGAAAAGGGCTAAATAGATGTATTACTGACTATATTAGTGCACCTGCGAGCTACAAAAAGTAAGACCACAGGATTAATACCATGATGACAGGCAGAGTTAAGTGGCTCCGAGAGAGAACCGTCACTGGAAGTGAAGATACTGAACCACTGAAAGACAGGATAAGAAGGTGCAATGTAGAGTTGTGTAGGCAGCTTAAGGAATTGAGGTCCAACGTGGGACAGCAGCAGGAGACAGTAGACTGGAAGGAGTGGAGGGGGCCTATCCAGATGGATTTAGCTCAGGGAACTCATTTCACAGGAAGAATCATTAAAGAAACGTATACATTTAAATTTAAACAGAAATTCCACATTCCCTACCAGCCACAGAGCTCGGGGACGGTGGGAAGATTGAACTTAACTTTTAAAAAACCATCAATCGCAAAAGCAATTCAAGAGACAGGGAAAAGCCCAATATTCTAATGCGCCTTAGGGCTACACCAAGCAGGACCGCCGGGTTCAACCCATTTGAACTAATGACAAGGAGAGCAATGTAGTTACCCAAGGAGAGGGAGATGTAGGACTACTAAAAGGAAGTGTGCGAGACTATGTGAGGGAAATGAGTAAGCGATTGCATTAGTTAAGGAAGGAAGTCAGAGACCGACAGGTGATTAAGGATATGGAAACATGCAAATCCAAAGGGCAACAATGGACCCTCCCCCCCCACCCACTGCAAGTGGAGAATAAGGTGATGGTCAAGGTGAGCCCGGAGTGAACAGGCATGGACCATACGAGGCAATTGTGACGGGTGATACGTGGGCACTTGTAGATATGAGAACAGGAAGTAAATGGAGGCATTACATACAGTTAAAGATACATGACAATTGACCAAGAGGTTACCCAGACAACCGGAGCCGATGGTAATGTCTCCACAGGTTTACGATCCTGGTCGTGGGTGTATCAGTACTGGCAACAAGGTCAGGATCATCGCTGCTCATCTTGCACCGCAGGAGGAACTTTGGTACAGCACGAACAGTGCCGAATACAACACTCAATGGGGAATGATAAATGGCAGTAGGAGAACAAGTGCTTTTGAATTGTAGTTAGGGTTTGCTTCAGATCGAGTGTGGGAGGTCTGCCCAAATGAGAAGATTAGTACCACTACCCAGCCTCCCATGTCTACTTCCACATTCTGAGTAGAGATAATTGAAACCTCTCAAACCACACCGACTTACCCATCTTGTCTGACTATGCATTCAGGACTGACGAATGGTTTGGTACTGGTTAATCAGAAGTTTTGTATGATAATGTACACCATGAGCTGGTACCCGTAGTCTCGAACATATCTGGAATTGGACCACCCCAGTGGTGCTCAACCCATATTTGAGCACTATGTACTGTTCTCATGGGCCAGTTAATGACTGAAGCGTCTCAGTTCAACGGCAGGATGCGATCAGGTTTGGGAAGGAACCGAGTTAAGTGCAGCCTGATAAATGACGCCGCTACGATATTTGCTATAGGGACATCAGGGGTTAATTCAGAACCTGGCAACTGTTGACCAGAAGGTCCAGACCTTGAGCTCCAAGCTTAAGGAGATTTTAGAGTGGGGACGGGGAATTCATGACACCCAATTAAATACAGACCAGGACATGACACGGTTAATCCAAAACCTGGCTACCGTGCTCTAAGGTCACACGGGGACTATCAATAAACTGATTGGGATAGGGAAAAATATTTCAGATGAAGCAAGCAGAAATGATGTTTGCAGCACCTATGGATCTTGAGCCTGGAACAAGCCCGAGAGAATTTAAGACAGATTAATGAAGGGGTAACTAATGAACTTTTATTTAATCTTTCACCACATAAGGATCCTGACTTGACTGGTTTGCCAGCTCAGAGGTTTAAAACGTGTATATAGAATGAATGTTGAATGTATAGTGAATAATAATACGCTAATAGGCATTGTCTTAGTGATCAAACAAAAACAGAATTACCTGGAAAAACTCAACAGACCTAGCAGCATTGGCGGAGAAGAAAAGAGTTGACGTTTCAAGTCCCCAAGATCCTTCCACAGAACTGAGTGAATATAAGGAGAGGGGTGAAATATAAGCTGGTTTAAGGTTGGGGGGGCGGTGGGGAGAGAGAAGTTGGGGGGATTGGTGTGGTTGTAGGGACAAGCAAGCAGTGATAGGAGCAGATAATCAAAAGATGTCACAGACAAAAGAACACAGAGGTGTTGAAGCTAGTGATATTATC
Source organism: Carcharodon carcharias (assembly GCF_017639515.1). Lineage (NCBI taxonomy): Eukaryota > Metazoa > Chordata > Chondrichthyes > Lamniformes > Lamnidae > Carcharodon > Carcharodon carcharias. Next base: position 27,299,304 of record NC_054485.1, read on the forward strand.
TAAATGAATGTGCTAATTACGGATGGATGATGGGGCACTCAAGGTACAGCTCTAGTGGGAGTGGGGTGGAAAGACTAGCGGGGCATAAAAGATTTAAAAATAATGGAAATAGGTAGGAAAAGAAAAATCTATATAAATTATTGGAAAAAACAAAAGGAAGGGGGAAGAAACAGAAAGGGGGCGGGGATGGAGGAGGGAGTTCAAGATCTAAAGTTTTTGAATTCAATATTCAGTCCGGAAGGCTGTAAAGTGCCTAGTCGGAAGATGAGGTGCTGTTCCTCCAGTTTGCGTGGGCTTCACTGGAACAATGCAGCAAGCCAAGGACAGACATGTGGGCAAGAGAGCAGGGAGTGTTAAAATGGCAAGCGTCAGGGAGGTTTGGGTCATTCTTGCGGACAGACCGCAGGTGTTCTGCAAAGCTGTCGCCCAGTTTACGTTTGGTCTCTCCAAAGTAGAGGAGACCGCATTGGGAGCAACGAATGCAGTAGACGAAGTTGGGGGAAATGCAAGTGAAATGCTGCTTCACTTGAAAGGAGTGTTTAGGCCCTTGGACAGTGAGGAGAGAGGAAGTGAAGGGGCAGGAGTTACATCTTTAGCGTGGGCATGAGGAGGTGCCATAAGTGGGGGTTGAGGAGTAGGGGGTGATGGAGGAGTGGACCAGGGTGTCCCGGAGGGAATGATCCCTACGGAATGCCGCCGGGGGGGTGAAGGGAAGATGTGTTTGATGGTGGCATCATGCTGGAGTTGGCGGAAATGGCGGAGGATGATCCTTTGAATGCTGGTGGGTGATAAGTGAGGACAAGGGGAACCCTATCATGTTTCTGGGAGGGAGGAGAAGGCGTGAGGGCAAATGTGCGGGAGATGGGCTGGACACGGTTGAGGGCCCTGTCAATGACCGTGGGTGGAAAACCTCGGTTAAGGAAGAAAGAGGACATGTCAGAGGAACTGTTTTTGAAGGTAGTATCATTGGAACAGATGCGACGGAGGCGAAGGAACTGAGAGAATGGGATGGAGTCCTTACAGGAAGCGGGGCGTGAGGAGCTGTAGTCGAGGTAGCTGTGGGAGTCGGTAGGCTTGTAATGGATATTGGTGGACAGTCTATCACCAGAGATTGAGACAGAGTGGTCAAAGAAGGGAAGGGAAGTGTCAGAGATGGACCATGTGAAAATGATGGAGGGGTGGAGATTGGAAGCAAAATTAATAAATTTTTCCAAGTCCCGCCGAGAGCATGAAGCAGCACCGAAGTAATCATCGATGTACTGGAGAAAGTTGTGGAAGGGGGCCGGAGTAGGACTGGAACAAAGATTGTTCCACATAGCCCATAAAGAGACAGGAATAGCTGGGACCCAAGCTGTGTATTCACTATACCCCCTGACCTTCCCCTCTCCGATGCTGAATGTTCAGTGCTTAACAAAGGACTTAGTTTCATACCCTTACACCCTCATCTCAATGAATTTCGTGCTCGGCACGATGCTGAACTCTTCTTCCGCCGTCTTCGTCTCCGGGCTCACTTTTTTGGGCAGGAGTCCTCTCCCCGTTCAACGGATCCTTTTACCCACCTCCAATATTCTCCCTCCACCTGGCCCCCTCCCTCTGGATTCTTACCTTCTCTTGATCTTTACATTGAGAACTGTCGGCGTGACATTAGTCGTCTCAATTTCTCTGCTCCACTCACCCATTCTAATCTGTCTCTCTCTGAACTTACTGCACTCCGTTCTCGCAGGTCCAACCCTGACATTGTCATCAAACCCGCTGACAAGGATGGTGCTGTTGTTGTCTGGCGCACTGACCTCTACCTCGCGGAGGCTGAGCGTCAACTCACAGACACTTCCTCCTACCTCTCCCTGGACCATGACCCCACCACTGAACATCAAGCCATTGTTTCCAGGACTGTCACTGAGCTCATCTCCTCTGGGGATCTTCCTCCCACAGCTTCCAACCTGATAGTCACCCAACCTCGGATGGCCCGCATCTACCTCCTACCCAAAATCCACAAACAGAACTGTCCAGGTACACCGATTGTGTCAGATTGCTCCTGCCCCATGGAACTCATTTTTTGTTATCTTGACTCCCTTCTCTCTCCCCTTGTCCAGTCCCTTCCCACCTACATCTGTGATTCCTCTGACACCTTACGTCACATCAACAATTTCCAGTTCCCTGGCCCCAACCGCTTCCTCTTCACCATGGACGTCCAATCCCTCTACACCTCCATCCCCCACCAGGATGGTCTGAGGGCCCTTAGCTTCTTCCTCGAACAGAGGCCCAAACAATCCCCATCCACCACTACTCTCCTCCGTCTGGCTGAACTTGTTCTCACACTGAACAAGTTCTCCTTCAACTCCTCTCATTTCCTCCAAATAAAAGGTGTGGCTATGGGTACCCGCATGGGCCCCAGCTATGCCTGTCTCTTTATGGGGTATGTGGAACAATCCTTGTTCCAGTCCTAATCCGGCCCCCTTCCACAACTCTTTCTCCAGTACATCGATGATTACTTTGGTGCTGCTTCATGCTCTCGTCGGGACTTGGAAAAATTTGTTAATTTTGCTTCCAATCTCCACCCCTCCATCATTTTCACATGGTCCATCTCTGACACTTCCCTTCCTTTGCTTGACCTCTCTGTCTCAATTTCTGGTGATAGACAGTCCACCAATATCCATTACAAGCCTACCGACTCCCACAGCTACCTCGACTACAGCTCATCACACCCCGCTTCCTGTAAGGACTCCATCCCATTCTCTCAGTTCCTTCGCCTCCGTCGCATCCGTTCTGATAACACTACCTTCAAAAACAGTTCCTCTGACATGTCCTCCTTCTTAACCGAGGTTTTCAACCCACGGTCGTTGACAGGGCCCTCAACTGTGTCTGGCCCATCTCCCGCGCATCCGCCCTCACACCTTCTCCTTCTTCCCAGAAACATGATAGGGTTCCCCTTGTCCTCACTTATCACCCCACCAGCCTCCGCATTCAAAGGATCATCCTCCGCCATTTCCGCCAACTCCAGCATGATGCCACCACATCTTCCCTTCACCCCCCCCCGGCGGCATTCCGTAGGGATTGTTCCCTCTGGGACACCCTGGTCCTCTCCTCCATCAAACCCTACTCCTTAACCCCCACCTATAGCACTTCCTCATGCCCATGCTAAAGATGTAACGCCTGCCCCTTCACTTCCTCTCTCCTCACCGTCCAAGGGCCCAAAAACCCCTTTCAAGTGAAGCAGTATTTCACTTGCATTTCCCCCAACATAGTCTACTGCATTTGTTGCTCCCAATGTGGTCTCCTCTACATTGGAGAGATCAAACGTACACCTGCGGTCTGTCCGCAAGAATGACCCAAACCTCCCTGTCGCTTGCCATTTTAACACTCCACCCTGCTCTCTTGCCCACATGTCTGTCCTTGACTTGCTGCATTGTTCCAGTGAAGCCCAACGCAAACTGGAGGAACAACACCTCATCTTCCGACTAGGCACTTTACAGCCTTCCAGACTGAATATTGAGTTCAACAACTTTAGATCTTGAACTCCCTCCTCCATCCCCACCCCTTTCTGTTTCTTCCCCCTTCCTTTTGTTTTTTCCAATAATTTATATAGATTTTTCTTTTCCCATCTATTTCCATTATTTTTAAATCTTTTATGCCCCCCACCCCCACTAGAGCTGTACCTTGAGTGCCTTACCATCCATTCTTAATTAGCACATTCGTTTAGATAATATCACCAACTCCAACACCTCTGTGTTCTTTTGTTCTTTTGTCTGTGACATCTTTTGATTATCTATTCCTATCACTGCTTGCTTGTCCCTACAACCACACCCCCCCCTCCACTTCTCTCCTCCCACCATATTCCACCATACGCAATAGACATAGAAGGGAATATAGTTAGCAACACATTAGGAGAGTGTAGGATAGAGGCCACCGCCGTAGCATGCACACCCAATATATGAGACAGATGAAGCTAAGTGCCGATTTAAAGCAGCAACAAATTGTACAATGGAAACTATGTGGGCTGCAAAAGAGCCGACCCATGTTGCATACACGGGGAATGGGAGATATTGTATTACCACGTGGCAGCAAAAGATCCAGTATGGGAGCAACCGGATATGCCCCATCCACAATCATTCAGTACGCCTACCCCGCAGGTGCCGGCAAGGGTAGGAAAGGTGGAACTGGCCGAAATATACAAAAGAGGAATGACTACTATCCAGGTCATGGAAAGCCTTAGGAATAACCTGATGCAGTATTTGAACCAGTTCTCCAATGAAATTCCCTTACTAGCAGGTCAATTAACAGCAATTCGGAGACAGGCTCAACAAATGTAAGGGACTTACCATAACTGCAGCAACAGGTTAGAGCCTTAAAAAGGTATTGATCGAATAGATTCTTACACATGGTGGGAGGATCTGTGGAACAGGGGCACAAATGTACACATATACACATGGATTATCTCTCATGCCCTAGTTGTGATTCAGCTGATAATAATTATATATTTAACATACTTGATTTATCATACTCGAAGGTCGTAAAAACAAAGGTGTCGCTGGGAGAGTTTATACCGGTGGGGACAAAATTTAGTAAGCCAGAGTCCTGAAGTGAAGGCCAGATGATACAGGTGTTCTGACGGTGCCTTTTACAACCCAAAGCTGGATGACTTGCCAGCATCAATGGGTGGCGGTGTGTAAAGGATAAGACAGTACTGCTGTAGTTGGCTGCCTTGGGTGAGGCCAAGGGACAAAAGGGGCACTGTTAGGGGGCAGAAAGTAGGACTGCATTATTAAGGAATGAATTACTTAAATTAGAATCTACAGGCAGGCCAGCGCAAACCAGTACATCAACAGTTAAACCAGATGAACCTTATACAATCTCAAACTTTGTACACCCTCAAGGTTTACAATCATCAGCAAGGTCCTGGGAGTTAGACTGGAGGCTTAGGTTGGAAAACAAGTAAGATTAAGTGTGCTCTTCAACAGATAGGGGAAGGATAGATGGTCCCAGCTTAGATAGGAGGGAAAGTCTCTGCCTGGGTGAAAATAGGGACATACGATGCATGCACCTGTTACCAGAGATGTCTGTTTAATGTAAACCTATATGTTGATGAGATCGGAATCTGGAGAATGTTCTTGTACGTAACCAATATATTTAAATATGGTGAAGACTTGTAATTTAGCAGAGTGCTGTCTCAAGCTGCCTTGAGATGGTTCTCTCCTTGCAATTGCTTGAATAAACAATCGTGACCTGTACCTGAGACTCCTGTCGTCTGTTTGTCAAAGTTACCACAATAGGCCCATCATAATCTCTCACTGACCTTTCCAATCAGCACTCAACCCGCTGTCATTGGCCCCACTGATCCTTCTAAATTCCGGGGAATACAACATTATCTTGCATAATTTCTGTGTAATTTAACCCTTGGACTCATAGCAAATCTACCTGGTCCAAGGCCAAAATATTATTTCTAAAATGTGGTGCCCAGAAATGCTCACAATACTGCAGGTGTGGATTTATCAGGGATATGCATAGCTAAAGCATGACTTCTAACCTCTTGTTTTCTAATCCTCTAGATATAAGGGCCAGCCCTTCCATTAATCTTTTTGATTATTTTTTGTGCCTGTTCAAGAAATTTTAATTATCTATGTACCTGGATCCCGAAGTCTCTTTGGATCACCACTGATTTTTCACCATTTAAAAAGTACCCTGTTCTATCCTTTTTCTGGACCAAAATAGTTGACCTCATATTTGTCAACACTGAAATCTATATCTCAGTTTTGCCTATTCACTTAATCTATCATTATCCCTTTCTAATTTAATGCTTCCATCTATGTTGCTTACAATGCTGCCTACCTTTGTGTCTCAGCAAATTTGAATAAATATACCATCATCTAAGTCATTAATAAATTCATTGAACAGTTCAGGCCCCAACACAGGTCCTTGCTGAACATCACTGGTTATATTCTGCTGATTGGTGAACATGCCCATTATCCTGACACTCTGTATCCTGCCACTTGGTCAATTTCCTAACTAGGTTAATAATTTATCTTCAAATTTTTTTATGTTAAACTTCTGACAGCAGTTTCTTATGAGAGGCTTTATCAAATACCTTCTGGAAATCCATATAACTAATATCCAAAGACAGCCCCTGTCTGCTATTTTAGTCACCTCTTCAAAAAATTCAACTAGATTTGTTAGGCATGATTTACCCTTTACAAATCCTTGTTGACTCTGATCAGCTGAAAAATTTCTTATGTGTTTAGTCACCCTACCTTCAATTATAGATTCTAGCAATTTCCCAAAAACCAATGTTAGGCCAGCTGATCTATAATTCTCCAATTTCCTGTTCTCACCTGTCTTAAAAAGGAGAGTGACATGCGCAATTTTAAAATCTAAATTAATTGTTCCTGACTTGAGAGAACGTGGAAGATTTTAGTTAAACATTATTGTTTTGTCCTCCCTCAATATCTCCCTCCATATAAACTCTTTTGCCCGTGATCACGATTACCCCCTTGACTTTGCCATTTCATGTGGCCTCTCTGTTTCCATTGTCTCAATCACAGATGAAGCCATCTTGGATCACTTCCTTGTATACCTTACCACTCGCATCAACCTTCACCTTCCTGTGAGCTTGCCTCTGGTAAAAAATACATTTACAATGGCACTTTCAAACTCCCAACTGTTTAGCCTTCGGTGCTCCATTTGTTACAACACCTCTGCAGCTACCCACACGTTCAATCACACTATTACGTCTGACCTTGCCTTGAGCAACACATGCACTTCTTTGTCATTAAGCTACCTCTGCAGTATCTCTCCTGTGCCATAACTCACTAAGCTAAGCTTCAGCAAGGTCATCTCCGCCACACACCTGAGCTCATTTCTCTCTCCATACACCTCTTCCAAGCTTATCATTTCCACAAGACCCGCCTCCTGCTCTCTTGGACCTATTCTTAACAAATTGCTGATCAACTAACCTGCTAGCTGATATTGCATATAGTAGTTTCTTACCATTCACTGCCTTCTTCCTTTCAAAATGGTCATCATCATCATTCCCTTATCAAAAAAAAATCTTGACCCCTGTCCTTGCAAACTACAGCTCCATTTCAAAATTCCATTTCCTCCCCAAAGTCCGTAAAAATGTTGCTGCATCCCAAATCCCTGCCGAGCTTTCCTGCATCTTCATGTCGGGCCAGTAGAATCTGGTTTTTGCCCCCTGCCGCAGCACAAAAATGGCTCTAATCAAAGTCAGAAATTACATCCTCTGTGCACTATCACTCCCTATCCTTTTGGACATTTATGCCGTCTATGACTACAAAATCTTCCTCCAGAGCTTCTTCTCTGCTTTCCATCTTTGAGGGATCACCAGCACTTCGTTCCACTCTTACCTACCCAGTTGTACCCAGAGAATCTGCAGCAATGGCTTCTCTTTGCACACTGGTATCATTATCTCTGGTGTCCCTCAAAGGCTTCTCCCCATCCCATTTCCACTTTGTGTCTCTCAGTGACAACATCAGAAGATATAATGTCAGGTTTTACACGTATGCTGGTATTATATCTACCCTTTTTCAACTCACCACCATCTCTCTCAGCCCCTATAGGTTGTTAGACTGATTTTCTGACATCCAGTCATACATGAAGTCAACATTTCTTTCAAGTAAACACTGGGAAGACAAAGGCACTGTCATCGGTCCACACCATAAAGTCTGTTCTCTGACCAATGATTTTGTCCCCTTCCCTGACCATTGTATGAGGGTATCCATACTATTTGTAACTTTGGCATACTATTTGACCTAGAGCTGATCCTCTAGCCCCATATCCTTTCACATACAAAAACTGCCGACTTCCAATTCTGTAATATCGCCCGTCCCTGCCCCTGCCTCAGCCCATCTGCTGCTGCGACACTGATCCAAGCATTTTGTTTACCTCCAGTCACAACTATTCCAATGCTCTCCTAGCTGCCCTTCTATCTCCTCACCTATATAAACTTCTTATTCAAAACTCTGCCAACTGTGTCTCAACTCAAATCATGTTTGATTCGCCCGTTATGCCTGTGCTCATTTAAATACATTAGTTTCCAGTCCACTCAAATCAAATTCTCAATCTTTTGTTTAAATCCCTCACTGACCTCATGCATCCTTAAAGATCTGTAATCTCCTTCAGCCCTACAACCCCCCCAAGAACTCTGTATTCATCCACTTCATTCACCCTTCCATTGGTGGCTATTTAGGCCCTCAGCTCTCTGATTCCCTCTCTCAATCTCATTGTCTCTCCACTGCATTGTAACATCACCACTTGCAAGTTCCTCTCAAAGCCACACACGATCCTGACTTGGAACTATATCACCATTCTTTCACTGTCACTGGATTAAAATGAATCATAAAATCCCTTCCTAACAGCACTGTTGGCGTACATAACCAGATGGAATGCAGAGATTTAAAAAGGCAGCTCACCAGCACCACCATCTTCTCAAGGGCAATGGTGGATGGGCAATAAATGCTGGCATTGTAAGGATGTGAACATCCCATGAAAAAATAAACAAAACCTCTCTCTCTTTTAAGATGCTGCTTAAATCTTACTTCTTCGACTGAATGATCACCCATCCAAATGTCTCCTTATTGTTTGCTCCTGTGAACCACAGAGGAACGTTTTATGTTAAAGATGGTTTACAAGTGCAAATTGTTGTTGTTGTAAATATTGTTCATAAACTAATTTTGTAAAATTTGCTATTAAATTTAAGAGAACAATATTTTGACTTTTCTCTTACCAAATTTTCTCTTACTCTCCAGAAATGCAACCCCTTGAGCTCCAGCCATTATGGGGACATAGAACAGTAGGCCATTTAGCTTCTCAAGTCTGTTCTACCATTCAGTGAGATAATGGCTGTTCCATGACTGAATTCCATATACCTGTTTTTGCCCATATCCCTTAATACCTTTGGTTAATAAAAATTTATCAATCTCTAAAATTAATGATTAACATCAATTGCCATTTCTGGAAGAAGTTTCACTTGTATCTTGTCTAAATGACATCTTTGATCCCTCTCTGGAATTTAAATGCTCATATTCCTAATGGATATTATTGGATAGTGGTCAGGACTGTGGCTGATATTTTTCTTTGAAACACGAGAGTTGAATTCCAATTGTGGCTGAAATTAAATAGCTTAGCACAAGATTTTTCTGGTCTGAATTATGGCGTTTCCATTCTGCTCACTTGAAGATTGTCTGATGATTTCTTGAATGCATTTACATAATGCAATCAGAGGGCATTTTGACTCTAATCATAAAATTCATAGAAACTTATGGCACAAAAGGAGACCACTGGCCCATTGTGCATGCTTCAGTCAAAAAAGAGCTATCCAGACTAATCCCACTTTCCAGCTCTTGGCCCATAGCATTGTAGGTTACAGTGCTTCAAGTGCCTATCCAAATACTTTTTTGTATTTGATGAGGTTTTCTACCTGTATCATCTGCTGGGTGAAAAAATTTCTCCCAACTCCCCTGTTCTTCTGCTAACAAAAAAGGTCCTTCCTATCCACTCTACCTAGACCCCTCTGAGTTTTACTCACTTTAACTAAATCTCCCCACCACCTCCTCTGTTCCAAAGAAAACAACTCCAACCAAGCCAGTGTTTCCTCATAGTTAGTATTCTCCAGTTCTGTCAACACCCTCGTGAATTTCCTCTGCGATCTCTCCATTATAATCACATCCTTCCTATCACAGGGTGACAGGAACCAAGTTAGAGTATTGCACAGTTGCCCAACTAGTGTTTATATAGTTTTAGCAAACCCTAATCTTACATGTTATGCTTCAGCTGATAAAGGCAAATATTCTGTATGCTTTCTTAACCACCTTATCTACCTATCCTGCTACCTTCTGGGATCTGTGCACAGGCACTTCATTCAGTTCTTCTGCACTGCTCAGTATCCTACTATTTATTGTGTATTTTTTTTGCCTTCTCCAAGTGCATTACAGAACACTTCTCCATACTGAATTCCATTTGCAACTTTTCTGGCCACCTGACCAGTCTATCGCTATCTTCCTGCAGTCGACAGCTTTATTCCTCATGATCAACTGCACAGCCCAATTTTTGCATCATATGCAAATTTCATAATCATGCCCTCTACATTTAAGTACGAATCATCAATATATAGACACATTTAAGTCAAAATCATTCATTAGTACATTTGCAATTAAGTGTAAATAGTTGGTATATACACTCTAAATCATTGATATATCTACATATCTAAAGTCTAAATCATACAAATATACAAGGAGCAGAAGTAGACAATACGGCCCCTCAAGTCTGCTCTGTCACTTAATAAGATCATGGCTGACCTGATGGTAACCTCAAATCTGCATTCCGCCTACTCCTGATAACTTAACACCCCCTTGCATACCAAGAACAAATCCACCTCTGCCTTAAAAATATTCAAAGGCTGCTTCCACCGCCTTTACAGGCAGAGAATTCCAAAGACTCTCAGCCCTCTGAGAGAAAAAAAATTGCCTCGTCTCCATTTTAAATGGGCGACCCCTTATTTTTAAAGGGTGGCCCCTAGTTCTACATTCCCCCACAACAGGAAACATCCTCTCCACACCCACCCTGTCAAGACCCCTCAGGATCTTATATGTTTCAATCAAGTCACCTCTTACTCTTCTAAACTCCAGCTGATACAAGCCCAACCTGTCCAACCTTTCCTCATTAGACAACCTGCCCTTTCCAGGTATTAGTCTGGTAAACCTTCTCTGAACTGCTTCCAATACACTTACATCCTTCCTTGAATAAGGTGACCAATATTGTACACAGTACTCTAGCTGTGATCTCACTAGTGCTCTGTACAACTCAAGCATAATGTCCCTACTTTGTATTCAATTCAATAGCGAAGCAACTCCAGCCGTTTTTCTTCCGCTCTTCTCACCTTGCAATGTAGCAAACACTTTCTAAATGTAACAGCGATTTGCTTGTACTTATTTATTTTCATTTAATATACTGTATTTCTACTCAGGGTGTGATCTATTCCACATTAAACAGACCAAACGCAAGCTGGGAACACATCCATTCAGTCCACAAGTGATTCTGATCAGGGCCTGGTGCTTCTCCCATTTCTGAACCCCTTACCCTCTCCTTTAACCCTTAACAGCTTCCATCAAGTGTCTTTACATGGCATTTTTGGTCCTATAGAATAGAATAGTGCAGCACAGAAGGAAACCATTCAGCTCATCGAGTTTGTGCCTGCTCTTTCAAAGAGAAATCCAGTCAATCCTACCATACCCCACATCCACTCTTTCCCTATACTTTTTTTTCTCCAAGTATTTATCTAATTTCCTTTTGAACACTAATTTGAAACTCAGGGAGAGAGTGCATTCCAAATCCTAAACACTCCTCCTGTCACTTCCGGTTCTTTTGCCAATCAACTCAAATCAGGGCCATCTAATTATCGATCCTTCAGCCATTGGAAACAGTTTCTATTTATTCTAATCCTTCATAATTTTATGCACCTTCATCAAATACCCTCAGCTTTATTAGCTCTAAAGAGAACAAGTCTAGATTCTCTGTAATCCCTCAATCCTGAAGCCATTCTAGTAAATCTCTTCTAAACCTTCTACAAAGCCTTCACACCCTCGTATGCCCAGAATTGGGAACCTAATTTACAGTGAGGACAAAATGTGTTATGTAGGTTCAGCAAAACGTCATGGCTTTTGTACTTGGTTATGGCCTCTATTTATAAAACTCATTGAAAGCTCAGGTTTTACTATAATACACCCTACAACCACAGCTTTGTCAGATAATTACACATAACTTGGTCATTCTTTTTGTGCAACCAGCTCTGCTTCTGTGAACCTGGCGCTTGTATCCTGACAGCAACATCCGAAAGATGTGAACTTCACAAGCATCACTAACAACAATCCCATTTTCAATATTTTTATACTTGGTAAGAAAAAAAGCTTAAAGAAAACAACAAAATACAATCTTTTTTAATGTCCCCACTATTTTCTCCAGGATTGCACACAGCAGTGTTCTGGAGATTGATCTTCAATTCCTGGAGGATTGGCAACACTTGACTCCTTGCCTTATGATTTCTTCCGACAACCCCTCCTTTTTCAATTGTTCAAAAGCTTTTACAATCCTAACTTTACTCAGTTCTGATGAAAAGTCACAAACCTGAAACGTTAACACAACTTCTCTATCCACAGACACTACCGGACCTACTGAATATTTCGAGAATTTTCTGGCTTCTCCCCCACATCAGTCTGAGTCACCACGCACTGGCTTCTGGGTGTTGTAGTCCAACAGCATCATAATAGTACCGCAGTGGAGTCTGGGTGTTGTAGTACTTAACAAAAACAGAATTACCTGGAAAAACTCAGCAGGTCTGGCTACATCGGCGGAGAAGAAAAGAGTTGACGTTTCGAGTCCTCATGACCCTTCAGCAGAACTGGATGAATCCAAGAAGAGGGGTGAAATATAAGCTTGTTTAAGGTGGGTGGGGGGCAGTTGCATGGGGGGAGAGAAGTGGAGGGGGGTGGTGTGGTTGTAGGGACAAGCAAGCAGTGATAGGAACAGATAATCAAAAGATGTCACAGACAAAAGAACAAAAGAACACAGAGGTGTTGAAGTTGGTGATATTATTTAAATGTTAATTAAGAATGGATGGTAGGGCACTCAAGGTATAGCTCTAGTGGGGGTGGGGGGGCATAAAAGATTTAAAAATAATGGAAATAGATGGGAAAAGAAAAATCTATATAAGTTATTAGAACAAACAAAAGGAAGGGGGAAGAAACAGAAAGGTGGTGGAGATGGAGGAGGCAGTTCAAGATCTAAAGTTGTTGAATTCAATATTCAGTCCGGAAGGCTGTAAAGTGCCTAGTCGCATGATGAGGTGCTGTTCCTCCAGTTTGCGTTGGGCTTCACTGGAACAATGCAGCAAGCCAAGGACAGACATGTGGGCAAGAGAGCAGGGTGGAGTGCTAAAATGGCAAGCGACAGGGAGGTTTGGGTCATTCTTGCAGACAGGTGTTCTGCAAAGCGGTCGCCCAGTTTACGTTTGGTCTCTCCAGTATAGAGGAGATCGCATTGGGAGCAACGAATGCAGTAGACGAAGTTGGGGAAATGCAAGTGAAATGCTGCTTCACTTGAAAGGAGTGTTTGGGCCCTTGGACGGTGAGGAGAGAGGAAGTGAAGGGGCAGGTGTTGCATCTTTTGCGTGGGCATGGGAGGGTGCCATAAGTGGGGGTTGAGGAGTAGGGGGTGATGGAGGAGTGGACCAGGGTGTCCCGGAGGGAATGATCCCTATGGAATGCCGCCAGGGGGAGTGAAGGGAAGATGTGTTTGGTGGTGGCATCATGCTGGAGTTGGTGGAAATGGCAGTGGATGATCCTTTGAATGCGGAGGCTGGTGGGGTCATAAGTGAGGACAAGGGGAACCCTATCATGTTTCTAGGAGGGTGGATGCGTGGGATATGGGCCGGACACAGTTGAGGGCCCTGTCAATGACCGTGGGTGGAAAACCTCGGTTAAGAAGGAAGGAGGGCATGTCAGAGGAACTGTTTTTGAAGGTAGCATCATCAGAACAGATGCAACAGAGGTGAAGGAACTGAGAGAATGGGATCGAGATATACAGGAAGCGGGGTGTGAGGAGCTGTAGTCGAGGTAGCTATGGGAGTTGGTAGGCTTGTAATGGATATTGGTGGACAGTCTATCACCAGAGATTGAGACAGAGAGGTCAAGGAAGGGAAGCGAAGTGTCAGAGATGGACCACGTGAAAATGATGGAGGGGTGGAGATTGGAAGCAAAATTAATAAATTTTTCCAAGTCCCGACGAGAGCATGAAGCAACACCGAAGTAATCATCGATGTACCGGAGAAAGAGTTGTGGAAGGGGGCCGGATTAGGACTGGAACAAGGATTGTTCCACATACCCCATAAAGAGACAGGCATAGCTGGGGCCCATGCGGGTACCCATAGCCACACCTTTTATTTGAAGGAAGTGAGAGGAGTTGAAGGAGCAATTGTTCAGTGTGAGAACAAGTTCAGCCAGACGGAGGAGAGTAGTGGTGGATGGGGATTGTTTGGGCCTCTGTTCGAGGAAGAAGCTAAGGGCCCTCAGACCATCCTGGTGGGGGATGGAGGTGTAGTGGGATTGGACGTCCATGGTGAAGAGTAAGCGGTTGGGGCCAGGGAACTGGAAATTGTTGATGTGACGTAAGTTGTCAGAGGAATCATGGATGTAGGTGGGAAGGGGCTGGACAAGGGGAGAGAGAAGGGAGTCAAGATAACAAAAAATGAGTTCCATGGGGCAGGAGCAATCTGACGCAATCGGTTTACCGGGACAGTTCTGTTTGTGGATTTTGGGTAGGAAGTAGAAGCGGGCCGTCCGAGGTTGGGCGACTATCAGGTTGGAAGCTGTGGGAGGAAGATCTCCAGAGGAGATGAGCTCAGTGACAGTCCTGGAAACAGTGGCTTGATGTTCAGTGGTGGGGTCATGGTCCAGGGAGAGGTAGGAGGAAGTGTCTGCGAGTTGACACTCAGCCTTTGCGAGGTAGAGGTCAGTGCGCCAGACAACAACAGCACCACCCTTGTCAGCGGGTTTGATGACAATGTCGGGGTTGGACCTGAGAGAATGAAGTGCAGTAAGTTCAGAGAGAGACAGATTAGAATGTGTGAGAGGAGCAGAGAAATTGAGACGACTAATGTTGCGCCGACAGTTCTCAATGAAAAGATGAAGAGAAGGTAAGAATCCAGAGGGAGGGGTCCAGGTGGAGGGAGAATATTGGAGGTGGGTAAAAGGATCCGTTGAACGGGGAGAGGACTCCTGCCCAAAAAAGTGAGCCCGGAGACGAAGACGGCGGAAAAAGAGTTCAGCATCATGCCGAGCCCGAAATTCATTGAGGTGAGGGTGTAAGGGTATGAAACTCAGTCCTTTGCTGAGCACTGAACGTTCAGCGTCGGAGAGGGGAAGGTCAGGGGGTATAGTGAATACACGGCTGGGGCTGGGATTGGAAGATGGGGTGGGGACGGAGGGACAGGCAGGGGTGGAGGGTCCTAGATGGGTGTTGGTGTCAATGAGTTGTTGGAGCTTGCGTTCCTTAGCACTTGAGTGAAAGACAAAAAGTTTCTTGTTGAGGTGTCGGATGAGATGAAGAATCCAATGAAACTGGGGGCACACGCAGCTTTGAAAAAGGGTATGGCGGTGCTGCTGGAGGGAGAGGTCGAGTGTGCTATATGGCGGTGCATGGCACTGAGTGTGGATCTCAGAATGTGATGGGAACAGCAGTCCGAGAAACATTTTATGTCCCGGAAATACCTGTAATCCTGGGTGGGTTCGAAACAAAAGGGATGGAATTTCAGTTGAAATCCACGTGGGGTAAGTCGGAGATGGAGACAGTCACTGAGAAAGGAGATATGGCTGTGAAAGTGGGTTTTAGTAAACACCTTGTCAAACACCAGGAAAGAAATGGAAAGCAATGAAGGTGAACAAGGCAAAAGAGAGATACGGAAATCTTGTCACAGAGACGAACAAAACATCTTCAAGGTAGGCATTTCTTGAAGAGCAGTGGCAGTCAATTAAACAAAGAGATAAAAACAAAAAACTGCGGATGCTGGAAATCCAAAACAAAAACAGAATTACCTGGAAAAACTCAGCAGGTCTGGCAGCATCGGCGAAGAAGAAAAGAGTTGACGTTTCGAGTCCTCATGACCCTTCAGCAGAACTGGGTGAATCCAAGGAGAGGGGTGAAATATAAGCTGGTTTAAGGTGGTGTTGGGGGGTGGGGGTGCGTTTGGGTGGGGGGAGAGAAGTGGAGGGGGGTGGTGTGGTTGTAGGGACAAGCAAGCAGTGATAGGAGCAGATAATCAAAAGATGTCCAGACAAAAGAACAAAAGAACACAGAAGCCAAGGACAGACATGTGGGCAAGAGAGCAGGGTGGGGTGTTAAAATGGCTTGGCTTGCTGCATTGTTCCAATGAAGCCCAACGCAAACTAGAGGAACAGCACCTCATCTTCCGAATAGGCACTTTACAGCCTTCCAGACTAAATATTGAATTCAACAACTTTAGATCTTGATCTCCCTCCTCCATCCCCACCCCCTTTCTGTTTCTTCCCCCTTCCTTTTGTTTTTTCCAATAATTTATATAGATTTTTCTTTTCCCACCTATTTCCATTATTTTTAAATCTTTTATGTGCCCCCACCCCCACTAGAGCTATACCTTGAGTGCCCTACCATCCATTCTTAATTAGCACATTTGTTTAGATAATATCACCAACTTCAACACCTCTGTGTTCCTTTGTTCTTTTGTCTGTGACATCTTTTGATTATCTGTTTCTATCACTGCTTGCTTGTCCCTACAATCACACCACCCCCCTCCACTTCTCTCCCCCCACC
Organism: Carcharodon carcharias; assembly: GCF_017639515.1. Taxonomy (NCBI): domain Eukaryota; kingdom Metazoa; phylum Chordata; class Chondrichthyes; order Lamniformes; family Lamnidae; genus Carcharodon; species Carcharodon carcharias. Next base: position 27,315,654 of record NC_054485.1, read on the forward strand.
CAACCACCCGGCCACACCACCCCCCCACCACCCCCCCCCCCCCACCCCCCCCACCAACCCCCCCACTCCAACCAGTTCTGCTGAAGGGTCATGAGGACTCGAAACGTCAACTCTTTTCTTCTCTGCCGATGCTACCAGACCTGCTGAGTTTTTCCAGGTAATTCTGTTTTTGTTTTCGATTTGCAGCATCCACAGTTTTTTGTTTGTATATTTTTAAGATCCTGAGGGGTTTGGACAGGGTGGATGTGGAGAGGATGTTTTTCCTCTTATTGGAGAATCCAGAACTGGCTTAAAAATAAGGGGTTGTTCATTTAAGACAGATGAGAATTTTTTTCTCTTTTGTGAGTCTTTAGTGCTTTCTTCCACAGAAGGCAGTCTTTGAATATTCTTAAGGCACAGCTAGAGAGGTTATTGATCAACAAGTGGGTGAAAGGTTGTCAGGGGTAGGCAGGAATGTAGGGTTGAGGTTATAATCAGATGAGGATCTTATTGAATGGCGGATCAGGCTCGAGGGGCCGACTCCTAATTCGTATGTACCAGATGGGTTTTTACAGCAATTGGAAATGGTTTCACGGTTGTCATCAGCTTTTTAATTCCAGGGGATTTGAACTCAGGTCACCAGAGCATTACTCTGGGTCTCTGGAATACTGGTTCAGTGACCACTCTGCCATCACCTCCCCCTAAATAAATTCAATATTGTCCTGATGCAATGCTGTATGATTGCAATTTTACAAAACCAACAACTTGTATTTATTTACAAGTTTGAAAGCTGCCTTAAAGGTGCAGGTTCGAGTGAGTATGATCATTTTCAAGTACGAGTATTTCAGGGCTCATACGTCTAGACTGAGTTGGAACATAATATTGTATGTAAACTTGGTTTAAAAGACATAATTGTCTGAATATTAACAACTTGATCCAGCTTGTGAACACATTTTTGGTTATTAGGGCTATTGCCTGGATATGTTGTGAAATAACAAGCTTTGGTAATTTAGCCTATTGGACAGAAAAGACTTAAATGTCAAAGCCAAAGATATATATAATGTGAAATAGTAATCAAGTTTGTTTATAAATCTTCCATTGAAGTTAAAGCAATTCAAATATAATGCATTTTTGCTTAAATTTAAATCCCAATGCATTACAACTGGAGAAAATATAATAACCTGCTATGTTGTGGCAACTTACTGATGTAAAGTATAATGTGATCCAGTTAGTGTTTCTGACTTTCCTACTGACATGTCTGCCCAATCCAGATTTGTTGCTTCATGCATACCTCGCGAGCATCTGCATTTTCTCTTAAAGACTTTTTGTGTGTCAAATTCAGTAAATTTTAAATATTTGTAAAGAAATGGGTGCCATTTAAACTTGTCAAATATAGCACATCTCAAATTTCAATAACATTTGCATGTGTGATAGCTGATGATCAAAATCCCCACTGTAATGTTTAGGGTTTTTGAGTAAGATAGCAAAAAACACAAAAGTATTGGAAACCATAGACCATTTGTCCATCAATTTGTAAGAGTTTAATTTGGAAAGTATGATAGAGGAACAAACAGCTTTTTGATTTGAATTTTATAATGTACCCAATCCTAACTAAGATCCTTGAAAAATTCTATTTCAGTATAATGTATTTTTTAAAGGGTAACTGAGATTTTTTTCTGTCCTATTTAGAATGTAGTGTACAGAGGAAGTATTGGGTGACAACACACTGCAGTAATTACAAATTCAGCTTTTCTTACAAAGCATTTCAATTCTATTGTATTTGTAATTAACTTGAACAGCAATGTCAGTAGTATGAGAAGAAACCAGTCCACTTTCTGCATATGAAAAGCCTGATGGTTATACTTGTAGATGCAAAAGCCCTTAAACTTAAAAAATGCACTTGTTTTAACCATATGACAAAATGGAAAGAATTTTACCCAGTTTACTACTGAGATCAACTAAAAACTAGGTCGCCTGTGGTTTCATTCAGTAGTAATTTAATCAGATATGATGTAATACATCATGTGGTTAGACTGATGCTTCCTTAAGTATTATTATGACTCCTTTATTGAATAAGTTGTCCTCATGAACGTTATGGACTCCATCCCTATATTTTAGGCAGTTAATTAGTAATAAAGCTGTTTTAAGAAATCTGTAAAGAAAATTGGATTTGTTAATATTAGAATTGCTGATATTGATTCTATGGAGCAGTTCCCATGCTCCCATGCTTGGCTGCATTGTGATGCTGAGCATTGTGTAGAAGGCTTATAAGGTAAATAAAAATTCAGTTGGTAAGAAGTTACTTTAGGCCTATCTCTCATCATTTTCCAGGAAGATTAAGGGAATTACAAGAGGCCTGTGTGCTGGTGATCAGTTTGTCAGCTCTACCTGGCCGGCTGTTGCGTGTGTCATGGAGAAATGAAATAGGAACATGGTGCCTACATTGCTAAATTCATATTTCTAACTGAATACATGGCAGAAACACAAATGTTTATAAACAACTATCAGGTTGCCACATGTAGCCTGATTTTGAACATACAGATGTAAACAATCAGAATACTATCATAATTTTTGACACATTTTCTTCCGATGTCTGTGAATCCATATCACATGTCTTTCTATTGCTGCCTGTGTGGGCACGAAATAATGCCAGTCATAGTCATAAACCAGACACAACACAATTAACTCCTTTCTGATTTTGAGAGAATCTTCATATTTTTTCAAACAGTGAATTACTTATTTAGAATCTCTGGTTTGAATCATAGTATACTAAGCTGGATAATTGTCTTATTTATTTCATACATAATGTCAATGTATGCACTGATTTTCAGGATGGTTTGAAAATTTGATATCTTGTGTCTTCAGCATTGGTTTCACTTTAGAATCTTTTTCTGCACAGGTTAATCTGTGGCAGAAATTAATCAAAGCACAAGATTCAAGGCCTTTTTGTGTCACTACTATTTATTGTGTTTATCCAATGTTTGTGGCACTATGCACACAGCAGCTAAATTACTGTTGCTAAAAGTCGCAAATGCCTGTCAATATTTTTCTTGTTCAGTTTATGGAGATTGGAGGGACAAAATATTGGCGCAAGTTAGCATAATGTTGCTTATGAACTTTAAGATTTAAGGTTTTTTTTATAAGTATTGTCCATTCAAGCATGATTTTTAAAAGTAAAAAGTAAATCAAGAATATTTTTGCTGAAAATTTCATCCAGGCAAAATTGATGAACTTCTCTAAACATCCTTGATTAATAGTACATTCAGAACCATATTAGCAATGTATTGGATTTAAAACTGTTGAATTACTTTGTTTGAACAAACCACTCTTCCATAATGGATAATAGAAAGTCACAGGAAATCGATACCTAAGTTTTGGACTATTTACAAAAGGTGATTGCTGTAACAATCCCCTAAACATGGGAATGAAAACCAATGGAATGGAAATGACAAACTCAATTTAATCTTTCTAGGGTTGAGAGAATACTTTGTCAGAATTGGTCTTGGAAGTCTGCAGCGGGGTGATCTCAAACTTTTGGACTATGAAAATTTGATGAATAGCTGGGAAGGTGGCTAAATGGAGTGTGCTTAAGTGGGTTCTACTGTATAAAATACTACTGGTGACCAGAGGTGTTTTTTTGTTATACAGTAAGCAGTTTCCCCAATCAGAAAGGTGAGGGATTTGGGATAGTGGCAGAGCACTGATGTTTTAAGTTACCAAAAACTCAATATTTAAAATCCCAATTGTACTATATTTTATATCCAATTGTTTGAGAAACCAAGGTGAAAGTTCAAAGTACAACACAATAAATTTGAAGAGATTAAAATTAAAAATGGGGCAAATTAGGGTGTAGTGATTACATTAAGTTTAGGTTTTAAGAAAAATTTGAAGGAAAGTGAAAAGGAATTGGGAACTCTGCAGCAGGTGGGCAGCCAAACTCTACTGCCAAAACGAGCCCCACCGCCATTTTGAATGGGCAGACCTTAATTGCCCAACGGGAAGTGCTATGCACTTCTGTGCAGGGGTTGGGGGTGGGGGGTGGGGGGTGCGGTGGGGGGCGGGGGTTGGGGGGGGGGTGTGGTGCGGGATTCCCCAACAGTCAAAGTGCGCACATGCACACGAAAGAGCGCAGTGCTCCCTGAGGACTAAGTGCTGTATCAGGGAAATTGGTGACAGTTTAAAACACCTCAAAAATTAAAAATATTATTAACACGTCCCCCTCATCTGACAATGTCACACGAGATGGGACATGTTAATAAATATGACATAAAGTTTATTAAAGATTTTTAAAACGGGCATGAAACCTTATCCCGCCAGTGGATGAGGCTTCATGTATTTTCTATTGCCCGCTGGGGCTCCTGGCCTGCCCACCAGCCTTAAGGTTGGACGGTCAGGGCCTTTAATTGGGTTAATTATCCTGTCAATGGCCTCAATTGACCATTGAAAGGTTGGCGGGCAGACAGCTGATTTCGCAGTCCGTCCGCCTTCCTGAATATTTAAATGGGGTGGGATGACATCGGGGGCTCATCCCGCGTCATTTTTGTGTCGGTGAGCGAGCCCCGCCACCAACTCGCCGACGGAAAAATTCTGGCCAACATTGCTACTTTTACGGCTTTTACTGTAGCATGCAAACTGAAAGCAATACTGCCTAAACATTGCATAGTAGGCAACTAATGCTCTAAACCACAGAAAGGATAATGCTCATTCATGTCTTACACAACCAATAACCGCCACATAAATATACGTTACAAGCTGCTCTCTGCATAATTGGAATATTTACAGGGAACAGTCTAAAGTCACTCCCTGTATCCAATGGGCTTGCTTCTCCCTGTTTCTATGGGTCGTAATGTCCAGCAACCGTTGAAAGTCCTTTCCCTCAGCCTTCTGAGTATTCCCGAATGGACTCCCAGCAGCACAGTTCATTCCAGTGATTCTCCCTGGGCCACGCAAAGAAGAATTTTTCAGAGTCCTGAAATGTGCAGGGGTTCTGTCTCTTCAACATCTTATTGAATGGCGGAGCAGGTTCAAAGTGCCAAGTGGTCTACTCCTGTTATGCTCCAACATCATCTTATCCACATTCTGACTCATAGCAGGAAAAACAGCCTTTTCCATCTGCAAATGGCAGTAGCTGCTCCCTGACTTTTTTTTCCAGGACATACACTCTCTCTCTCTCCTTTTCTCTGTTCAAAGACTCTGAGACAATAAGTCTGCAAAAGCAAAAACACCTGCCTCTCCCTTAGTGCTTAGGTGTTAAATGTGGCACATGCATTTCAATAGCACTCGACTTGGGCCTCTGGTCCTCATGGTAACCAGGCAAGCCTATTGCTGGGCAGAAATCATAACAGATCACATGCCTCTCTTCATTACACCATTTTACCTTAAATTAAAAAGACAGAATAAAACATAATCATCTTATAAAACATTGGATTTGAAACACATAATTCCAAGCCTTGGCTGGAATTTGCTATCTCCATAGCAAACGCAATGCTGTAATTGATCATAGTGGGATAATTTTACTTGTTTTAGTAGCTGGATTATCAAAGTGGTAATATTCAATTTGAATTTTTATTTTGCAATGTATTGAAATGTAAGTTTTATTGAAGTTTTTGGTTTTATGGCCTTTTAAGCCTTGTGATTAATTGCATAACTTGATGTCTATTTGAAATATCCTGTTAATTGGTCATCGACATGGATAAAGGGGTTTTAAAATTTGATTCATGGAGGGTTAATGTTTGGAGGAGTCCCACAAAGCTTTTTCATCTTCCAGTGTTCCTGCATGGGCCAAATATGTTCAGTGTCCAGATTTATTTTTTATGGCAGTAACTGCCAAGGCGATGAGGTTTCTTAAAATTAATTTACAGGATGTGGGCATTGCTGGCTAGGCCAGCCTTTATTGCCCATCCGTTATGCCCATGGGAAAGTGGGGGTGAGTTGCCTTCTTGAACCGCTGCAGTCTCTGTGTTTTAGGTACACCTGCAGTGTTGTTAAGGAGGGAGTTCTAGGATTTTGACCTAGAGACAGTGAAGGAACAGTGATATATTTCCAAGTCAGGATGGTGAGTGGCTTGAAGAGGAACTTCCAGGTGGTGGTGTTCTCATCTATTTGCTGCCCCTGTCCTCCTAGATGGAATGGTAATGGTTGTGGTTTTGGAAGGTGCTGCCTAAGGAGGCTTGGTGAATTTCTGCAGTGCATTTTGTAGATAGCACACACTGCTGTCACCGCTCGTTGGTAGGGAGGGAGTGAATGTTTTGTGGAAAGGGTGCCAATCAAGTGGGCTGCTTTGTCCTGGACAGTGTCAAACTTCTTGCGTGTTGTTGGAGCTGCACTTATCCAGGCAAGAGGGGAGTATTCCATCACACTCCTCATTTCTGCCTTGGGGAATTCAGGAGGTGAGTTACTCGTCGCAGGATTCCTAACCTCTGACCTGGTCTTGTAGCCATAGTATTTGTATGGCTGGTCCAGTTCAGTTTCTAGTCAATGGTAACCCCCCAGGATGTTGAACGTGAGGGTTTGAGAAATGGCAATGCCATTGAATGACAAGGGGCGATGGTTAGATTCCCTCCTGCTGGAGATGGTAATTGCCCTGTACATGTGTGGCGCGAATGTTACTTGCTAATTGTCAGCCCAAGCCTGGATATTGTGCAAGTCTTGTTGCATTTGGATATGGACTGCTTCAGTACCTGAGCAGGCATGTATGGTGCTGAAATTTGTGCAATCATAAGCGAACATGCCCACTTCTGACCTTATGATGGAAGGAAGTCCATTGATGAAGCAGCTGAAGATGGTTGGCCCTAGAACACTACCCTGTGGAACCCCTGCAGTGACGCCCTGGAACTGAGATGATTAACCTTCAACAACAACAACCATCTTCCTTTGTGCTAGGTATGACTCCAACCAATGGAGAATTTTACCTGATTCCTACTGACTCCAGTTTTGCTAGGGCTCCTTGATGCCACACTCTGTCAAATGCTGCCTTGATCTCAAGAGCAATAACTCTCACTTCACCTCTGGAGTTCAGCTCTTTTGCCCACATTTGAACCAAGGCTGCAATGAGGGCAGAAGTTGAGTGGGCCTGGAGGAACCTGAACTGAGCGTCGCTGAGCAGGTTATTATAAAGCAATGCTTGATAGTGCTTGTTAGCACTGTTGATGACCCCTTCCTTCACTTTCCTGATGATTGAGAGTAGACTGATGGGGCGGCAATTGGCCGGATTGGATTTGTTCTGCTTTTTGTGTGCAGGATACGGGCAATTTTTGGGTAGATATGAGTGTTGTAGGTGTACTGGAACAGCTTAGCTAGGGGCGCGGCAAACTCTGGAACACAAGTCTTCTGTACTATTGCCGGAATATTGTCAAGGCCCATAGCCTTTGCAGTATCCAATGCCTTCACATATTTCTTGATATCATGTGGAGTGAATCGAATTGGCTGAAGACTAGCTTCTGTGATGCTGGGGACCTCCAGAGGAGGCCAAGATAGATCGTCCACTCAGCACTCCTGGTTGAAGATTGTTGTGAATGCTTTAGCCTTCTCTTGTACTGATGCACTGGGCTTCTTTCATGATTGAGGATGGGGATATTTTTGGAGCCTCCTCCTCCAGTGAGTTGTTTAATTGTCCACCACCATTGATGACTGGATGTGGCATGACTGCAGTGCTTAGATCTGATCCGTTGGTTGTGGGATTCCTTAGCTCTGTCTATCACTTATGCTGTTTGGCACACAAATAGTCCTGTGTTGTAGCCTCACCAGGTTGAGACCTAATTTTTAGGTATGCCTGGTGCTGTGCCTGGCATGCCCTGCCCCTCCTGCACTCTTCATTGAGCCAGGGTTGATCCCCTGGCTTGGTGGTAATGGTAGAGTGGAGGATGTGCTGGGCCATGAGGTTTCAAATTGTGATTGAATACAATGCTGCTGCTTCTGATGGCCCACAGTGCTTCATTGAGGTCTAGTCTTGAGTTGCTACATCTGTTTGAAATGTATCCCATTTGGCAAGGTGGTAGTGCCACAGCCACACAACACAATGAAGGGTATCCTCAGTGTGGATACAGGATTTCGTCTCAACCAAGACTGTGTGGTGGTCACTTTCTATCATGGATGGATGCATCTGTGACAGGCAGGTTAGTGAGGGTGAGGGCAAGTATGCATTTCCCTCACCACCTGCCGCAGACCCAGTATAGCAGCTACCTGGTTTAGGAGCCAGCAAACTCGGTCTGTGGTGGTGCTGCTGAGCCATTCTTGGTGATGCACGTTGAAGTCCCCCACCCTGGCTACATTCTGCACCCTTACCACCCTCAGTGTTTCCTCCAAGTGGTGTTCAACATGGAGGTATACTGACTTATCAGCTGAGGGAACGCAGTACATGGTAATCAGCAGGAGGTTTCCTTGTTCACGATGCCATGAGAATTCATATGGTCCATAGTTGATGTTGAGGGCTTCCAGGGCAACTCCCGCCTGACTCTGTACCACTATCCTGCCACCTCCGCTGGGTCTGCCCTGCCGGTGGGATAGGACATATCCAGGGAAGGTGATGTCTGTGATATGATCTGTAAGGCATAATTCCCTGAGAATGACTATGTCAGGCTGTTCTTGACATGTCTGTGAGGCAGACCCCCCAATTTTGGCACAAACCGCCAGATGTTAGTAAGGAGGACTTTGCAGGGTCGAATGGGCTGGGGTTTGCCATTGTCATTTCTGGCCCCTAGATCGATGCCAGATCCATCTGGTTTCATTCATTTTTATTGACTTTTTTTTTAGTGATTTTGATACAACTGAGTGGATTGCTAGGTCATTTAGGAGTCAACCACATTACTGCAGATCTGGAGTCACATGTAGGTAGATTTCCTTCCCTAAAGGACATTAGCTAACAACAATCAACTGTGGTTTTATGGTCATCTTTAGACTTTTATTGAATTCAAATTCCACCATCTGCCGTGGGATTCAAACCCAGAGCATTATTCTGGGTCTCTGGATTACCAGCCCAGCGACAATACCACTACGCCACGGACTCCCCAAATCATACAGAACCATCTACACTCACACGCATAAACCTACTTTATAATGAACCACAATAAGATTACAGAAATTGTTATAGTTTTGTGACAGATTCCAAAGTTGTAAAAGTAAGCTTTCTGGCAGAGAAGTTGTTTGGCAGCAATTATCATTTGCCACAGTGTTAAAAAATTAACTTACACTTGAATGCATGAGCCCTAACCTCTGGCTTTTTTAGTGGGTAAGTATTGAGTAATGACCCCCAATTCACACTGTTGCACGTATTTCAGTATTGAGGAACTTGCACAGACTTCGAAGGAGCTTGGGAATTTGGACTGGAATTTCTGATTTCTGATGTTTAACTGTGCATGTGTATGCTTCAGAAGTTCCTGAATGATTTATTCCATTATAATGGAGAGCTGCTAGTTTTACTATGATTTTTTTTCACTCAGTCACCTAGCCTTTATTGTTAACAGTATCAGGTAGTTAAATGGATTTTGCTTTGCATTTTTTTTAATTAACAGGTTGCTTTTAAAATGTATCTGGGTATAACTCCCAGTGTGACCAACTGGAGTGCAGCTGGAGATGAATTTTCATTAATTCTGGAAAATAATCCACTTGTGGACTTTGTGGAATTGCCTGACAACCATTCCAGTTTGATTTACTCTAATCTCCTCTGCGGAGTTCTGAGAGGTGCATTGGAAATGGTGACCACTGTGATATATTTGTGCATTGGCAATTAACACTTTAATGCTCATCTCGCTAAACCTGCATTGCACATGGATTTGTTTAGGTAATGGACTTAATATTATTATTAGCATTATCCTTATTATTGGCATCTGTCTGCCTTGGGAGACAATGGGCTGTGTCCAGGGCATTTGTTACTTCTGTATTGAACATTGCCTGTTTTGACTGTAGAGGCCAATTCATGAGTGGTAGTCCCTTTTGCAGCTGGCACAGATGAATAACGTTGACCTGAGGTTGACTAATAAGTTTCCTTCCAGTGGCTCCTCTTTTCCAGCATTTCTTTTGTCCTCTGCTTTGTCCATGCCATTCCTGCTTGTCTCCAGGCCCTCTGGTCAGCAGCGAGTGGAACCATGCTTGACCCTTAACCTGATACATTTGTTAAAGAAAGGAAAAAAAGTTACATCAATGTAGTGTCCTAAAACATTTCACAGCTAATGGAGAACTGTTGAAGTGTGATCAAGTTTCAATGTGGGGAAGAGCAGCAGATAGTTTATACACAATGCGATCTTACAAACAACCAATATAGAAGGACCAGATAATCTTTTTAGTGGCATTGATCGAGATAAATATTCATGTCATGTGATCTTGGAGAAAATTAGACCTTCATTTTACAGCTCATTTGAACGAAAACACTTCCAATAGTGCAGCACTTTCTCAGTTCCGTACTGAAGCATGAAATTGGATTCTATTGCTCAGGTCCCTGGAGTGGTCTTGAAGCCTCAACCTTCTGGCTTTGAGGCAAGATTGAGAACTTAAATAGAATTGAAACACCTTTATACTTGATCCTTAAAATTTTTATCCACTTGTTATGGCCTTTCTCTTTCCTATCTATGTAACCTCCTGCAGTCCTAAAATCTGACTTTGGCCTTTTTTGCATTTGCTCCCCATTGGCAGTCGTGGCTGCAGCCGATTTGGCTGCATGCTCTTTAAATATTTCCTGAACCCTCTCCACCCCTTAAAACCAACCTTAATCTTGGATCAAACATTTTTTGCACGCCATCTAATGTCTCCTTTGGTTTAGTATCCGTTTTTGCCTAATTTGGCATTCTTCCGAAAAGTGCCTTGGGGCATTCTATTACATTAAAGGAGCAATGTCGTTAAAACTTGATCCTTTCAATAAAGTGAACTTGGTATGTGACAATCTGTTTTGGCTCAGGTTAGAGCACATCTGTTTCTTGAATGGCCAGTGTTACGACTGGGTGAGGAGGAGTGAACTGGCTCCTGTTTCATTCCGCCCCATCGGTCTGTACAATTTTTTTTCCCCCATAGATGCCTTTTCAAATCCAAATGTATTTACTTTTTAATAAGGGGCCAATCAAACCAAGTTTGCTCAAGGCAAAGAAAGAATAAGTTTATTCGTCACTAAACCAGAGGAAAAAAATAATAAAAGACACAACGCGATGCACACACACACATATATCAGAAGTAAGAAGGTTAGAGTCCAAATAAAAGTTAAAAGAATACGAGTAAGTTGTTTGCTTGTCTGTGAGGCATAGATTGTTGAAGTTAAGTGGTTCCTGGTAGAATTCTGCAGTTGACTTTGTTCAGGGCTGCACTCTGTTGAAGGCACTCTGGCTTAATTCAGGTCTGCATTTTGTTGATCCTCTTCTAGCTTCAGAGAGAGAGAAATAAATCTTTCTGGTGTTTTCTAGCAGTGCTTTAGGTCACTGTCATGTCTTTTTCCTGCTTGTTCTTTACTCTGCTTGGCAAAGCCAGTTTTAAACTCACACCTGTATATTCTTGGAAGGAAATTCAATTAGCATATCTTGCATTCATTATTGTACACCGAGTAATCCCATTTTTTAATCTCTGCATCTCTGAAACTTTTTGCACATTTCAAGATGTAAATAAACAGGAGATGGGAGTTATTTCGTCCTCCTTGGGGATTTTGAATACCTGATGAGCATCTGATCGAAGTCTAGCACTTTGCACCTCTAATGCCTTCCTTTCAAGATTGCCCTGTTTGAATTAGTCCTTGACAAACCCTCTTTCTCCTTGCTACCCCCACCCCCCACTTGTCCCTAAACCCTGGTGTGAAATTCCATGTACATGTGTGCAGTGTAATTCCTATAGACTTTCTAGATAAGTGGTCAACTTTATAACATCAGCTATCAGGTGACTTGTGGCAGCCATCCTTTGATCAGTGTCTCCTTTTGTATTTAAAAAAAAAGGTCTTTAAGCAGTTCCATATGTCTATGGTTAGCTAATTACTGGTGAAATTGTAGGTACTTCTTACTCATGCTTCCTGCAGTCATGACACTAGCATTCATCCACTTTCTCATGCTTCCTGCAGTCATGACACCAGTATTCATCCACTTTCTTCACACCTCACATCCTTGTCTGGATTGTTTACTTGCAAGGTTTTATGTTTCCTCCTCATGAGTTCCTGTGATATCAAATAACTTTGAATTACAACCATCTTAAAATTTCTCAATATTTATGATAACTCTCTTACCTGTTTACAAATAACTAAAACATCTATTTTTAATTCCCTGCATGGAAGCAATTTATTTGGCTTGTAGTTCACATACACATGGTCTATAACATAAGTTGAAAATCCGTAATATATATCAGTTTTAGAACAGTCTACTTTTCAGTAGCAAATGTTTAATTCCAAATTAATGGCAATTTTAAAGTTTTTTAAAGATGATATATATTGTTCAAATATAAGGCACAGCTAAATTGTAGATGAAAACATGATCCAGTAAATTTAATGTTGTAATGTCAGAACATCAGATGGCCTGAAGTTAATTGACCGTGGGTTAAAAAGAAAACAAACAGTTGTGACCTCTGTGTCAAGAGCACTAGTAGAATCAACAGTACTGTGTATTCTCTGTTTAATTTTTTCCGTGTTACCAGGTTCAAATGGCAATTGATGTGAAATTTGTCCAGGACACACTCAGGGGTGACAATGTGACAGAAATCAGAATGAAATTCACTAAAAGGATTGAAGAAAATCTTCCAGCTGGAGAAGAATAGCATTTCATAGTGCAGCATTTTTCTGGACAGTAAGAAGGTATTCTCTCAATACTATAGATTGTTGTATTGTGAAGTTTATTTATTGGCAAAAGTTTGACATTTATAAGAGCAGAAATGGAAGACAATTTATTAAAAACGGAATAAAGCTAGAGAGACTCCTTAAACTGAAAATAGCAGTGAATTCCTGCTCTCATGCTCTTCCACCTTCTTTGAGTTCATATTCAAAAATTTGTGTTTTTCTTTACTGATCTATAATCTGTATTTCTGTGGATTGCAAATCTGTTTGGGGGTGCAAAAAAACGCTACCTTCACCTGTTCTTCTGACATAAACCCCATAGGTTGCTGTTAAAGAATGTAATATTTTGTACAAGGTGACTACTCCCCCCTCGCTCCATCCCATATTTTGTCAAAACTTTCTGCTCAGAATGACTGAAGAGCCATATCATTAATGTGTACGTTTGTTTCTGGTTGCTGACGTCATGGATTTGAAATTTAATGTTGGTAGTAAGGTGGAGATGAATGGAATTTGAAGAAATCTTGAAGGTTATTTTAAAATGGTAAACAATTGTAAATATTGGAAATACATTCAGATGCTGACTCATCTGCTAAAGAGAAAAAAACAAAAAAACTGCAGATGCTGGAAATCCAAAACAAAAACAGAATTACCTGGAAAAACTCAGCAGGTCTGGCAGCATCGGCGGAGAAGAAAAGAGTTGACATTTCGAGTCCTCATGACCCTTCGACAGAACTTGAGTTCAAGTTCAAGAAAGAGTTGAAATATAAGCTGGTTTAAGGTGTGTGGCGGGGGGGGGGGTGGGGGGGGGGGGGGGCGTGGAGAGAGAGAGACAGAGAGAAGTGGAGCGGGTTGGTGTGGTTGTAGGGACAAACAAGCAGTGATAGAAGCAGATTATCAAAAGATGTCACCAACAATAGAACAAAAGAACACATAGGTGTTAAAGTTGGTGATATTATCTAAACGAATGTGCTAATTAAGAATGCATGGTAGGGCACTCAAGGTATAGCTCTAGTGGGGGTGGGGAGAGCATAAAAGATTTTAAAATATTTAAAAATAATGGAAATAGGTGGGAAAAGAAAAATCTATATAATTTATTGGAAAAAAACAAAAGGAAGGGGGAAGCAGAAAGGGGTGGGGATGGGGGAGGGAGCTCAAGACCTAAAGTTGTTGAATTCAATATTCAGTCCGGAAGGCTGTGAAGTGCCTAGTCGGAAGATGAGGTGTTGTTCCTCCAGTTTGCGCTGGGCTTCACTGGAACAATGCAGCAAGCCAAGGACAGACATGTGGGCAAGAGAGCAGGGTGGAGTGTTAAAATGGCAAGCGACAGGGAGGTTTGGGTCATTCTTGCAGACAGACCGCAGGTGTTCTGCAAAGCGGTCGCCCAGTTTACGTTTGGTCTCTCCAATGTAGAGGAGACTGCATTGGGAGCAACGAATGCAGTAGACTAAGTTGGGGGAAATGCAAGTGAAATGCTGCTTCACTTGAAAGGAGTGTTTGGGTCCTTGGACGGTGAGGAGAGAGGAAGTGAAGGGGCAGGTGTTGCATCTTTTGCGTGGGCATGGGGTGGTGCCATAGGAGGGGGTTGAGGAGTAGGGGGTGATGGAGGAGTGGACCAGGGTGTCCCGGAGGGAGCGATCCCTACGGAATGCCGATAGGGGGGGCGAAGGGAAGATGTGTTTGGTGGTGGCATCATGTTGGAGTTGGCGGAAATGGCAGAGGATGATCCTTTGAATGCGGAGACTGGTGGGGTGATAAGTGAGGACAAGGGGGACCCTATCATGTTTCTGGGAGGGAGCAGAAGGCGTGAGGGCGGATGCGCCTCAACCCCCTCCTATGGCACCACCCCATGCCCACGCAAAAGATGCAACACCTGCCCCTTCACTTCCTCTCTCCTCATCATCCAAGGGCCCAAACACTCCTTTCAAGTGAAGCAGCATTTCACTTGCATTTCCCCAACTTCGTCTACTGCATTCGTTGCTCCCAACGCGGTCTCCTCTACACTGGAGAGACCAAACGTAAACTGGGCAACCGCTTTGCAGAACACCTGTCTGCAAGAATGACCCAAACCTCCCTGTCGCTTGCCATTTTAACACTCCACCCTGCTCTTTTGCCCACATGTCTGTCCTTGGCTTGCTGCATTGTTCCAGTGAAGCCCAACGCAAACTGGAGGAACAACACCTCATCTTCCAACTAGGCACTTTACAGCCTTCTGGACTGAATATTGAACTCAAGAACTTTAGGTCTTGAGCTCCCTCCCCCATCCCCACCCCCTTTCTGCTTCCCCCTTCCCTTTGTTTTTTTCCAATAAATTATATAGATTTTTCTTTTCCCACCTATTTCCATTATTTTTAAATATTTTAAAATCTTTTATGCTTTCCCCACCCCCACTAGAGCTATACCTTGAGTGCCCTACCATCCATTCTTAATTAGCACATTCGTTTAGATAATATCACCAACTTTAACACCTATGTGTTCTTTTGTTCTATTGTTGGTGACATCTTTTGATAATCTGCGTCTATCACTGCTTGTTTGTCCCTACAACCACACCAACCCCCTCCACTTCTCTCTGTCTCTCTCTGTCTGCCGCCCCCCCCCCCCCCCCCAACACACACACACCTTAAACCAGCTTATATTTCAGCTCTTTCTTGGACTCGAACTCAAGTTCTGTCGAAGGGTCATGAGGACTCGAAATGTCAACTCTTTTCTTCTCCGCCGATGCTGCCAGACCTGCTGAGTTTTTCCAGGTAATTCTGCTTTTGCTAAAGAGAGGAGACAGTTTAGTGTGTGTTTGAGTGAAGCCTGGTAGAGTTTTACATTTTTTCGTATTTTCATTGTTTGTAATATTTGCGTTTTTTTCTTCTTTATTAGAATGGTTGCGAGCTTATTGAGGGTGCTATGTATCTTGCATCATGGTGATCTGATTCTCCTTCTACATTGCTTTATTTAGAATTGAATTTGATATAGATTCCACTCCAGTGTAAATCTTTTCCTCCAACTCTTTGTGGATTGTACATTCCAGAGATGGTCCATTAAAACAGAAACAGAACTATGAATTTCTTCCAATGCTCCAAAGCAAGAACAGTGAAAATCCATCCCCCACATCCTTTCAATAAACAGACAATATAGCTGCCTGACAAATGATTCTAGCAGGTTATCAGTGACACATTGTATCATCATCACAATCCCAATAAGATGATACAAAGATGCACTTTGTAAAGAAGCTGCAGCATTGAAAGTGGTTGTGTGAATGCACCAATTTGATGGAATTAGAGGGCTCCATTCAAATTGTTATGGACAAAACAAAAATAAAAATACCTGGAAAAACTCAGCAGGTCTGACAGCATCTGAGGAGAGGAACACAGTTAACGTTTCGAGTCCAAATGACTCTTCAACAAAACTAAGGAAAAATAGAAAAGAGGTGAAATATAAGCTGATTTAAGTTGGGGGGTGGGGTGGGGGGGGTGGTGTGGTGGGGTGGGGGGTGGAGTACAGGTAAAGCTGGATAGAGGGCCAGTGATAGGTGCAGATAGCCAAAAGATGTCATAGACAAAAGGACAAAGAGGTGTTGACAGTGGTGATATTATCTAAGGAATGTGCTGATAGGTGACATTAAGGGTAGAAAGCAGGACGAGCAAGGACGAGCCTATTTTGATCCTTTTCCCCCCACCCCACCCCCACTAGGGCTATCTGTACCTGGCTCGTCCGGCTTTCTACCCTTAACGTCACCTATTAGCACATCCCTTAGATAACATCACCACCTTCAACACCTCTTTGTCCTTTTGTCTATGACATCTTTTGGCTATCTCCACCTATCACTGGCCCTCTATCCAGCTCTTCTTGTCCCACCCCCCCTTAAACCAGCTTATATTTCACCTCATTTCTCTATTTCCTTAGTTCTGATGAAGAGTCAAAGACTCGAAATGTTAACTGTGTTCCTCTCTGCAGATGCTGTCTGACCTGCTGAGTTTTTCCAGGTATTTTTGTTTTTGTTTCGGATTTCCAGCATCCACAGTTTTTTGCTTTTATCTGTTGTGGACAAGTATTGGAATCCCCCATAGTCTGGCTGCACTGACCATGGAGCTAGCTAAATTTAACTACTGTTAAAATTACGTTTTGTGTTACCACTAGTTGGTTGTATTTAAAATTTGCCATTTAAACCTTGTCAGACACCAATGTGGTGCTATTCTACGCCTTCCAAACACAATGATCATATGAAAGCCAAGTATAAAACTTAAGTAAATTGAAGAGGATTCTCTGTTCATTCCCTACCACATTACCAATTTACCTAGAAATCTGGGCAAATGAAAATACCCTCTTTGGGAGGTAGGGAGCCTACTCGCCCACAACAGTTGGTTGAAACATGAGCTAAAGCTAGCTGTGTTTTTAAACCGGAACCAAAGAAATCCTAATATTGTAACAGTGGGCAAAGTTATGATGTGGGGTTTCTCTATCAGATTTCAAGTCAGAGGCCTTTTAGGTTTTACCATAAACTTTTTTTTCTGGGTTGTGGATAAAATTTGCATTCCCAGTGGGTGTCTGGAGCTTGTCATTACAGGGAACCATTCAGAGACAAACATTTTTAATTCATGAAGACATTTCAACTGTGAAGCAAATAGAAACCACATAGCATGGACTGCTTGTTTTACCATGGATACAATTAAAGGTAATGTGTAAAATTGGTTCTTGCCTAGCTTTTATTGTGTAACTCAGGCAAGGTGCATTTTGTCTGCAGGATGTGGATTGACAGTCCACATACTTGAAAACTCCTCTGGGCTAGCAACGTTTCTTACAACAGATGGTCCAGAAGATGTCCTCAGTGGAAGCTATCAATCAGTAAGATGCATTTTGGCAACCAGCTTCAGCTCTTTACCTTAACTGGTTCTGAAGGACTGGCAACTGGAAACACTGATGGTTAAATGAACCAAATGCCCAAGTTGTGGACCCTTGTTCATGTTTGCTATTATGAAGAAAATTGCAAAGCATAGTATTATTTTGCAGGAGGTGTAAGTTAAAGATTATAATTAAATACGATTTGTATTAATGTTCTGCTACTGTTTACCTTCACCTTTTAATAAACCTAATTTGTAGTTCATAGATGAAGTATCAGAGTGCAAGTGTTTATTTTCCACAAGTTGAAGATTAGAGAGGAGTCATTGTTTCTCATTAATATGCAGAACACGCACACTAAGCACAAGAAAACTATCTGATGAATAACATCTTATATTTATATAGCCCCTTTCATGTAATGAAATGTCCCACGATACTTCATAGGAGCATTATAAAACAAAATGCTGAGTTGTTTTTTTGAGTTTTTGTCAATGGTGGTTCGCCATTGCATTTTAGTCTTGGGCAGGGTGAGGAGGCAAATCTAAGCCGGAAGAGAACTCAAAACCACGGTGTGGATGTTATTCTGAACCACACGCTCACCATCTAAAAATGAGTTAGTGTTGGCAACTGTATCAAAGGCTGCAAACAGGTCATAGATAAGGAGGTGATAGCGTACCTTTGTCACAATCACACATAGGATGTCGTTTGTGACTTTGATCAGATGAGGCCCTAACAATATAGAAACTGCATTAAAGGAAGATGGTTCTATGTGTGATTTAGTTTTCCTGTAAATAAACAGAATCATCCATTATTGGACAAAATTAGGATACTGTTTAAAGGATTGCAGGGGGTGAGCCATTTCCCGGCAGCTCACGGGTCCACCCACCGCCCCTGCCTGACGACCTGAAAATTCCCCACCTATAGTAACCAGATACAGTTATGAGATTAGATGCTTGTAAGGCTCAGGGATGGCTTGAAAGGCTTAAGTTTCTATTGCAGGTATACAAAAGTAAATATTAGTTCCAAGAAATGCAAGTCTATTCCTGTACATAATGAGTAAGGCTGAGCACACCTGACCAAGGGGAAGGATTATAAATAATTATATCTGAATATAAATCGGTACAAATTCTTCTTTTAGGATGTAAGTTACAATAATGGGTATCATAGATGTTCTTTTACTTTATTAATTTTTCTATTTTGTATTAGGCTGGTCGATAGTGGCATTGTGTGCAGCCCAATTTTAAAATCGCTGTCTGTTAATCAACAGATTATGAGGGGCATGGACAGGGTGGATAGGGAGCAGCTGTTCCCCTTGGTTGAAGGGTCAGTCACGAGGGGCACAAGTTCAAGGTGAGGGTCAGGAGCTTTAGGGGGGGATGTGAGGAAAAACATTTTTACCCAGAGGGTGGTGACGGTTTGGAATGCGCTGCCTGGCAAGGTGGTGGATGTGGGTTGCCTGATATCCTTTAAAAAGTACCTGGATGAGCACTTGGTATGTCATAACATTCAAGGCTATGGGCCAAGCGCTGGTAAATGGGATTAGGTAGGTAGGTCAGGTGTTTCTTACGTGTCGGTGCAGACTCGATGGGCTGAAGTGCCTCTTCTGCACTTTGTGATTCTGTGATATGAAAGGATTGTAAAACTCAGTGGTACAGAGGAATCTGGGTGTCCTGGTACATGAACCTCAAAAAGTTAGTATGCAGATACAGCAAGTCATTTGGATGCCAAATGGAATGTTGTTATTTATTGTAAGGGGAATGGAATATAAAAGTCGGGAAGTTTTACTGCAGCTGTACAGGGCCATGGTAAGTGTATGATTTTGGCCTCCTTATTTGAAAATATATAATTGCATTAAAAGCAGTTCAGAAAAAGTTCGCCTGACTCACTTCTGGGATGAGAGGCTCACCTCATGAAGAAAGGTTAAACAGGTTGGGCCTATACCCATTAAAGTTTAAAAGAATGAGGGATGATATTAAAGCATATAAGATTCTGAGGAGTCTTGATAAGGTAGATACTGGGAGGATGTTTCCACTTGTTGGTGAGTATACAACTAGGGGACACAGTTTAAGAATAAGAAGCCTCTCTTTTAAGACTGAGATGAGGAGAATTTTTTTTTCCCTGAGGATCATTAGTATTGGGAATTCTTTTCCCTGGAAAGTCGTGGAGGCTGTCATTTGAATTAATTCAAGGCAGAGTTAGACAGACTTTTGTTGGACAAGGGGGAGTCTAGAATTAGTCGGCAGAATTTTCCCGCCGTCAGGGGGGAAGTTGAAGAGCGGATGCGTGGAGGTGCACCTCCGATTGGCACTCCCAATCAAGGGCGTGCCACCGTTTTACGTGGGCAGGCCACTTAAGGCCCACCTAGCGTGACGTCCGAACGGAAGCACTATGCACTCCCTGTGCGGGCTCGGTGGGGGGGGTGGGGGTGGATTCCCTAAGCCAAGTGCTGCCTCAGGGAGATCGGCTGTATGTTAAAAGATATTAAAAATAGAGAAAAAAAAATCCCTGACATGTCTCCTCATGTGACACTGTCACATGAGTTGGGACATGTCCGTAACTTTTAAAAACACTTAAAATTTTTTAAAACCTACATGAAACCTCATCCCGCCCATGGATGAGGTTTCATGTATTTTAATGCCTGCCAGGGTTCTTGGCCTGCCCGCCGACCTGAAGGTTGGACGGGCAGGTTCATTAGTTACTTAAATGACTCTGTCAATGGCCTCAATTGACAGGTCGGCGGGCACACAGCTGATTTTGCTGAGCCCCCGCCTACCTGAAAATTTAAATGGGGTGCGGTGACGTCGGAAGTTCCACCCAACGTCAATGCGTGTCATTTCACACGTTGGCGAGTAGGCCCGGCCCCCCGCTCACCAACCGGAAAATCCTGGCCGTGGGGAGCAGACAGGGAAGTCGAATTGAGACCACTGCCAGATCAGACATGATCTTATTGAATGGTGGAGCAGGCTTGAAAACTAATCGGGCTCAGGAGTGGCCAATGTTCCTTTGATATTTTCATTAACAACTATTCTTCCTGGACCCCCATGTACTATTTACTATGAGAATTTAGTTGTGTTGTTGATCCCTTCCTGCACTCAATGATAAATGGGAATGTTCACAAAATGGACCTGTTGTTTAAAAGACAAATTAACTTTGCCACTAGATGGTAGCATGGTACTGAATGATGAATTTTATTGAGAAATTCTCAACGTTTCTCAGAATTATCCCTAAATTTGTGATAGAGATGTATCACTGGTTCAAAGTGATACATACTTATTTATGTAGAATAAATGACCACAGGCATTGACCCAAAAGCAATATGATTTGTAAAATAAAAAATCAGCACTGATTAGCATGAGGTTTACTGGAATTATATCAGGGATGAGGGACTTCAGTTGTGTGA
Organism: Carcharodon carcharias; assembly: GCF_017639515.1. Taxonomy (NCBI): domain Eukaryota; kingdom Metazoa; phylum Chordata; class Chondrichthyes; order Lamniformes; family Lamnidae; genus Carcharodon; species Carcharodon carcharias. The sequence goes on from NC_054485.1 coordinate 27,336,587, forward strand.
AAAAGCTGGTATGTAGTCGGGAGCAAAGAAGGTTAGGAGGAGATTTAATAGAAGTGTTCAAAATTAGGAAGGGTTTTGATAGATTAGCTAGGCCTTTCCATTGACACCAGAGTCAACAATCAGGGGACAGATTTAAGATAAATGGCAAAAGAATCAGATGGGGAGATGGAGAATTTTTTTTACACACTGAACTATTGTGAGTTTGAATGCGTGCCTGAAAAGGTGGTGAAAACAGATTCAATACTAAGTGTATCTTGTATTACTGCTCCTATTTTCTTTCTTATAGTTTAATAATTTTGGTATTTAAAACCTCAATGATGTGAAGTGCTTTTCTGTTCTTTCAAAAGGATCACATGCAAGCATGATAAAAAAATAAATTGCATATAATGTTTAAACTGCAATAAAATTGAACACTAAGATAAAAGCAAAATACTGCGGATGCTGGAAATCTGAAACAAAAACAAAAATTGCTGGAAAAACTCAGCAGGTCTGACAGCATCATGGAGAGAAAGACAGAGTTAATGTTTCAAGTCCGTATGACTCTTCTTCAGAACTAAAGAGAAATAGAAACGTGGTGAAATATAAGCTGTTTAAGGGGGTGGGACAGGTGGAGCTGGATAGAGGGCCAGTGATAAGTGGAGGGAAAGGAAAGATTGCCTCAAGCGTGATGCCACCACCAAACACATCTTTCCTTCACTCCCTCCTGCTGGCATTCTGTAGGGATCGTTCCATCCGGGATACCCTGGTCCACTCCTCCATCACCCCCTACACCTCAACCCCCTCCCATGGCACCTTCCCATGCAACCGCAGAAGGTGCAACACCTGCCCCTTTACTTACCCCCTCCTCACTGTCCAAGGGCCCAAACACTCCTTTCAAGTGAAGCAGCATTTCACTTGCACTTCCTTCAATTTAGTCTACTGCATTCGCTGCTCCCAATGCAGTCTCTACATTGGAGTGACCAAATGCGGACTGGCTGACCACTTTGCCGAACACCTTCGCTCTGTACGCAAGCATGACCCAGACCTTCCTGTCACTTGCCATTTCAACACATCACCCTGCTCTCATGCCCACAAGTCTGTCCTTGGCCTGCTGCAATGTTCCAGTGAAGCTCAACGCAAACTGGAGGAACAGCATCTCATCTTCCGATTAGGCACTTTACAGACTTCTGGACTTAACATTGAGTTCAACAACTTCAGATCATGAACGCTCTCCTCCATCCTCATCCCCTTTTTGATCCCTTTTTTTCTAATAATTTTTATATTATTTATATATATATTTTTCTTTTCCCACTAATTTCTATTATTATTTTAAAAATTTATTTCCATCCATTGTTTAATCTCCACCTTTTGGCCGACTTTGATCCCTTCCCCTGACCCCACCCCCACTAGGGCTATCTGTCACTTGCTCATCCTGCTTTCTACGCTTAATGTCACCATTAGCACATTCTTTAGCTAATATCACCACCGTCAACACCCCTTTGACTTTTCTTTTATGACGTCTTTGGCAACCTCTCCTTTTCCTCCATTTATTACTGGCCTTTTATCCAGCCCCACCTGTCCCACCCCACTTAAACAGCTTATATTTCACCACATTTCTATTTCTCTTTAGTTCTGATGAAGAGTCATATGGACTCGAAATGTTAACTCTGTGAAGCTGTCGGCAAGGACTTAATTGCTTGCCACTTTTATTCAAAGTCTGATTGAAAGAGAACATGCATTTTATTTGCATTTATAACCGGAGAGCCATCATCCAGGGAGGAGAAATCCACATTACGAAATGGAGTTACAGACACAAGTTGTGAACCTTATGTTCAGGAGTGATATCTACAGTGGTTCAGTGAGGCTGGGACTGAGGTATATACAATATGTGAGGATGACCCAAAAGGATCTTAAATGACTCTGGTTCTGCATTGTGCGGTTTTGAAAATAACAGCAGCCATGAATAATCTCTACTGGATTTTTCCAATCACTGGAGGTGTCCCAGGTAACCTCTAGAAGTACCACAAATAGGATATTTTTAATTCATTCATGGGATGTGTGTCGCTGACTAGGTCAGCATTTATTGCCCGTCCCTTGAAAAGGTGGTGGTGGTGAATTGCCGCCTTGAACTGCTGCAATCCATATGCTGTAGGTACACACACAGCGCTGTTGGGAAGGGAGTTCCAGGATTTTGACCCAACGACAGTGAAGGAATGGTGGCCTACTCCCAAATCAAGATGGTAAGTGGCTTGGAGGGGAGCTTCCTGGTACTGGTGTTTCCATGTGACCTTGTCCTTCTAAATGGTAGCAGTCATAGGTTTGGAAGCTCCTGTCTAAGGAGCCTTGGTATGTTCTTGCAGTGCATCTTGTAGATGATACATACCATTGCTGCTGTGTGTTAGTGGCGGAGGGAGTGAATGTTTGTGGATGGATTGCCAATCAAGTGAGTTGCTTTTTCTTGGATAGTGTCAAGCTTCTTGTGTGTTGTTGGAGCTGCACTCATCTAGGCAGGTGGAGAGCATTCCATCACACTTCTGGCTTGTGTCTTGTAGATGGTGGATGGGCTTTGGAGAGTCAGGAGTTGAGTTACTTGCCGCTGGATCCCTAACCTCTGACCTGCTCCTGTAGCCACAGTATTTATACGGCTAGTCCAGTTCAGTTTCTGGTCAATGGTCACCCCCCCAGGATGTTGATAGTGGTGGATTGAGCGATGTTAATGCCATTGAATGTCCTAGGGCGATGGTTATATTCTCTCTTGTTGGAGATGGTCATTGCCTGGCACTTGTGTGGCACAAATGTTACTTGCCACTTGTCAGCCCAAGCCTGGATATTGTCCAGGTCTTGCTGCATTTGGACTGCTTCAGTATCTGAGGAGTCGTGAATGGTGCTGAACATTGTGCCAATCATCAACGAACATCCCCACTTCTAATCTTATGACAGAGGGAAGGTCATTGATGAAGAAGCTGAAGGTGGTTGGGCCTAGGAAACTACCCTGAGAAACTCCTGCAGTGATGTTCTGGAGCTGAGATGATTGACCTGCAACAATCTTCCTTTCACAGCCATCTCACAGCCATCTTCCTTTGTGCTAGGTATGACTCCAGTCAGCAGAGAGTTTTCCTCCTGATTCCCATTGACTCCAGTTTTGCTAGGGCTCCTTGATGCCAGACTCAGTCAAATGCAGCCTTGATGTCACCTCATCTCTGGAGTTAAGCTCTTTTGTCCATGTTTGAACGAAGGCTGTAATAAGATTAGGAGCTGACTGACGCTGGTGGAACCCAAACTGAGCATCGGTAAGCAGGTTCGAACCATAGAAAAGTTACGCTGCAGAAAGAGGCCATTCAGCCTATTGAGTTTGCGCCATCCAAAATGAGAGCATTTTAGCCGCTCATTTTAATCCCATTTTCCAACACCTGGTCTGAGAACAGCCTTGCAGGCTCCAGCACTTCTGATGCAGATCCAGGTACCTTTTTTAAAATAAGCTGAGCATTTCAGCCTCAGCCACGAACTTAGGCCGTGAATTCCAGACACCCACCATCTTTTGTGTGAAAAAGTTTTTCCTCGTGTCCCCTCTAATCCTTCTATCAATCATATTAAATCTATGCCCCCTCGTAATTGACCGCTCAGCTAGGGGAAACAATTCTTTCCTCTCTACCGTATCTAGGCCTCTCATAATTTTGTACACCTCAATTACGTCACCCCTTAACTAATTCTAGGAAAACAATCCTGGCCTATCCAATCTCTCCTCATAGCTGCAATTTTCAAGCCCTGGCAACATTCTTGTAAATTTCCTCTGCACTCTCACCAGGGCAATGATGTCCTTCCTGTAATGTGGTGACCAGAACTGTACACAAAATTCCAGCTGTGGCCTAAGCAACGTTTTATACAGTTCCATCATAACGTCCCTGTTGTTGTACTCAATACCTCACCCAATAAAGGAAAGCATTCCATATGCTTTCTTGTCCACCTGTCCTGTCACCTTCAGGGACTTGTGGATATGCACTCCTGCAAGGTGTCTCACTTTCTCAACTTCTCTCAATAACTTTTTGTTTATTGAGTATTCCCTTGCTTTGTTAAGCAAGGTTATTGTTAAGCAAGTGCCGCTTGATAGCATTATTGGTGACCCCTTCTGTCACTTTACTGATGATCGAGAGTAGACTGGTGGGATGATAATTGGATGGGTTAGATTTATCTTGCTTTTTGTGGACAGGACACAACTAGGCAATTTTCCATATTGCTAGGTCGATGCCCATGTTGAAGCTGTACTGGAAAATCTTGGCTAGGGGTGCTGCAAGTTCTGGAGCACAAGTCTTCAGATGTATTGTTGGAATATTGTCAGGGCCTATAACCTTTGCAGTATCCAATGTCTTCAGCTGTTACTTGATATCACGTGGAGTGAATAGAATTGGCTGAAGACTGGCATCTGTGATGCTGGGGACCTCCAGAGGAGGCTGAGATGGATCATCCACTTGGAAGTTTTGGCTGAAGATTGTTGCCAATGTTTCAGTCTTATCTTTTGCACTGATGTGCTGGACTCCTCCAGCATTGAGAATGGGGGATATTTGTGGAACCTCCTCCTAGAATGAGTTGTTTAATTGTCCACTACCATTATGACTGGGTGTGGCAGGTCTGCAGAACTTAGATCTGCCCTGTTGATTGTGGAACTCCTTAGCTGTGTCTATTGCTTGCTGATTTTGCTGTCTGGCATGTGAGTAATCCTGTCCTGCAGCTTCACCAGGTTTCACTTTTAGGTATGCCTGGTGCTGCTCCTGGCATGCTCTCCTGCACTCTTCATTGAACCTGGGTTGATCTCTTGGCTTGGTGGTAGAGTGGGGGATATGCTGGGCCATCAAGTTACCGATTGTGGCTGTGTCAGGAAGAATTAATAATTTCCATAATGTTATTGGAATTTATTGTAAAATAGAGTAATAGTGGGATGTGTGAGTGTCTGAGAGAGACTTAATTGAATTAGAGGCAGCTAGGCTGGGCGCTTTGATGTAAGAAGAGAAGTTAGGTTTGAAATGTTAATTAGGTAAATATGGGAAGTTTGAGCATGTGAAGTGTAAAGGGAACATTTGCATTTTTAAATAAACACAGAATCACAGTATTTTAACTACAGAGATGGAAGCCATTCAGCCCATTGTGTTTGCACAGGCTCTCCAAATGAGCATTATGACCTAGTGCCATTGCCCTGACTTTTCCCTGTACCTTTGCACATTGTTTCTATTCAAATAATTACCTAACGCCCTCTTGAATGCCTCAATTGAACCTGCCTCCACCACACATTCCAGACTTGAACCACTCGTCCTGTGCAAAAGTTATTTCTCACGTCACATCTGCTTCTTTCTCAGATCACTTTTTAAAATCTGTGCCCTCTCATTCTTGATCCTTTTACGTGCGGGAACAGCTTCCCTTTATCTATTCTGCCCAGCCCCCTCATGATTTTGAGCATTTCTGTCAAGTCTTCTCTTAGCCGCCAATCTCAACCTCTCCAATCTATCCTGATAGCTGAAGTTTCTCATCCCTGGAACCATTCTTGTAAACCTCTTCTGCACTCTCTCCAATGTGTTCACATCCTTCCTACTGTTGTGGTGCCTTCTTAGAATCGACCACAGGAGATTCAGATACAGGTTAACAATTGTTTTATTCAAATGAACACAGGGAGAGTGTCTTATACTAGCTAAGAACAGAACTCCACTGATTACAAGAAAACCATCTTTTTTATACAGAGTTAGTCATGCACACATTGCGTTATCTTCAAATTCCAATCATGTCAGTACACAATTACATAATAAGTCCAAGGTATGTATGTTTTCCTTACCTAAGCAAGGCCTCTTTATCTCATTCTAGCCTGGTACTGTTTGCCTTTACCTTATCTGTTTATCCACAACCCCATCCAACCCCCCATGTCTCCTCTCCAGTTAATCCCTTGTGATCTCCAAGGTCTTTCTGGAAAGTTCTGCTAATGTTGGCCCTATGGCATACAAGGTTCGCCTGGAGAATTCTGCTGACCTTTGGTTTTACTAATAGAAGTCCCTGTTTAACTCTTATACTATAATGTGGTGCCCCGAACTGTACGCAATATACCAGCTGAGGTCTAACAAGTGTCTTACATTCTAATGACTAGATTGTTTTCAAAAGGAAGAGTGAAATGTGTTACCTAGGTGAAGTTTAGAAAATGTGTTTATTTTTCCCAAAGATTACTGATAAAACTTAGTGCTTTGAGAAATTTTTATTATCAGAAAGGTAGGTCCAAAGACACAGTGAAATAATGGGAATTTGCATTCAATGGGGAAAATATGTATAAAGGAGCACAGGCTGTGTGTAAGGGAAGGCATTTTTAAGATATTACATGTGTGAAAAGCTTTCAACATCTGTGCCTCAAGCTGCTGCCTTTAAACGACTGAAGTTAAGAAATCTCACTTTGAATTTGACTTGTTCAGGGTATTGTGTTTCTTTGCCTGGCTCTTTTAAAATCTACGTGTCTTACGGTTGCTTTAACGAAAGTGTAACTGGGAGTTAGATTGATTAGAAGATTTAGAAGTTATACTGTAATTTGTAGATCTATGTATGTACTTAAAAATCATTTCTCTTATTAACCTAATTTTGTAAAATCTATAAGACTTCGTAGTCTTATTAGTATTGAATTTAAGGCACGCATCTTGAAATTTATACACACTACAAAACAAGTTGTGGCAATTGTTTCAAGTTTCCCTTTGGGATTTGAACAACTCAGCATTTACCATCAGCTGTGTCCTAACAAAAATTGGGGGTTCTTTGCAGGATATATTTGAAATTCCTTGATTGGTTTGGAGTTGGTGAATCTTAAGGTTACGAATACGAGAAGCACTTTGAATTCAAGAGTTGGTCTGAGGTTTTTTTTTCAACTGGTGAGACTGCAATATGGCTTTGGCAGTTGCTCAGACTTGTTAGGGAGCTGAAGTTATAACTTTGGCTGGTTTACAAAAAAGTAACTGAAGTTAAGTTACTGGAATTGGAAGATAAGCTTACCTGCAGGGGTGAGTAAATCAGACATAATTGAAGGTATAGCACAGGATTTGAAATTGGAAGGAATACCTGAGAGACTGAGTTCTCCAAGGGTTGGTTCATTGGAATGCACTCAAATTCAGTTGCAAATGACAAAAATGGAACTAGAGGCATCAGAAAAAGAAAGAGCATTTCAAAGGGAACAGGCAGAAAGGTAGGAGACAGAAAGCAAACAAGAAAGGGAATTAGAAATGGTGAGGTTCAAAAAGGAGGTAAAGAAAAAGAGAGTTCCAGCTTAAAATGTAGGCAGTTAAAAAAGAGACACCAGTAGGTGAGGAAGGGCTTATTTCCAGATCAGAACCCAGTGGGGATATGTTTAAATTTGTACAAGCTCTTCCAAAGTTTGAGGAAAAAGATGTTGAAGCATTCTTGATTTCGTTTGAGAAGATGCTAAACAGATGAAATGGCCACAGGAAAACTGGACATTTTTGTTACAATCCAGGTTGGTGGGTAGAGCACATGAGGTTTATGCTTCACTATTAGAAGAAATGTCAGTGAACTATGATATGGTTTTTTTTTAAAAAAAGGTTGCTTTGAGGGCATATGAGTTAGTTCCTGAGGCAAAATCAGAAAATGCTGGAAAAACTCAGCAGGCCTAGCAGCATCTGTGGAGAGAGAAACAGAGTTAACTTTTTGAGTCCATATGACCCTTCTTCAGAGCTGAAGAGAAGTGGAAATGTGATGAAATTTATACTGTTTAAGGGGGTGGGCAGGTAAAGCTGGATGGAAGACCAGCGATATGTGGGGACAAAGGAGGGTTTGGCAATGATGTCATAAACTAAAGGACAAAGGGAGTGTTAAAAGTAGTGGTTAGTGCTTTAAAAAAAAGGTGCTGATAGTGGCATAAAGGTAAGAAAGCAGAATGTGATAACAGCAGAACAAGGGTAGCAACTGTGTGAAAGAACAACATGGCGCAAGTAACAGATGGCCCTGTAGGGGATGGAGTGGGGGGAGGGGGCAATGGTGGGGAACAAAGAAAGCACCGAAAATGGGATTGAAGGGGGGATAAAAAAGGGGATAAAACCACAGATAAATTAATAAAAATAAATGGATAAAAAAAATGAATTCAGAAAAAAACGGGAAAGGGGATTTAAAAAAAAGGGGGTAAGGGTGGAGGATGGAGTTCATGATCTGAAGTTGTTAAGCTCAATGTGAAGTCCAGAAGGCTGTAAAGTGCCTAATTGGAAGATGAGGCGCTGTTCCTCCAGTTTGTGTTGGGCTTCACTGGAACATTGTAGCAGGCCAAGAATGGACATATGGGCATGAGAGCAGGATGGTTTCTTGAAATGGCAAGCCACAGGAAGGTCTGGGTCATGCTTGCAGACAGACCAGAGGTATTCATCAAAGTGGTCACCCAGTCTACGTTTGGTCTGCCCGATGTAGAGGAGACCACTTTGGGAGCAGCGGATGTAGTGGACCAAATTGAAGGAGGTGTAAATGAAGCGCTGCTGCACCTGAAAGGAATGTTTGGGCCCTTGGTTGGTGAGAAGGGAGGAGGTAAAGGGGAAGATGCTGCACCTCCTGCGTTTCATGTGAAGGTGTCGTGGGTAGGGGATGAGATTTTGGGTGTGATGGAGGAGCGGACTGGGGTGTCCCATAGTGAATGGTCCCTACAGAATGCTGACAGGGTGGTTGAGAAGATGATTTTGGGGGTGGCATCATGCTGGAGTTAGTGGAAATGGCGGAGGATGATCCTTTGAATGCAGAGGTTCGTGGGGTGAAAAGTGAGGACAAGGGGAACCCTATCATGGTTCTGGAAGGGAGGGAGGGGAAGGTTTGAGGGCAGAAGCGTAGGAGATGGGTCAGACATGGCTGAGGGCCCTGTCAACCACAGTGGGGAGAAACCTCAATTAAAGAAGAAGGAAGACATGTTAGAAGCGCTATTTTGGAAAGTGACATCAGTGGAACAGATGTGAAAAAGGCAAAGGAACTGAGAGAATGGATGGAGTCCTTTCTAGAAGCAGGGTGTGGGGAGTGTAGTTGAGGTAGCTGTGCAAGTCGGTGGGCTTGTAATGAATATTGGTGGACAGTCTTGCACCTGAAATGGAGACAGTGAGGTCAAGGAAAGGAAGGGAAGTGTGGGACCATGTGAATTTGATGGAGGGGTGGAAATTAGAAGCAAAATTGATAAATTTTTCCAGGTTGAGAAAAGAACATGAAGCAGCACCGAAACAGTCATCGATGTACTGAAGAAAGAGTTGTGGGAGGGGCCCGAGTAGGACTGGAGCAAGGAATGTTCAACATACCCTATAAAGAGACAGGCTTAACTGGGACCCATGTGGGTATCCAAAGCCATACCTTTTATTTGGAGGAAGTGAGACAAGTTTAAGGAGAAATTGTTCAGTGAGAGAACATGTTGAGCCAGGCGGAGGAGAGTGGTGGTGGGATGGTGATTGTTTGGGCCTCTGTTCAAGGAAGAAATGGAGAGCCCTCAGAGCATCCTGGTGGGGGATGGGTGTAGAGGGATTGAATATCCATGGTGAAGAGGAGGCAGTTAGGGCCAGGGAGCTGGAAATTGTTGACATGATGTAGGGCATTAGAGGAATTACAGATGTAGGTGGGAAGAGACTGGACAAGGAGAGAGAGAGAATGAAGTCAAGATAGGAATGAGTTTCATGGAGCAGGAACAGGCTGACACAATTGATCTACCGGGACATTCCTGTTTGTGGATTTTGGGTAGGAGGTAGAAGTCTGGGGTCGGGAGACTGAGGTTGTAAGCTGTGGCGGGAAGATCACCAGAGGAGAAGATGTCAGTGATAGCCCTACAAATAATGACTTGATGTTCGGTGGTAGGGTCATGGCCCAGGGGGAGGTAGGAAGAAGTGTCTGAGAGTTGGTGTTCAGCCTCTGCGAGGTAGAGGTCAATACACCAGACAACAACAGCACTGCCCTTGTCGGCAGGTTTGATAATAAAGTCAGGGTTGGACCTAAGAGAATGGAGTGCAGCAAGTTTAGAAGGAGACAGGTTAGAGTGGGCGAGAGGGGCAGAGAAATGGAGACGGCTGATGTCACGCCAACAGTTCTCAATGAACAAATCAAGAGCAGGTAAGAGGCCAGAGGGAGGGGTCCAGGTGGAGGGGGAATACTGGAGACAGGTGAAAGGAACTGTGGAATGAGGGGAAGACTCCTGCCCAAAGAAGTAAGCATAGAGATGAAGGTGGTGGAAGAGTTCAGCATCATGCCAAGCCAGAAATTCATTAAGATGAGGTTGTAAGGATAAGAAACTGAGCCCTTTGCTGAATACAGAGCGTTGAACATGAGGGAGGAGAAGGCCAGAGGGTATGGTTAGTGCATGTCAAGGGTTGGAATTAGAAAACCGGATGCGGTCAAAGGGACGGGAAGGGGTGAAGGGTCCTGGATGGGTGTTGGTATCAATAAGTTGTTGGAACTTGTGTTCATTAGAAAAGAAATGCAAGCACCAAGAACTTCTTGAGGCATACAGGCAGAAATTTAGGAATATGAGAAAACAGCCTGGGCAAACTTATATGGAGTTTGAGAGGTAAACAAAGTCATTTTGACTGGTGGATACGGGCATTAAAGATAGAGCCAACATATGCAGCTCTTAGAGAAGGAATATATTTGGAAGAATTTAAAGATTCAATTTCTTCGGTTGCAAGAACTCATGTGGAGGAACAGAGAGTTGAATCTGTAATATAAGCAACAGAGCTGATGATTATGAGTTAGTTAATAGAGCTAAACTATTTTTTGTCATCCTTTCAAATTGGGAAAGGATAGAAAGTGAGAAGGTGAAAGGAAAGTGGGTAGTTGGGGAAGAGAAGGAATAGGTGGAAATTCGCAGAAAGTTTTTTCTCAATAAAAAGGAAGATGCCGAGGATAGAGGTGACATTTGAAAATGGAGGTATTTTTATTGTAATAAAGTTGGACACATGAAGTCAGTGTGCTGGAAATTGCAGGGAAAATCTATTGGAATTATAGGGGTGCAGAAAAGTACTGGAAGTAAGAGCATTTTGGATTCTGAGGTTCAGTCACAGGAAAAAACAATGGTTTGTGTACAGGTAAAACAGGAAGAATCAGTGATAGGTGAAGAAGTGGTAATGTGTTCACAATTTACCCAAGAGAATTCAGAGGAACAGGTTGCAGAAATGTTTATAGAGATTTTGTATGTGAAGGGAAAATCTTTCCATGTATACAGGGTGGAATAGGCAAAGCTGTTAAAATTTTAAGAGAGATAGAGGTTAGTCAATCCTTAATGTTGTGGGATAGTGATATTTGTTGTTCAGAGGGACTAATGCAGAACAGGTGATAATAAATGGAGTCCATGGAGATGCTAAACCTATTCCCTTGTGGAAGGTAAATTTATAGAGTAAGTGGAAAATAGTGAGGTGATTGTTGGGTTAGTGGAAAAAATGCCCATTGCAGGGGTTCAGTTTATTTTGAGTAATGATTTGGCTGGACCACAAATATGGGTGATGCCTCTGATAGTTGAGCAGCCTGTAGAAGTGCCTTCAACAGAAGTGTTTCAGAGCAAATACCCTGGATTGTTTCCAGATTGTGTGATAAAATTATAGGCTCATGGGTTGAAATGAGAAGAACAAGAATTTCAAAGGCAGGGAGAAGGTGTGGAAATCCAATTAGCTGACAGTGTGTTTCATTGTATTTTTCAGGAAGAAAGAACAGAAGTCAATTCAGCTGAAGTGTTAAACTGAAGGCAATTGGTGGAGTTGCAGAAATAAGATTTGCAAATACAACATTTTTATTAGACAGCTTACACAGAAACAGAGGCAAAACGTAGTCTGGAACATTATTACCTTAAGGGTAATATCTTAATGAGAAAATGGAGGCCATTCCATATTTTAGCAAGTGAAAGCTGGAGGGAGGTAAATCAGAATGTTATCCCATTTGAGTATAGAAATGAGATTCTGACGATAACTCATGAAATTCCAATGGTGGGACATTTAGAAATTAGACACAGGAGTAGATACAAAAACATTTCTTTTGGCTTGGACATAAGGATGTAGTCAAATTCTGTGGAGTATGTCACACATGAGAGGTGATAGGGAAACCACAAGGTGTGATTAAACCAGTACCTTTCCAATTCCAGCATTTGAAGAACATTTTACTTGGTTCATGATTGATTGTGTAGGATCCCTCCCTAAGACAAGAAGTGGAAATCAGTACTTACTGACAATAATGGATGTGTCCACCAGATTTCCTGAAGCAATAACTTTGAGAAACAGTACAACAATGAAGATTGTGGAAGAGTTAATTACACTTTTTACGAGATATGGTTTATCTAAGGAAATACAAACAGATCAGGGTTCAAATTTTGTGTCACAGCTGTTTAAGGAAGTAATGAACAGTTTGGGGATAAAACAATTTAAATCAACAGCTTATCATCCTGAGTCGCAAGGGGCTTTGGAAAGGTGGCATCAAACTCTAAAAACTATGATGAGAGCATTTAGTTAGGATTATCCACAGGATTGGAATGGAGAAATCCCATGCTTGTTATTTGCTATAAGGGACACTCCTAATGTGTTGACTGGTTTTAGTCCTTTCGAACTAGTCTGGTCATGAGATAATGGGACCACTGAAATTGATTCATGAGAATTTTATGGGTCATAATTCAGAAACTACCCTCCTGGGTTATGTATCAAACTTCAGAGAGAGATTGGACAAAGCATGTGAGTTGGCTAGGGAATATTTAAATATCTCACAGTAAGAGATGAAAGTGAAAATAAACAGGAATGCCACAGCTTGGAATTTTGTTGCTGGAGAGAAAGCGTTATCTCTGTTATCAGTGCTGGGTGGCTCATTAAAGATAAGGTTTAGTGGGCCTTACAGGATTGAAATGAAACTGAGTGAAGTAAATTATTTAATAAATACTCCAGATGGAAGAAAGAAGCAGAGGGTATGCAATGTAAATATGCTTAAAAAGTACTTTGACAGGGAAGTGGACCAAAGGAGGTATTAGTGGTGGTAGATAATGAGAAAGAAGTAGAAATGCAGGATTCTGAAATTGATTTTCCTCTAATCAAATTGGATAATGAGGGGTTACTTGAAAATTTAAACGTAATATTGAATTACCTCCCGGACAAGTGTCAAAGTCATTTGGAAAAACTATTGCAGTCACACAAAGCTATTTGTGGAAATATGTTGTGGAGGACAGATTTAGCTGTATGTGATTTGTCTATAAAAGTTTCATCTTCGATAAGGCAACATCCTTATGGATTAAATCTGGCAAAGTTATCACAAGTACAGAAAGAAATTGACTTCATGCTTTAAAATGACACCATTGAGCCTAGATGCAGTAACTGGACTTCGCCTATTGTACTGGCACCGAAACCGGATGGAACACAGATTATAGTGACGAAAACAGATACATATCCTGTTCCGCAGGTTGGAAAATTGCATTGAGAAAGTGGGACAATCAAAATTTGTCACAAAGATTGACTTGTTAAAAGGATATTGACAAGTTCCGTTATCAGAGAGAGCAAAGGAGATATTGGCTTTCGTGATGCCAGTTTAAAGTCATGCCATTTGGTATGAAGAATGCACCTGCAACAATTCAAAGACTGACAAACAAAATAATTGCAGGTCTCGGCAATTGTGCTGCTTATATTGATGACTTGGTAGCTTTCAGTGCTATGTGGGAGGAGCATTTACAACATCTGGCAGAATTATTTACTCAATTACAAGAAGCTAATTTGGTGATAAACTTGGCTAAAATTGAATTTGCAGAAGCGCAAGTTACATATCTAGGCCATACCATTGGACATGGCAAGATGGCTCCAAGAGATGTGAATGTCAAGGCTGTTGTGGATTTCCCAGTGTCTACAACAAAATGAGAAGTTTTGAGATTCTGTGCATGAGTGGGTTTTATTGGAAATTTGTATCAGATTTTAGCGAAGTGGTTGCTCCACTGACTGAACTATTAAAAAAGAACAAGAAGGACCAATGGACACTGGAGTGTCAGGAGGCATTTGATAGGTTGAAGACTGTATTAATGATGACACCAGTTTTAGGAGTACCCAGTTATGCCAAGCAATTCAAGTTGGCCATTGATGCCAGTGATATTGGCATTGGGGCCGTACTGTTACAAGAAGATGCCAGTGGAATTGAAAAACAGGGAATTTTTCATGGAAGTTGAATATACAACAGGGAAGAGATTCAACTATTGAAAAGAAAACTTTGGGTTTGGTGTTAATATTGCAGCATTTTGAAATTTATGTGGCAATTCATCAGAAACAATTGTTTATATAGACCACAACAATCTTTTAAAGTTTCTGGATAAATTTTGAGACAGAAGTGCGAGGCTATTCAGATGGAGTTTATTACTGCAACTATTTAATCCACAGATTATACATGCCACTGGACGAGAAAATCTGATTGCAGATGCTTTATCAAGAGTTTGAAGCTTAAAGGGAAAATTGAACATTTAAAAACCTGGACTCTGAACTGGAATGATTTTTGTTGATGCAAAAAATTTGTAAATATTGTTACGTTAATGCAAGCATCTGGTAATGAAATGGTGTAAGTTTATAGATAAATATAGGAGATAGTATAAGATGGGTTAATAAAAATGAAGCCATCTTTTTAAATTATGACAGTTCATTTTTCAATGCAGAGGGATTGTTAGGAAGATATTATAATTTCTATAATGTTATTGGAATTTATTGTAAAATAGACTAATAGTGGGATGTGTCTATGTGTATGTGTGTGTGTGTGTGTGTGTGTGTGTGTGTGTGTGTGTGAGAGAGACTTCATTGAATTAGAGGCAGCTAGTCTGGGTGCTTTGATGTAAAATGAGAAGTTGATCTGAAATGTTAATTAGGTAAACATGGGAAGTTTGAGATTGTGAAGTGTAAAGGGAACATGTGCATTTTTAAATAAACTAGACTAAATTGCTTTCAAAAGAGAGAGTGAAATGTGTCACCTAGCCAGATGAAGTTTAGAAAGTGTGTTTATTTTTCCCAAAGATTACTAGTAAAACGCTGCGCTATGAGAGATTTTTATTATCAGAAAGATAAAGTCCAAAGACATAGTGAAAGAATGGGAATTTGCATTCAAAGGGGAAAATATGTATAAAGGAGCATAAGCTGTATGTATGTGGAGGCATTTTTAAAATCTTACAAGTGTGATAAGCCTTCAGCATCTATGCCTCAAGCTGCTGTCATCAGAGGACTGAAGTTAAGAAAACTCACTTTGAATGCGACTTGTTCAGGGTATCGTGTTTCTTTACCTGGGTTTTTTAAATCTAAGGGCAGAATTTTGCCGTCGGCGAGCAGGGGACAGGGCCCTCTCGCCAACGCTTAAAATGACGTGGGATGACGTTGGGCAGAACCCCCTATGTCATCCCGCCCCATTTAAATTTTCAGGAAGGTGGGGGCACAGCCTAATCAGCTGCGGGCCTGCCGACCTGTCAATGACCAACTGAGGCCATTGACAGGATCATTTAAACAATTAAAGGACCTGCCTGTCCAACCTTAAGGTTGGTGGGCAGACCAGGAGCTCTGGCGGCAAATAGAGAAAACATGAAACCTCATCCAGAAGAGGAATGAGGTTTCGTGCAGGGTTTTAAAAAGTTTAATAAAGTTATAGTGTAAATTATGAATGTGTCCCATCTCATATAACATTGTCACATGAGGGGGACATGTTAGAGAATTTTTTTTCTATTAATCTTTTTCAAAGTGGAAGCGATCTCCCTGAGGCTACACTATGCCTCAGGGAGATGTGTGCTCTTTCGTGCGTATGCGCTGGGCAGACCTTAATTGGCCCTCCCACATAAAATGGCAGTGCAGCCCACTTCTCCGGCGGAGATTGGTTCCCTGCCCGCTGGAGATTGGGTTGGGCCCGCCCGCCTGACAGGCAGAAAATTCTGCCCGATGTGTCTTACTGTTGCCTTAATGAAAGTGCAACTGGGAATTACTCTGATTAGGGGATTTAGGAGTTACAGTAGTAATTTGCAGATCTATATAGGTATTTAAAAACCATTTCTCTTCTTAATAAACATTTAATCTAGTTTTCTAAAACCTATAAGAATTGGTGCTCTTATTACTACTGAATTCAAGGATTTATACAAACTGCAAACAAGTTGTAGCAGCTGTTTCAAGTTTCTCTTCGGGATTTGGACAACTCAGATACATCTGCTGTGCCACAACAGTTGAGTACAATTCTGCTTCTACTGATGGCCCACAGCGCTTCATGGTTACCCAGTCTTGAGTTGCTGGATCTGTTCGAAATTTAGCACGGTGGTAGTACCACACAACATGATGTAGGGTATCCTGAATGTGAAGACAGGAATTTGTCTCCACAAGGACTTTACTGTGGTCACTCCTATTGATGCCGTCAAGGCCTGATGCATTTACGGCAGCCGGATGAGGACAAGGCCAAATGTGTCTTGTTGGTTCCCTCACCACCTACCGCTGTCCAGTCTAGCAGCACTCAGCCAGCTCAGTCTGTCATGGTGCTACCGAGCCACTCTTGGCGATGGACAGTGAAGCCCCCCCCCCACCCAGAGTTCAGTCTGCGCACTTGCCAACATCAGCTGAGGGGTGGGGGTGGTATGTGGTTTCCTTGCCTATGCCTGATGCCATAATACTTCATTGGGTCTGGAGTCTATGTCAACGACTCCCCGGGCAATTCCTTTCTGAGTGTATACCACTGTGCCGCCTCTGTTCAGATGGTAATGCTGGTGTCTTGGGCATGAACTGTAAGGTGTGATTCCATGAGCATGTCAGGCTGTTGCTTGACTAGTCTGTGGGACAGCTCTCCCAATTTTGACAGAAGCCCCCAGATATTAGTAAGGCAGACTTTGCAGCATCGACATGGCCAGTTTTGCTGTTGTCATTTCCAGTGCCTAGGTTGATGTCCAGTGGTCAGTCCGGTTTCATTCCTTGTTGACTTTCTAGTGGTTTGATACAACTGAGTGGCTTGCTGGGCCATTTCAGAGTCAACCACTTTGGTGTGAATCTGGAGTCACGTGTAGGGCAGCAAATTTCCTCACCTAAAGGACATTAGTGAACTGAATGGGTTTTTTTAACAATCATCCTTAGATTTTTAATTCCAGATTTTGATTTAGTGAATTTAAATTCCACCATCTGCCATCGTGGGATTCGAACCATAGTCCCAGGATATTACCCTGGATCTCTGGATTACTAGTCCAGTGACAATACTGCTATGACACTGCCAATTATTTAGGAACTAACTAAAGCACTATTACCGAAGGCTTGGTCATAAGAAGATATGGAAGAAAAGAGAGACAAAAATAAAAATGTTATCTTATTGCTGGCTCCTGTTGACTGCACACATGTAGAGATGGAAGTTTCAATATTAGAATAAAATAGCCACCAAGGCTTGAGTTCCCTCAATTTTAATGTTAACATATGACTTTTACATCTTTAGCCAATTGTTTGTGACTGTTTTGCTTGGGACAATCAATTGCAAAATTGACACTTTAAGGTTAAAAGTGAGCTGGATCACTGTTTGCAGGCATCATGGTAGATAGAAAATTGTCCTGACCTGTGCAGTGTAAGATGTAGGAAATTTTTAATTCCCAAGTTACATGTAACTCTTTCGAGTACAAACCCGTTTCCATCTGTTTCAGATGAAGTTACATTGTTTCATAGTTTGCCATTGTGAGATTTGAACTCTTGATCTTGGGGTTACAAACCCAGTACCATAACCACTTGGCTATGTAGGCCAAGCCCCCCAAGTTACGTGTACATGCTCTGCCTCAGCCTCCACTTAAACTTAGCGTGAAGTGTCAGCTGGCCAGCAGGTGGGAGCAGGATTTCTGGAGCCTGAAGGCCACCAGGATTAGAATGGACCCCAGCTCTGAGGGAAGATTGTGGGAGGCTTAGGGATCAGGGAAGGGAAGCCTGGAGCAGGAGAAGCCTAATGTTTGCTTGTGGACTAGAGGAACAGTCCTGCTATTTTTCTTCCATGAGCAAATGAAAAGAAATTAAATTAAGCTTGCTTTTCTGGGTTTCACCTAGCCCTGGCTCCTCTTCCAAACAGGTTTGATGTAATAGGGAAACCACGGTGGTTTGCCTGCACAGGCCTTGGGTTAAGATTGTAATAGAGTCCCAATTATGTCATTGAAGCCTGATCTGCATTTTTAAAGTGGGTCCTGCTGCCTCTGGTGAGTGTCTTGCTCTCCTGCTATAACGAACAGGCTAATGTTAAGAGCCACGTGAATGCAATGGGATCAGAGTGGGCAAGTCACATGAGACATTTTAATTGATTTGCTCTGGGTGGAAATGGTTAAAATTTGACCCTTGATGTCAGATTGTAATCTTAAAGCTAACTTTGGCTCTATCACAAAACTCTTAACCTGCTAACAAAATACAATTTTAATAGAACTTTATAATTTTTAAAAATATTCTTCTCTCTCTTCTGAAGACATGATTACTAACTTACTTGCTGGGTTATGATCCTGTGTTTTTGTGCTGGGTTGTCATCTGATACCTTACCCATTAGTCAAATAACAATAAGTGTTATGATGTGAACTTGAAGCCCCAGTAAAAACAGAAAATGCTGAAAATACTCAAAACTCTGGCAGCACCAGTAGGGAACATACATATTGAGAGACACCAGGATGCCCAGGCCACTTGTTTAATGATATCATTCTGCACTGTGTATGCTTTATAACAATACATTAAATTGCTTTCCTTTTAAAGTTTTTTTTAAAGAAACTATTTCACTTCTGGACAACTTTAATGGCAAAAAGCAAATAAGCAAATCTCTGTGAATATGCACACTTGGCAAGATTACAACCGACTTTTAAAACTACGTCTATAAATCAAGTTTAGTAACTTAGAAAGCCTTCCTGATCTCCTTACATGTTTTGGTGTAGAGTCAGATTTTGGACTGTTTGACTTTGGTTCTGTGTCCTCAAGACCCTGTTTCTTTCTCAGGAATTGCTACTTCAGACACTGAAGTCTGAACTGGTTCACATTCTGGCATGAACTCACGATCAAATGGATCATGGTCATGTTTTGGTTCATGCCTTGCTGGGATCATGTATTCTACATCAACATTTCTTATTTTTCCATCAATTTCAACTAAGTATCTTTTAGTTCCACAAACTTGTACTACATTTCCCACATCCCATTTGTGTGACTTGTGAGATGGGCTCAATAGAAAAATGCTAATTTCTCTTGAAACTGCATTCCTTTTGGTTTGTGTCATTCTGATATTTTTGACTGAACTGTTTGTGTCCAACTTTAAGAGTCAACTCTGGTAGAACCAGACTCAAATATCTGCTGTTTTATGCTAAAATTCAAACACCCATACAGCACGTTGTTTCATGATGGCTTCTTTAACTATCCTACCAGATCTTTCAGCTGCTTCATTTGATGCAAGATGGTAAGGAGGACTAAGGGCACGTTTGATACCATTTGCTTCTTGAAATTTTGGAATTGGGCAGAGTGAAATTGAAGGCCATTGTCTGAGACAAGCTTCTTGGGTAATCCATGGCAAGCAGAAATGGACCATAACTCAATGGTTCGCTCAGCATTTGTGCTTTAATTGGCCCATGTGCTTTACTTTGATCCACTTTGAGTGGCTATTGATGAGAACCAAGAAATTGTCATTTTTCTTTTCACAGAAGCCTATACGAACTCTTGGAAATGGCTCACTTGGCCATGACTAAAAAGAGTTTTTAGTGTCTTATTCCTATAGTTTTAGTGGATAGTACATTTGTTTACCATTGATTCTAGGACTAGACCAGGCCAATAAACAGATGATCCTGCTACAGATTTCACACTGACTATTTTTGTGTGTTCAGTATGGAGTTCTGACAGATTCCTATCCATCAAACAGCTAGGTACCACCACTCTGTGACCCCTGTGATGCAACCCTGGACCTGCCAACTCATTACGATGATTGCAGAATGATTTCAGCTTCTCGCTAGCTCTGCATACAAATCTTGGGAGGTTGGTAATGGATACCATTTGTTATCCACTGCTTAGTTGATTGTGACTTTGTCATTGCTACATAATCTCATGACTTTGTCTGACTTGGGCACTACAGTAAGTGCCCATTTTAAGTTGCCTCATTCAGCGTTGTTCTGCTTCAGAGTTATGGATAATGGGACCAGAATGCTCACTTAGCTTTGGAATTTCCGCTTACCTTTGTGCCTTGATTCCATCTTGTTGCCAAAGTCTGTAACGTATTCAGAGGTACTTGCAAAAAAAAGATAGACACCAAAATGGCCAATTCATGTGGTTTATGATATCATTGTGCACCTTGCAATTACAGAGGGAAACAGAGTTAATGTTTCAGGTTGATGGCATCTTGTCAGAACTGTATAATTCAGCCCAATTCCATTCTCACCCAAAGTTAATTTTGTGCGCTTCTAGAAAATGTCACTAGAGAATAAAGAGACGGAGAGGACCTCTGGACATTTTCTCCCTTCCCACCTTTGTAATCCAAGGATGCTGAGGGCCAACTGTAATTCCATTTATGTAACCTGGACTACAACTGTTAACACAACATTGAATTGAACCCCGAATTTCTGTGGTCTTGCAGTGTAGTGTTTGCAATTAAATGCTTCAATTATGTTAAAAAGAAATTCTAAGGAACCAATTCAACATTTTTTACCATAATTGGTTTAGTCCAATTTCACCCATAATGAAAGCATTGTGGTCTTTATGCTGTTTAACCTGCGATGCAATTTTTGATTAAGTTGATACAGTTTGTAGATTATCTCAGATTTTGGTGGTGATTTTAAGATTGATGTGATCAGATGGTGGTTTCTTTGAAGAAACAGTATATATGGAAGGAATGGAATTTTTTTTAAGCTCTGCATTTCTAGCAAGATACCAGAATGTTTTGTTGTATAATGGGTTCATTCCGAGGCATTTCTATCTGTGGCCTGTCCTCTATACAGGATAATATGGCAAGAGTTCATCAGAGAATTTATGTGGCTTTTAATTAAAGTGTTTCAAATTATTTTTAAAAAATGATGTAGACATTTACTATGTCATCCAGGAAACTAAAGGTGTAATTAATGTACAGCTGCAAGAAATTTAAAAATTGCAGCAACTAATCCAGCCAATTTATTTTAGCCCCAGATAACATTAGAGATTACATTTTAACACAAATATCTAGCCAGAGTTTGAACTTTGATGTTGCTTTTTCTAAGAGTGTCTTGGAACTGTAGCTCAGTAGAAACACACGGTTGAGTATTGAATTTGATTGGCCTGATATTGATAAACAGTGGTCTGTGTAATGTGAGCTAGGGGAAGCAAATTATCATTAAAGCTCATGTTTTTTATTTGAAGGAGGGATTTTCTCAAAATAATTCCAATCACTCAGAACTGGCCAGAATTATGCTATTTGTATAAAGAGCTCAAAATCAAACAAAATTTTTCCTTGACTATATTTTAAGGTCACCATCAAAACTAGGACTAAGTTCATGACTTTTGCTTCTCTTATTTTCTGTTTCTTCCCCTCACCATCCTAGTTACTCCTTAATTGTTATATCTGATTTATTTCCTGCTAATTTATCTCCATTTTCTCCCCCTTCATTCACTCCCCTTCCAACATGTCTCTTGACTCTGCTACAACTATTTATTTGCTGTGGAGTACAACTGCAGTCGCCATTATATTTTCCAAGTAAGATATCTGGCCAAGTTAAATTGGCTTCTCTTTTTGTTTCATGATACACAAAGGAGATGTTTTATACCTTGGTAAGTTTGAGAAGTACCAATTTTTAAAAATACTGCAAATTTAATTAAGATACTGCTTACATATTTATATTAAATGGGTAATAGTTAATCCTTTGTGGTCAGAAGTGGATTCCTTGTTCTTCTGCGGCTTACTGTCCCTGGTGAGCTTATTCCTCTCTGTGTCTGATCTTTTTTAAATTTTAACTACATCATTCCATTCTTCCCCAGACAACTGTGCTATGATTTGATTTGCAGTGAACTTTTTCTTTGCTTTGGTTTCTTTACTGCAATGTTTTTTGTTGTCCTTAATCATACACTACAAAAAATAAAACTGGGAATTCTGCAATGTCCTATTAGTTTCATGTAATCTGTTTTCTTCAGCAAACTTCTTGCTTCATTTAATCATGGTCCTTCAGTAACTAACCCAAAGTAAATCTGGAGTGGAATGGAAAATGGCCACCTTGAGTACTTTTGTAAGGATTTTGGTTGGCTTGTGGTGCCAGTGGTTAACATGTTGCAACCATATGGTTACCACAAAGTTATACTGGGCTCTGATTCTATCTCCAGGTCCATGCTACTCACATTAACAACACAGTTTGTTGCTGTTTTACTATGTTAACAAAATGTTGTAAGAAATGTGCTCATGTTTTAAAAATGACATTTTAATCAATAAACTGGCTTTTGTATGATGTCCTGTTTCGATTGTTCTGGCTTCTCATGATATTTCTGAAGTTGAATATTTGGAGTGTTTTTTAAGTCAATTTTTAGAAATATGTTCCTTAACAGTGGCCAATGGAATATTATCAGATGTCTGGATATACAGCCTTTGATGTCTCATATGTTACTCCCCATATAAAATAAGGTAAATCCCATGGCATTTGCAATTAACTTACAGTATTGAAGCATGTGCATAATATATGAGAATGAAAACCAATTTTAAGTGCACCTTTTCTGGCATGTTGCAGGTATTTTTGGGTGAAGGTGATGGATTCTAGAAGGTGTCTAATTTGTTTCAAAAGCATGCTGCCAGTTAATGTGCTAGAAGCTGAAGAATATACCATCCACACAACCAACATTACTCATTATTTTTTTTCCCTTCATTCATTGAGTGTGGGTGTTGCTGGTCAGGCCAATAATTAATTCCCACCCCTAAGTGCCCTCAGGATGGTGGTGGTGAGTTGATGCCTTGAAGGGCTGGAGTCCATGTGGTATAGGTACTCCTGCAATGCTTTACGGTAAGGTAAGCAGTTCAGGATTTTGACTCAGTGACAATGAAGGAACTGCATCCAAGTCAAGATACTGTGTGATTTGGAAGGGAATGCACAGGTGGCAGTGTTCCCATGTGCCTGTCTCTTTTGTCCTTCTAGGTGGTAAAGGTTATGCATTTGGGAGGTGCTGCAATATATCGTGGCACTGTTATACACTGAACCCACTTTGTGCTGCTTCTGGAGGGAGTGAATATTTAAGATAGTGGATGGGGTGCCAATCAAATGGGCTGCTTTTTCCTGGATGGTATCAAGTTTCTTGAGTGTTGTTGGAACTGCACATATTCTGGAAAGTGGGGAGTATTCCACCACACTCTTGATTTGTGCTCTTTAGATACTGGAAAATTTTGGGGTCTAAGGAGGCTAGTCGTTTGCTGCAAAGTACACACCTCAGACCTACTCTTGCAGCTACAATATTTATGTAGCCAATTTAGTTAAGCTTCCGTTTAATAGTAACCCCAGGATGTGTTGGAGATGGTCTTTGCCTGAATGTTGTTTAGGTCTTGCTCATGTAAATATGGACTACTTCATTACCTGAGGAGTTGCGGATGGAATTGAACACTGCAAATCATCAATGAACGTTCCCATTTCTGACCTTCAGATGGAGGGACAGTGATGGCAGAAGCAGCGGAAGATAGTTGGGTTGAGACACCACTCTGAGGGACTCCTGATGTGTTTTCAGGCCCCGGTAGGTGGAGCACATGCCATGTACACTGCACCCATTACTTCATGCATTGAGTGGCCTAACTAGCAGTCTCTAAAGGGAGTGCTGCACAGTGCTTAAACACAGGCAGGTTAAATATTTAAAATTATTTTTGTGGGATTCACCCTCTCAGAATTGGTTTACAAATCTGGTTGGTGTCCGTACTGGAATTCAATTTTTGTTTGACTCACTGCTGGCAGAAGTGGAAATGAGGCCTGACATTGAAAGGTTATTTGGGCCTTGGACGAATTCTGTTGATCCATCCAGCAGTGGATTTGCATCACCGCTTCTCACCTACTGAAACCAGATAAATGAAAAGCTACCCCTGAGTGAGATAAGCAATGTGACTCAAAATTGAACTTGGAATTAGACACTGACCGCACCCATGCACCCCTCACCACCCCCCCCCCCCCCACCCACCTCGCCACCCCACCCCCAAGCAGCTGAAACATACAAACCCAAACTGAAGATGTTTGATCACAGCAAAATCCTAGTCTTCAGTCATGTGAATTTCAAACTCCCTTATCATGGGAAAAATGGACATGGCACCAGGACAATGCAGGGCTTGAAATAGAGCTTCAGATAGAGGAAGTGAGAATCAGCTTGAAAGGATCAGCTCTCTAACCTTGCAGCGGACGAGAGCAGTTTGCTTTGTCCTATAGAAATGCACACTTAGCCCATTAACGAGCTGGTTTTTTTGAAGCTGCATAAGAATATGGAGAGAGCTCTGTATAGATACTGAAAATGTTTTCATATTTGCTGCAAAGTTAGAAAGCTTGTGATGCGGATTTAAACTCAAGTCTTGGACCTTTAGCATTGAGCTATGTTGTTTCACAATTGTTTAATCTTGACAATTCAGTCAATTTTTGCACTCAAAATGGAAGTATTCAATAATTTGAATGAAGCAATGTAAAAATATCAAAGCAAAATGAGAGTTTAGTACCAAATAAATTGAATTATTTAGTAATTTGAATTGAGTAATTTTGGATTGACTAGACCTTATACATTTATGTTACTTGCTGTTTATCTTCCTCTCTTACTCCTATTTTTGCTATTGCTTAAACCTTTTTGTCCACTGTTGACTCCTCTATACTCATTAGTGTAACTTGTTCCT
Organism: Carcharodon carcharias; assembly: GCF_017639515.1. NCBI lineage: Eukaryota > Metazoa > Chordata > Chondrichthyes > Lamniformes > Lamnidae > Carcharodon > Carcharodon carcharias. Next base: position 27,361,325 of record NC_054485.1, read on the forward strand.
CCCTCGTGCCATTTTCTACACTGCACCCCACTCACCACCACTTTTCTTTGCTGTCTGCTGCCTGTTTCTCTGCTTTTTCCCATGTCCCTGTCCTTCTGAGTCCCTCCACCCTTCCTTGGTTCTTTCCTCTGTTCTCTTTTTCTATAAATACTACATGACAGCTAAACTGGCTGCTATCTATTCCTTCCGCATTGGCAACCAGATGTGTTGGACCTGTGTGTTTACCATAAAACTAAAAGATATTAGGTATGTTTCTTACCTATTCTGTGTTGTCTTATTTAGACATGTTTTTAGTGCAATTGGTTACTGACATTACTTTGGTCCAATTCTGGCTGCAACCTTTAGCGTATTTTAACAATTCTTTCATCAAGCATGAGCCTGATTTCACATCCTAAATTGCTACATTTCACCCAAAACCTCAATGTATTTTGAGTAATGGTACAACAATGGTTGTAATGGTGTTCCTGAATACAGCTTTAAAACCACAGTAATCCATCAAAATGTAAGATCCACAAAAAAAAAACTGTTTGATGTTGTTACAGCCATCTGAGGAGGGGTCCAATTGACTACCCTATTGTCCCATTCAAAGTCTGAACGTAACTTTCTTTTGGTGAATTTAGAAGGAAGAAGGTTTCACTCAATGTTTGTGCTTAACTGTTTACATGGTCATTGCAAAGAAACTAGTGTGGCAGGCTTTCTCGACTTTAAAACAAAAAGTGGTTAGTTTTCACTGAGTTTTAAATCCCACTCAGGTGAAGATATAAAAATATTCAAAAAGCTAAACCCGACCATCATAACCCATACAAAACACACATACAAGAACACACATACACACAAACATACACATATACAAGCATGCAGAATTACAAGCAAAACATTAGATAGTTTCTTTCTTAGCTAAATTAATGTTCAATGTGTAAAGATTAAAAAAAGGGAGTTCACTGTTTACGAGTCCTCTGCTGGTATCTGGCTGCAGTGGAAATTTTTCTTCATGGTGATCTTGGAATTTCAGTGGAGTTGAAACCCACATAGAACTGTAATTGCCAGAGATGATTGATTTTTAAAATGTAATCCGTCTTTTCCAGAAGTCAATGAGCTTTGCTCCTGAGGTTCCTTTTGATGGAAATTCTCTACCTCTGTGCTGGATTTTTGAACTGTAAGCGATAAGTCCTTAACCTGGGGGAGAAGAGGGAGAATATTACTCCCGCTTTGGCAAGCTCTTCCAGACTAGTATTTTAGCAGGTTACCTGCTACATCCAAAAGAGATTTCAAAAATGTTTACTCCAGCCACATGACCCTCTCACCCCAAAATGAATTCAAAGGGTGTTGGTTGAGCTGATGTCTGAACCAATTGTGGCTTTTGTTTCATAGCTGGGGTGATTAGATTCTGTAATGTCCCAGCCATTAACCCCTGAATATCCATTATCCATCTTGATAAGATAGAGAGAATGTAGACATTGTCCTAGTAGATTTGCTGTCTCCACTTGAGAGGTAGCCTTATATATAAGCAAATATGAAGTCCAGTGCAGTTTCAATAAATCTTTTGAAGTAGTTCTTGACATCAGTGGGTGTGAAATTCCATATAAGGATGTAATGGCACGTCTGAATTGTAATTCATCTTGGAACTTTCCAGAAATTGGTCAACTTACAATAACAGATGTCAGTTGACTTGTGGCAGCCATGTTAAGTCAGTGTCTTTGTTTTTTTTAAAGTTTGTTTTAAACTGTTCAATATATGTTTGATCAGCTGAGGAAATTAAAGATTAAAATCACTCATGCACAAATCACATCATCATGACAGCATAAATTGTGAAATGTGGTTACATTTTGAAGAAAACAAGATTTTTAAAGGTTGCAGGATACTGTAAATAAAGTAACAGTATAGGCACGGTGGATAAAAGGTTAATTTATGTCAAATTCATGTAAAACGTCCGTGGGAAAACTAGAGCAAATTATTATAAGACAGAAATGAAAACACTATATCCAGGACATTAAGTAAACATCAGTGCTTTGAGAGAAAACACTCACTAAACCAAACACTCAATGAACCATTAGGCTTTGTGCGCAATAAAATAAATTGATCTACTAAAGACATTTTTATTGGTCATATGGAGTGAGTTCCAAGAAGAATCACCCTTCACTTTGATTTTATTCCCTGTAGAATTCCCAACATATTTGTTCCAACATATTTTTCCCAGGTTTTTTAAAAAATTCATTTGTGGGATGTGAGCACTGCTAGCAAGGCAAGCATTTATTGCCCTTTCCTAAATGCCCTTGATAAGGTAGTGGTGATCCTTGAATTCTTAAACTGCTGCAGTCCATGTGGTGTAGGAAAACCTACCGTGCTGTTAGGGTTCCAGGATTTGGACCTAACCACAGTGATATATTTCCAAATCAGGATGGTGTGTGGCTTGAAGGGGAACCATCAGTTGGTGGTGTTCTCATGCATCTGCTGCCCTTGTCCTTCTAGGTGGTAGAGATTGAGGGTTCGGAAGCTGCTATCTAAGGAGCCTTAGTGAGTTGCTGCAGTGCGTCTTGTAGATGGTACACATTGCTGCCACTGTGCCAATGGTGCAGGGAGTGAATGATTAATGTGGTGGACTGGGTGCTGATCAGGCGGGTTGCCCTGTCTTTGATGATGCTGAGCTTGTGTTGTTGAAGCTATACTCATCCTACTTGTGCCTTGTGGATGGTGGCAGGCATTAGGGATTCAGGTGGGTGAGTTACTTTGCACAGAATTCCCAGCTTCTGACCTCTTTTAGCTACAGTATTTATATGACTCACCCAGTTAAGTTTCTGGTCAAGGGTGACCCTCAGGATGTTAATATCTGGGGTTCAGTGATGGTGGAGAGTTGCCAAATTAGTGCTGTGAAGTTTGAGGGTAATTTTGACTATGCTTTCAGAGAACCCGGTTGTGATTGCCTGAACTCATTCCTTTTTGGGCTTTAAAGAACTGTCAATATGAGATTTTCTTTTCTTCAAAATTCCATCTGTTGACATTGGATTGGACCTAACGAAAAAGTAAAATGACACAATTCTCACTTTTTAAAAATTCTTTCCTGGGACATGGGCGTAACTGGCAAGACCCATTTCTAATTGTGCTTGAACTGAGTGGTTTGTTTGAGGGCAGTTAAGAGTCAACCACATTACTGTGGATCTCAAGTCACATGTCAGCCAGACCAAGTAAAGATGACGCATTTCCTTTCCTAAAGGACAGTAGTGAACCAGATGGGTTTTTACAACAATCGATGATGGTTATCATGGTCACCATCACTGAGACTAGCTTTCAGCTCCAGATTTATTAATTGAATTTAAATTCCACCAGCTGCCATGGTGGGATTTGAACCCTTATCCCCAGAGCATTAGTCTGGACCCCTGGGTTACTAATCCCAGTGACACTACCATCTCCAACATATTATACTTTTCATCTCTAGTTTCATCTTTAAGTGCCAATGGCTTTGAAACCTGAGTCAGTTGTAAACTTGAATCATATGCATTTACTGCCTGATTTAACTGATGTTGCTAGCCATCTGAAAATTTCTTTGCTAGTGTTGCTCTGTTGTTTTTCCAATTTGAGCATTTTGTATCCACAGCGTGCTTCAGCTGGAAATTTCAGTAAAAAATGGAATTGCAATGGTAGGAAAATAATACAAATTGAACCTTCAATGAGATCTTTAAGAAATAAAAATTCTCACTCAAGAATGCCTCTCGCGAAAGCCAGTAATGTACTAAGGTGGACCTTTGGACTTTTGTAGATCCATTACATGACAGACATGTTTGTGTTCCTAGTCATACATTTCAGGTTTACCCCAAGATTACGCATTCAAAATTATTCTCCTAAGTTGTAAAATCTCTTTAAATTGCACAGAGGCTTTAATTTTAAGAGCACTCACAGTCAGATTCCCCATAGAATTTTTTACTGAGGAATGTCTTGGGATGACTAAGTCATTGAAATAACAGAAAAATCAGTTATTTATTTGAGTAAGATCTTGACATTTTAATTGTGTCATAAATCAGGCACAGTTTGGCTACAATTTTGAGTCTAAAGCTTGTAACTATTTTTGTAGTTCACATTATACTTTTAGCAACAATTAGATTGGCGACCTGTTCGAGGACATTTTTTTAACTGAAAATCATGAAGTTTTCATTATTACAAAGTTTGACACATGCAAGTAACCTTACATTAAATCAGTTTCTATAATTTAAATACCTTTTAACAAAATGATTCTGAAACACCAAGCAAAGTTCTGCACATTAGCAGTGAGGTGAAAACCCCAGACAACATTTACAGATAAGTTCATTCTAATCACATTGGGAGTCGGAGAGTGAAGCAGGAAATAGTACTCACATTGGGAAAGAAGGCACTCAAACAAGACAAAGGATAGGATAATAGTGAAAGCTGGTCAGACTTTTCATGTGAGAGAGGAGAAACCGGAATGGTAGAACAATGTAAATGTAGTTTCTCGCAATACAATATGTGGATAAAGAGAAAGGCCAAAATATAGCGATTTTTTTATTCGTTCATGGAATGTGGGCATCGTTGGCTGGGCCACATTTAAAGAAAGCAGCACTTATTTTAATTTTTAAACAAGGGAATCTCAGGATCATGCTTATAAAGAGATAAGAAAACTACATTCCAATGAAGCAATTATTCCTCTAAGTTGTAAAGTCTCTTTAAATTGCAAATAGCCTTTAATTTTAAGAGGAGCAGTCACAATCAAAATCCCTTTAGAATTTTTTATTGAGGAATGTCTCGGGATGGTTAAGTCATTAAAATAAGAGAAAAAGCTATTTATTTTAGTAAGATCTTGACAATATGCCTTTCAAGACATTTTTATTCCAGCAACCTGTGGACTTTTCGACCTTCATGGATTTGAAAGTTGCTGTTCTAAGTTCTTGGACCATTGAGATTGTTCCCTATTGGTCCTCCTAAGAATCCCAATCTGGGAGAGAAAGAGCAAGATGAAGGAGCAAACAGAGCTGCAACTGAAGGGAGGGCAAATATAAGGTGAGCTTCTAGGAGTCCTTGCCCTTCCTTACAATGTAGCTTACTGGTCCAGAACAAATACTTGCAGTTTCCTGAACCCTGGCACATCCTCATCTGCATGTTATCTTTTTTGGCAACATCATCCATAGACATAATTCAACTTCCACAAATGACACCCAGCGCTACCTCTCCAAACCCCTTCACTGCCTCTGTATTGTCACACAGACAATCTAATATCCTCTTTTGGATGAGTTTCAATTTCTTACAGCTAAATATGGAGAAAACAAAAGCCACTATTTTTTGCCCACCATAAACCCCTTTCACTTGTCTCCTATCCACCCCCATCACTGGTTACTCTTTTAAGCTGAGCCAGAAAGTTATCAAGCTCAGCATCCAGTTTTACCCAACGCTGACCTTCTGATCCTACACAGATATGTGACCTAATGATTATGGTACTTTAAGATGTGAAATGCACGATATGTACGCAATTCCTTTCTTTCATTAGCTGAATCCCACCACTGCAAGTTATTAAATTGAATTCATTAAACCTGGTAATTTATGGACTTCCACTGGAAAAGTTGAGCATACAAGCTGTTGGTTTTGCATAGAAACCTAACTAGCTTACTGCTGTCTACAGGAGAGGGAGCCCACACTTTCTACTGGGTTTGCCCTACATGTGAGCCTAGTCTCATGCTACGTAATTGATCCTTAATACTTCAAGAGAATCAGGGATGAGTAATTAGTGCTTTATCCCAAAAACAAATTACAAGAAAATCCAAGCCATCAGAAAGACTGTCTACTTCCACCTCCACAAAATCATTGATTTCCACCCCTATCTGCTGCTAAAATAATTATCCATACCATTGTCATCTACAGACTCAACTACACCGAAGGTCTCATGGCCGCCTCTAATTTTCTACTGTCCATAAGCTTCAGCTCATCCAAGCTATGCAACCTGTGTCCTATCCTCCACCAAGTCTTACTTACTCATCATGCCTGTGATCATTGACCTACATTGGCTCATGGTCTCCCAACTGCCTCAAATTTCAGATTTTCATCCTTGTATTTAAATAATTCTTTGTCCCTATCCCTTATCTCTGTAAACATTTCCAGTGCTGTAATTCCCTTCAGCTCTCGTTTTCTCAGGCTGCATATTCTTGTATATCCTGCTCCCTCCACTGCACCATTGGTGGCCATGCCTTCAGGTATCTAGGTCAATGCTCAAGAATTCCCCTCCTAAACTCCTCCATCTCTCACCTCCTTTAGGACCCCACTAAAAAGCCAACACATTGATCAGGATTCTTGTCACCAATCTAATATTTCCATCTTTACTTTGGTGTTCTTTGCCTTACTCTCTGAAATGCTTTGGGGTATTCTTCTGTATTAAAGATAGCATTTACATGGAAGTTGTTGCTGATAATGTCATCAAGATTCACTTTTTGACTCATAACATTCAAAATAATGGACAGACCTAATCTCACACTTCCATGTTAATCATCATCTCTTTGTGAAGGTTCTTTATTTAAAAGGCATTTCTGATGGTAAGACTCCTTTAACTTTTGTGTTCCACCAATTGCAGAAGAACATTAACAATGAGAACTTCTCAAACCTGGGTAAAGTGGTTTAAACTGTTCATAGAGTTTTATCATTGGCTGCATCAATGCAGAGATTCTTCACTGGGACAGGTTTCAGTTCATCTTAAGAAAGCATTCAGAATCATGTTTGCATTCTGGTTTGATCATACCTGTTGTCATTTGACGTTGGAGGCTTATGTTCAGGAAAAGATGCCAGAACTCAACAACAAATTTCTACCACAATGAAGTTTTTTATGCCAATCTTCCTCTAAACCCAACTGAAAAAAAATGAAAGGCTAGTATTTCTGGGCTGTAAGTTAAACAAAGGGAAAACATGCAAAATAAAGTAGAAAGTGGTCAAATTCTTTCAGACAAATGACTTTTATTCCCTAGATAGCTTACCTTCGTTGTTTCTTTCAAAAGAGTTGGCAGTATATGAAACAAATGTTTTTGAACATTTTTATGCAGTTTAATGTTTTCAGCCCAACTTTTACCATTTATAAGTTTGTCTTTCAATGGCATGCAGTCCTACATTTGTTTTTCATAAACACCACATGAGAGCTATTTGGAGGTTTCTGGGAGATTCCTGTACATTTTCTTGCACTTGTAGAAAGGGGTTACTACTGCGTATTGATTGAGTTATTAGGTAACAGTTTTAAACTGAATGTGACTAACTAAATAAACAACATTACATCTAGTTTCTCTTCTAATTTACCATCCATGCTTTGCGTGCTAGCTCAATTGACTTTAACTTTAAGCTGAAACTACTGTCTCATTTACTGTTCAAAACAGGGGATTTAGAAGCGACCTCTGATGTCTGCCCAGTATGATAAACCAGACAACCTCAAATGCCCTCAACTCTACAGCCTGGACCATTTTCAGCAACGTGTGAATGAGCTGGTCATTCAGAATCCACATACTGAAAAATATAATTATGATTTCTCACCAACCAGATCTACACTCTCACAGATGCTTGCAGCATTACATCATAGAATGAAAGACAACATAGATTCTTGTAAAACACAAGGTATGAAAACGAAACTCCCACAGCTTAGTCCTTGAGAAGAATGATGTGAAATATTTTATATAAAGAATATTTTAATATGAATGACAACTACTATATCTAAAGTTTTCTGTCTCCAATTACAATACTCCTTGAGGCAGGTTTTCTGTAACTCGAAGTTTGCCAATTTCAAGCAGAGTCAATCTCTTGGGATATCCTGGAGATGACCAAATTAATTATTCATTGGCACAAGAAGTTTCCTAAAAGGAAGGGGAAGAATTGTATGTCACTGCTGCCCATGAAGGGTTATTGCAAAACATTAAATAGATATGACCATTAAAAGCTAATGTTTAGATATGGGAGCAAAAATCTGTCCAAAGCTTGCTCTGGTCGAACCCAGTGAATAAAGCAAAGTGGAAGCAGAAAATGAAAACCAGAGCAATGGATGGATTGGTGGAGCATCCAAATCCCATTTCTCACTGATGGAGCGCTGCAGAAAGACATGGATACAAGAGGGATTCCTGTGTTTGGCATTCCTTAGACATTAGCAGTGAAGTGTGCCTGGCAGGATTTGCAAAGAAATTCAATTTCATTGGCAGTACAATCACTTTGACAAATGTTGGCTATAGATGACACAGATTTGCAAGTAGCCACAGTCAATTCCTCACTGTGTTTGCCAGGTAGATGTTGCAGAGACTGCAGAGATGGCTGACATGATGAACAAAATCTGGCTGAGGCACCTGACATGATTAATTTTAACTTGGATCATTTCAAACCAGCTCCATCACTAGATTTCACTTAGTTGTTGCCAAGGACCCTTTCCTTAGATACTCTCATGAAATTTGTACTGTAATATCTCCTTTTGCATGTCCCCCTATTTTTCCAGCTTTTCCTGATCTGTTGAAGTCCTCTAAGTGCATAAAGTTGGCCTTCCAGTGAACAAGCAGACAATTAGGTTCCTTATGAATTTTATGTACCACAAGGAGAAATAAAGGAAAAAATTGTTAAATTATTTTCTATAAATATGCAAACAAAAATTAATAGAAACCAATCTTGAAATGTGCTGTAGAAGAACAAAACTTTACTAAAGCCTTGATTTTTAACTCTAGACGAGAAGTCAGATGTAGTCAATACGATGCTCACACTCACTCCCTGATGTGAGGCCTGGGCCATGTTAACTCCCAAGTTTCTTCAACATCGTCCAGCTCCCACATTTTTCTGAAGCCAGTAAGAATGATGAGGAGCCTGCATGCAGGAGGTGGGAAAGTAGATCAACCACACGCAGCATCAAGGAACTCAAGTAAGACAAGAGTTCACTGGAGTTCAAGAGCGGGGTAATACATCACACAAAGGAAGATGTTTGTAGTTGTTTGAAGCCAATCACTGTAGTCCCAGGATATTGTTACAGGAATAGCTCTAGGAAATATTGATGATTTGACCGTTTGCAGCTTCTTCGTTAATTATATTAAAGGTGCTACATCAGTGCAAATTACTCTGCCGTCACTAACAACACTTAATAAGATCTTTTTGCTCAATGTTTTTAAATTGAAGTATTAATAGATTGAGATATTGAAATGATTGCATTAATTACAAACATTTAGAAAGCTCCAGTGGGATACTAAAAGTGGAGTTAACTATTTCTCATTGAATATTGCTACAGCAGCCCTGGTTCAGTTCTACCAGTGATAAACTGACATTCTGCTTAGAAAGGATAGGCTCCAGCTGACAACACTGGGAGATTTCCTCAGATAACTGCGGTGATACATGAAATATTTGTTGGTACTTCATGCATACTTTTAGACCACCACAGGATGTTGACATACAACTGTGTACATGGTATTGACATGTAAACTTGGCTCAAGCAAGACTGGCCCTCAAATGAAGTGCTGTTTTGGGCTGCATTAGAGCTCTTCAGTTGGAGTTTGGTGAGAGAGTTCACTGAAGAGAAAACCAGGTGATCCTTTCATTTTCTAACTTTTCTCAGTAAGCAGAGCAGTGGCCTTGGTAATTAGGACCTGGTAAGTATTTCCTCTGTCCTTAATATTCTCTAAACTAGAGGAAGTAAAAGCAAAGGGAGTAATTTAAGGGTAAGTCATGGCAGGGCAGCTTGGCCAAGTGGAATGCTTCTCCTGTGCAATATAAGAAGTCAGTACACCATGTGTGCAGGAAGTGTTCCAGCTGCAGCTACTCGAAATTTGTGTTTTGGAGCTGGAACTATGCCTTAAGTCATTGTGAAGCATCTGCAAGGATGAGATCTTCATGGATATCGCGTAAAGTGAGGTGGTCACACCACAGTTAAAGAGCGCACAGGCAGGAAGGGAATGGGTGACCGCCAAGCAGAGTAAAAGCACCAGGCAGGTAATGCAGGAGCCCCTGAGTCCATCTCCCTCTCCGACAGATTTTCTGTTTTGGATACTACTGTGGTAGGTGGTTTCTCAGGAGAATGCAGCAAGAGCCAAGCCATGAGTGGTTCAGTTGTACATGGATGTGTGAGGGGTGGGTAGGGGGGGGGGGGGTGGTGGGGGGCAAGGATGGGAGGGCAAGCATTTTAGTGATAGTGACCACAACATGGTACAGTTTAAGTTTGTTATGGATAAAGAAATCAACAAGTTGCAAAAAAATGTTTTGAATTGGGGGAGAGTGGATTTTAGTAAAATAAGGCAGGATCTGGCCAAGGTAGACTGGGAACAGCTACTTGTGGGGAAATCTATGGAGGGTCAGTGGGGGGTGTTCAAAAAGGAAATGGGGAGGGTATAGGCTCAACATGTTCCCTCTAGAGAGATAGGTAGGAGTAACAAGCCCAGAGGACCATGGATGACCAGAAATATTCAGGTTACAATGAGAAGGAAAATAGAGGCTTTTGACAGGTACAATGGAAGCAAATCAGCAGAGGCATTAGTGGAGTACAGAAAGTGCAGGGTGGAGCTTAAGAAAGCAATTAGGAGAGCAAAGAGGAGATATGAGAAAGCTCTGGCTGGTAAAAGTAGGGAAAATCCCAAGATATTCTGTAAGTATATCAACGAAGAGGATAACCAGGGAAAGAGTAGGGCCCATAAAGGACCAAGGGGGCAATCTATGGGCGGAGCCAGAGGACATCGCTAGAGTGTTAAATGAATACTTCACATCCGTCTTCACCCAAGAGAATGAGGATGAAGGTATCGACCTCGGGGAGAGAGACTGCGAGGTTCTTAAGAAAATTGATACAGGGAGTGACAAGGTATTGAAGGTATTGGCAGGCTTAAAATTGGACAAATCTCCAGGTCCAGATGATTTGTGTCCCAGACTGTTGAGGGAGGCAAGGGAGGAGATCGCAGGGGCTCTGACCCAAATTTTTAATTCCTCTCTGGCCACGGGGGAGGTGCCAGGGGACTGGAGAACAGCTGGTGTGGTTCCACAATTTAAGAAGGGTTGTAGAGATAAGCCAGGGAACTACAGGCCAATGAGTCTCACATCAGTGGTAGGGAAACTATTGGAGAAAGTTCTGAAGGAGAGCATCTATCTGCAATTGGAGAGGCAAGGTTTAATCAGGGATAGTCAGCATGGGTTTGTCAGAGGGAGGTCATGCCTAACAAATTTGATTGAATTTTTTGAGGAGGTGACTAGGTGTGTAGATGAGGGTAGTGTAGTTGATGTAGTTTATATGGATTTCAGCAAAGCCTTTGACAAGGTCCCACATGGGAGACTTATAAAGAAGGCAAAGGCACATAGGATACAGGGTAATTTGATAAGGTGGATTCAAGACTGGCTTAGCTCTAGGAGGCAGAGGGTGATGACAGAAGGATGCTTTAGCAACTTGAAGTCAGTGTCCAGTGGCGTACCATAGGGATCTGTGCTCGGTCCCCTATCATTCATCATTTATATAAACAACATAGATGACTATGTGGGGGGTAGGATTAGTAAGTTTGCGGATGACACAAAGATTGGCCGGGTGGTTAACAGTGAGGTTGAGTATCTTGGGCTATAGGAAGCTATAGACGGGATGGTCAAATGGGCAGATAAGTGGCAGATGGAATTTAACCCTGAAAAGTGTGAGGTGATGCACTTTGGAAGGAGTAATTTTACAAGGAAGTATTCAATGAATGGCATGACACTAGGAAGTTCTGAGGAACAAAGGGACCTTTGTGTGTGTGTCCATAGATCTCTGAAGGCAGAGGGGCATGTTAGTGGGGTGGTGAAAAAGGCATATGAGACACTTGCCTTTATCAATCGAGGCATAGATTACAAAAGTAAGGAGGTCATGATGGAGTTGTATAGAAGCTTGGTGAGGCCACAGCTGGAGTACTGTGTGCAGTTCTGGTCGCCACATTATAGGAAGAATGTGATTGCACTGGAGCGGGTGCAGGATTGATTCAACAGGATGTTGCCTGGGATGAAACATTTAAGCTATGAGGAGAGGTTGGATAGATTTTGGTTGTTTTCATTGGAGCAGAGAAGGCTGAGGGGTGAGCTGATTGATTATGAGGGGCATGGACAGGGTGGATAGGGAGCAGCTGTTCCCCTTAGTTGAAGGGTCAGTCACAAGGGGGCATAAGTTCAAGGTGAGGGGCAGGAGGTTTAGGGGGGATGTGAGGAAAAACTTTTTTACCCAGAGGGTGGTGACGGTCTGGAATGCGCTGCCTGGGAGGGTGGTGGAGGCGGGTTGCCTCACATCCTTTAAAAAGTACCTGGATGAGTACTTGGCACGTCATAACATTCAAGGCTATGGGCCAAGTGCTGGTAAATGGGATTAGGTAGGTAGGTCAGGTGTTTCTCACGTGTCAATGCAAACTTGATAGGCTGAAGGGCCTCTTCTGCACTGTGATTCTGTGATTAATGACAGAGGATTCTATCACTAGATAAACATTTCTGTGACGGCAGATGTGACATCAGGATGGTATGTTACCTCCCTGGTGCCAGGGTCAGGGATGTCACTGAGTGGCTACAGGACATTCTGAGGGGGGAGGGTGAAAAGCCAGAGGTTGTGGTCCATATCAGTACCAACGACGTAAGTAAAAAGAGGGATGAAGCTCTGCAAGCAGAATATAGGGGGCTAGGAAATAAATTAAAAAGCAGGACCACAAAGGTAGTAATCTTAGGATTATTCCCAGTGCCATGTGCTAGCGATATCAGCAATTAGAGAATGGACAGATGAATGCGTGGCTGGAGAGATGGTGTGGGAGGGAGGGCTTTAGATTCCTGAGGCATTAGGGCCGATTCTGGGGAATATGGGACCTGTACAAGCTGGACGGGTTGCACCCCAGCAGGACCGGGACCAAAATTCTTGCAGGGGTATTTGTTAGTACTGTGGGGTGTGGGGGTGCGGTGGGGTTGGTTTAAAGAAGATTGGCAGGGTGGTGGGAATCTGAGTGGGGAGACGCAGGAAAGGGAAACAGTGATAGGAATGAAAGACAGAGAAGTAGAAAGCAAAAGTGGAAGGCAGAGGAAACAAGGGCTAGCAGTAAATAGGGCCATGATACAAATAAAGATGTGTAAAAATGTTAAAAAGACAAGTCTAAAGGCACTGTATCTGAATACATGGAGCATTCACAATAAGGTAGATGAATTAACAGTGCAAATAGTTGTAAATGGGTACAATATGATTATGATTACAGAGACATGGCTGCAGGGTGACCAAAGTTGGAAACTAGGGTACTCGATATTTAGGTTGGACAGGCAAAAAGGAAAAGGAGATGGTGTGGCACTGTTAGTTAAGGATGAAATCAGTGTGATAATGAGAAAGGATATTGGCTCAGAAAATCTAGATGTAGAATCAGTCTGGATGGAGCTAAGAAGCAACAAGGGGTGGAAACCTTTAGTGGGAGTTGCCCATAGGCCTCAAAACAGTAGTGGTAAGGTAGGGGACAGCATTAAACAGGAAATTAGAGATGCATGTAACAAGGGTGCTGCAGTAATCATGGGTGACTTTAATTTTTCATATAGACTGGGCAAATCAAATTAGCAATAATACTGTGGTGGATGAATTCTTGAAGTGTGTATGAGATGATTTTTTTTAGACCAGTATGTTGAGGAACTGACTAGGGAACAGGTTATCCTAAATTTGGCACTGTGCAATGAGAAGGATTTAATTAAGAATCTTGTTGTACCGGGTCTTTTAGTGACCATAACATTATAGAATTCTTCATGAGGATGGAAAGTGAAGTAGTCCGATCTGAAACTAGGGTCCTAAATCTTAAAGGAAAGTTTGAAGGTATGAGGCATGAATTGGCTAAGACAGACTGGGGAACTTCATTAAAAGGTGGATAGACAATAGCTAATATTTGGGAATGAATGTATGCATTGCAACAGTTATACATTGCTTTCTGGCGCAAATTCACAACAGGAAAAACGACCCAACCATGGCTAACAAAAGAAATTAAGGATAGTATTACATCCAAAGAGGAATCATATAAAGTTGATAGAAAAAGTAGCAAGCCTGAGGATTGGGAGCAGTTTAAAATTCAGCAAAGGAGGACCAAGAGATTGATTAAGAGGGGAAAAATAGAGTATGAGAGCAAACTTGCAAAGAACATAAAAGCCGAGTATAAAAGCTTCTTTAAGTATATAAAAAGCAAAAGACTAGCAAAGACAAATGTAGATCCCTTTCAATCTGAAATGGGAGAATTTTTAATAGAGAACAAGGAAATGGCAAAGCAATTAAACAGCTACTTTAATTCTGTCTTCACAGAGGAAGACAAATAACTTCCCAGAAATACAAGGGAACCAAGGGTCTAGTGTGAAGGGAGAATTGGAGGAAATTAGCATTTCTAAAAAATTAGTGCTGGAGAAATTAGAGGGGCTCAAAGCCAATAAGTCCCCAGGGCCCGATAATCTACATCCCAGGATACTAAAGGAGGTGGCCATGGAAACAGTGGATGTGTTGTTTTTCATCTTCCAAAATTCTGTAGATTCTGGAACAGTCCCAGCAGATTGGAGAGTGGCAAATGTAATCCCACTGTTTAAAAAAGGAGGAAGGGAGAAAACATCAACGTACAGACTGGTTAGTCTAATATCAGTAATAGGGGAAATGCTGGAGGCTGTTATAAAGGATGTGAAAACAGGACACTTAGAAAATATCAGCGAATTTAGACAAAGTCAACATGGGTTTGTGAAAGGGAAATCATGTTTGAAAAACCTACTGGCGTTTTTTGAGGACATAACTAGCAGAATGGATAAGGGAGAGCCATGGAAGAAAGCTTTTGATAAAGTCCCAAATAAGAGGTTAATGTGTAAAATTAAAGCACATGGGATTGGGGGTAATATATTGGCATGGATTGAGAATTGGTTAGCAGACAGGGAACAGAGAATAGGAATAATTGGGTCATTTTTGGCAGGTGGTGACTGTTGGAGTACCACAGGGATCAGTGCCTGGGCCCCAGCTATTCACAATATATGTCAATGATTTGGATGAGGGAACCAAATGTAATACTTCCAAGTTTGCTGACAGCATGAAACCTGCTGAGAATGTAAATGATGAGGAGGATGTTAAGAGGCTTCAAGGTGATTTGGACAGGTTGAGTGAGTGGGCAAATACCGGCAGATGCAGTTTAACATGGATAACTGTGAATAGTATGTCGGCCTTCATTGTGAAAGGACTTGAGTACAGGAGCAGGGATGTTTATTGTAGCTATATGGAGCCTTGGTAAGACCACAAGTGGAGTATTGTGTGCAGTTTTGGTCTCCTTACCTAAGAAAGGATATACTTGCCACAGAGGGAGTGCAGCGAAGGTTCACCAGACTGATTCCTGGGATGGCAGGATTATCATATGAGAAGAGATTGGGCCGACTAGGCCTGTATTCACTGGAGTTTAGAAGAATAAGAGAAGATCTCATTGAAACATATAAAATTCTGACAGGGATGGACAGACTGGATGCAGGGATGATATATCCTCTGGCTGGGGGATCTAGAACAATGGGTCACAGTCTCAGGATATGCGGAAGACCATTTACACTTAGAGGCTGGTGAACCTATGGAATTCCCTACCACAGAAGGCTGTGAAGGCCAAGTCACTGAATATATTTATGAAGGAAATAGATTTCTGGGCTCTAAAGGTGTCAAAGGTTATGGGGAGAGCACAGGAATACCGTGTTGAGATAGAGGTTCAGCCATGATATTGAATGACGGAACAGGCTCAAAGGGCCAGATGACCTACTCCTGCTTCTATTTTGTATGTTTCTATGTAACATTGAAATAATATGGTGGAAGCAGTGGGCAGGTCAGGCGGCATTTCTGGTCGAGAACAGACTAGTTTTGAATGTGATCCTTTCAAAATTCCATTGTGTGATCTGTTTATGAAGACTGAAAGAGCATCGGCGAAGACAGTATTAAAAGTAAATTGCCCCATTCAATCCAGTGGCTTTGTAATATACTGAATCCAAAAGCAAGAGCAGAATTTTTTGATTTACACCAACTGTGTAGGAAATATTTTATCACAGGTATGGGACCACCGAGCAGCAAGAAAAACAGCCCCTGTTGCACTCCCCTGCCCCCGGACATTCTTCCTCCTCTTCTTCAGCAGACCCTCAGGATCAAGGATGATTTGCTTCCACTTCTATTTGATAGGTTCTGAGATGACTAATCAGACCAATCCATGATCTACAGACTCTGCCGCATGCAGGGCAGGTGGTGTTTGAAGGATGGGTAGATGGGATGGTTGGAAGTTTGTGCGTTCCCTCCTACACCTCAAATTCTCCTCTGCACATTCTTGACAAAGTCTCTTGATGTGTTCAGTGCATTCCCAGATGAGCCTTCCCCATTTTGGTCAATTGATCACAAGCCTGGGACTCCCAGGAGTCAGCAGGGATGTTTGAGCTCTTCAGCGATGCTTTGAGGACATCCCTAAAATGTTTCCGCTGTCCTCCTGGGAGTGTCTTGTCACCACTGAGTTCTGAGTAGAGCAGTTGCTTCGGGAGTCTGGTGTCAGGCTTACAAACTGCATACAAACCAGCAAAGTTGGTTCTGAGTGATGAGCACTTTGATTCTGAACAAGTTGGCTTGGGAAAGGATGCTGCTCTTGGATCACCTTTCTTGCCACCAGCTTTGGAGGATCTTGCAAAGATACCACTGGTGGTACTTCTCCAAAGCTTTGAGGTGCCTGCTATCGGTTGTCCAAGTCTCCGTAGCATAAACAAGTGTGGGAATCACTGCTGCCCAGTAAACCATGACCTTAGTTTCGGGTTTGAGATCCTGCTCCTGAAATACTCTTCCTCAGTCAGCCGAAGAGTGAGCTGGCACATTGAGGTGATGATGAATTTCCTTGTCTATGTCTGCCTTTGTCAAGACAAGGAGGTCCTGAAGATATGGAAGGAGAAGAAGAAAAAGAAGAATGTTGCCCCTCTGCCCACCCCAACCCCCAACCCCCAACCATTCTTTTTATCTCGCAAAGATATTACCAATGAAACTTTAAGATATTGACAAATATCGAATTAGAATATAATGAGGGGACTATATAAACATTGGCAAAAAAAAACACTTGAAACTTTGGCACTTAAGCAGTTTGTTTGTTGATTAAGCTTCCATTGCTTTCATTTTAAGTGGCTGAGGAAATCCAAGGCAAATTCCACAGCTTCATACGATTTTCACGCGGGCCTTAATGAGACAAAGAAACAAACTCAATGCAGATGTTGCAAATCGTAACTCTGCAAGCCTGGAGGAAATAGGCACAGGTCCTGTTCTCCCAGTTCTAAAATTTCATTGCATCTGGATGCAACTGCTTTCCCAGTGTATATCAGAGCAAAATGAACCACAGTCCTTGAAGCTGAAATTACCCATAGCAGCTGAATTTTGGGGATGACTAGTATTTCCAGCATTTTAACCCACTTGTTTTGAGAATATTTTGGATCTGTTTGCAAAGCCTAGGTATTGAATGCTTATAACTGAAGGGCCACTTGGCACTCTTATTGAATAGAACATCACAGACAACCTTACCGATCAGTCTTATAGGGCGGAATTTTCCCCTCTTGCCTGTGGCAGTTTTCATGGTGGACGGCAGTGGAAAAGTCAGAGAGATGCCAAAAAGTTTTGAATTTTCCTTTCACAACTCTCAGGGTGGGTCAGGTTTCCCACTGATCCATGGTGGGAATGTCATGTGCATGCATTACCATGTCATGAATACTTGTTAAAAACATCACTCATCAGAATTACATACACCCCCCAATCTAGTGCTAGATCTGTGGGAATTTGACCGGTCTGAATCACAGTTGGATATAAGTGGTGAGCAGCTGTCGGTCCTCACTTCAATCATGACTCTGAGGTGAGTGCAACATTCAAAGCCTAACTGCAATAGCTCTGCTCCGGGTTCTCACCAATTCTGTGAGATGCTACACTGGTGGGGGTATAGAGTTGGTCTGACCACTGGTTTCCTCCTTTCTCTGGGAGTGTGTTTTCTGCAAGGATCAGGCGGGGCTGCATATGAGACAGAGACCAACATTGCGACCAGGGGTTTTGCCTGAGGGAAGGAGGAAGGAGACATGGGGGACATTGGGCTCTCATGGGGACATTGGTCTCTCATGGGGTTGGAGGGAGTAAGGAGGAAGGAGACATGGGGGACAATGGGCTATGTTGGGGTTGGAGAGGGAGGCAGGGAGGTGGAAGGAGACATAGGGGACAATGGGCTATGTTGGGGTTGGAGTATTGGTTTGGAAGGAGGAAGGAGACATGGGGGATAATCAGCAATGTTGGGGTTTGAAAGAGGAAGGAGACGATGGCACCAGAGGGGAGACTGAGGGTGGGGAAGCTGAAGCCCAACATGGAAGTCTAGAACACAGACACAGAAGGGGGTGGGTGGGAACCAAACTGTGTGAATAGGAGGGGATGCACGCAGACTCTGGAATATGTGTGGGGGATTGTGTTAGTGTGGCACAATGGGGATGGGTTGCACAGAGACTCATGGAGGTTCAGGAGGGTGTAGTAATTATGGTTTTGTTTAGTGTGTAATGTACCTTTAAGAATAACACTCGTTAGGAAAGATTGCATGATCTGTAGTAACCAATAGGAGAGTACAGCAGGCTAAATCAGCAGACACTGTAGCATTAGCGTTGGAGTTGAAAGCACACGTGTAGTTGCTGCTGAGTATATTGTGAATATACTTAGTGATTCCACTTAAGAAGTGTCTGCAGACCAACTCTATTACTAATGTTACAATTTGGCCACGCAACAACAAACTGGCGACAAAGATAAAACAGGATTGAACAGTAGAAATCAAGTTAAAAAGAAACTAGCACCGTACCTGCCCTAGTGATTGTAAGTAGCAAGCTCCGTTAGAATTGAAGAGGTTTTCCCCTGTCAAAATGCCACAATTTGGGAGATTGATCCTTTTGAACTTGCCACAGATGATTGGTCTCAATACGTAGAACACTCACGTTCTATTTTCAAGAGGACAAGATTATAGGGGGAAAAAAGAAGTGAGCAATCCTCTTGAGCACTTGTGGGATCAAAACCTAAGGTTTGATTTGAAGCTTGATGGTAACCAGTGCCCCAAATTCAAAGAATTTTGAAGAATTGGTAGATACCATGAAGGATCACTTTTAACCCAAGCCCTTAGTCACCAAGCAGAGATTCAGGTCTAATTCGTGAAATAGAGCCCTGGGTGAGACAATTGCATGCTATGTGGCAAATCTGAAGCAGCTAATGGAACATTGTGAGTTTGGCATGACTCTGAACGACATGCTCAGAGATTGGTTAGTGTGTGGTCTGAAAGAGGATGCTAGTCAGAAAAAATTATTGTCCAAAGTGAATCTAGATTTCAAGAAGGCGCTAGAGATAGCTCTGACCACGGAAAGCGCAGTAAGAGATTCAAAAGCAATACAGGGTGTGCAAAATGGTGCTGTCCTCCGCATCGGTTGGGAAACCTGAATTGGAGCGCAAAAGCAAGACTCTGCTGAGAAGCAGGAAACAGCCCCTGTTAGCTAAAGAATAAAGAAAAATAACTTAGCAGCAAAATCGAAGAATAATTTTAATAGAGGTGGAAACAATCGGTCTTTTAGCAATTGGCAGTTTGAAAAAATCAAATGCTACTATTGTCGCAGAAATGGACATATAATGAGGCAGAGCAAGGAAAGATTCAAGCAGGCTTGTAAACAAAAAAAGTCAAATGAAATCTACAATATAGAAGAGCCTGAAGCAACAAATGCTGACCTTTACTCGTTGTTTAATCTGAAACTTGAAAAGACAGAACCAACATTTGTCACAGGGAAAGTAAATGGCAAACCTATTAAAATGGAAGTGGACATGGGAGCTTCCACTACAGTGATTGGGGAACAAACCTTCAGATATTTGAATAATGGTGAACATCAATTAAGTTCAGAGCAAATAGCCACCAAGCTAAAAACATGCAAGTGAAGACATTCAAGTTAAAGGCATAAGCAGAGTAAATGTCCATTATGGAAGCCAGTTGGCAACCAGTGTTGGCATTGAGAGGCAGAGGGCCAAGCCTTCTAGGGTGAAATTGGCCAAGGGAAATCAACCTTGATTGGCCCTTGAGATTCCAAAAGGAAGCTGGAAGCATTCCCGTTTTTAAAAAGGAGTGTGTAAGGAATCAACAACCTAAAGAAATGCAGGCTGTCTTAAGCCAAAACCTGGAAGAACGGCAGAAGAAACTTGAAGAGACCCTGGTTGATGACAGGGTTCGAAATGAGGTGAGCAATCTTTGAAAGGAAAAAAAAACTGTTGAAAGACCTTCCCTCGAGTCAAAGTTTATACCTCTGAAAAAGCATGAAGAGAAGCAGAGAATTCAGCACTTCTCGGAACAAACTGAAGACTGAGTTGGCAGAGAAGACACAACAATGTTCAATTTTCCAGGAGGCAGCAAACAAATACATAAGTGAGATAGAAGAGCTGAAGAATCAGCTAAAGTTGCAGAATTTTCCAAGAAGCAGACAGATAATGAAGTTTTGTCTGAGCTCATTGGCTGATTCTCCCAAGTTGAGCTTGCATCTGAGAGAAGCCTGGCCAATAGTGAAATCAAAAGGAAGGGCAAGACTAATGTTTTCACTAGAAAGAAGGCACATAGAAAGAAGATACAGAAGCACTAATAGGGCCTTAATTCTGGCAGCATACGAATACACTTTCATACATAGGCCTGGCAATGAAATTGCAAATGCTGATGCCCTTAGTCGTTTGTCTTTACAAGAAAATGATGAGCACGTCCCAGTACCACAGGAACTTGTTTTACTGTTAAATTTCTTATATTTCTCATCGGTATGTGCTCGACAGATCAGAGACTGGACAAGTCGGGACCCAGTCCTATCTGAAGTATGAGAACAATTGCTACATGGTTGGTCACAGTAGCCCGTATCTGATGAAATGAAACCGTACTTCAACAGAAGACATGAAATAACCAGCCAGGATGGCATCTTATTTTGGGGAGCATAAGTAATAGTTCCTCCAAAGGGAAGGGAGCCTCTTTTAGTTGAACTACACAGTTCCCATCCGGGAATTTCCCTAATGAAGACCATAGCTTGCAGCTATCTATGGTGGCCAGGGATGGATGGTGAAATAGAGAGTATGGTAAAGCATTGTGGGCAATGTGAGCAACTGCAAAAGTTACCAGTGACAGTTCCATTACCCCCATGGGAGTGGCCAGGTAGACCCTGGGTGTGGTTACATATTGACTACGTTGGTCCTTTCCTGGGAACAATGTTTCTGCTCATTGTCGATGCCCATTCAAAATAGTTCGACTTAAATGAGGTGAAGTCACCAACGTCAGGTGCTACAATTGAGAAACTACATCACAGTTTTGCCATTCATGGACTACCAGAAGTAGTTGTTTCCGATAACGGCACGGAATTTACAAGTGCTGAGTTTCAACGCTTTATCAGCCTCATGTGAAAACTGCACCGTACCACCCTTCCTCAAATGGACTGGCTGAAAGGACAGTTCAAATGTTCAAGGCAGCCACGAAAAAGCTAATTGGCAATTCCTTGGCAACCAAGTTAGCATGCTTTATTTTTCATTGTAGGACAAACCCTCACACAACAACAGGTGTCACTCCTGCAGAGTTGTTGTTGTAATGCCATCTCAGGATGAGATTGAACTTAATAATGCCAAATTTAGAGGGGAAGGTGGAGAGGAGTCACGGAAGCCAGAAGACTAGATACGACCGACGTAGTCGCAAGAGGCAATTTACCACGTGAGAGCCGGTAAATGTGAAAAACTTCAGGGAAGGACCAAAGTGGTTACTGGATGAAATAAGTATGGTGACTGGACCTCTATCTTACCACATGGCGGTGGAAGGCTGGATGATTTGAGGAAGAGAGAGACAAATCACCAAGATTTTGGTTCCACCAGTGACCAAGACCAGGTCTGCATTTCCTATTGAAGATACTCAACCGAGGACTGACACATCTGATGTTCCTGTAAGAGCTGAGTATACAGAGCTGCAAGTGCCCACCGAAGAGCCTGATGTTCAGGCAACTCCAGAAGAGGAGGTTCCTGACAAAGAATCTGAATTTGTGGAGCTACGTCATTCCACACATACCAGGAAACCACGTGAAAGACTGAACTTGTAAATTCCTTACCCTGTGTAAATATTATGTTGTCTTGAAAAATATGTACTTGTAAATACAATGGCCAGAATTTTCCCATCGGCGATTTGGGGGTGGGGCCTGCTTGCTGACGGGAAAATGACGCAGGATGACGTTGGGAGGAACCCCCGATGTCATCCCGGGCCCTTTAAATTTTCGGGAAGGCGGGCGGACAGCGAAATCAGATGTCCACCCGCCGACCTGTCAATGGCCAATTAAGGCCATTGACAGGGTAATTAAAGGCCCTGCCTGTCCATCCTTAAGACTGGTGGACAGGCCAGGAGCCCCAGCGGGCTTCTGATAACACATGAAACCTCATCCATGGGCAGGATGAGGTTTCATGTTCCTTTTTAAAAACTTAAATAAATGTAATGTGATATTTATTAACATGTCCCATCTTGTGTGACATTGTCACATGAGGGGGACATGTTAATAATATTTTTATTTCTCTATTTTTTAACTTTTGTACACTGTCAGTAATCTCCCTGAGACAGCACTTTGTCTCAGGGAGCAGTACGCTCTTTCACGCACATGCTTGAAAGACCGCACTTTGATAGATGGGGAATCCCTCCCCCCACTGCACAGGGAGCGCATAGCACTTCCTGTCAGGCAGGCCATAGGGCCCGCCCACTCAAAATGGCGTTTCGGTGGCAGGGATCGGCTGTCCGCCCCCCGCTGAGCCAGTGGGGCCCTCACACTCACCAAGGGCAAAATTCTGCCCAAAATATGTATAACCGAGTTAAAGGGAGAGGAATGTAGTAATTATGGTTTTATTTAGTGTGTAATGTATCTTAAGAGTAATACTTGTTAGAAAAGATTGCATGATCTGTGGTAACCATTAGCAGAGTAGTGCGGGCCACCTAGCAGACAGTATAGAGTTAGAGTTGGAGTTGAAAGTACACGTGTCATTGCTGCTGAGTATATTGTAAATAAACTTAATGTTTCCACTTAAGTGTCTGCAGATCAACTCTTCTACTAATTGTACAACTTGGCTGTAAAGTGCCTAATCGGAAGATGAGGTGCTGTTCCTCCAGTTTGCGTTGAAAACGCAACATCATGCATCATGAAACTCAACTTCCGATTAGGCACTTTACAGCCTTCCGGACTTAACATTGAGTTCAACTGCCTCAGATCATGAACTCTCTCCTCCATCCCCATCCCCTTTCCGATTCCCCTTTTTTCTAATAATATATATATATTTTTACTGTATTTTTCTTTTCCCACCTATTTCCAGTATTATTTTAAAATTTATTTCCATCTATTGTTTTATCTCCACCCTTTAGCCTATTTCGATCCCTTCCCCCTACCCCACGCCCACTATCTATCACTTGCTCATCCTGCTTTCCACACTTAATGTCAACAGTAGCACATTCTTTAGCTAATATCACCACCGTCAACACTGCTTTGTCCTTTTGTCTATGACATCATTGGCAATCTCTTCATTGCCTCCAAATATCTCTGGCCCTCTATCCAGCTCTACCTGTCCCACCCCACTCAAACAGCTTATATTTCACCTCATTTCTAGTTTTCTTTAGTTCTGATGAAGAGTCATACGGACTCAAAACATTAACTCTGTCTTCCTCTCCACAAATGCTGTCAGACCTGCTGAGTTTTTCCAACTATTTTTGATTATCTAATAAGTTGTAGAATCACCTGAGTATCTTCCCAGGTATTAATGCCAAGACAAAGTCAAATCTTTGATATGAGGGATAATAGTGCTGGGAAAGCTGCCATATAGTATCAAGCATTTTCAGGTCAGGTCTAACCAAGGCTGTGCCATTATCTGTCCACCTTTTACATTTCATTACAAAAATAAAAATACCGGAAAAACTTAGCAGGTCTGGCAGTATCTGCGGAGAGGAACACAGTTAATGTTTCGAGTTCATTGATGGCCACAGGGATCATTGAAGCATCCTTAGATCTGCTTTGTGTTTGGTCCTTAATTTACATATTTAAGGGGCCTTCTGGCTATTTTGGGTTGTCACCTAGAATGCCTGCAAAGCTGCCGTTACCAATAAAAGAAAGGACTTGTATTGTGCCTTCTATGACCTCAGTATGTCCCAAAGCAATTTACAGCCAATGAAGTACATGTGCATTTTCTTTGAAGTGTAGTCACTGCTGCAGTGTATTCTTGTAATCTGAAAGGTGCAGATTGAGCGTCGGGCATTGTATCCCAAAATTAGTCCTTTATGACAGAAACAGGCCAAAAAGGTCCAATTTCTCCACCTAAGTGTCAAAGTGATACAAAATTCTAAGTGATACCATGTAATTCACCTGAATGCCAGCAGGTGACAGTATTTATTAATCCTAGTTTGCACCCAATCCCCCCATTGATATAAAATCCTTGGATTCGAAATGACAACGTGGGATGACAGTTATAAATGCTTCATGCATTTGACTGGAATTCCTTTCTCTGTTATTTTAGTGTTAATCCATTTATTTTAAATGGGTAACTGGGTTAATACCTCCATTAAAATAACAGAACAGGAATTTGACGTTAATGTGTTTGTGCAATAAAAATATTCCATTGTGTATTTCAAGGTCTAATTTTTAGACTAATTGCTGCTTTGGCTCCCTGTGCTCAAATTTCATGAAGGTACTTTAAGAACTGAGCTTGACCCTAGAGGCTAGCCCTGATGCCCAGCCTCCAAGGCAGTGTTTGCTGATGTGTGGAGTGCTGCTGGCACTTTCCTGAGGACCAGTTGTTTCTCGCTCTGTGAGCTGAAGTTCCCCTTTCTCCCACCTTGATATACCATGACAATGCTGTCTCTATCCACACCACTTGCCGTGATGAAAATGGGTTACTCCCTCAATTGCTCACAGTTTCAATGAGTGAAAGAACCAGAGGACACTTTTGAGAGACTGCCTTTCCACATGCTTTGACGACTGTCTGTTATAACTATTGATAATAATACCACTGTAAAAAAGATTTGGATAACTCTATCTCATTAACATTCTCTGTTCCTCTCTCCTGTTGTAAGGGACAGGTGAGGGACAATGCTCTTGTGCACAATCAAATAAAGGAAAGAAAGATTTGCATTTATCAGCACCTTTCATGGCCATAAGATGTCCCAAAGTGCTTTACAGCCATTGAAGCTCTGTTGTAATGTAGGACACATAGCAGCCAATTTGCATGTAGCAAGCTCCTACAAACAGCAATATGATAATGACCAGATAATCTGTTTTTGTGATGCTGATTGAGGGATAAATATTGGACAGGACATGAGGGAGATGCCGCAGAATCTTTTATGCCCACCTGAGGGGCTGATGAGGGTTGGTTTAATGCCCCACATGAAAGACTTGTCCGACAGTGCAGCACTGCCTCAGTACTCCACTGGAGTGCCAGCCTTGAACTTTATGCTCAATTCCTGGAGTAGGACCTGAACACACAACCTTCTGATTAAGGCAGGAGTGCTCCCAACTGAGGCAAAACTGATACAGATCAGAGAGCAGTGGAGATTTTCACCTTGACTTGGGAGCCCCTTAAAAAGGCGGGCAGATCCCAATTCTGGAATTCCCGACCCCATTCTCGAGTTTCTGATTTCCGGGAGTGCCTTTTAAGGGTGTGGGCTGGTTCAGATCGCAAGCCCACACTCTGCACTCCTGACTTATCCGGCTCCATTGTGGGGATAGGCAATCCTAACCCTCTGCAATTTTCATGGAGTCAGGCTAGCTTTTCAAAGGGTCGTGGTTCACAGTACCTGAGAAGTGTCGTGAACCATAGTCCGCATGAGGGAAGCTTTTGAAACGTAAGATCAAAAGGACTTCCTTGTGCTCCCCCCACCCCGTTGCCAAGCTATGCCCCCCCACCCAACTCTATGACCCCTCATGCTTCCCATGTCAAGGTATACCCCCCACTTACCACCAAGGCTCCTCATGCTCCCATGCCAAGCTATGGCACTTCCATGCCCAATCACACATCATACATTGTGTAGAAGCAATGGTGTATTCTTGGCTAGGAGCGCAGAAATCTACTAGCCTGTGCAAAAACCTGAATCCCAGGGAAAACATTGTTTGATTTACAGCTCTGTCTTTTGGATCTATGTTGTCAG
The DNA here is from genome assembly GCF_017639515.1 of Carcharodon carcharias. NCBI lineage: Eukaryota > Metazoa > Chordata > Chondrichthyes > Lamniformes > Lamnidae > Carcharodon > Carcharodon carcharias. The sequence goes on from NC_054485.1 coordinate 27,387,439, forward strand.
TTTCATGATACATACTTACACAAGGTAAAGGGGATTCAAGTGCTTGCAATCTCTGCTATTGATACTTTAAAGGGACTGGATGATTGGCACTTTTATTGTTCTGTAGTAAAAAGGATTTTTTTTTTGTAAGTGGAAAGTTATCAATGATTGTTTTTTAAAGCTTTTTTTTAACACCACCTACTGTCACTAGAACGTTCATTGCTTTTATGTAGTGTATAGTGAGTGAATGCCCATGGTACTACCATAGCTTGGTATGGGGGCATGTGAGGCCATAGGGGTTATTTTGGGGGCATACCTTGGCATAAGGGACATGAGGGATAATGGGAGCCATTTGGGGAACATAGCTTGGCTCTGTGGGCAAGTGGAGGGTATGAGGTGGCATGGGGATAAGGGGTGTGAGGAGTGAGGGCTAGAGGGCCTTTCTGTTTTTATTATAACTGGGATGAAGTCCCACATCACCCAGACAGGCCTTTTAAACAGCCTACCTCTGCACCCGGCAAGCCCCAATGGCTGCCTCTGAACTTTTCCCTGCGTCGGCTGGCTCGACTACAGTCTCCGCCCACCATCCCGTCCTTGCAGGAAATTTTTCCCGAGGTGGGCAGGCTAAGCCGGGAATTTTCCTGACTCCCGCTGCCCGCCTCAAGGATGAAAATCCAGCCCTATGGGATTGTGAATATGAAAGTATCAGACGCATTGGGACCAGAGGGATGAACAGCAACATTAGTGTGGTAGTATTGGGGAGGATGCATGAATTGTTAGCAGGATTCTTCTTCAGTTAATTCTTAACCAAATAGTAACTAGAACTTAATCTAATTCAGGATTCAGTAAGAATGACAGTAATTATAAGGAATGAAAAGAGAAAATGCTGGAAATACTCAGCCAGTCAGGCAGCATCTGTGCAGAGAGAAACTGAGTTACCATTTAAGGCTGATACTTGTTCATTTTCTCTTCTTGTTTCAAATTTTCAGCATATGTAGTAACTTTTTAGTAATTATAAGAAATGGATTACAAATTTCTGTTGAGGAATTCTTGAAAAATGCAAATAAACGTATAAAGAAGTAAATGACATGCAAACACAGAGATACAGAGAAAACATTTTGAACTTGTTATTTTTATTCCTTCAAGCAACCTTAGGGCTTATCTTAATAAAGATTGTTCAGTTTCAAATGTTATTTTGAACTGATTACATAAACACACATATTTTAAAATTGTATTTCTTAATACTTTTATAATGTGAAGTATAAAATTAAAAATGCTCTCAGAGGCTAATTTATGTGCTATATGTTTTTCATTCTAATTAAACTCATTTATCAAAATGTACTTAGGATTTCACTTAGAAATATTAAGATATATTTCCATCATTTGGATATCCCTGACAAGTGAATGCAATTTTACAACAATTATTTGTTTGTAAAGGGCCAAGTGTACCAATATCTCAGCAGTCTGGATTTCCTGGCTTTTCGTTACATAGCAGAATTTTCCATTTATTTCTCCTCACTACTCAAGGCCCCATAGTTACCAGCTGTTGTTTTGCATGACTCCAGACTCCCTCTAACATATTCCAGATGGAATTTTTCCCCACAGGGATGTTTTTGCATATTTCTACCAGTCCTGAATAAAACATACAAACTTGGATTGCAGCACTAAAACCACTGCTATTCAGTAGAAGAATCTAGCAAAAATTCTAGGTGCTGATAGCGCCAAATGGCAACAATGCACAACCATTACTACATTGTTGGAAGTATGAAGATTATAATGTTAATGTTTATCAAGCAAGTTTTGCTTGATTACGTTAGTGGCATTTGGAAGCAACTTCAAAGGATTTTCACTCACTACAAGTGTTGTGTCTGAACAATTTAGGTTCGCGAATACAAGTTGTGCCTTACCAATTGACAATGATAGGCTCAATGGAATGAGTAATTTATTACAAACTTTCTCAACTAAATACTTATTTTGTTGCTTTTACACAACCCCACACTTTCCTCCTTCTCCCCCCTGCATTCTCATTGGGTTTCAATCAAGGCTTATCACAACAGCTTGCACCCCAAGCCAATATTTCTCAGAACTTCAGAACTCTGGAGCTCCTTACTTTGTTTAAATTTGGGCTTTCTATCAATAACGTACAGACTTCCAGAGCTCAAGATTTTGCCTGCTTTTACTTGATCTTATGTTCTGCATACTTTTTGATATAATATGCTCAGAGCTTTGGTTTTTTGCCCTTTTTTCAATAATGTAACAAAAGATCTATAGCAAATGTTACATAGAATTATATAGAATGTAAACAGACCATTTAGTCCGATCAGTCCATGCCAGTGTTTATGATCCACTCATGCTTCCTCGCATTTTCCCTCCTTCAACTTCATCAGTGTAACTCTCTATTCGCTTCTCCCTCCTATGCTTATCTCACATCCCCTTAAATGCATATATGTTATTCACCTCCACTGCTCCCTGTGCAGCAAGTTCCACACTCTCACCAGTCCCTGGATAAAAAAAATTCTTCTAAATTTCCTATTTGATTTCTTGGTGATTAATTTATCTTGACAGAATTAAATTTTGCTCTCCCTCACAAGTGGAAACACTTTCACTGTGTATATTCTATCCAATTTTCTCCTAATTTTAAAGATCGCTATTAGGTAACTCCTTAGCCTGCTCTTTTCAAGAGATAAGAGAGCCAACCTATTCATCATTTCCTGTTATAATTAGATCTGAATTTTATCTTTTTTTAAATATGACACTTCTTGTCCTTCCGCTTTTGAAGGTGTCAACTTATTTCTGCATACAGCTCCATGGGCATTGACACCCTCAAGGTCTTTGTCTGTCTAAATGTCCATTATTTACCTGTGAGACTTGACAATGAGTGTCAACATGCTATTTGACAATTAGTGCATCAAAGCCAGCCTCTGACGTATCCTTACCCAAAATCCAAATGTGAATTTCCAATAGGAATAGCTAGATAAGAATCAGCAGTTGGGACTCTAATCGATTCTCCGCTCTCTGAGCCACTTGTATTCCTGCTACTTCCACCACATCTGACATCTGGGATTCATTCTTATACCTTTTCTAGTTTGTATATAGGCCGTTAGGGAAGCTCACCAAGGTGCCTCTTTCATACAAGTATATTGATGAATAAAATGAATTTCAGACTTTTTGAAAGAAAGATTTGTAATCACATAGTACTTTAACAAGGCATTTAGCAATGTCTCTAAACACTTTACATGCAATGAGTTATTTTTGATGTGCAGTGACTGTTATGTGGACAAATACAGCAGTCATATTGTGCACCATATTATCGCAGACAGCAGTGAACTGAATAACCAGGTCATTTGTTTTTTGGTGGGATTATACAAGAAAATAATGTTGATTGCGACACTTGAAGAACTTCCTGCTCTTTGAATGGAGTCATGGAACCTTTGATAGGCACATGAACCATTGGAAAAGACAAATGCAATCTAATCTTAAGGATTGGTATCTTTGACAATGCAGCACTCCTTCAGCACTGCAGTATCGTGTCAATCTAGATTATATGATCAAATGTTGGGGTGAAACTTGAATCTACAAATTTTTGAATCAGAGGAGTTTATTACAATAGGTTCACATGTATAACATAATTTTGTCTGGATGATTCTGTGATGCAGGGGATAAGTGTATCACTGTACCACTGTACCAATGTTGATTTTGCCTCCTTGTTTAGTTTCTTTCTTCAGCCTGCTTGGGTTGGGGAAGTGTGCTGGTGAGTGAATGTTGCTTGCATCTGCCAGTCCAATATTTTATCAGGACATAATTCATGCTGTATAGGTGCCTGATAGAGAGGGAAGGTAGCTAAAAGCCCAAGTGAAAATTTAACATTCATAAAGGTAATTTAGACTTCAAAGAATCCATGTTATTTTCTGTATATGACCTGAGGGACTTATTGTGTGAAGGTTTGTACTGTAAATGGCCTATGGGGTGAATACTAGTGTTGTATAAATATTGCACAACAGTGGTCACTGTTGTCATGACAGCAAACATGGCAGCAATGTCACATAAGTAGCAAATTAATAAATGGCCAGGTGATGTGTTTTTGTTTTGAGTGGTGTTGGTGGTCAGGACATCTGAAGAACTTATGGCTTTTTTTTCCAATTGTGCTATGGAACCCTTTTCCAACCACAGTGGTGGGGGATTCAGTTTAACTTTGCTTCAGCACGCCAACAATATAGCAACTCCCCCATTACTGCACTGAAGTGTCAGATAGATTCTGTGATAAAGCCTGTGCTGGGAGTTGAATCCATTACTTTACAGCTCACCAACTGAAGCAAACTGACATTTAAATAGTGTTACAAAGCCATTCTTTGCAAAAAAATGACTTCATTTATTTACTGGTGAAAATCACCGACTAAGTTTTAAACAGGACTAAAACAGTAAGCTGTTCAGATGGCCACCGAGTGTCAGGTGACTTTTGAAAGTAAGAATTACCACAAGTCTTCAGGAAGTTCTTGATTAAATGACCCTGGGTGATACCCTTGTTGAATGGACATGCTGAACCAAAACCATCTGTGGAATTCATACCCTGTATTGTCTATGGACTTGCCAAAATTCAAAATCCATACTCATTGTCTCCAAACTCAGAACTTAACAAGAAGAGCTGTAGAGAAACTAGTTCATCATAAGAATGTGTGAATAGCCACCGTCCATTCCCCATTGTGTAACAATGGCTTCTAACTTTGAATAATTTATATGGACAATACAAGCATTGATCAGGTTGTCACCTGATCAAAACTGACTTCAGATAACAAATCTTACTTACTCCAAGCACCAGGGAGAAACAAGCCAGTGTGGAAATGAACAATACTGAAGAACCCTGAAGTGTGTCTCTCCATTTCCACCTACTTTTACAAGCTCAAACCCTGCCTGCTGTTTTGATTATCCATGTGCTGCAGACAGAGATATTTTTTAAATAATTCAACCCAGCAACTGTTGTCTCCAGAACAACATATAATGTGTCCATCTACATCTTTAATCTGTCTGAATGCTAAAACCGCAAGGACCACTAATTCCAACTTGGATCCACCCAAGTCATCAACCTACAAGAACAGTAACACTTTAATCTTTATTGAACTTTAAAATGACCCCTTAATCAATCCTCCCACTTTGTCAACTATTTTTTATATGTGTGAATCTGATTGTGCGTGTGTGTGTGTGTGTGTGTGAAATTTGGAGCGTTTCATTATTTTTCTTGGACTAGGGTAAGTACAATAAATACTATTCTCTTTTCTTTTAAAAAATTGCAGGAAAACATATCTGTGTCTTTTATATTCACCACAAGTAAACAGCTAAACACTCAATTGACAAGCATATCCTTTCAAAAAATCCTGTTCTGGTCAAAAGAGGAAAGAGGGGACGCTTCCACCTGAAATATATTCTGAAATACGCTGAGGGAACAATAGCTGGAAAATGGCTTTCATGACATTTATTGCAAGTGTTTATATGATACATTATGACAACACTTTGTTAGCAGAAGCTGAGAAATGATGACCCTGATATTTAGGGGCAGGCAGAGAGGCTGAGAATAACTGCAGAACCTGGAAAGGCCAGCGGCGGAGGTGCCTTCAAAATTGTAAAGACAAAACCTCATTAACATGTTTTCTTCCACTTCCTGCCTGACAGCTAACCAAAGCGACAGGCAGCTGAGTGGAAAAACCTGTGGCAGGAGGCCACAACCAGGTGCCCTTGGGGATGATCCCTGGTAATTACAGGAAGGGAATGGCAGTCAGGAGCTCGGGAAAGTTGGCATTCGGTGCTTAGATGTAGGGACGGCTGGCTGTGATTGGGATTGGGGTGAGAGAGGTTATTCCGGCTTTGGGGAGAGGGTCGGCAATTGCAACAAGGGAAAGAGAGAGGCCATGATTGGCTGACAGCTTCCTTGAGGGACCAGGAGAGCACCTCTGCCCTTCCTGGTACACAAAGGGAAAATACCTGGTGGAGCCGGCAGCTCCACCTTCCTTTCGCTGCTGTTCTTCCCTAATGCACTTCACTGTTGAAGTATTTTGAAGATAAATTAAGGAGAACATGTGGGAGAATGAACTTAGGAAAACTTTAGGAAGTTTTTTCATCATGTCAGTTTTTCATTCTACCTTTTTTAAAGAGTTTTAAAGTTTACATTAATTAACAACATGGATGCTGGCTCAGTAAAATATTTATTTTGAAGAGTGTATTTTGCCCAGTGATTTACACTAATTTTCTAAATATTGGCTTAGTTCTGTTTGGGTGGCTTCCAACATTTTTAGAGCCAATGTGATAATCTTTATTGGTTCTTGGTGGGATTTTTTTTAATATGAAATTTTTATAAGGTTTTGCCATTGATTTATCTTTACTTCTGTCGTCTCATAAAAGTCCAGCCATCATCAAGAATTTTAAGATCACTTCAGAAGCCAAGGGAAATTGGGTGGCGCAGTTGGTTATACAGCTGTTTTTCCAGTTGACTCCAGCCCAGGCTGATGAGATGAAAGTTTCCTCCATCTGCTGGTAATAAAATTTCTGTCTGAATTAAATGGGAGTAACCACAATCCAGCAACATGAAGGATTAACTCGACTTGCATAATTTATAGTATAGATTAACAGTAATTGGCGCATCGATATATATGAAGAAATGTCGTACAAGATACAGCAAACCTTGAAATGGAAGGTATTTCATTCTCTAAAAGTGACATCCCTCACCCTATGAGTACAAACATAAACACATAACATTAAATGTAAAATAAGCTACAGAGAGAGGCAGTGTAAGTCCTCGATGGGAATTCAGAGTGACTGTGCAGAAGTGATGGGAAAGAAATTCAGGTTCTGAACCTAAGTATTCTCTATAATGCCATACACCTGCTTATTTTGCATGCATGCTCTGTAATGCATGCAGGTGTGGGCCCGACAGGCTGACACACAATGACACCAGTTGTGCCTCTCGACATCATCATGCATCATTTCAATATTTTATTCGGTGGGCGCGCGCCAGCCAAATTGTCAACAGCCTATTAAGGCCATTATAAAAGTAATTAAAGTTGTTAACAACACTGCCTGTATAAAGCTTATGGTTCGCGGGCAATCAAAGAGCCCAAACGACCTTTGCGTTTTTCAGGAGACCTCATCAATGGGCGGGATACGGTTTCCTGAAGGTTTAGAAAATAATTAAATAAATTTTGCAATATGCACAAACATGTTCCAGCTCATGTCACACATGAGGGGACATATTTAAATAATTTTTTACTTCATTTGTTGAAAAGTTTTATTATCAACTTAATCTCCCTGAGGCAGCTCTGTGCGGCCTCAGGGAGATTGTTGTGCTCTCCTGTGCGCATGCGTGAAAGAGTGCAGGCCCCAAATCCCCCACCTCCCCCTGTCCGCACAGGTAGCGCTGAGCGCTACTGGCCGCATGTTATGCTGGGTGGGCCTTAATTGGCCTGTCTTTGTAAAATGGCAGCGCACAGCCGATCGCGAACGACAATCTGCTCTGCACCCGCCCCAGCTCACTCCTGCCCAGCCCACCTGCCATAGGAAAGATTCTCCTCATTGTTTTACTGCGCTGATAATCAAAACCTACCATTTTTTCTTCCCTCTTTCACGTCTGTAACAAGTTGTATAAGTGTCCCATGTAAGAAGAATGGTCTTCATCACTGTCACCGTGTGAGAGACTAGTCACTTCTTTTGAAATTTCACCCACCAAAAGCATGAACTTTTTTTGTTTGATTCATGAAATGTGGCCAGATCAGAATTATTGTGGCCACAAACTCTTACAGATAGTTAGTTACCTGCCATCTTTTCTGAAAACCAAACTAATGAACTGATTTTTAGTGCATAAAATGATGTAGAATCTATGCATGGAAACAGGCCATGCTTTTGAATTGGTCTATGCCAGTGTTTATACACTGCCTGCTTTCACTCTAATCACCTCTTCCCACACAGGCCTAGGTTATTTATGTATTTGGTAAATAATAATGGTCCTAGAAGGATACATGCAGGATACCACCTCCTACTTTCCGCCACTCCGAGGAACTTCCCTTTACCCTGACCTTTTATTCTCTGTTCTGTAGCTGTCTTTCAATTCATTCTGTTACCAATCCCTGACTTCGCATGCCTTGACTTTTGTCATGAATCTCCTATGTATCAGGAACATGCTCATGGGGTGGGGGAAATTCCATTTTGTCTGATCCGCCCCTCGGACTCTAGCCCAAGAATGTCCAGGCTTACAGCTGTATGTTTTCATGAGGAAAGGCCCAATATGGTCACATGCTAGCATATTTAATCCTGAAATATTGTATATGAGTATCATCAAAGGCTTTCACTCTACATCCTCTTGATGAGATGCTATTAGAGCAATGGGCTGCTTCGAAACCACACTTTGAAAGTACCTTTTGAGAGTAGTATTCTAAAAATTGGCATTTGAAATGCTCTGTTGTCTGTACCACAACGTTCAGCTAATGTCAACAACCTCTCATATAGGTTTACCTAATCACATTATTTTACAAAGTTGTCAATAAAGCGGGCAAAAATCTTCACATCCTCCAAATTAAATTGGTTTTGGTAAAGACCATAATTTGCTGGTACATAAATTGGAGGAAATAGACTGTTCATATTTCTATCCTTGGTTCAAAAGTTCTGAATCCAAACAACTTTGAAGATAAAAGAGAGGATGTAATGAGCAAAACCAATGTTTAAGATGTCGAAGCAGTTTATCCGGAAAAGAAGTGCATTTAATTATTGGCTCTGGCTGATAGGTTTGCTGAAAAAGCTTCAGCAACATCAGGAAGCAACTAATGGACGAAAACCTGAACTGTTCACAATTCCGGAGGAAAGGATTGAATTCCCTATTGGCAAGTGCTGGCATTACATAAGCATTATGAAATATACTAAAAAAAAAAATCACACATGCTTAGATTCTCCCTGTTGCACATTTTGACATTACTGGTTGTGTCCCCATGGAAATTGGAATGATGAAAGACTGCTCAGTGCATTGAACAGGCCAAAGTCTGGTTACTTGAAAAGTGAGACTTCAAATAATATGCCGTGTGTGAAATTTAATAAGAATGAAAACTGATGAATCTGGCTCATACCCTCAAAGGTTATATACTTCTTGTAACATCTGAGAAGTACCATCTGATATTTACCAATATAACATTAACCATTGAATAAAATGCATTTTTGATACACATTTAAATTGAATTTATTTTATTAAAATATAATCTATTTCATGATTTCCATGGTTGTCCTGCCACGCACTGGGACCAGTTAGTTTATTCGAGAGCACAGGAAGGGCCTTCTCATAAACCAACAGGCTGACAAGAGGATCAGAAAGATAATGGAATAAAATTTTTTTAAGGTTTCTGGTGGACCTGAAGGAGTCGAAGTCCTCCTCTGGGCCCCACAAACAAACTTTGGACCTCCTTTACCCTGAACTTTCCATCATGCCCCAATCAAAGATTCCCCCACAACTGCTAGAGGCTGTTACCATGGGTCCACCAATGGCAGATTCCTGCTGCATTTGTCTTGACTCTGCCCATTGGCCCATCATTCCTGATGGTTTCAGGTGGGAGTCGGGCCTGGACTATATTAATGAGACTCGGGATAAAATGTCCCATGCCACATGACAGCGAGTTCTGGGTGTGAGCCTGCTGCTTGTCCCACTGGACAGACCATTTTCCCCAAAATAATGTTACTATTTAAGAATTCAGTCACTTGTTCAATTTTTGGGTATTTAGAATTTGATGGGAGGAATCAAAGTTAATAATTAATTGCCAATATTTTATGATTGTATTCCAGAAAAGCATGCCAGTACAATTGACACATTATCTATGTGCATAGTTTCTGCACGAGCAAATGAAAGGTTATATGACGTTGTTGATTTACAACCACAGAAGTATGTGCAACAGAGGAGGCCATTCAGCCCTTTGTGCCTGTGGCAGGTCTTCACTAGAGCAATTCAAAATAATTCCACTGCTCTTCTCTCTTTCCATAACCCTATATTTTTCTCTGTTACAAATACTTATCTTCTCTTCCATTAAAAATGTAAGTACAAAGTTTTGCTTCAAATTAAACTTTAGCAGAAGACCAAGGGAAGATTGATTCAACCCATGCAGATTTGGGATTGACATTAGGATCTTCTTCACACAAAATGTGATGAATATCTGGAAATGGGCTCCTGTCTATATTATCGGAGGCAAACATCATGGAATTATTTAAGAAATAGTCAGACACTGTGACTGGGAGGGGATGGGGTTGGGGATGCTATCTTCTTAAGCAAGGGTGGGTTCAATGGGTTTCCTCATCCATTTCTATCCTGGAAGCTGCATGGAGAATCTGAAGATTGTATATGCACAATTCGAGCTCAATGAGAGATAGTATAATTACATTTTAGATAGGAGAGATTACAAGACATTAGCTGAATAATACAATGTGAGAGCTATGTAGTTTGTGTTTCAGCTGAACTAAAGAAGGCTATGTGGAGGAAGCTTCACTTCCCTGCTAGTTTATAATAGGCCAAGGGAGAAAAAAGCCCTCAAAGAGCGAAAATGGGCAAAAAAGCCAAAAGGTTTATTGATAGATGTGGCAGAAGTAGAAAATCAAAGGTACTGAGAAAGTCTGCTGGTTTTGTTAGGGAATGTTTTATGATGAAATACTTCTTTCATTTTATCTGCAATTAAAAAAACTAAACAGCTCTTGTATTTGTTGCAGTTGAAAGCTTGTAAAATGAGTGGGAAATCTAAAACATGGAAAAGTCGAATATAAATCATTTATTACCCTCGCCTAAGATTGTCATAATTGCACTACAAATCCAAAGGTGGTTTGTTTGACATGATAAAAGCAGTTTTGGTAGGAAAATGATGATTTGTCTTAAATCAAATGCTGGGAAAAAGTTAAACTCATGACATGTCTCACTAAGTCAGAACTTGGGGTTTATAGTTGGAAACATTGGGCAGAATTTTCCATTTATGAGACTCAGTGGGGTGGCGAACAGTTTCGGTGGTGCCTAATCCACTGGCCAGAAAGGTGGGAACTTGCGCCCGATTTCACACTTGGAGGCTCATTAATTATGCACAGGTGAGTATCGGGCCGACTCACTGGCGGACGGGGTGCCACTTTTAAATGCCAATCCAACCCATAGGGGAGAATTTTCTCCCTGTCAGGCGGTGGTTCAGGAGTGGGTGCAGGCAGGCGCGCAGCCGATCGCGGCCTGTGATTGGCTGCGCGCCGCCATTTTGCATGGGCGGGCCAATTAAGGCCTGCCCAGTGTGACGTGCACCTGGAAGCACTTAGCGGCTGGGGGCGAGGAGGGAGAGTCGGGTCCAGTGCTCTTTCGTGCAGAAATCTCCCTGAGGCACGGAGCTGATGATGAAAAGTTGAATAAAAGATTGAAAAAAATTTCAGACATGTCAATGTATTTTAGTAAAATGTTTAATTAAACTTATAAACCCTTCAGGAAACCTCATCCCACCCATGGATGAGGTTCCATGAAAAATGTGAAGGCCACTTGGGCTCTTCGCCTGCCCGCCAACATTAAGGTTGGACGGGCAGCCCAGACAAGTATCTCAATTAGTTTAACAATGACCTTACTAGGTCTTTGACAGTTCGACTGGTGCTCAGCTGACTCCGCTGCTCACCTGCTGAGGTGAAAATCGGAATGACGCGCAGTGATGTCGGGATGCACACCCAATGTCACCATGCATCATTTTATACGTCGGTGAGCGGGGCCCATCCCCGCATGCTAACTAGAAGACTCAGGTCATAATCTTACTTTCTCCAGCCCATCTATCTTCAAGACCTGCAGAAATGTCTTCCAGCCAGAAGATGAAGGTCGAAAGCCTTAAGAAGAAGGCAGCACCCTGCTTCACCCACCAGGCCCTCCAGCCCTTGACCAGGGGAGTGTGGGCACACAGGCATGTCCTATACCCCAGGGATGGCTGCAGGAAGCTCACCAGCCTCACCTCTCTGGCCTGGGAGGCAATCGCAGAGCAGGTCAGTGCAGCTGGAAATGGCACCTGACTTGCCATCCAGTCGAGGAAGAGGATGAATGATATCATCTAATCCACCGGTGTAAATCATCCTTCAACTCCCTCCAAAATCAAACTCTTATCATGGCATTATGCACTCAAATGGCTACTCTCTTCAGGGATCTCACACAACCATTGGTGGGGGACACAAATCAACTCTCATTCTCACCGAGACTTTCACATCACCATCATCTCATCTATCATGTTGCTCACACTCCATCCGCTGGCCCTTCTGGGGAGGGCTCACCACACACAGTGGACATGGATCTCACCCAACCTCTGCTCCATCCCTTCTCATCAGGTGCCTTTCTTTCTTCTTCATCAACATGGAGGTGACATGGGGACAAGACACATTGACTTCCCTCCAGGTGCACCATCTCTGGCAGGAGTGAGGGTGGGGCCCTTGGGCACCCACAATGAGGATGTGTCATCTGGACATCCCAGGGATCTCTTCCAAGGGTGTGCAGCCGCTCGCAGCCCCCTCTGCCTTTGATTCCATCCACTCCTGCTGCTCAGGTCGCCAAGAGCGTTTCTGCCCCTGAGCAGGTGACCCTCATCAGGCCGGGGCCCTCCAGGGCTTGGGCCACCAGAGGACGTCCGCCAAGGTCATCACGGACATCAGGATGTAGCAGTCAGCGGGCTGTCTCCACCTCCGCTGCAAATGTCGGGGCTGCATTTGGGTATAGCAGTAGGGTTAGGAAAGTTAAGACAATTTTATGTCACTGTTAGTCACGTGTGTGCTAAACATGTAAAGAAATTGCACTTTTGTGAATACATTTGATGATTATGTGAACGTTTTGGGCAAATGAAGGCATTGAGAATTTGTACATTGGAATCCGCTTTCGTCGAAATTTAGCCATCCTCCGACTCAATGATAGTATCCCACTGTGAGATTAACATTCCTGTGATGTCAACCACAGTTGAACTCGTCTCTGCATCCTTCTGTAATGTCAGGGAGATGTGTTTAAATCTTTATTTGAAGTATCTCATGTAAGCGTTTCTGACCCTTTTTATTCAGGAAACACCATTGACCAAGCGCCGCTCATCACCATTGACATTCTAGCAGCATTTGTGTATTTGTGTTTCCTCAGTGGTAGTGGCAGAAGACAAGTATGCATAGGAGGAGGAGATCCCTAGGTATATCCACATCTCACTCGCAGCAGGTTTTGCATCATTAGATGGCAGCGAAGGCTTCAAGTCTTCTCTCGCATCCCTCTTCTTCCTAAGTGGAATCTCAGTTCCCAGAATGAGCTCACTCAGGGCACCCTGGACCAAACCAGAGATCAAGGCTTGGTGATTCATGAGGCCAGAATATGCAAGTGTGAATGCAGGACCCGTTCTTGCTGCAAGTGGTTGGACGTTCCCTGAGATGAAAGGGAATGGCATTGAGGGCTAAGAGAGATGTGGCCACATGCCATCTTTTAATTTTATTCTGCCTGGAGTCTGACAGCAATTAAGTATCACGAGCACTTCTCCCACATCTTCCTTCCTCATTGGCATGATCACGCTCATACTGACTCTCAACAGCCTCCTGAGGTTCCTGGGCCTCTGATTCTTCATCCTCCAATGAGCCCTCATCCTTCCCCCGTTCATCCTCTGGCAGGGGTTTACTTCTTTGCATTGTCAGATTGTGAAGGGGAGTGTATTGGAATGAGCCACTTGAGCGGTCCAAGCATCTAAAACGCAACTTCAGAAGCCCTATGGTCTGGTCTATAAGGGAGTGTGTGGAGCTGTGATGCTGACTTGTCCCTGAAACACTAGCACTCAAATCAAGGGGACCAAGATGGCATCGCAGATATGTAACATCTTGAGCTCTGCATGGCATATTAAGGTTTAATTGAGATGATTGACCCAACCTAGCTCTGTGCTCCAGTCTTTGATGTAGCATATTAATGACAAGTCAGTTGTTCATTGTCAATGAGTGGATGCCATTTGGTTTGTTAGGAATGTCAAGTCTGGTGAACACATGACAGGCCTTCATTGATGGAATAAGACCATAAGAAGTAGGAGTAGAAATAGACCATTCGGCCCATTGAGCCTGTTCCGCTATTTGCCCCTTGATTATTTAGTATCTTTTACTGTGAAGACTGATGTAAAGTATTTATTCAATTCCTCTGCCATTTCCTGGTTCCCCGTTATTATTTCCTTAGCCTCGTTCTGTAAGGGGCCTATGTTCACTTTGGCCTCTCTATTCCTTTTTATATTTTTAAAGAAGCTCTTACTGTCCACTTTTATATTACTTGCTAGTTTACCCTCAAAAATTATTTTCTCCCTATTTATTATTTTTTGGTCATCTTTTGTTGGTTTTTAAAACTTTCCCAATCCTCAGGCTTACCACTAATTTTTGCCACATTGTATGTTTTTCTTTCAATTTGATACTGTCCTTAACTTCCTTGGTTAACCGTGGTTGGTTTATCCCCTTCCTAGAATCCTTCTTCCTCACTGGGATATATCTTTGTTGTGAATCACAGATTATTTTCTTAAATGTCTGCCATTGTTCATCAACCATCTTTTCTGCTAAACTGCTTTACCAGTCCACTCCAGCCAACTCTGCCCTCATTCCATTGTAATTACCCTTATTTAAATTTAGCACAGTTGCTTCCAACCCAAGTTTCTCACTCTCAAACTGATTACTAAATTCTACCATATTATGGTGTCTGTTTTCTAAGAGATCCTTTACTCAAATCATTATTAAGCCTGCCTCATTACACATTACCAGATCCAAAATAGCCTGCTCACTGGCTGGATCCACAATATATTATTCTGAGAAACTGTCCCGAATACACTTTATGAATTCATGGTCGTGCCTATCTCTGCCAATTTGATTTTCCCAATCTGCATGAAAATTAAAGTTACCCATGATTAATGTACTACCTTTTCTACATGCCCTCATTATCTCCTGATTTATTCTCTGTCCTATAGTATAGCTACTGTCAGGGGGCCAATAGACTACTCCTACCAATGATTTCTTCCCCTTGTTATTTCTTCCTCCACCCATGTGGATTCTACATCTTCTGATCCAAATTCCTTTCTGCTATAATACTTATTCAATCTCATACTAACAAAGCTACCCCACCACCCATTTCTTCCTGC
This sequence comes from Carcharodon carcharias, assembly GCF_017639515.1. NCBI lineage: Eukaryota > Metazoa > Chordata > Chondrichthyes > Lamniformes > Lamnidae > Carcharodon > Carcharodon carcharias. The sequence continues at coordinate 27,402,543 of NC_054485.1, forward strand.
CTGTCCTTTCGAAAAGTCACATACCCCTGAATATTTAGTTCCCAGCTTTGATCTTCTTGTAACCATGTTTCCGTAATGGCTATAAGATCATACCCATTAACCTCTATTTGTGCCAGTTCAGTTATTTTGTTCTGAATATAGCATGCATTTAAGTAAAGGGCCATTAATTTTGCCTTTTGACCATTTTCCCCCCTTTTAACCCCATGTGCTGCTTTTTTAAATGTTTGTACACTCCGTCCCTTCCTGTCACACTCCGGGCATCATTACCTAAATAGTTGTCTCGCAAGGCTGCCATGCTCTTTTGCTTTGAAAACCTATGTTTCCAGAACCCATCTGCCCCACCCCCCTCTATTTAGTTTAAAGCCTTCTCTACATCCTTAGTTATTCGGTTCACCAGGACACTGGTCCCAGCATGGTTCAAATGAAGCCCATTCCACCAAAACAGCTCCCTTCTACCACAGTACTGGTGCCAGTACCCCATGAACTGAAACCCATTCCTCCCACACCAATCTCTGAGCCACGCATTTAACTCCTTGAGCAGAATTTTGCCGTTGGTGAGCAAGGGGGCGGGGCCGGTTCGCCGATGCATAAAATGACGCGGATGACGTCGGGCGGAACCCCCGACGTCATCCCGCTCCATTTAAATTTTCAGGAAGGCGGGGGTGCAGCAAAATCAGCTGCCGGCCCGTCGAACTGTCAATGGTCAATTGAGGCCATTGACAGGATCATTTATACAATTAAAGGACCTGCTCGTTCAACCTTAAGGTTGGCGGGCAGGCCAGGAGACCCAGTGGCAAATAGAGAAAACATGAAACCTCATCCAGCAGCGTGATGAGGTTTCATGCAGGATTTCAAAAATCTTAATAAAGTTATTATGTGAATTATGAACATGTCCCATCTCATGCCTGCTGAACAAGGGCAATTAGGGTTGGGTAATAAATGCTAGCCTTGCCAGTGACGCTCACATCCCATGAACGAATAAAAAAAGAGTGAATCTGTTTTTCTGATGTCTACTTTAAATCCTCAATAAAATTCACTTCTATCTTTTTTGTTTTGCAAGTAAATCATAAACCAAGTTGACTTCTGTGTTTGGGCTACTCTAAAGCTGCAACTGAATATGTTCATACCAATCATTTTAAAATCGTGATTGAGAGGTGCCAAAATATCACAATTTCGTGGCACTCTGATGAGGAATGGCCCAGATATCAAAACATATTGGCATCAATTTTCACTTCAATTACCTGATGTTAGTGAAACAATAACACCCTCAAAATAAAGTTGGTAGTCTCACTGCTCCATTAACAACTGACAAAATGGCTGGCAACATTTGAAACAGGCACACCACTGGATGTTAATGTCCCAGTACCCTGAGTGCCATTTTAATTCAGATTTAGTTGGAATGTGGATGGTGCATGCTTCAACAAGTTGAAGGGGTGATGAAACTAAAGAGGCCCAACTAGGACAAATTTGTAATTATTATTCTGGGATGTGACTGAAAAGGCACCAATCACTGTTACGGAAAACACATAGGGTGTAATTTTACTGCCCTGTCAGTGCGGTGGGATGGCCATAAAATGTGGTGAGCCATTCAAAAGGTCATTGACTTCAGCAGCAGTGGAAAATCTCACTGGCGGGAAGGGCCGTAAATTTCTGCCTATGGTGTGTTCGTTTATTGAGAGTAGGCACATGAGAACAGATTTACATGTGCAGAAAGCTTGAAGACATCAGCAGCAGAGCTGTATGTCCTGTGTTCTGCTCATAGACCAAAGTGAAACTGAGACTGGATTACATGACATACTTTCCATTTAGTGACAGCGATTTCTTTAATTTATCATAGTGATCTGTGGTATCGTCATTCTTGGATGTTGTTCCTGTTGAATTTGGGATCTTGTCCTCACAATGGTTGAGGAGCTGGAATAGACCTAATTTGTCCCTGGATATGCCTCATCATTGTGCCTTTGTGTGTAATCACTTCATTGGGTCTTGATTCTAACCAAATCCTTGTCATTTTGGCTGGTTGCCATGTACCTTCTGCAGAATCCTGGATGCAAACATGTTGTCCGAACTTGAAACATGGCAATTTTATCATGCATGTTGGTCATCTTCTCTTGCAGTTTTAAAAGTTGCTCCCTAGTTTCTGGGAGAGTAGAATGGGTAAGGGCAGGTAAATTAGTACACACTGGTCTGCCAAACAGGAGCTCTGCCGGTGATTGAGTGGTTGCACTTAAAGCTGTCGTTCTCAGATATAATATTGCATTGTGTAGATTTTGTTTGGTCTGTCTACGTTTGAGAATTAGGGATTGTACCATGCAAGTAATTCGTTCAGTTAGGCTGTTGGGTTTGGGGTAATGAGGAGAAGAAGTAGTGTGATCGATATTCCACTTCTCACCCATATCCTGAAATGGCTTACCAATAAATTGTGGACTGTCATCCATAATGATCTTACTAGGCACATCAAATAAACTGAAAATAGCACTCAGAGTGTGCACAACACTTGTGCTAGACAAATTATGCAATTGTTGAATAATGGGGTATTGTTGAAGTAGTCGATGATGAAGTCAGTGCCATGGACTTGAAAGAGGTCTGTTGTGATTTTGGACCAAGGAAGGGTAGGAGCTTCATGCGGAATCAATGGTGCTTTTTGCTGACTTGGCATATGTCTTGACATGCCTCTCACTTGTTGACAATGGCTTCAACATCATTGTTCATACCCAGCCAAAAAACTGTCTCTCTTGTGGGTTTTCTCATCTATTCTATGCCCATGTGTGAGTGATGAAGTTGTCGAAGAATATCATGTTACAAATATTCCGCATTGATGGCAGGGCTGCCTTTAGAAGCAACTCCCCAGTTGATGTGTAGTTCATCCTGGTAAGGCCAAAATGGTCTCACGTGTTTGTGGATATGCTGAATTGAATCAGGCCATCCTTTGATGATGGTTTTCCACAGTTATTGTAGTGTGGAATCTTTTGCTATTTTTTCATATAGCTGCTGGTATTTGCATTGTGCAAAAATTACCAAATCAATTTAGAGAACATCTTCCAGTTCAATGTCAGTGAAGTTAACTTGTAGATCCAGCATATTTCTTCTGTTTTTGCTGGGTTCGGCAATCTGCTAAGCATACCTGATGTGACCATCAAGTTACCTGGCTTGTACCTGATCTCACAGTCATAATCTTGAATCTTTATCAAAAGACATTGCAATGTTGGCAGTGTACTGATCACTGGTTTTCACCAAATCATCTCTAGTGGCTGGTCGGTCTCTGCCACAAATCCTTTGTCAAAGAGATAGGTATGAAAATGCATAATTCCAAACACAAACTAATGTTTCCTGTGCAATGTTGGAGTGGCTGGATTGTGTTACAGACAGAGTTTTTGAAGCAAATGCAACTGGTTTGCCTTTTGGTAGTAAGCATGCTCCAAGACCACTCTGTGAGGCATCTATCTCCAAAGTAGTTGTCTCCCTAGGATCATAAAACTGCAATGTCGATGCTTCTAATAATGACAGTTCCAGTGCTTCAAAGAGGTATTGGTGGTCTTCATACCACAGGAAATGCACATCCTTTCTCAATAATTCCCTCAGTGAGGATGATTTTTGTGTAAAATTGGGAATGTAAGTCAACGAGAGGCCTAGACATTTTCTAAGATTGTCCTTATCTTGAGGAGTTGGCATGACTTTAAGACCCTATATTTTACTTGGATCAGGACATATGTACTGGAATAAATAGAACCAAAGAAATTGACCTGCTACACATCGATGACGTGTTTCAGACTATTAAACGCCAATCCTTCATCGTGCTGCTTGTATCAATAAGTGCAAATTATGGTCGTATTCTTGCTTTGTTGGTTTCACAACAGCAATGTCAGAGGCGATACAGATGCATCCTGGCACAGCGCATGCAATGTGGTCCATTTGAGCTTGAAAGAGATCCTGGCTAACAGCCTGAAAGGAAGTCATTGAAAACAGTATTGTCTGAATGGGGTACAGAATGTAGCAAACTCTTGGGACTTCTCTGTGAGATGTACTGCCCAGTAGCCAAACTTGGCATCAAGCTTCGAGGAGAACTTTGCAGCCACAATCTTGGTTTTAACTCTTCTAATGTGAGTATTTTGTAAGGACAATGTTTCAAAGCTGCATTTAAATGACATGGATCGAGGCATACTCTCATTATCTGTCCTTCTTTATGGCATATATAATTGAGCTGCACCAGCCTGTGTGCTCTTGTGCTTTTCTAATGACTCCATCTTTCTCCATTTTGTCTAGTTCAACCTTCAATTTGTTTTGTAAGTAGGGATGCTGCGCTTACATGGTGGTCAAACTGAAGGACTTGAATTCCCCTGCAACTGCCTTGCAAATGCCAATTTTGTTAAAACATTCTGGATATTTTGATGTTAGGTCATGAACAGGGGTGATAGGAGTAGTTTCTGAGGTTGATTTGCTGTGTGAGGTCTGGCTGATTCCAGAGGTTATGACTAATGCAAGATAGTGCTGGTAGACCTGCAATCAGCAGGCCTTTAGTCTCCATAATGTTGAACATCTGTGGAACTCAGGAGGATTAATTGTACTTGCACACCAGGACCATGGAACTGCACATGGAATTATTGAACCATTGTACACTAAAAGTTTCACAGCAGTAAGTTTTGTCATGGCTGTCCATGTCTGTGGATACATATCTTTTAAAATCTGTAGAGGTAGTATGTTGGCACTTTCCCCTGTGTCAATCTTGGCCAATAACATGTAGTTACCAACTTTCTTAAGGCAGATAATTTGAATCTTGACAAACACTTCGGATGGTGCGACGACATCTATGTTCGAGACTGATGGTGTGAAATATTTGTTCACTGCTCTTCATCATCGTCATTTGCTGACTGGTAAACCATCTTGTGTATTTGTTTCTTATGGGATACCAGATGGTCACTTTTACTGCTTGAAGGTACCCCCTGTGTACAGTCTGTTTGGATCAGTGCATGGCTCTCCGTAGTTACATTTGCCGTTATACTAGTGCACTGCTGCTGTCAATGGTGTTTTCTGCCACATGCTTTGCAGAATTGTTGGAAAGCTGGGAATTTCCTTGGTGAATGCAGAAAGCCACACCATCCACATGTCTTGCTAGGTTAGATGTTCTAGTAAGTGCAACAACAATTGGCATTGTGCTTAGTAGCTGTAAGCTTCATCAGTCTGCAAGAATCACTTCATACTTGCGCCCATGCTTGAGTAGCTCTTTGATGCTTTACGTTTTTAGTTTGGCTAGCAGATCTTTTTGTAATGCTTCCATGGAAGTGGATGTGATCATCAACTCAACAATTCTGTCTGTTAGCTCTGTGATTAAAAACATCACAGTTCATACTCTTTTCTCTGCATCTGCTGACAATGTGGTCTATGGATTCTGAAGCTGTTGTTGAAATGGATTGAACTCTAGTTGACAAATACTGAAGTTTAACCTGATTCCGAACTTGTCTTCCAATGTAGTCCATATCTTCTGGGAATCCCTTAGCTCTTTGACTGTTAATATTGACGTGTTCAGCATATGTAGACCTTCATTCTCGATTGCTAGGTGAATTTTTATGGTTTGCTTGTCTGGTTCAGACACACCTGAATCAGCTCTGTATGCTGGTTAAACATTTTGAATTTGGATAGGAGGTCAGCTACATATGAATTCAAACTGGGGAATTTCATGGACATTTTGACAATATCCCTTTGACCTTCCTCCTTGTTTTACTCAATTGATAGGTCAATAAGTCCCGAAGCCACTCGTTATAACCGCAACCTTCTCCGGCCTGAATGTCATGATGGTTTTGTTTGTTTTTTTTAAATTTAATTTTCCCTCACTCACTATCGACCTGATCCACACTCTGGTCACACATCTTTCTGACTGAGCTAACATGGTACTGGTCCTCTCAATGCTCTGATCCACTCACTGAACTGACAGGCTATGCGCTAAAATCCCACCACGAGGGATCTGTCTGCTTACCAGCTCTTTACTTGAGCACTTTCCTGACCTGTGTCTTCAAATATTTTCTGTGCAGTCCCCACACTCTCCAACACTGCAAACTCATTGCGATTCGACCAGAATGTTGAGGGTCATCTCTTGCCGTGTAACATGATTTAAGACGGTTCACCATGTTGTACCTGTACTTAAATTGGATGCCATGCTGTTTGACTACCACTGAACGCCATGTTGTGTTTGTATAATGATGTAACAGGCACCAATCACTCATTAAGGATTGGGTAAACACATTGTGGGTTCATTTGTTGAGACTAAGCACATGAGAACAGATATACATGAGTAGAAAACGTGAAGACATCAGCAGCAGAGCTGTGCTTGCTGTGTTCTGTTCAGAGGCCAAAGTGAAACTAAAACTGGATCACATGATACACCTCCCATCTAGTAATGGCATGCCACTATCCCTTAAAGGCACATTACAACACTCAGGGACCCCATGAAAATAATCTGCTCTGTTGCTGCCCCAGGATACCTACACTTTGCAGCCATTGGTCTCCCAAAACCCCAGCCCCCACTTCCCAAAGGGTCTTGATAGCAGGAAATCTCAATCTGTTGAGCTAGATTTTTGGGGTACTACAGCTCACCAACCTGACTCCATGCCTCAATATCGCAGCCAGCCCATCATTGCAGATGTGGGTAATCAGCAATGTGCATAAGTCAAAATTGACCCATGAATTTGATTCCTTGATTAATTTTGATGGGTAATATTAATTTAATTCATCAGTTCCATGCTCATGCTTTCCCAAGATTAAAAGTTAAGTCCACGCCACACCATCAGAGGTTACATCAAGAAATCATCATCCAATCTAGAACTTTTATGCCATAAATTTTTGTGGAAGTTCTCCCAATTGTCCCCTTGTTGTAAGATCCTTGGAAACCCTGGCGAAATGGATATAATTGGCAGATACATCGTTTCTCTGATATTTCTGCAGATCATCCACCAAAGGTACAAGAAGTGATCAGAGAACACTGATGGAAATACAATACCAACAGTGCTTAATAGGGCTAAGAACATTCTTAAACAATTCATTTACTATCTTTGCGCATTTTCTCATACAAGACTCTGCCACACCTCAGGAACATCATACCATGATTTTGCAGTATCCAAGATCCAATAATGCACACTTTCAAAATGCTTGGACACAATATTCTGACAAATAGAAGCGAGGACTTCAGAGAACTCACAGCAGTGCAACTGTCTGTCTTATGGATCAATGACCTCTGTCTAGACTCAACAGTGACATGATTGCAGAAACGTGTAGCTTGGTGTTGTTATCACTAGCAGCTGCTTTGAACAAATGACAGGAGAACCCTCACAACTGGAATAGGAAAAGCAAAGGCTGCACAACACATCTCTGAAGATTAAAACAAAAAAACTGCGGATGCTGGAAATCCAAAACAAAAACAGAATTACCTGGAAAAACTCAGCAGGTCTGGCAGCATCAGCGGAGAAGAAAAGAGTTGATGTTCCGAATCCTCATGACCCTTCGACAGAACTTGAGTGAGTCCAAGAAAGAGTTGAAATATAAGCTGGTTTAAGGTGTGTGTGTGTGTGTGTGTGTGTGTGTGTGTGGGGGGGGGGGGGGGGGGGGGGTGGGGGGTGGAGAGAGAGAGAGAGAGAGAGAAGTGGAGGGGGTTGGTGTGCTTGTAGGGACAAACAAGCAGTGATAGAAGCAGATCATCAAAAGATGTCACAAACAACAGAACAAAAGAACACATAGGTGTTAAAGTTGGTGATATTATCTAAATGAATGTGCTAATTAAGAATGGATGGTAGGGCACTCAAGCTATAGCTCTAGTGAAGAATTGTTTGACATGGTCCATGCAGGATTGCTTTCTTGACTGGTAAAAAATATTAAAGGGAATAGAGGAAAAAACAGAAATCTAAAGTTAAGAGAATTGCTATAACCAACAAAATGGCACAGCACACTTGGATTTCCTACTCATCTTCTAAGCTAAATAATAAAAGACACAGATTGCTGACTTCAGGTATAATATCATTTTGGCAATGACTGAGATCCATACATTAAATTTCATGCCTTATGGGTTGATTTGTGGTGTCAACACCTTGACTTTTATCAAGGATACTGACGTACATGCTGTAACAGTATAGTGTATATGTATACTATATTATAATATAATTGTATGTAACTTTAAACAAATGTTCTCCCTTTAATTCCAAATATAATGTCAATACCAGCCACAGATGTTTCAATACCCTAAGAAAGTATTTACGTATTGTCACGACTCACTGGGGATAGTGTGCTGCAATATCAAGTTCCACTGCTCCCTGAGCTACGACAAATGTGAAAAGTTTGATCAACCCACCTAATTGTTTAATTTAGGTTAACAGAATACAAGTACAGGGTTTGTAAACTTGATGAGTAAATAAATGGTTTTTGAACAAATTGTCTTTAACCAGTGGCAAAAGAAAGAAATATGAACCGTTGATTTTTAAAACTATAACCTAAACTCTATCCCTTCTTAGATCCCTGTACACACACATACCAAGACACATAAGACACGCAAAAACATGGATTTTAAGGGTGGGATAAAACATTTCAGTAGTACCGATTCCAGGGTACAGGATTCGATGGGTTGATTTTGATCGATGTCTTCCAAATTCCTTTCACTTCTTTGTTGATGACACAAGGTGATCTTCCCAGTACTTTCAGTCTTTAGTTCTCTGTGTCTCTAACAGTAATTTTCCCCTTTTCCTCTTAACAGGGATTTCTTAGAGAGAGCAGCGTAAAGGGATATGAGGGGAAAAACAGCTAGCTATCATTGTATAGTTACTGGAATCTTACATACACTGGAGAAAGAGGTTTTAGATCTTTTCTCTTTTCAGGCTAGGAGCTTCTTTTTGCTGCACTGCTCTCACACAAACCCTGGTCAACTGGTCAGGAGCCAATTAAAATGTTGTTGCTAGGCAGTTCTCCATTAGACCAGACTCCTCCTCGGCACCATCCTGTCTTTCATGGCACATTCTGTTCCAGGATAGCAACATTGTATATATCCCCCACATTGTTCCAGTAGACATGTCTTTCAAACTGCAGCCATTATAATTTTAATCTACAGTCCAAAAGGAATAAAAAGATATGTTCTTTACAATATATCCAGTTTATTCTTATCTTCAGCACTATGTGGATGTTTTGATTGGCTTCTTTTGAGTTTCTGACTCACGTATAATAAAACTTTGTTTCTGATCACCCCTTAAAAATCTCCTACTGTGCATCAGCATTCCTGAACGATGAGGTGTTAAATCTTGATGCTAACTTGTAGCATCTGCCTTCACAGCATATGTATTACAGGCTACCAGCTTAGATGAGAAGAGTTCTTTTAGACACATCCCCTGATTTTATCATTGTAAACCTGATTTGAATGTGGGGAAGTAACAACACTGCATCAACCATTCCTACAGCTCATCTGGGCCCAGTTTATGTGAGAAAAATACTTGTACTATTAGATGCACAAGCAGCAATGTACTTAATTCAGATTTATTTGTATGACAGAGGCCCTTCTCAGTATAACCTGTCAGTTTTCTTCAGCAAGTAAGTAGGGCATAAACTGGCTCAAAGAGAGTGCGGGCATTCAAGACATATGGCATTCAGCTGTGGAGACCTTTGTTCTTGTTTATTGCCCACAATTCCCAGATGTTAGAAATCTCAGGCATGATCTGTCTAAGGAGGGTCCAGGCAGTTTACACTTTGGGAGCTCACACTGAAGACCTAAACATACAATTTATAAAATTCTTATAGTTGCTGATGATTTGGCTCTTCTCTTCTACAATTCACAGTATTTATATTGTCCACATCAAACAATGGATTTGGTCCCATAAAGATCTTTGCTGAAAATCATCCCTTGGCCGTTATGTGCAACAAAAACCTGACACCTTAGCTGTGTCAACATAAAATAAAACACAGGACTTTATTTCACAAAAGATGACCCAGGCATTTTTAAACACAGGGTACAAACTAATAGATAGAAACCAACTACCATCTTATAATAGTGGAAATTGGAAACCGACCACCAAAGAACATAAACAGAATTACCTGGAAAAACTCAGCAGGTCTGGCAGCATCGGCGGAGAAGAGTTGACGTTTCGAGTCCTCATGACCCTTCAACAGAACTGAGTGAATATTAGGAGAGGGGTGAAATATAAGCTGGTTTAAGGTGGGGGAGTTGGGAGGTGGGGGGAGAGAAGTGGGGGGTGGTGATGGTGTGGTTGTAGGGACAAGCAAGCAGTGATAGGTGCAGGTAATCAAAAGATGTCACAGACAAAAGAACACAGAGGTGTTGAAGGCGGTGATATTATCTAAACGAATGTGCTAATTAAGAATGGATGGTAGGGCACTCAAGGTACAGCTCTAGTGGGGGTGGGCTGGGGTGGAAAGACTAGCAGGGCATAAAAGATTTAAAAATAACGGAAATAGGTGGGAAAAGAAAAATCTATATAAATTATTGGAAAAAACAAAAGGAAGGGGGAAGAAACGGAAAGGGGGTGGGGATGGAGGAGGGAGTTCAAGATCTAAATTGTTGAATTCAATATTCAGTCCGGAAGGCTGTAAAGTGCCTAGTCGGAAGATGAGGTGCTGTTCCTCAAAATTTCCAGCATCTGCAGTTTTTTGTTTTTATCACCAAAGAACATGTTTTATAGAAGTTCGGGAGCAGCTTGGAGAGTGTTTGACTCTGTTGTACCGCACCTTGGAAGCATGGATCCTACCAAAATTGAAACTGTTCTGCTTTCTGAGCCACGGTATAATCAGGGTATAAATTTACCAGCTTCTGAGTAAGGTATTGGATGGAATTTTGGCCTTGTTAGTGCCAATGGGAGAAAATTCTAGTATAAAGGACTTAGTTTTATTTTGCTTACAATTGCATGAATGTAGCAGCGACTCACTGTTAATTTATCTTTAGTACAAACTATTTATAAAAATAAATGTAAATGATGAGAAATGTTACATTAAATTCGTTCTCTCACTGTTTTCTGACTGTTTGACAACCTATGTTAATATTTGTCCATATGTTCCATGCCAAATACTGCCTTTAGACTGTGATTTTGGCAGATACACTAGGCAATATTAAAGAGAGCTGACATGTCTGCCTCTGGAGAATTTTGCAGAAGCTCCTGTGAATCTCTACTTATCTTACACTTAATTGTAGCTCTGTGAGTGGAACTATTGTGCTTAAGCTTCTTTGATATTTTAGTGACAAACTATTGAATGGATGAGTGAGTCAATGTTTTGGTACACTTAGCAAATGATTATCTGCTTGACTACTTTGTCTTTAATGCCAATTTTTTTTCTGGTTCGGACTTGTGCTTATCAAGGTGCAAGGATTATTGCTTTGCTGTACAAAAGTAATTTCAATGCATACACAATGCTAGTTAGGGTGTCACAATTCAGGTACTGCCCTTACACAGTTTCATGTAAAACGATGCATTAAAACCATCTGCACTTGTACACTAGCTTCTGTACCAGTGTGAAAGTTCAGTATCACAACCCTATTAACATTAATTAATGTGTAATTTAATATGTCAGTTTGTCTTCCTTGACAATTAAGACTCATAAATATTATCAGAGGGAAAAGTTCTTCTCTTCCTTATCTACGCTGGGTTCAAACCCAGGCCCACGAAATGAAAGAACATAATACCTATGAGCATGTCAATCTTCGTATACATTGCCAATGTATACCCGCTCCATATCAAAGAGAGCTTGCACACCTTCCATCTACTGAAGTCTTATAGTTGATACGAGAATGTTTTAACACAAGGTCTTACCCATTGTCCTGCTTTTGGACATATATTTGCAAAAAAAAAATGTGTTTACATGGCAGACATGGACTGGCACTTGCCATTTTTTATTTACAATTTTTGAACATCTTGAAATACAAATGCAATTTTTTCTTTTAATATCTTGCAAGCAAGGATGATCTGGACATTATCATTTTGCTGTTTGTGGGAACTTGTTTGGTGCAAATTGGCTGCCACATTTTCTCCATTAAAACAGTGATTACACTTCAAGAGCACTTAATTGGCTGTAAAAAGCTTTGGGACACCCTGAAATCATGGTTAGTGTTATATAAATGTAAGGCCCTCTAAATGTAAGTGTTTTTTCCAAAGCCTAGCTTCCTTTGTTATTTGTGGTTGATTGAATGTCTGGGATTATACACGGTTCAATATTTTGATTGATGATGAACACCCGCCCAAGCACCAAGACATCGCAAGACCCCCAAAGTGCAAGAGAAAGAAGATCAATGTCACCGCCCTAAAGCAGCCCAACCAAAGAGAAGAATTCAAAGTGCAGCTCACAGCCCATCTGGAAAATCTTCACACACCCAACTCAATTTCAGAATAATGGAATCAAGTAAAGTCAGCTGTACTAGGTTCCCATGTCCAGATCATTGGGTTTGAGCATCATCATCACCATGACTGGTTCAATGAAAACAATGCTGAAATATGTGACCTGGAATAAAAATCAACAGCCTTCATTGCCTGGCAAAGGTTGTAAGTCAAGAAAGTAGCATTCCAAAAGCCCAAGGCTGACACCCAAAGAGAAATCTGGAAGATAAATGACATGTGGTGGGATGAGAAAGTTCGATAGATCCAACAACATACATCATGATGTTAAGTTTTTTTGAAGCCACAAAGGCCATCCACAGACCAAGGTCAAATGGACAAAATCTCCTTCAGTCACAGGATGGTGTTTCTTTCTTAAGGATGACAATGCAATTCATCAACATTGGAAGAAGCTTTTTCAACAACTTCTCAACTGTGAATCCACAGTGGCAGCTGATACTCTCCAGGTTATCCCCTAGTATCCTCCAGTAGAACCCATGGGTGAACCATCATCCATGGGAGCGCTGCAACAAACAATCAAATGGATGGCAAATAACAAAGCCTGCAGCCCCTGAGGGTTTTCCAGCTGAGGTCGTCAAAACTGGTGGGCTTATGCTCATATCAAGACTCCAAGCACTTTAATGATGGGGTAGTGTCGTATCAGTGAAGAAAAGAAAAAAAGCCAATGCTTCACTCTGGATCCCACTACCTCATGGGATGTCCTGCTCCATGTGCCCAAAGATCTGTGGGTTGAGAATTAGCCTGTTCAGTCACATGAGGACCCATAACAGAAACTCAGGACCCTGAGTAGGCATCACCCTCAAATCAAGGGACAGCTGACAAATAGTTTCATTTATTATGACATTATTCCAGAACAACGAATGCTTTGTAAGATGCAGAAGAAAGAATTTATATTTATTTTGTATCTTTAAGATATCATTAAGATATTCCAAAGTGCTTTCAGCCATTTATAGCACAAAAAAGTTTGGGCTGAAGGGTGCAGGAAAATGTCTAACCAATGGCTTACACATTGATGCCCTATTCCAGCAAGATTTGGTCCATTTTATCACATGCTGCATTTCAACACATTTTGTTTGGGATTTTTGAGAATAGGTGTAATGAATAAAAGCAAAAAAGAGGACTATTATGGTGAGTGATAAAGCTGTATGCTATAAGATGGTTTTAGACCTTCCCCACAGGGCAAATCCATTTAGAGCTGATTTCCATTTAGTATTCTGTATGCACCACACACTTAGGCACTAAATATTTCTTATATTTTCCAATTTTAGTTACATATCTAAAGAAATAGCTGTTTTACAAGGGGAATAATTGTTTTAATGCCTTATATTAAAATAATGGTTTTTAGAAGTGGGAAAGTGTTATAAGATCATGCAATAATTGTAATAGATTAGATAAATATTTCCCATAATTATGACTGGTAATTTTATGAAGTAATTGAGATCAGAGAAATAAATTCAAAAATTATAAATGTTTATCTGTAAAATTAAAATCAGCAGCCATGTATATTGTACCAGAAATCAATAAGGAATTGCATTTTTGCCAAGTTTCTTCATTTCCAAGTAGCTCATTTTTTGCCATCTTTACCACACTTCAGGGAAAATGTAAGTTGTACATAACCTTGAAATACTTAAACCTTCAAAACAAAGTAACTTGATTTTTTGAAGTGCTATGTTTTTCTACTTAAGTGTCAAATCCTAATGGGAATGTCATTAGCTGTTGATCTTTACATTCATAAATGAACTTGTTGTTTACCTTCTATGGTAAAATGTTCTCTCTTGACTCAATTGTTTTTTCCCCACCCAACCAGATGTACTTTGCTCATGCCATTACAGTGAGACATTTAAAAGTGAGAGATTAGGATGAATAAGTTGCAGTTATTGTTTTGCAGGGCAATAGAAGAAAATTAATAAGTCTCCTCAACATAATAGGAATTTATCCAAAGTAGGAGTCAAAATGTCCTCGGAGGAAGTTTTGTACCTTCTTTGTGCTGGGAGCAGAAAATGGGTAAAAAAATGGGTAGACTCTGAAGAAGGGTCATACGGACTAGAAATGTTAACTCTATTTATCTCTCTGCAGATGCTGCCAGACCTGCTGAGTTTTTCCAACATTCTTTGTTTTTGTTTTAGATTTCCAGCATCTGCAGTATTTTGCTTTTACCGATTTTCTTAGCCAGGCTGTGCTGTTTTACAGAATGTGTGTGGAGCTGTCATGTGAGCCTCAGGAAGAAATGAAGGATAGGCATGCATGGAGCTAAGGTTAAATGGAGGGTAATAATTGGCAGGGGCTTAGAGTGCTAGTTCTTTGGGGATATTTTGAGGGCGCTTTGATTTGTAATTGAAGCTGTAAGTTGTCTTCCTTGCTGCGGCTTTAATGTAAATAGAAATTCTTCACCTTTGCATTCATTCTTATCATCTTTTCAAGGGCTTGCTTCACTCTTTACAATTATGAGGACAGGGATACCATACTCTGCTTTTTGCATGACTTGTACTGGAAATATAACATCATTGCTAGGGGCTTCTTTAAACTAGGTGCATTTTCAAAATTGCCACCAAGAGTGAGGTTTGTCTGGTTTGTGAGTGAAAATGAGCTAGTATTCTTGATTGGCTTCATTTTAAAGGGACATAGGAACATGCAACCCATTTAAACTTGCTCCACTATTCAACTAGATCATGGATGTCTGAGCCTCACGTGCACCTTTGTTCCATGACTATTGATACTCTTGCCTACCAAAAATATATTAATCTGAGTCCTGAGCATTTCATTGACCTAGAATTTGCAACTTTTTGTGGGAGAGAGTTCTCGATTTCCCCTGACCCTTATGAGAAAAATCGTTTCCTAATTTCACTCCTAATGAAATTGATATAGAAATTGCTGAAAACACTCAACAGGTCATGCTGTCTCTGTGAAGAGAGAAAAACAAACTTCAAGCCCATCTTGAAACTCTCCTTTCAAATTTCTGTCTCTCTTATTTGGTTCGTTGCTCTGGTATTCCCATTCTCGTACTTTATTCTGTGCAAAGGACAATTTAATGAGTTGAAAAAGCATTGCACAGGAGGGCGAGCTGTCTATGAGAGGTCTGGAATAACAATCATTTTTAGTCAGAATTGTAATGAATTCCTGATTGTCATTTATTCCAAATATGTGCAGCTGTCCAACTTGGACTTGTGGTAGGTTCAGTTCAGAGGTTTGTGTTCTGATAATATATCACACAAACTGTATGCCAGATTTATCTGAATTTACATATGAATCTGCTGCTTCTTTGTGGAGTAAAAATAGTTCAAAGGAGCCTTACTAAATGCATAATTATAGTACGGATTGCCATAAAGAAACAGATAACAAGACTTTCATTTCGTTAATGCCTAATCATATCTTAGAAACATCTCAAAGTAATTCAGGTACAATGAACAATTGTGTAGACAAATGTTATGCATTATATCGGAATTTGCAACGTTGCAATATATCACCGTGAAGAATTTGTGTGCAATTGCCTAAAACAATTGCAAGAGTGACAGAGGAATATCTATGAAAGTAAATTACTGACATCCTGTTTAACATTGGATCCAAAAAAGATTGAACTGATCCAGTTAGAATAAATTGGGCTCAATATAGATCTCATTGAATACAGATTTCACATCAATTAGATTTACTGCAATTAAGTTGTTACTCTATGGAAAGGAATATTTGAAGTGTGTATTTATTTATTTTTAGGGTGTATTATTTAACAATGTCACAAAATTGCATACAAGTAATTTAATTAGAACATGGACATTGCACAAAAGATGAGTTTTGAACTAATTTGCTCATCACTGAGTAAAACATAGGACATTCAGTGTTTTCTGTTTGTTGGTTATATGACTGTTCCATATTCAATAGTGTTGCTATGTGGAAGGGCTGAATTAATTGGGAAAAGTACCTGATGGCTGCATTAGGTCCTGTCTGAATTAAAACTGGGCCTGAAACCAATTGATAAGATCAGTTTATGGCATCAGTTTTTGCCAGTCTCCACAATTCAATTTGTTTCCTTGTGGAATGGAATTCAGGTCGTGGATGCCTGGTGTCTGAGCTGATACTAGCTTTATATAAGCAGCCATGTGATTTTTTCAGTAATTATCATTGAAAATAATTTGCTTTCAATTGGACTTTTTGTGTTGTCACTATTTAACTTGCATATGATATGTATTGCCCTATGGTTCCGTACTGTTCTTTGATATGGTTGGAATACAGGGATCTGCAATGGATAAGGACAAAACTTGGGTTTGTAAAAACATAATAAAAATGGAATTTTGTACAGAATGTAAATCTGCAAATGTGGCTGTAGATTTCATTGACTCACAGCAATTTCAAAAGAAACACAGAAAAGAAACAGGTTTTTTTGTGATTTGAACAACAGTTGGATAGGTTCTCTACTGGTTTCAACAGACAAATAAACTTCATAATCTGTGAACTTTACTGTTGTAATAAAACCACTGATATTTCTTCAATGCTTTCTACATCATTTAAACCTGTAAAGCCCACTAAAAGGAATTCTATACATTGACTTTGACATTCACTCTCTACTCCATGTTGTTAATGAAAGGCAAATTTGAGAGGGTTACTATTTTTGGAAAGGAAATTGTCTGCATTTTAACAAGCCTAAGGGCCTGGTGAAACTGTTTTTTATGTATAGATATATAAAATATAAAATACCTGCATTACCCTTTTTGCAGTCATAAATCTCTATATCGTATTGAATAAAATTCTCTTCAATGGAGGTAGTCATTCCTGCAGTGGAAGCCACACACCCAGACATTTTGGTCAGAAAACTGATTAAGGTAAATGCTGGAAAGCATAATTCCCATAATGGTGGAATTCCACATGAATGAAAGGCTCCACATGTACAATGCTGGCCTTGCACTGTTTCTGGCTGTTCTTTGCAATTTACCTGAAGGCCCTGAGGGAGGGAACTATTGTTATGGTCCCTGGAAAAACTCAGCAGGTCTGACAGCATCTGTGGAAAGGAATACAGTTAACGTTTCGAGTCCGTATGACTCTTCAACAGAAGTTCTGTTGAAGAGTCATATGGACTCGAAACGTTAACTGTATTCCTCTCCACAGATGCTGTCAGACCTGCTCAGTTTTTCCAGGTATTTTTGCTTTTGTTTTGGATTTCCAGCATCCGCAGTTTTTTGCTTTTGTTATAGTCCCTGCTTGAATGCATCTGGAGAAGCCACGGCTTCCTCCTGCATTCCCATCAATTCTTTGTTTCAAAATACAACATATGGCAAGTGACATGCTGTTATCTTTATTTAAAGGACTAGCTGGTGTCCTACGGCATTGCTCATGCTAAATTGTTTTATAACAATGGTAAATTGTAACTGGGAAAGTGACGGGAATTAAGTGTGCCATTTCCAGAGCATGTGAGGATTAAGAAAGGACAAAGAACTTAGTGCTTCACATAATCTTGGTGTATCCCAAAGTGTTTGATGCCCAGCAAAGTATGTTTGAAGTGTAACCACTTTAGTAATGTTAGAAATGCAGCAGCCAATTTGTGCATAGCCAGGTCCCCTAAGCTATGTGGTAATGACCAGATACCTGTTTAATTATACTGTCATCAAATTGTGTCATGGGATCTTCTATATGCACTGCAGAAAGCAGAAGGGGCCTTGGCTTAATATCTCACATGAAATATGCCACCTCTATTAGTACAGCATTGAAAAGTCAGCATAGACTATGTGCTCAATTCTTGAGTGGAACTAAACTGTCAACCTGCTCAGTCAGAAGCGAGAGTGGTTCCACAGCCAAGCCTAATGCCTTTTTAATATATCAATAGTAATGTGCTATGACATTACTTCCATTGAATTGGAATCCTCCTCCACGATCACATATGTGGTGTCTCATTGTATCATCAACACTAATGTGATGATTAACAGGAAATGGTTCCTGTTTCCTTTCAGGCTAGCACTGGGACCACCTGCAATTTTAATTAATATGCTGCAAAGACACATAATGCCACTGATACATTGTTCTGTATACTAACACTTACACTTCCATTCCCACTGAATAGTGTAATAGGATGCAGAGCTGCCCAATATCACTGTATTTCCCAAAGTAAAATGGACATTTTAAGGTATTAATGTGGCCCTCTTATAGCAGGCTCTTGCTCCTCCTCCACCACCACTACTTTACCTATGCATTATGATTCACCTGGGGCTGCCTTTGATCCTCAAGTTCACTAGCTCCATCTTATGTATAGCTGGGCAAGTGCTTCCATATTTTGGTACAGGGATTCTGGATTCTGAGAGATGCTTTTGAATGGGCTGCTGATAACATTGAGAAGCTACTTTTCCAGGCCTATAATAGCAAAGAAAAGAGACAAATATTAAAATGCAAGTGCACCTTTAAGACAGAACTTGCACTAAGAGTTATACTGGTAAAAGTTTATCTTTATTGCACCTGGGGGATGTAGTATTAAGAATGGAGACGCATTACATCAGACCTTTGCCTGCTTTGTTCTGGCCCCAGAATTCCTGGAGTTTGCTACTAAAAGGTCACCGGGCTCATTCCTGGAATAGGGACATGCCCAGTGCTAGTATTTTAATGAGGTGGGAGGGGTTGTTCCTGGTCTCCTGGCTTTGTTTTCATTGGATACATTTTTTAGATACTCTACATATGGGCGCATAAGGAAATCTGTGCAACAGGATAACCTCATGGCCGCTGTGCATGGAGAGTCTGGGAATCCTGGGGGAGGACAAAGGTAAAGAGACAAATTTTAATTAACCTTTATTAACCCAGAAGGGAAAAAACAGTAAAAACTTGAAAATAAGAATATTGGTCTGAACTGGTCTTGTATACCTTAAAATGGACACCAGTAAAACTGGGAAATAAGGTACTGGTCTGAACTGTTTTTTCCTTCTGGGAAATACTTCCCCTGCTCCAGGACAATGTCAAGGCCTGACAGTGATGACCAAGAGTACAGTTGTAAGCCTGAGAAGCCTGCAGTGTTCTCATTTGTTCTCCAATATTCAGGTATGAGCATGTTAGGGAATGGGCCTACATCTGAGGAAGGGTTGGGTGGTGGAACCAAAGTCATTTAGATAGCTCAGAGCAAGATAATGCATCTTCAACTATTCTATTTTTCTCTGCTCCCTCCAGGCCATTATCTTATGAGGTCTAGCTCCTGCAGGGAGAATGTAGACTCTAGAATTTCTGAGCTCCCCTCTCGGTTCCTTTGTATTTTGTGTCATCTTGTCATGTAAACGTAGAAGTGGTTTTCAGATGTTGTAATTTGAAGGAGCACACAAGCATTGCCAAACATGTGCCCAATCTGCAACCAATGCCTTGTGCTAGAAGTGACCATGCATTGCAAGATATGTGAAACCCTTTGAAAGTGTCAGTGCACCAATACTTTGTTGTGTAAGCTTCAACATGTTGAAATTTAAGTATGCATGGTTGACAATGAAGGACCTATAAAATTCAGTGAAGGTTTGGCTTGGGCCAATAGGGAATGGGCAACAGGTTGACAGGCAACCTTTTGTAGCTCACATATTTGGGTCATCTACCTGCTTTTTGCCAATGTTAAGTTATTCTTTTCTTAATTTCAATAAAGTGCCTCATCCTTTTTTCAGTTTGTGTGGGTGGTGCACACAGTATTGATCCTAGTTGCTATCCCCTGTTGGGCATGCTCCATTATTCTGTTCTAGGAATGGTGCCTTGGAGTGCTCAAAAAGCATTGCTTTATATTGCAGCACCACTTTGCAAAGCCCATCGAATAGGAGAGTTTGAAGTGCTACTCTATTACTTTTCCAGATTCATTTTGCTGCCTCCTTTTCTATGCTCTAAAGAGAGTTGAAAACGGATTCGGTGCTGTAATGATTTTATGATTCTACAATTTTTGCATTAATTTTGCCAGTCACTGGTTTTTGACAGGTTTCTTTTTTGTCCCTTAGTGCATTCAGAAAGACTCCAAAGGTGCTTTATGAACATGCAGCCATGTACCTTCAATTTGGCCACAGCCCTTTAAGAGTTATTAATACACGCAATTTACTCTCCACCTGACAATTTGGGAAGCTCCCAGTACCGGGCCCAAAGTACCAGGAGCTTTTCAATAAATAATAAAGGCAACCCTAAAGTTTGAGTAGATAGGGTCAGTGCAAAACATATGAATGAGAAAGAGATTCTGTATGTGTCGTGCTGCTCCAACTTGACTTTTTAATGGTTATGATAATTTTAAGGGAATTATTTTTGTAGAACTTTTCAGAGAAGAAAGATTGTGCAAGTTTTAAAGATATGCAAGGCTTTACTGTGCTCCAAAGAGCTTCCATATTTACCATGTGAAATCATCAAACCTTCGCATCTGTGTGCTATTCTCAAAATGATATACACAGAAAACAGATGTGGTTTCATAACAACATTAATAACATTATTTTAGAAACTGATTGAAATAATAAACAGAAAACAGTTTTAAACATCAGCTCTCAGCAGCCAAAACTCTGCCATATTTCAGTAATATCAAAGGAGTCAGCAAAAGATAAACTTATTTGTTTAGGCTGTGTGTAAGTAAATCAACAGTCACAACCCTCACAATAAAGCCATGATTTCTGCCTCCTTCCTGAACACTCCCCTCCCTCTCCTGATTGCTCTCTTAATCGATCCCCTTCCCCCCTCACTTTTCTTCCATTCATCCTCGGGTATCTTTTGCTCTCCAGTCTGACATAATTGAGGCCCAGTGCCCAATATTAGGTAGGCCTTGGGCCAAGCCATTCTAACACAGAGATCAATACCTGCTGCTGGTGAACACCAATTTCCTAGACATTAAGGTCTATCTTTTATGCACTTATAGTTGTTAAATCCTACGAGCTTGCTCCGCCATTCAATAAGATCATGGCTGATCTGATTGTAGTCTCAATTGCACTTTGCTGTCTGCCCTCATAACCCTTGGCTCTCTTGTCTATCAAAAATCTGTCTAACTCTTGCTTGAATATATTTAATGAAACAGCCTTCATTGCTTTCTAGGGAAGAGAATTCCACATACTAACAACTATTTGAGAGGGGAAAAAAAATCTCATCTCCATCTTAAACAGTAGACCTCTTCTTCTTCAACTGTATTCCCTGGTTCCAGTCTCTCCCACAAGTGGAAACATACTTCCAGTATCTACCCTATCAAATCCTCTCAGGATCTTATAAGTCCGAATCTTCTGGTTGGCGTGCGGGGGCGAACCCTGCTCGCCGACGCGTAAGATGATGCGCGGCGTCGTCGGGCGTGCATCCCAATGTGTCATTCAGGTTTTTGAAAGGATTAACAGAGCTGCCCGTCCAACCTTAAGGTTGGCAGGCAGGCGAAGAGCCCAGACGGCCTTCGCATTTATCCAACTGGGAGAAAATTATCCCCAAATGGTTCAATAAGGTTACCTCTCATTCTTCTAAACTTCAATGGGTACAGGCCAAACCTGCTCATCCTTCACACTCAGTCCTTTCTATGGTTCTGTACTATAGTACATCTATCCACAAAGCCATTGTTGGAGCTGAGAAGCCCAAAGTTAGTAAGTTCATCCGTAGTTTTCAAAAGATTAAGCCTGCATATTAAGTTTGTATTGTAGAGCTGCACCATCTTTATTCAACTTTATTAAAGTTTCTTCTTGAGTTATGTGACATTAAGGCTAAAACTATTTGCTTGCATTAGCCAGTGAAATAAATGGCATAATTGCCTAATTCACCTCACGCCACTAAATCACCATCGCTGCTAACAAAAATATAGAAGTGGACATGATAACAAATTATGTTCATAGATATTACACAGACTAACACACACTAGTGTGTGCTCCAAAATAATTGAAATGGTACAAACACAAAACTGAAAACATGATTTATCATCTCAATTTCTTGAGCTATTACTACCTTGGAACACGTTGTCTGTATTCTCCAAGGTACAATTTACTTTTACTTCAAATGATTGTCAAAGCTCTGCTTTCCCTAATCGGAAGTTTCAACCAGTCATGTGATTGACTGAAATTGATATTGAAATACTCTGTACACAGCAGCTTGTAATCCGCACATCAGTAGAAAATTGGTGCTTTTAGCGGCTGAATGGCACAGCAATAAGGATGCTGCTCTCACAGCTGCAGGTGATTTTGTAGCTGGGCTGTCAAATAGGGTGCCTTACCAGGGCTGGAAAATTCCTTGAACCAACTTGGTAACTTTGTAGGGAACATCTGGAATCTCCAGTCTTTTTATCTTTCTTTCTCTTTTGTGTTGCTACATCAATCCAGTTAATAACCATTCCAACACCCAGCTCCTTCATTGTATACAGATAGCTTTTATTTTTAGAATTAGTTTCTTTTGGTTAAAATCAATACAAAACAATGTTCTGTATTTTGTCGGCTAGTTGAAAGATTACTACTTGCTAAATGGCAACTAATTATGAAAATGCTGAGCGTGAGTTGTCCATGGTAAGTAAAACAAAATTGTTTTACGTTATCATATAGATATTTTGAAAGCTTATTTAACTAGAAGGCCCTTCAACAATTAAGGGGGTATTGTATGTTGCTTTGATATCACCATATACACTTGTTTATTAAAGACAGGAAGTTAACCTGCGAAACGCACACTATCTAATATTTTAATCCTAAAATTAAAAATGTGGTTAACGACTACTGTTCTTTTAAGGCTAAAAAGTCAAAATACTCTGTAGGTGTATGCCAAGGCTAACTAGAAGTGATTTTCACTTTTCTTGTTCACTTAGTTCTATGCTACTTGCAGTTTGGCTCAAATTACAATTCAGTCACTGCACAACAAATAATCAAAGCTGTAATTGATTTCAACTGTGAATTGTGCATGCTTATGTAAAATATATAAAATTATATATATATGTGGTTCTCCCACTGTGTTGTTACAGCCACATGATAGGATGTATGCATTACCTATTTATGTTGTCTTTTTGTCCTTGGTGGTGTCGCTTTGGCCCAACCATGGCTAACAAAAGAAATTAAGGGCAGTATTAGATCCAAAGAAGAGTCGTATAAAGTTGCTAGAAAAAGTAGCAAGCCTAAGGATTGGGAGCAGTTTAGAATTCAGCAAAGGAGCACTAAGAGATTGATTAAAAGGGGAAAAATAGGGTATGAGAGTAAACTTGCAAGGACCATAAAAGAGAACTGTAACAGCATACATTTAAGTATGTAAGAAGAAAAAGATGAGTGACAACAAATCTAGGTCCCTTACAGCCCAAAACAGGAGAACTTATCATGGAAAACAAAGATGTAACAGAGCAATTAAACAACTACTTTAGTTCTGTCTTTACAGAGGAAGACACAAATAACTTCCCAGAAGTATTAGGAAACCAAAGATCTAGTGAGAAGGAGGAGTTGAAGGAAATTAGTATTACTGAAAAAAAGGTGCTGGAGAAATTAATAGGACTAAAAGCCAATTAATCCCCAGGGCCTGATAACCTACATTGCAGGATACTAAAGGAGGTGGCCATGGAAATAATGGACGTGTTGGTTGTCACCTTCGAAAATTCTGTAGATTCTGGAACAGTCCCAGCAGATTGGAGAGTGGCAAATGTAACCCCACTATTTAAAAAAGGAGGGAGGGAAAAAACAGGGAATTACATATTGGTTAGCCTAACATCAGTGGTAGGGAAAATGCTAGAGTTTATTATAAAGGATGTGATAACAGGACACTTAGGGCAGAATTTTTCGCTGTGCGGGTGGGTTTGCGCCCAACCCGCTTGAGCGTAAAATGAAGTGTGATTATGTTAGGCAAGTGTCCCAACGTCATTGCACAGTTGCTCAATATTTCGGTTGCTGGGCACAAACAGGGGTCAGCAGCATGCCCGCCAACAATTAAAAGGCATATTATGGCTACTAACAATGTAATTGAATTAAGTTTTTCACTACCCATCCAACCTTACGGTTGGGGGCAGGCGAAAAGACCTTTGGATTTTTTGCGAAACCTCATGCACGGGTGGGATGAGGTTTCGAT
The DNA here is from genome assembly GCF_017639515.1 of Carcharodon carcharias. Taxonomy (NCBI): domain Eukaryota; kingdom Metazoa; phylum Chordata; class Chondrichthyes; order Lamniformes; family Lamnidae; genus Carcharodon; species Carcharodon carcharias. Next base: position 27,426,857 of record NC_054485.1, read on the forward strand.
CCGTCATTAAAAAAATTCATCCTAATTTCTAACATATGCCTGCTCATGTGACAGGGTCGCATGAAGAAACATGTTTTTTAACATTTTAAAAAATCTATATTTTTAATTTTCAAAACTCTTCATCTCCCTGAAGCAACTGTGCCTTAGGGAGCTTTACCAGCGTGCATTTGCAAACTTGTACACTCACCCTCCCCCACACCCCCCACCCCTCACCCCACCACCCCCCACCACCCCCCCCAACACACCAGCAGCGCTAAGCGCTGAAGCACACATTTCACACTGGACGGGCCTTAATTGGCCTGCCAGCATGAAATTGTGGTCCGGCCCCAATCGCGGGTGGCGGTCGGCTTCCCGACCACTCGCACCCACCCCCACCGAGCCTGCCCGACGAGGGTAAAAGCATTAGAAAATATCAACAGGATTGGACAAAGTCACCATGGATTTATGAGAGGGAAATCATGTTTGACAAACCTTCTGCAGTTTTTTGAGGATGTAACTAGCAGAATAGATAAGGGAGAACCAGTCGATGTGGTGTATTTGGATTTTCAGAAAGCTTTTTGATGAAGTCCCACTTAAGAGGTTAGTGTGAAAAATTAAAACACATGTGATTGGGGATAATATATTAGTATGGATTGAGAATTAGTTAGCAGACAGGAAACAGAGAGCAGGAATAAATGGATCTTTTTCGGAAAGGCAAGTGGTGACTAGTGGGGTACCGCAGGGATCAGTGCCTGGACCTCAACTATTCACAATATTTATCAATGATTTTGGATGAGGGAACCAATTGTAATATTTCCAAGTTTGCTGAAGACACAAAACTAGGTGAGAATGTGACTGATGAGGAGGATGTTAAGAGGCTTCAAGGTGATTTAGACATGTTGAGTAAGTGGTTAAATACATGGCAGATGCAGCGTAATGTGGATAAGTGTGAAGTCATCCACTTTGACAGGAAAAACAGAATGGCAAAGTATTACTTTAATGGTGATAGATTGGGAAATTTTGATGTACAAAGGGACCTGGGTGTCCTTGTACACCAATCACTGAAAGCAAGCATGCAGGTGCAGCGAGCAGTTAAGAAGGCAAATGGTATGCTGGCCTTCATTGCAAGAGGACTTGAGTACAGGAGCAAGGATGTCTTCCTGCAGCTATACAAGGCCTCGGCGAGACCACACCTGGAGTATTGTGTGCAGCTTTGGTCTCTTTACCTAAGAAAGGATATATTTACCATAGAGGGAATGCAGCGAAGGTTCACCAGACTGATTCCTGGGATGGCAGGATTGTTGTATGAGGAGAGATTGGGCTAACTAGGCCTGTATGCATGTAGAATGAGAGGAGATCCCACTGAAATGTATAAAATTCTGATAGGGCTGGACAGGCTGGATGCGGGGATGATATTTCCTCTGGCTGGGGGGGCGTCTAGAACAAGGGGTCACAGTCTCAGGATATGGAGTAGGCCATTTATGGCTGAGATGAGGAGAAACTTCTTCACTCAGAGGGTGGTGAACCTGTGGAATTCTCTACCACAGAAGGCTGTGGCGGCCAAGTCACTGAATATATTTAAGAAGGAAATAGATAGATTTTTAGACTTTAAAGGCATCAAGGGGTATGTGGAGAGAGCAGGGGTACCGCATTGAGGTAGAGGATCAGCCATGATCATATCGAATGGCGGAGCAGGCTCAAAGGGCCAAATGACTCCTGCTTTCATTTTTCTATGTTTTATCATTGTCTCTTTAGGATGCTGTGGTTGTGTCTTTTCTCTGTGTTTCTGTCTATACCATTCTTATGGTGAGGAAGAAGAATGGGTTCATGTCCCTCTGTTCCTTGTTCTTCCTCCTGCCAATCATCATGTTCTTTATTCACTTACTCTTATCATGCTGCCATAGTTCCCTATCTGTTCTGCTTTTCCTGTTTCTCCTAGAGCTGCTTACCTTTCTCTCTTGTTTCTCACAATCCCATGTTTCTTATTTCCCCTTTCTGACTTCTTTGTTACCTGCTCCCTCCCCCTCCACTCCCAATTTTCTACTTCAGCTCTCTGTGCTCTTGTGCAAAAGGTCTTTGCATTCTTTAGGGTTCTCCAAAGAATTCTATGTTGTGGTGTACCTCAGCCTTCTTTGATGTGTAATCAGACAGTCATAGAGCTGAATTCCAGAGGTGAAGTGAGAGTGGCTCCCTTCACATTAAGGCAGCATTTGACCAAGTGTGGCATCAAGGAGCCCTAGTAAAACTGAAGTCAATGGGAAGTTGGAGGGGGGAAGCTCTCCACAAACTTGAGTCATACTTCACACAAGGGAGGATGGTAGTGGTTATTCGAAGCCAATCATCTCAGACCAAGACATCGCTGCAGGAATTCCTCGGCTCAAGCATCTTCAATGTTTTCTCAATGACCTTCTCTCCATCATAAGGTCAGAACTGGGGATGTCTGCTGACGATTGCACAGTATTCAGTTCCATTCAGGATACCTCAGGCAATGAAGCAGTCCGTGGCTGCATGCAGCAGGACCTGAACAATATTCAGACTTCAGCTGATCAGTGGCAAGTTACAAGGGCCAAGCAATAATAATCTCCAACAAGGGAGAATCTAACCACCATTCCTTTGCAATCAGTGGCATTATCATACCCAAATCTCCTTTCATCAACATCCTGGGGTCACCATTGATTAGAAACTTAACTGAATGAGCCACATAAGTACTAAGGCTACAAGGTAGGTCAGAGATTGGGTGTTCTACAATGGTTTACATACCTGCTGACTCTCCAAAACTGCTCCACTATCTAGAAGGCACAAGCCAGGAGTGTGATAGAATACCTTCCATTTGGCTGAATGTGCCCACTTCCAACAACATCCAAAATGCTTATCATATAGGACAAAGCAGTTTGATTGACCTGCATCCCATCTACCACCTTAAACATTCACTCTCTTTGCCATCTACAAGATGCACTGCAGTAACTCACAAAGACTTCTTCAACAGCACCTCCCAACCCGCAATCCCTACCATCTGGAAGGGCAAGGGCGGCAGGAGCAGGGGAAAACCACCACCTGCAAGTTCCCCTCCATACCTACACATCACCCTGACTTGAAAATTTATCACTGCTCCTTCACTGCCGCTGGGTCAAAATCCTGGAACTCCCTCCCTAACAGCACAAAGAGAGTATTCACCACACAGACTGCAGCGGTTCAAAAAAGGCAGCTTACCACTATCTTTCAAGGGCAATTAGGTATGGGCAATAACTATAGGCCATGCCAAAGAGGTTCACGTCTTATGATGAATAAAAAGAGAATTTCCTCATTTATGGAGAATTGTGGCGGTTCATTGTTGCTGGGCCTTTTGTTTCTTGTCACCTCCGGGGTCCTCGTCCTGGTGTGTTCAGTTTGCTAGGTGTTAACTTACAAAAGAACAAATTACACATATAGGCTGGGTTCTGGTCTTTGGTGGTGGAGTTGCAGCAGGGTATTACATCACCGCCTTCAAATCTGTCCCAATGCCAATTCATGGTTGGTGGTCAGATGCACATTGGATTCCTGAAAGAATTTCTGCTGTCAAGAGGGAACTCGCCAGTCTGAGGATGCAAAATTCTGGCAGTGTTGCAATGATGTTGCTGCTGCTGCACAGGAGATTGTGAGGAACTTTAAAAGGGAAGAACCATCCCAAAGATTTTATCAATGCTCCCATTGAAGGCTCCAATCTAGACCTGATGCATTCAGCTGCAAGTGCTGGACCTGAATTGGAAGGAGAAGAGGCCATTACAAGGCTATCTCCTTCTGGTGTGGAAGCCTGAGTCTACCATCACCTTTCTCATGGCAGAATGATATTTTACAAATTAAGAGTTAATTCTACCAGAGTCAGCATTCCTGATGATTTTTTAAATTTCCACCCCTGCTCCGACTATTTTTAAAAGAACATTTTATTCACTGTTTGAGGCTTCAGAATAGCCTATTCCAACCATGAGTAACAAAAATACTGTAGATCCTTTTATTATTGTCATCAAATATACACTTAAAATTGTTAACAAACCATTAATTCTGCCTCCTTTTCTTTATTTTCTTCCTTCATTATTATATACTTTTTGTGTTCCCTTATAAATTAAATCTATATTTTTTATTAGCTTGGCAACTGTTTAAGTATTTAATTCATTTTTCATAGCTTTCCAACTCCAAAGACAAGAAATTCAATTTTAAGATGAATCAGTACGTTTTAACAGATCATTTTATTTTACATCCAATCATGTACCAATTTTATTTTTAAGGGAAGTTACCTGTGAATTTCATCCATCTCTTGGTTTCACTGCCTGAAACACCTTTAGCAGATATGCAAGTCCTAAGAGGAATCTTTAAATCTTTCAAGTCAGGTTCAAAATGGCTTGCAGTCTATTGATCCCAATTGGCATCAGTGTAACTTATCTTCCTTGACTGAATTCAGCTGGTAACACTTGGTGTAATACCACATATTACTGTTGAAGCTAGCTGTGCAAGAGTCCATGAGAAAATGAATGCACAGGATCACAGATGTTTAGTTTTTCAAGAAATGCCAGGACTAGTGGTATATCAATTGATACAAAAACTGGAATTGCATTAAAACTTTAGTATACATCAATAGTCCTTATTTTCAAATGACCTAATGTTCTACAATAATATTTCTTCCTTTTAACCATTCTGAGAATAACATTTTTTCTGATCTTTAAACCAAAAGCAGTGAAACAAAATTGCTGTGTAAATTGCAGTGCAGTTACAATCATTGTCAATAAGTACCCTTAAAATCAGAAATAAATCTTTCAATAACAGGAGTGGAGGAAAAAGCAAAAGTTCAATGCACAATTCTCTCAGTGGGATCAATTGCAGTACTCCCACCGCTTCCCTGTTGAGCTGAACTAATTAAGCACAGACGAGGAACTAAATCTCAGATCCTGATCTGACTTGCTGAAGCATGTGACAGAGAGGAAGGGAAAACTGGATGGTGAGACCCCTCCAAGCAGCCTTCCAGAAGCAGCATTAGAATTGGCATGGAGCTAGGTGTAAGGTGTTTGGCTTTACTTCTGTGCCAAATTAGGTCCCTACCCAAGGGAACTAGTGAAAGGAGAAAAACAGGCATCCTGAGCATAAGCTACTGAATATATCTATATATATCTATATATATATATATATATATATAGATATATATAGATATAAAGGGATGTATTAAACCAAATCTCTGGGATCTGTGTTCAATTCCATTTTAGTGAGAAGAGATGAATTTCTCATCTACAGAGGACTAGGTTATTGTAATTTCACCACTGGTTCCTGGGTTTGTTTATATCTAACTGAGGCAGGATGAAGCCAAGTCTTCTCTGAAGGGAGATTGGGTCATGCAGTATGTAACACCATACCCTCCTCTGACATCCTAATTTAAAGTTTAACCTGGACAGAATGAATAAAGTTTTCTATCTGTCATGAAGCTATTAACGTATATATTATAGGAAAATATTTTTATTTTAAAAGAGGGTTAATCTGTGGGTGTGTCTTAATTGGATTAAAGCCAGCTAGCCTGGGTGTTTTGATGTGTACTAGCTTTGAGATGTAAGAGAGATAGCATGCATTTGCATTTTTTGAATAGAGCATTCAAGAAGTGGGGTAAAACCTGGCACCTAACTAGCAGAGGCCAAGCAATTGGTACTTAGAAAAGGGTTTTATTGTTAGAAGAGGTGGAGTTCACTCAAAGAGCCTGGCAATATGATGAGAATTTACATTCAGTGAGATGTGCTGGATATAACCGATAGCAGGTTTTGTGTGTGCAGGGCAGAAGCAATGTAAGATCAAAGTAGCTGTAAGCCTATAACTGTCTCCACAGGAACCAAAGTGAAAAGAACCTCACTTTGAATTTGTAAGGTGAAAATGCTTTGCCTGGTGTCTGGTTAAGTCTATGGGTGCTTTAATGGAGATTAGTTTGGGAATTTGTTAAAAACTATGATAATAGTAATTTGTAGCCAGTTGTATATATTTAACTTGTGTAAATTAATACAATGTTTCATTGAGTTTAATATAAAACCTCCCAAGAACTGGTGGTCTGATTCCTGAATTTAGAGTTACATCTCAAACATACCACTTAAAAATATAGGATATGACAGTTGTTTAAAGTTTCCCTCTGGGATTGTTAAATAACTCAGCTTTACCAACTACTGAGTCATAATATATATTTCATGTACAGGTTGGTACAATGTTTTAGGATATTGCCCTTCTCTGGGATTTGGATTTTAATTTATTTCTTATACATGGAGTAAAAGTCTTTGTTGCAATTAAGTGAAATTCGTTTGACAAGCTTTAGCCTATTTCCCACAAGCCATGAACCTACTGCACTAACTTGGAAAATGTACTAGTCTAAGTGACTATACATCAAAAGTACTTAGTTGGCTGTAAAGCACTTTGGGACTTCTGGTGGTCATGAAAGGTGCTATAGAAGTGCAAACCTCTATTAGCAAGTGCATTGTAAGAAAGTACAATTCCTCCTTGCAGTAGCATAGTAAGCACATTCTTTTCAGTTTGAACTTGACAATTGCCGAGTTATTGGATTCCAGTTGAACTGGGCCACTTCAAATCAGAATGTGGTAATGATGTCACTGTGTAAAAAATCATTCCAGTCTTTCATTCTTCTCCCTGGTGAATACCAATGCACACAAAACTGAAAAGAGTTATCATTCAGGGCTTGATCAATACGTTCAACATATATCGCTAGAAAACCGTCAGTATACTGGATCCAGCAAACATTAACGACAGTTCCTTTTACAATTGTTCTTCAATCGTTTCACTCACAGTAGTTCTACTAATCTGTAGCATATGGTCCGCTCAATTGTTTTGTTGATTTCTTTTCTCCATTTCTTGTCATTAGTCTTCTGTTAATCCAACAACCATCTGTCCTTGGCAAACAATAGGGCTGGACCTTGCTCATATGGAACCTGTACAATTGCCAGACTGAAACTATTTCCCACTGTTTGCCATTCACATCTGTTGAACAGCTGAAAAAATTGCAAGGATCTTTGTGTCTGAGGCAGGATGCAATGTCGCTGGAAACTTAGTCTGACCAAACATTCTAGTCTGCACTTAAACCTACAGACATAAAGATATTTTAAAAAACATTTTGCCTAATGCCTGTGAAAATTAGTCCGAGTGTTAGTAAAATTGAAAACATTTATTGCCAAGAGTATATCAACTTTGAATTGCTGAAGGTTAAATGATCAATATTCCTTTCTACAATCTGCTTTGGAGATATTTAAGAACTATCATGAGTGATATTGACAATCCACCTGTTTGCACTTGTCTGTCATTTATAGAAATTCTAGAATTACAAATGAATCTGGTAGAATCTTCATATCAAAGATAAATATAACAGCTTCACTTTAATCAGCTGAAGAGATACATTCTTGAATATCTATCCTTGTGTCTGTGATATTTAGCATTCAAATTGGTAAATCCTAAATGATAAATACTGATTGGGCAACAACCATTAGGATGCCCAGACAAACACAGTGTTAGCATTGCACCAATCCTAAAAGCCTTTTTAATTTGATAACTCTGTGGTAATTCAACTTTCAGATTTGGCCTCCCATTCTTTCATTGATTTTTTAAAAATTCATTCACGGGATGTGGGCTTCGCTGGCTGGGCCAGCACTTATTGTCCATACCTAATTGCCCTTGAGAAGGTGATGGTGAGCTGCCTTCTTGAACTGCTGCAGTCCATGTAGTATAGGTACACTCACAGTGCTGGTAGGAAGGGAGTTCCAGGATTTTGATCCAGCAACAGTGAGGGAACAGTGATACATTTCCAAGTCAGGGTGGTGAGTGGTTTGGAGGGGAACTTCCAGGCGGTAGTATTCCCATCTGTCTGCTGCCCTTTTCCTTCTAGATGGTAGTGATCATGACTTTGGAAGATGCTGTCTAAGGAGTCTTGGTCAATTACTGCAGTGCATCTTGTAGATGGTACACACTGCTGCTACTGTGCGTTGGTGGTGGAGGGAGTGAATGTTTGTGGATGGGGTGCCAATCAAGTGGGCTGCTTTGTCCTGGATGCAGTCAAGTTTCTTGAGTGTTGTGGGAGTTGCACTCCACCGTTTCTTGATATCCTGTGGAGTGAATCGAATTGGCTGAAGACTGGCATCTGTGATGCTGGGGACCTCGGAGGATGCCGAGATGGAGCATCCACTCAGCACTTCTGGCTGAAGATTGTTGCAAATGCTTCAGCCTTATCTTTTGCACTGATGTGCTGGGCTCCCCTATCATTGAGGATGGGGATATTTGTGGAACCTCCTCCTCCAGTGAGTTGTTTAGTTGTCCACCACCATTCACAACTGGATGTGGCAGGACTGCAGAGCTTAGATCTGATCTGTTGGTTGTGGGATCACTTAGCTTTGTTTATCATTTTCTGCTTATGCTCTTTGGCACGCAAGTAGTCCTATGTTATAGCTTCACCAGGTTAACACCTCATTTTTAGGTATGCCCTTCTGCACCCTTCATTGAATCAGGGTTGATCCCCAGCTTGTTGATAATGGGAGAGTGGGGGATATGCCGGGCCATAAGGTTACAGATAGTGTCTGAGTACAATTCTGCTGCTGCTCATGGCCCACAGAGCCTCATGGATGCCCAGTCTTGAGTTGCTAGATCTGTTCGAAATCTATCCCATTTACCACGGTGGTAGTGTTAGCCAACACAATGGAGGGTATCGTTAATGTAAAGATGGGACTTCGTCTCCACAATGACTGCACGGTGGTCACTCCTACCATTACTGTCATGGACAGATGCATCTGCAGCAGGCAGGTTGGTGAGGATGAGGTCAGGTATGCTTTTCCCTCTTGTTGATTCCCTCACCACCTGCCACTTCACCGTTTTTGATGCCTTGTGGTTTAGTAGGGAATTCCAGGATTTTAATCCAGTGACAATGAAGGATGGAGAGTGATAGTGACTCCAAGCAGAAGAACTTAACCAAAGAAGCAAAATTACTACTAAAAATTGGATGTTCATTGACTGGCATAAAACAGCTTTTCCGACCAATCAGATACCTGGAATATGAATACACTGAAATGACCTTATCATAATAGTAACTTAATTGCTCCACCTTAGAAGTATCTTCTCTGGCATAAATTTGTATGTGTTATTACAAAAATGATTTTAACCAACAAATCATATTTGACTTAATTTACTTCTGAACAAACGCAGCAAAGAAAGCTTTCTTAACAACATGTTTCCCATTGAATATACTGATTGTGCAGCTAGTTTTGTGTAATAGTTACCACTGTCACAGTCACTAGGGTGTAAAGGTTATTAGTGTCCGAGCTACTTGTCGTAATAGTCACTACTGTTACATTCACTTATGTTTAATGTTCACTACTGTCACAGAAGAATGGGATCTGTGAATGGAAGAAAATATGACCCTAAGTATGATAACAGATGGGCAGAAGTGAATTTATTCTTTCTTAAGAAAAGACAGTTACAAGGCAACATGGGATTTTGAATTGTTGGTATAATGATGTCAAATCAAGCAAACAAAAATGGAGACCACAGAAATAGAGAAATAGTAAAACAAAACTGACAAGTGAATATTGATTAGAATGAAACTGCCTCCTTGATGCTGCAAACATTTTGAATAGATTTCTATCTAAGCTCAATGCCAAGTAACACCTTGATAAGCTCACTGAGTGTTTGGACAAGAGTGGCACTCAAGGTTATAAAGAATTCCAGGAGTTTCTTTGCTACCTTTATTCAGACTAACTTCGATTACAAGGTGTAGACAATTGCTTTCACGACCATATAGACTCTTTCATCAGAAAAGAAAGTCTTAATAACCTTTTCAAAGAATTGACTGTATTACCTTGCCACTAAAGCAGCTGCAATTTCTTTAAGAATAAATAAGATAATCAAGTGTATCAACAACAAATTGTATTTATATAGCACCTTTAACATAAAAAGAAGGCCCAAGGCATCTTACAGGAGCATTATGAAACAAAACGTGAAACAAGCAACTTAAGGACATATTAGGTCAGATAGCTAAAAATTTGGTCAAAGAAGTGGGTTTTAAGAAGTGCCTTAAAGGACTCATTACTCAGCAACGTCACCAGGGAGGCAGTGGGTGCTGCCAGTACTACACCCACCTGAGACCCATGATTGCCAAGGGACCCAGTCCGAAGGTGAGGAAAGGGGGTCCCAAGGTGGGAGGAGAGTAGCTCTCAGCGGCCACTCCCCCTTCCCAATGCTGGGTCCCTCAATCGGGCACTGAGTGTATTTGAATAAGGGACCCCCACCCTGAGAACCTGCAAGCAACCCTGACAGGGCTTGCATTTTTTTGGGCTTCCCACATTGTGAACCTCCGTCCCACTCCTTTTTGAGAACCAGTGGCAGCAGGATGAGGCCCTTAAGTGGGCATTAATTTCCTACTTAAGGGCCTCAATTGGCAGTAAGGCCTTCTCTCCACAAATTAATCGGGGCAAAGGCGGGAAGGTGGTGGGATCCCCACCTGTCACCCTCACATCCAATTAAATGCCCCCACCACCAAACTCAACATGGGAGAGGGCATTAAATTCTGCCCAAGGCTATTATAGTTTTAACTCTATTTGGAATATGGGCATCTATCTTTGGAATACAGCTGCTTGTGGTAAACTGATGTAGGGTCTAAAGTCAGATTGCTATTTTGAATTTACTGCTTCATTGTCCTTATGATTAAAAGAGAAGGTTTGTACAGATTTATCTTCCTGGAAATTTTATCTTTGCTTATTTAGTGGACAATTGGCTTCTACTTCAAAATATAGAGGGATTCATTAATTTATTTTTCTCCATGGCAAAGGGTGGTGGCGAACTGACTCTTCACTTGGAGGTCTGTACCTCCAGGACCTTGTAGCTTTAAATTAGAAGGTTGAATTTTGACTTAAGATAATTTGGATGTCAGTCCAATCCGTCCGATAAGACAGACACCTGCATCAGTGTTGAGTTTAAATTCCGTTCTGTAGCCTTGGACTTTCAATTCCACAGACAGAGAACTTTGATCTCAGATTGAAAGGGTATATCTCCTATTTCTTGGATATTAAACTGGCTGGGAACATGTCATAATTTTCTTACCCTGAAAATGGTTCTTGATTTTCAAAACTGTTTAAAATGACCAGTCCTGCCAGAGAAAGCATTCAGCTCCCCAAAATGGGCAATCTTCATGGTGGTGTTGTCTGTTACTGCCTCATCTGGAGCATCTGACTGCAGATTGAAGAGTTCTCTACCCGCACCTCACTGGTTTTGGCAGGCTTTCTCGTGGGTTTCTCTGGCAGAAAAATCTTGGGCCGATGTACTGAATTGACCCCTCCTAAGCCTCGGCATTGCCTTGAAATACACTCTGATTTTGGTGTCTCAACTCAGCCTACCTGGGCATCTGTTCAGCCTTCTCTAGGGTCAGATCCTCTTTCAATTGTAATAAGTCAGACAGTGCATTGTCGAGGATGGCGACTACAATGTGGTCTCTAAAAAATTCTTGTTTTAAAGCTCCATAGATCATGAATGAAGGAATTTATGGACTCCCCTGACATTTATGTTCTCTGGTTAAATTTTGCTATATCCATTACCAAATTCTTTTTGGGCTGAACTGGTTCTCAAATGCCTCTATCACCTCATCGTATGATGTTGAGGCTTTCCTCAGTGACTTGCTGCACAAGGACATCATCAGCTATGGCTCCCACAGCATATAAAACGGTATTGACCTGATGTTTCTGAGGTTTCCCTTGTAATCCTGAAGCTTCTTTGTACCTTTTCAACCATCTCTTCCAGATGTCCCATCGTGGTCCTTGCTCTGGATCTTTGATGTGTTGGAAAGGCTGTAGAAGGGGTAGCAGCTGCCTGGTGGTTAGCGGAATAGTGTGTCTTTCACTGTCCCTCACCATGGTATTTATGGGCCTGATTTCCATCACTGCCATCAAGTTGATTTTCTTTGTTCACTAGGGTTGCTAATCTGTGGCCACAGTTTGATAGACTGTGGTCTCCAGTGCTGCCATCATGTTTCAATGTCTTTTTGATGTTCTGCCAAGCATAGTGAGGTTTTTCTAATACAAACAAAAACTAAAATAGCTGGAAAAACTCAGCAGGTCTGACAGCATCTATGGAGAGGAAGACAGAGTTAATGTTTCGAGTCCGTATGAAGAGTCATACGGACTCGAAACGTTAACTTTGTCTTCCTCTCCACAGATGCTGTCAGACCTGCTGAGTTTCTCCAGCTATTTTTGTTTTTGTTACAGATTTCCAGCATCCGCAGTATTTTGCTTTTATCTGAGGTTTTTCTAATATCATGCTTTCTAATCTTATCGAACCTTGATGAGGCTTTGCTTCCCTTTGACAGACTAGAGATAGTCAGTATAGTTTAACTTCAAACCTTTTATTAAGAACTATTTACAAAGACTTCATGGTAAGCACATAGTAATCGGGTACAAACTATTCTGCATCTATCTGTCTTGGAGCCTCTCAGTCATCTGACTACTGACGTCAGTTACATTACTAATATCGTCATGGTCTCAGTAACATATCCATTCACACATTTCTCAACAATTAATTGTGTAAGGACCCCTTTAAGGACATGATTGTTGTTAATTACTGCCAACTTTTGGTACTGAGATTAACTATTACAAGTGTGGAGCCTCATTCCTTCAGGTATTAATTGTTGGAGATATCAAAATTGTAAATTTTGTATTTTTATGTACAGTCTCTTTTTCTCTCCTTACTTAATGCAATCTTTCTTACCCTCTTCATTTCTCTTTCTTTACTTGATTTGACAGAATTGATCCATTCTAATGTACACGTCCTTCTCAGTCTGTGCAATTAGCAGCATGATCTTTGAATCTTATTGCACACCCAGGTTTATTCAGGTCTCAGATGCCCGGTTCCCTATGCTGCGACATTATCAGCTTACACTTCTAGCAACTTTGTGGGCAAAGTTGTTTTGAGGTGCAGGGCAAGTCTAATTAATGGTAGAGACTGTTAGAAGCTCTGCCAGTGCAAAATCTGGTACACAATAATTTTTACTGATGCTAAAGTTGATACTTCCATTTTAAACATCCTACATAATCATTGTAGCTAGCTTGCAAGAATCATACATAGCTTACAAATGTTAAAGTTACTCACAGTTATATCATAATAAACGATACTGAATTTCATTTGTAACTCACAGCAATTTCACTTTTGCTACAACATTAGAGAAAAATTACAGACCTCAATTATGCAAGCTTTTTTTTAAACAGGGTAAAAATGAATTCTATTTTAAACATGTGGAGTTACCATATGCTTAATTCAAAAAATGTTACATGTTGGCTAATTCTAACGTTAACCTTTTTCAAGGTGACTATTCCTTTTAATTCATTCATGGGATGTGGACATCACTGGCTAGGCCAGTATTTAATGCCCAACCATAATTGCCCTTGAGAAGGTGGTGATGAGCTGCCTTCTTGAACTGCTGCAGTCCATGTGCTGTAGGTACACTCACAATGCTGTTAAAGGAGTGAGTTCCAGGATTTTGACCCAGCGACAATGAAGGAATGGCGATATATTTCCAAGTCAGGATGGTGTGTGGCTTGGAGGGGAACTTCCAGTTGGTGGTGTTCCCATGTGTCTGCTGCCCTTGTCCTTCTAGATGGTAATTGTCGTGGGCTGGAAGGTGCTGTTTAAGGAGACCTGTTGGGTTCCTGCCGTGCATCTTGCAAATGGTACATACTGTGCCACTGTGCACCAGTGGTGGAGGGAGTGAATGTTTGTGGTTGTGGTGCCAGTCAAGCAGGGGCTTTGTCCTGGATGCTGTCAAGCTTCTTGAGTATTGTTGGAGCTACATACATCCAAGCAGGTGAAGAGTATTCCATCATACTCTTGAATTGTGCCTTATAGATAATTGACAGGCTTTTGCGAGTCAGGAGGTGAGTTACTTGCTGCAGGATTCCTAGCCTTTGACCTGCTCTTGTAGCCATAGTATTCATATGGCTAGTCCAGTTCAGTGTCTGGTCAACGGTAACCCCAGGATGTTGATAGTTGGGGATTCAGCAATGGTAATGCCATTGAATGTCAAGGGGTGATGGTTAGATTCTCTCTTGTTGGAGGTGGTCATTGTCTGGCACTTGTGTTGTGTGAATGTTTCTTGCCAGTTGTCAGCCCAAACCTGGATACTGTCCAAGTCTTGCTGCATTTGGACATGGACTGGTTCAGTATCTGAGGAGTCCCGAATGGCGTTGAGCATCAACGAACATCCCCACTTCTGACCTTATGATGGAAGGAAGGTCATTGATGAAGCAGCTGAAGATGGTTGGGCCAAGGACATTACCCTGAGGAACTCCTGCAGTGATGTCCTGGAACTGAAATGATTGACCTCCAATAACCACAGCCGTCTTCCTTTGTACTTGGTGTGACTCCAACCAGTAAAGACTTTTCCCCCTGATTCTCATTGATTCCATTTTGCTAGGGGTCCTTGATGTCACACTTGCTCAAATGCTGCCTTGATGTCACTCTTAGTGGCAATGTAATTAAATCACAACTCACAGCTTCCTAAAGTATGTTTATCACAAAATAACTATTTCACTGTAGATTTTAATCATGGAAAAGTGTAGACTGTTTTAAAGTAAACCATTCCAACACAATTCATTGAAAAAGGCAATTGGTTGATTCCTATCTGCAGTTATTGTTCCTTCATAAGCATTCCATCAGTCTCCAGTCTCTTGGATGGTAAGAAGATGTGACTATTTACTGGGCGACTTTGGTTTTGTTTGAGTTGCAGTGATACTAATATTACCGAAGTCTGCCCCCGAGCCTTCCAATTTAGTTGAGAGGAAAAACAGTTTGGTCAGGCAGGATGCAGCGATTTTAATGTTATGTCAACTTTATTTTTTCCTACGGCTACTTTTTTTTTTTTACAGTGGTCAGTCTGTAGTTGTCAGGTGTATTCTATGGTATTCACAATGAAACTGGGAATTGCATTTTTCACATTCTGGAGGGTTAACATCTGTTCCAGACAATTTGGAGTTGATCTATTTTTTTAAACAACTGCTGCACAGATCATTAAAAAAAGGTGCACTTCATTTTCTATATGAACTGCTGATAGAGGAAAGAAATTAGAGCAAATAGAAACCAAAAGGCAAGAGGTCTGGATTTAGAAATGCAACAAGGAATATTAAAGAAGTGCAGAACCATAAATAATCATTTCTTTTCTAGTTATCTGAGAAGCAAACAATGTTTCCATAGAAATAGATAAGAGCTTTTCCGAAAACCATGCAGCCAGATCTCTGTGGAATGCTGCAGAAGCCTGGTTTCTAAATACTAACAGTCAACAGAATGTTAATTACTTAAAAATCAAATAGCAAGAATTACGTGGAATGTCTCAGTTCACCAACTGGGATTCAGCGTTCACCTCTGATCATTAACTACATCTGCTTACCAGATTTCAAAAGTATCTATTTTCCTTCTCACCACTATCCTTGTTCATGTCGACTCTGTTGGTTGAGATACTTAATTGATTTAAGTGATTATAAGAATAAGAATAGTATTTGGCTGTCACATGGAGATACTTTGGAAGCCAGTCCAACCTGTTTGATAAGACTGCCATTTGATTAAAAACTGTTTTGGTAAGAGTGTAAGGTTAATTTGAAACTGAATTAAGCTCTTGTAATTCCAGCCTAGCTATTAAGAGTAAGAGCCCCATTGTCTCTAGCCAGTTACAATCAACATACCTCGAAAGCTGCAGCTTCTAATTTGGGTCATGTTTATAGCTGCCATGATTTAAAACAAATGAGGTATCACAATGCAGATTTATTGAATGTAACAATGGGCTAGAGATAATATTCTCTTAGTACAAACTCTGTTCCTGAGTCACTGAGTCCATCCCACTCTGAACTAGACTGTTCACAACCTTAGTGTCACGTTTGACTCAGAGATGAGCTTCTGATCACAAATCTGAATCATGACTAAGATCAATTATTTTCACCTCCATAACATTGTCTGACTCTGCCCTAACTCCATCTGCTGCTGAAACCCTCATTCATGTATTTGTTATCTTTAGATTTGACTATTCCAACACACTCCTGGCTGGCCTCCCATGTTCTACCCTCTGTAAACTTGTGTCCATCCATAACCCTTCTAACTCTGTCCAAGTCCCATACACCCATCCCCCTGTCCTTGCTGACCTACATTGGCTCCTGGTTAAGAATCACTCCTATTTTAATATTCTTATCCTTTTTGTCAAATCCCCCCTGGCTTGCCTATCTCTGCAATCTCCCCCAGCTCCAAGCTTCAAATATCTGCACTGCTCTAGTTCTGGCCATTTGAACATCCCCGATTTTAATCAATTTAGCTGACAAAACCATCGCTCTGGAACCCCCTCCCTTTAAGCTCTTCATCTCTCTACATTTCTTTCCTCCTTTACTGTGCTCCTTAAGACCTCCTAATTTGATCAAGCAGAAAAGAGAGCACTCGCAGCTGCATATTTTACTTTTTAGCAATGTTACAATCCCCATGGAGAAACTAAACCAAAATAATTACAGTTAATGAATGACCCTTTACTTTCTGCACATACATAAACGACTTTCCCAAAAAGTTAAAAAAGTGTATGGCTATATGCAAATGACCACGACAGGGAAACTCAAGATCATATGATTTCACAGCAAGATGATATTCTGGAATTGCAGCCGTAGCAGGACCAATGGGAGATGGCATTCAATGTCAAAACATACTATATCATGTGCATTACAAATGAAAAGGAACCAATAGCAGATAGTTTTAAGTCTGTAATCAAATTCTCCAAGTAGATCCACAGCCATATCCAGGGGTTCATCTTAAAAACAATCTTCAATGGGGATTCCACTTTCAGCAAATAACATCCAAAGCAAACAGGATCCTCAGATTTCTGAGGGGGAGTCTTTGGAATTGCAACAAAAGTATCAAAGTTATAACTTACCAAACATTTGTTTGCCCAATCCTGGTGCATGCAAGTTGTGTTTCGGATCCTTATAGGGCAAGAGATATTAATAAGATTCAAGCGATCCAAAGACATGGGACAAGATTCTGCATGAATCAGTATGGGAAATACACCAGTGTCACACCCTTGATCAAGATTTGGAATAGGAGGGACGAAAGTAGACTGACCATGTTCTATAAAATATGGAATGACCTGGTGGGAATTGACAAAACAAATACCTGGTGCCCTTGACAATGACAAAACACAAGGTAGCCATTCACACAAACTACAAAGACTACTTCTTTCCAAGACAATGTATCAGCAATCTTTCTTCTGTAGGCAATCCCATAGTGGAACAAGTTGCCAAAGGAAATAGTCATAGCCCCATCACTTGAAATCTTCAAGACCCATCTCTGGATTATTTCCATTTCTAAGTCTTATTATCAGGACTACCATTATCAGCAGGTCATGCCTAGTTTAACTAGTGCTAACCATATAAATGTTCACAGAATACAGATGTTAGTCTGTGTTGCTGACACAACAAAGCAGAAGCAGAAGAACCAAACCCCAAAATGAAGAAATTACCAACAAGGTTTCACTTTTTGTAACTTTTACTTCAACTCAAATCAGAACCAGAATAAACTAAACATGAATTAACAAGATGATACTACAAATAAAAAGATAACTTCCGCTTTAAATGGAGACAGCAAAGATACATCTGACACAACCGCAAGCACCTGTATCATTCGCCACACACCTGGCACCATGTGCAGTTCTAGAGTTCTCTAACTCAGTACCAGATAGGTAGGATCTCTCACTTTCCCAGTGAAGTCTCATTCATCGGCACCATATTCCATCTGAAGTTCCTGGGTATGGTTCTATACGAACCCTCCGTCACTCAGGTCATATCAGTCTTGATGGCATAACTTTTAAGAGTTCCTTTTCAACTGACCAACCAACAATATCCAATCACGATCTGGGCCTCTGACACAAACTCAGCTTTTTCGCATGTCTGAGTTATTCACTTCACTTTCAAGAATCTGTCCTTTTTAGTTTGTTCATATATCACTTCCCCAAGAGATCCTGGAATTCTATTTTTCTTGTTACAGCCAAACAAAAAACTAACCTTTTCATAGAGAGCTTTGTTTATTTCTCCTCACATGAATTCTACATTCCTCTTTCTGTCTGCCTACTCTTTCTTCATGTCTGCATCGATGTCCTGATTGTTTCTTGCCTCTAACTCTCCTTTGTGTCTGCAGCTCATCTTTTTCTATCATCTCTGTGACCCCTGTTGCAGAACATCTATGTGTCTGCTGGCCACATGGCTTCTGTCTTAACCTCCTTCCCATTGGTACTGCTTCAAGGGTCACAAGGCCACATGGACCAATATTTACTATTATGCAGGAAAGGTACAATTGATGCAAACTCTTAAAGTCCTTTTCAAACATGTTTAAAAACAATTTCACATTCCCCAAACATTTTAAAGTAGTCACAAATTTTCTTTTGTGTCACTGCTTCTGGGTCAAAAGTCAGTACATAACACTGCTGTGAAGTGCTTAAACGATACTATATAAATGTAAGTTCCTTCACCAATACGAAAACAATTTCACAGAAAATTACAATGGTGATGAAGTATCTGATTTGACTAACTTGTTTAGATTATCTGAAAAGCAACGTTTTCATGTTGGATTATGTAGAGTGTGTTCTGATTTAGACACAATTGTACTTGCTCAGAATATCAAATTCTGTTTGGGCTGAAGGAGTCTATTTAGTCTCAATACACATGGAAGAAAACAAGTGAAAAAGCGAAGATTCAGAAAACCACAAGTATAATAAATGTTTCTGAGTTGAGGGGGAAGCGTTGTGACATGAAGGACAACTGAAAAAGCATATTTGGGGGCAAAAATGTTTTCCTGATGTCATGCCAAATATTTTAAGGGTCAGAAGAAGCACAAGTATGGTCAGGAACAGCTGGTTAGGGTTATGAAGAGGCTTGTCTAAAGGTAGAGTTAAGTTGGAAAGAAAATTATTATGGCTGAATAAGAGAGTTCATTCGATATCAGGGAGGACTTAACATTAAGATGCTTTGCTTCCCTTAAATGTGGTGTCACTATTTTCAAGGAATATAAACCTTCATCTAAAGCAATAATTGGGTACATTTAGCTATAGTGAATTCACCTCTATATACTCACATATTTTAAGTCTATTTTTCTTCAGTCGGTATACAGCCTCGAGATCATAGCCACACAGTTTATTTCAAAATTTTACCGCAATGTGTGTGTGGTCTGAGTACATATGGCGGTTGGATGTGGAGTTCTAATTATTACCAACAAAATATGAAGACAGGATGTTTAATAATTCTGTGGCTAACCATTTATTATTAGTTAATGCTTTTCTTCTGTACAGCACTATGCAATCAGTTGGTTGTCAGCTCTATCAATATTTCCACAGGGAAATATGTGGAATAGTACATTAATTTTCACAAATTATCTGAACTCGATGTTTATTATTCTATAGCCCCAAAGTTATGAGGCTCCACTTGTTGTTCAGACCCTCACTAACGCCAAACAGGACTTACAAAATCAAGCCTTTATGGGTTTGAAGTTTATTTTTCTGTAATGAATATTTCATGAGTGGAGCAAAATAGAATTATTACATCTATGATAAATATTAAAGCACAGTTGTGTGCACATGGCCTTTGTTGAGCCAACATGATGTCTTCAAATCACCTGCTCATATATAAGATAACGAGTGTGTTTAATATTAAAGAGTGAAGTTTTTATTGGATTATAGAACTTCCATTATCTAACAAGGTGAAGGGACACCCACCAACCTCCACCACTCCTCAAGTAGATAATGGAAATTGTTTACCTGCAACAATAGCTTACCAACCAAGGCAGGGTTGCTCCGTTGGCCAAATGGCTAACATGTGCATTAAAATATCCCCAACAGCCAGAGGTTCAATGGTTCAATCCACAATCTGGCTGAGGTAGACTTTGGGTCTGCCTCCTCATCCTACCCAGCAGTAAAATCATGACATAAGCTTTCAGTGACCTTTGAATAATCAAGGATAACATCTGGAGAGGGAGAAGAACAGCATACCAAAGTGGTTAAAATGTAGAAAAATAAATTTAAAAGAAAAGACCTACATTATTACTTCTTCCACAATCGAGATGTGAACTTACCTGGAATTGGTTGAGAAACTAAGTTGGGCTTTCCAAGCTTTGATTAATTAAACTGAAATTTAAACATCTTTTCATCTAAAAGACACAAACACTTGAGACAAAGAGTTTTAAAAAAAAATTACTGATCAATGTTAACTAGGAATGAATTGCAAAGCTGTAATTGATGACAAAAAATGCATTTAAAGGGAGGTCATGCAGTGTTATACAGACTTTTTAAGAGGGAAAACAAATTCATATGTATTGCTTTATTGAAATTGAGATGAAAACTATTTCAGCTTTTTAAAGAATAATTATTTATTTGTGCAGATTTTTAATTTCAGCGATGTTTGGTTATGTGTAATGTCAAGAACCAAATGGTGAGAGGCTGGATTTTAAATGGCCTCTGATAGAAAAATGACAGACTCTCCATGATTAGGGTTATTCATGGTTTTGTTGAACTAAAAGATCTAAATATATTCTCTCAAAGGACCAGGCTAGTTCCCAAGTTGCTCGATTAAAGAAAGATTGAGATTGCTTAGATTCTTTCTCAATAATGTTCATATGAATTTGGATCAATGGGCAAGAGTTCATGTGTGGCCTGTGCTGAACTCTAAAAAGCCTGGGAAATAAAACAACTTGCTTCCTCAAATATGCTTCTTTAAATACAAGTCTATAAATCATTCCACTGCCAGCTCTCCAGCACCATATTTTTTAAGACTGGCAGTAATAATGATGAAAACTGGAATACATGTGGAAAAATTGCTATCGTCATTGATTTTAATGTGGGACTGAGGTATACCTTCTGTTCTTGGTGAGGGTAACAGTGGAGCAGTGCAAAAGTCTCAGGAAAATGTGTAGTTGCAAAATTAATGGTGTAAGTCATTTTCTCCATAATTTCCTCTTTTGCACTGTTCAACGGTTCTTAAGCTGTAGATGTGCTCTTACAATGACATATGTCCCCAGGAAAATCTAAACCATTCTGTTTCTTTCTTGACCAATATTAGCCCGTTTAGATTTGTTTGAATTGGACAAATCAAGTGCATTTTATGGACACCTTAACCTCAATCTTCTCCAACCTTGCATGACATGCCCTGTGGACCTGCATTGATGAGGATGGCCACTGAAATAGAACTGGCAAAGTAAAGGTCGGTGTTTACTCAGCAAGATTGCTGGAGCTCTGTGCAAACTTCTCAACTCCAGCATTCTTCGCTTGATGGCAGAAATTTCAACCAAGTCCTAACCTCTAAAATTTCCTTTTTTAAATGTCTTTGCCTAGATATTCCTTCCCCACCTTTTAAGAGCCTTTTGTTATTGATTGTGCTGTTGGTCAACTCTTTTGCTACTTACACACTTGTTTCATCTGTTTTCCTCCACCTAAAGCTCCTTTGGACACTTTACTGTGTTGAAATTGTGGGTGGAATTGTCCCAGGTTTGCACTAATCACGGTTGTGGGCGGGAAAAAGAATGTTTTACCTGCCAGCCGCTATGGCGGCTTTTTACGCCGGATCATCCCAATCTCACCTCATTAATCATGCATTCCTGGGAAACAAGTCGTTTCGATGGCGGGCGAGCTCTCATTTGCCTGCCACACCATCACCTCGCTGCTTTCTCATTCCAGGCATCATATTTAAAGTGTAGCCGTGCGCACACCTCGCAATGCTTCCAGCCCAGGACGGCTGCACAGAAGACATGGCCCTGAAAGGCAAGAAGACTGTAGCCCCCCGATTCACTGGTGCATCCCTCAAGCACCTTTTGGACACCATGGAGGTCTGCCATGACGTCCTCTATCCCCGCTCTGGGTTAAGGCCAGCAAACAAGGTCACCAATCCAGCATGGGGGGGGGTGGTGGCAGCAGTGGTCAGTGCCAACGCCTTGCAAAAGAGAACAGCCACCAGTGCCACAAGAGGATGAATGGTCTCATCTGTTTCGCCAGGGTAAGCCACTTTTCTCATCACTCTCAACTCACACATTCATAAACCCATTACACATCCACAGGGATCCCACACCTCAAGGGACAACACCACTAACTCTCATACACCCTCTCACATCTCCATCAGGCTCATATCATCTGGAGCTCGCATTCTTATCCTGTCCATGGCTCCACTCACCACACAAACATTCCATACTGCGCCATGTGTCCTGCTCACACTCTCTCCATCTGTTTTCATGCAGGAGAAGCTGGCTCACAACAGCAGGGAGAGGTCCCAGACCAGGGGTGGAGTGGCCCACATTAGGCCCCTCACCCACTTTGAGGAACGTGATGAGGATGTGAACCTTGCCTGTAGCGACAGTGAGGTCGGCAATGAACACCCACCTAAGGATCCTGCACCACATCATCCCTCTCTCAATGCAGCTGTGAATGCTCTCTCTCCTGCTTTTGACTCTGCTGCCATGCACTAGCTATCTCTGTTTTGGTTCACAGGGAGTTCTACCAAGCCCTCAGACAGCCAGTCCCTCAGCTCCATCCACATCCTCTCCTCAAGTGAAGAGGACACCTCCTCCATTGAAAAGCTGGAAATAAGCAGCCAGGAAAACCTGTCACAGTGCTTACCCACACCCTCCACCAGCACAGGTACACACAGCTTGGTGGGACCTAGATCTAAAGCAGTCAGATTGAGTTCGTAATCTGGTGGTCACCACACGGACATGTTTCTGCAGCAGGATGAGGCAGGTTCAGCTGAGCTCCCCAGCACTTGGAGGACTGCTGGGGAAGAGGCATCTGTGAAGTCCGAGCCGGATGATGAACCTCTGGATTTGGCCTTCCAACTCACCGTGGAGAGTCAGCAGAAAGCAGGTGAACGTTGAGCCCTCAACAGAGTGGCACGTGAGTCGGAGGAGTGCGTCCACCTGCTCACTGTAGAAGTGGTTCCCACATGTCCATGTATGGAGGTCTCCAGGTTCGGTATAACACGGAGATGCATGCAGACCTGCACTCCATTGTGGTAGCCATAGGTGAGTTCCTGTGATGGCAATATGAGGGGGAAATGGGGCACCTTGACATCCCTCCAGGTGTTCTTTCCCCTCAAGGAGTCAGGCTGGGGCCCTCAGGCATCTGAAGGGAAGCGGAGCAGCAGCTGGACACCCCTGGGTCATCCACTGAGGAATCTCAGAGGCTGTCCTCTCCCTCCGAGTTCCCTTTGCCTGTGACCCCCCTCAACCTCATCCTCTGTCATCGCAGGAGGACAGCTGGCCCACAGGAGGACAGCCAAAGCAAGCCCTAGGGCATTGGGTCTCCAGGGTACCCATGCCAAAGTCATCAGAGATAACAGGGCCAACCATTTGCACAGGCTGTCTCCACTCCTGCTGCAGATGTCAGAGCAGCTCCTAGAAGTGTAAGGCCTAGAAAAGTTAAGAAATTCTGTGCACGGTTGTTTGCATGGGTGAGCACATTTTGTCACTTTATAATCTGAAAATATATTCACTTTCACTGAATAATGTGTAATGGTGCCTTTCAGCTTCATTTACAGGCTTTACACGCACCTGCACCTCCCCCACACTGGCAATTCAGCTACATGCAGCTGGCCCGGGAGTGATTATCGAGGGAGAAGTGTGTTTGTGGCAGGGCATTTCGGAGCCTTGTGCAAGCACTCTCCCACCCACGCGGATCCTTCTCATATGACTCTCATCTCAATGTCCTGGGCTTTTTCAATGCTGCCTGCTGGGGTTCTCTTTCATTTGTCCACCTGAGCTGAGCTGCATCTCCATCCACCCACTGAGCTGCATCTCCATCCACCCACTGATCACACTCCCATGGAGCACCTGTTCCTGCCCTTTGAAGTCTCCTTTCACTTTCGGATTTTCAAACATGGTGCATTTAACACTGTTCTTCAGTTCCCCTGTCCCTTCCCCTCCCCCAGTCCTTTCCTCCATCACTGTCAAACCCGCAGCATCACCTTCCACTTCCCCACTGTCACCTACCAGCCACAACCCTTTCCTTTTGTGGGTGTCCAGGTGAACGTGTACATTAATTATCTTCCCTGAAATCCCACCTCAATCCACATTAACCACCTTGATGTCCTTCTTCCCACCCCAGGGTCCGAGTCTGCCCTTGAGTCCCCACGATCCACCCTCACCGTTCCTTCTACTGATACTGTTGTAGTTGCACCCTCAGCCTCCTACCCTACTGTCTCACTCTGCCTTCTCTCATTATCACCGTTCTCTCCTGCCATGGCTATCCTCATTTCACTCCCCAGGAGGCAGTCATCAGCTCCACAGATACCTCCCTTGCATGTTCGCCTGGAGATCCCCTGCTCTGGATTCCTTCCCCCGCCTGGACTCCTTCTCTTGCGCTTACTCCTTCCCGCTTCCTGCCTCCTTTCTCCACCCATACTTCTTCCTCCACTCTTACTCTTTCCCCTCTCAGGACTCCTTCCTCCAGCTTTACTTCTTCCTCCAGCTTTACTCCTTCCCGCTTTCTGACTCCTTTTGCACCCCGCCCAGACTCCTTTCCCCCCGCCACCTCCCTAACTGCTGTATTGTCCCCCCATTACCCCTTCTTCCTGCCATACTCCCTTACCCCCCTCTCAACATCATCACCACCCCTTGACACCTTGTTCCCCCCTCCCAACCTTACCCCTCCAACACCTGCATTCCTCCCCTCTCAACCTCGCCCTCCCCTCGATACACCTTCCTCTCCCAGTTGAATCTAGACCTTCCTGTCCTAACCACCGCCGCCCGGTACATCTTCCTCTCCCACTCACAACTGGACCCTCCTTTCCACCCCCTCGATGATCATCCACAACAGACCATGGCCAAGACACTGAAGTCCCAAATCAGATCCTCAATGGAGATTTTCCACCTTCTGTGAGTTGCTTTATGGCAGAGCCATGTCCATCAGAATCCACCCAGCATGCAATGGACGTTCCTCCAGGATCCCATTGCTATCGGGCACCAGCATCTTCCACTCCTCGGATGTCTGTGATGTGAGCAAGGCCCTGGCAGTAAGTTCCGACTTCTGCATGTCACCCTTGTCAAAATGTGTTCCGCACCGGCGTGTTTTCCTCCCGACGTGGCTGGTAAATTGGACGTGGGGGGGATGATATGCAGATGTATTACAATGCAGTTCCTGACATCTGATGGCAGAAAATGCAGCCCGCCGTTGACGGGCGGAGTGGACAATTGCAAACTGGTTTCATGACGTTGTGAAACCGATTTTTGGCTTTCTTGCCATAGTGTCCGCTCACTCCTGTCATGATGCCCAATGCCAGTGTGCATGGAAAATTCCACCCTGTGTCAGCCATATCTCAGTTGCTAACATTCTCTTCTCTGAGTCACAAAGTTCTGTGTTCAAGTCCCATTCTAGGGTTTGAGCATAAAAATCAAGGCTGCAATCTGCGTAGAACTGTGGGAATGCTGCACTGTTGGAGATGCTTTCTTTTGGATGAGATATTAAAGTGAAGCCTGATCTGCCTGCTCAGGTGCATGTAAAATATTGCATCACATTATTTTGAAGAACAGCGGGTGTGCTGGTCAATATTTATCCCTCAATCAACATCACAAAAAC
Organism: Carcharodon carcharias; assembly: GCF_017639515.1. Taxonomy (NCBI): domain Eukaryota; kingdom Metazoa; phylum Chordata; class Chondrichthyes; order Lamniformes; family Lamnidae; genus Carcharodon; species Carcharodon carcharias. Next base: position 27,452,433 of record NC_054485.1, read on the forward strand.
AGATTAACTGTCCGTTTTCACTTTGCTGTTTGTGGGAGCTTGCTGTGTGGATATTGGCTGCTGCATTACAACAGGTCCTAAGTGAGATGAGTTTGGGTGGCTGTGAGGCTGTGTGTTAACCTACAGCACAAAATTGCCTATAATTTGCACTGAGTCAGTAGCATCACAACTATGCATCCAACTTCTGCAGGAAACAGAAAATTCCTATCTGTGTAGCAGGGATGTACCCTTGCAGTTGGGTGTTGAAAAAGTGTAGAGTGTTTCCTTCAACTTCCCACTGTTAGTATTTCCTTTTGAATATTTGCAAGAATAAAATAATTTACATGATTTATCTGCAAATACATCATTTGCCTATGGATAACTAAAGCAAGATTTAACCCAATGGGATAATACTACATGGACACATGAGTTATTTGTCAGGGTTGAAGAGGTCTTCCAGGAGAAACCCTTCAACTCCACTGATTCCTTCAAATAGTGACTCCTTTAATTGACATAAAACAAATTTATTTTGGAAATTCCAAGTAACAAGGCATGATTCTGTGCTGCAGATTGCTGACCCAACAGATCATTTTCTGCTTATCCAGGCCAGAGTATAGTGAGCAGGTACATGGTGGCAATCGGTCATCCTTTGTACTGATGGAAGCCAAGTGGCTAGTGCAGTAGAATTGTTTAGCTCTTCTCTTCCCTGCTGCTGTTGCCCAGTGGTGAATGTAATAAAGTTGCTGGCTCCCTTTAACGTAACACCAGTTTTCTTGATATAGTTGTGGAACTGGCCATCAATGCAGACCCTGCACCCGAAAGAAGGAATTTAAAGCATAAAAATTGTGGCCGCATAATCTTGACAGTCACTTGCGGTGTTGTTTTAAAGTATAAGTTTTGTTTTGTTAGCCTTCGTGTAGGAGATGATCTGACAAAACAGTTTCCTAAGACACTGCTCTGCAGCCAAACTCTGGTGCTTTGGACAGTAACCCAATGAATGGTTTAGCAGCAGTTCCAGGCAGGGGCTCCAAAAGGCTTATTTACACCTCTGTCGGATCTTCCTTTGCCAAGTACTATGCATTATGCATTCTTCTGTGTTAACAGACCAACATTGTCTGGAAACTCAAGAAAAACATCCATTTCCTAATGATCCTCTGCTACTGAGATGTTAGATCAGCTCTAATGGCTAAAAACTATGAACAGCAGGAATGCATCACATCTGTAATGCAGAAGGTTCATCATCTAGATAATGACCAATTCTGCCAACTTGGACTGAAACTGAATTTTAGCACTCTGGATTTTACCGCTGCAGTTCCCTGAGTTATCACCAGCATACATGCCAATAATAATCTTTAGGCTATGATGTTGATAACAAAAATAGTATTAGCTTACAGAACGTTATTAACTATCACAGCCATGGGATGTGTAGCTGCCCCAAACATCAAGTTAATGGCAGTTTCCTCATTAGACCTATTTAGCTTTCACAACAGTCACACAGAACAAGTTCTCTCAAGTTCTGTCGAAGGGTCATGAGGACTCGAAACGTCGACTCTTTTCTTCTCCGCCGATGCTGCCGGACCTGCTGGGTTTTTCCAGGTAATTCTGTTTTTGTTCTGGATTTCCAGCATCCGCAGTTTTTTTGTTTTTAACACAGAACAATATCTCCACTCCCACCTTTTCCTCCTATTGTATTGATTGTTCCAAAGAACAAACTGATGTTAGGTCCTGATCTTCTAGCCAGAAGGTGAATCTTTAATGACTTGCTGGTACTGTAAACACATTTGAAGCCCCTATTATATCTAACAACCCCAAGGTTGTATTTTGTTTAGATCCTGAGAATCATATGACACGAAAGACATTCAGCCCACTGTGTCTGTATTAACGCTTTGAAGATATATCCAATTAATCCCACTCCTCTGCTCTTTCTAGCTCTGCAAGTATCTCCTTTTCAAGTATTTATCCAATTCCGTTTTGAAAGGTACTATTGAATTTGCTTTCTTCCATCAGACATCCCGTCAGTGAATTTTGTGATGATAATTCCTATCTTCACATTCATATTTGGGACTGATTTGGAGCAGCTCACTTGCTGCAGTCTCTTTTAATTAAATTATTTGCCTGACTAATTTAATTTCATGTTACAATTTAATTCATAGGAAATATGTAACAAGCACTTGTACTAGTCTCTTGTGAAATGACAATGCCAAGTAAAACTAAGATGAAGTGGTCATTTTATTTTTAAAAAATCCGATTAGATTAAGTAACTTCCCACCATTACTTTTTCCCAGTTGGTTTAATGGCCCTACAGATTCACAAGACAGGGAAATTTGTACCATGAACATAATAGGGGAGAAAGTACTGAATAATCCCTTTTTAGGAGAAAATTGGAAAGGATGTTGAAGTAAGGTGGTACAAAATTGTTACAGTTTTAGCCAACAGTCACAGTAGGTGGATTTAATTACCTCTCCTGATGACTGCAAGATGAAAAGCATGTCTCTCTTTTCAGAATAGTCAAAGCCTGTACTTTCAAGCGACTGTTTGCTATTACTGCACTTTAAAATTTGGTTCATTTTCTAGGACTCGACCACCATTTTTCTTTGCCAATATTTAGGGGGAATGCAAGAGACAGCAAGGAGACAGTTGATGGTTGAATGGGAATTTAAGATGAGCTTCAATTTAAGGTATTGTCACTGGACTAGTTGTCCAGAGAACCAGTGCATTGCTTTGGAGACCCAGGTTTGAATCCCACCAGATCGTGGAATTTGAATTCAATAAATATCTGGAATTAACCATTGTTCATTGTTGTAAAAACCCATCAGATTCACTAATGTCCTTTAGGGAAGGAAATCTGCTGTCCTTACCTGGTCTGGCTTACGTGTGGCTTCAGGTCCACAGCAATGTGGGGGTTGATTCTTAAATACCCTCTTGAATGGCCTTGTAAGCCACTCAGTTGTATCAAACTTCTACAAAGTCTCAAAAAAGGAATGAAACCAGACGGAGCACCAGGCATCAACTTAGGCAACAGAAACAACAACGGCAAACTCAGCCCTGTCAACCCAGCGAAGTCCTCCTTCTTAACAGCCTGACATAGTCATACTCACAAAATCATGCCTTACAGACAATATTGCAGGCACCACCATCACCATCCCTGGGTATGCCCTGTCCCACGGCAGGACATATCCAAGAGAGGTGGTGGCACAGTGGTATACAGCTGGGACCGAGTTGCCCTGAGAGTCCTCAACATTGACAACAGACCCCATGAAGTCTCATGGCACCAGGTCAAATATGGGCAAGGAAACCTCCTAAAGATTACTATGTACCGTCCCCCCTCAGCTGATGAATCAGTACTCCTCCATGTTGAACACCACTTGGAGGAAGCAAGAGTGTACCCTAGGTGGGGGATTTCAATGTCCATCACCAAGAGTGGCTCGGTAGCACCACTACTGACCCAACTGGCCGAATCCTAAAGGACATAACTACTGGACTGGGTCTGCGGCAGTTGGTGAGGGAACCAACAAGAGGGAAAAACATATTTGATCTCATCCTTACCAACCTGCCTGCAGAAGATGTATCTGTCCATCACAGTAGTGGTAGTTGTGAGCACCACTCAGTCCGTGTGAAGACAAAGTCCCATCTTCAAATTGAGTATGTCCTCCATCATGATGTGTGGCACTACCACCGTGCTAAATGGGATGGATTTCAAACAGATCTAGCAACTCAGGATGGGACAACCACGAGGTGCTGTGGGCCGTCAGCAGCAGTAGAACTGTACTCTGCCGCAATCTGTAACCTCTTGCGCCGGCATATCCCCAACTCTAACATTACCACCAAACCAGCAATCAACCTGGTTCAATGAAGAGTGCAGGAGGGCATGCCATCACACATACTTAAAAATGAGGTGAGGTCAACCTGGTGAAGCTACAACACAGGACTACTTGTGTGCCAAGCAGCAAGCGATGGATATAACTAAACAATTCCACAACCAACGATCAGATCTAAGCTCTGCAGTGCTGCCACATCCAATTGAGAATGGTGGTGGACAATTAAACAACTCACTGGAGGAGGAGGCTCCACAAATTTCCCCATCCTTAATGATGAGGGAGCCCAGCACATCAGAGCAAAAGATAAGGCTGAAGCATTTGCTACAATCTTCAGCCAGAAGTGCCGAGTAGTGATAATCCATCTCTGCTTCCTCCAGAGCCCACCAGCAGCACAGATGCCAGTCTTCAGCCAATTCGATTCACTCCACAAGAAATGGCTGTAGGCACTGGATACTGCAAAGGTTATGGGCCCCAAAAGTATTCCAGCAATAGTTATGAAGACTTGTGCTCCAGAGCTTGCTGTGCCCCTAGCCAAGCTGCTCAAGTATAGCTTGAGAACTGGCATCTACCTAGCAATGTGCAAAATTGCCCAGATAGGTCCTGTCCACAAAAAGCGGGACAAATTACCACCCCATCAGTCTACTCTCAATCATCAGTAAAGTGATGGAAGGGGTCATCAACAGTGTTATCAAGCTGCTATTATTCAGCAAAAACCTGGGTTCCTCCCGGGCACTCAGCTCCTGACCTAATTACAGCCTTGATTCAAACATGGACAAAAGAGCTGAACTCCAGAGTTGATGTTCCATGTGTCCTGCTCACACTCTCTCCATCTGTGTTCAAGGCAGCATTTGAACAAGTGTGGCATCAGGGAACCCTAGTGAGACTGGGGTCAATGAGAATCAGGAGGAAAATTCTCATCTAGCTGGAGTCATACCTAGCACAAAAGGAAGATGGTTGTGGTTGTTAGAGGTCAATCATCTCAGTTTCAGGAATTCCTCAGGATTGTGTCCTAGACCCAACCACCTTCAGCTGCTTCATCAATTACCTTCCTTCCATCATAAGGTCAGAAGTGGGGATGTTCACTGATGATTGCACAACGTTCAGCACCATTCATGACTCCTCAGATACTGAAACAGTCCATGTCTAAATGCAGCAAGACCTGGTCTATATCCAGGCTTGGGCTGACCAGTGGCAAGTAACATTTGTGCCCACATAAGTGCCAGGCAATGACCATCTCCAACAGGAGAGAATCTAACCATTGCTCCTTGACATTCAATGGCATTACCATCACTGAATCCCCCACTATCAACATCCTGGGGATTGGCATTGACCAGAAATTGAACTGGACTCACCATAAAAGTACTGTGGCTACAAGAACAGGTTAGAGGCTAGGAATCCTGCAGCAATTAACTCACCTCCTGACTCCCCAAAGCCTATCCATCATTTACAAAGCACAGGTCAGGATTGTGATGGAATATCTTCCGCTTGCCTGGATGTGTCCAGCTCCAACAACACTCAAGTAGCTTGACAACATTGAGGACAAAACCGACCACTTGATTGGCATCCCATGCACAGACATTCACTCCGTCCACCACTGACACATAATGGCAGTAGTGTGTACCATTTGCAAGATTTGCTGCAGGAATTCACCAGGGCTCCTGAGGCAGCACTTTCCAAACCCACAGCCATTACCATCTAGAAGGACAAGGGCAGCAGATGTATAGGAGAACCACCACCTGGAAATTCCTCTCCAAGTCACTCCCCAATCTGACTGGGAAATATATCTCTGTTCCTTCGCTGTAGCTGGGTCAAAATCCTTGAACACCCTTCCTAACAGTACTGTGAGTGTACCTACACCTGCTATGTTATTGTTCACTTACTTAGCCTGTCATAATCTCCTTGAAGCCTCGTGGCATCCTTCTCACAAGTCACATTCCCAACTAGTTTTGTGTCATCAGCAAATTTGGAAATTGTGCATTCGATCCCCACATCTAAATCATTTATATAGATTGTGAACAGCTGTGGCCCCAGCACTGATCCTTGCGGTACCCCTGCTAGTAACAACCTGCCATCCTGAGAATGATCCGTTTTCTGTCTGTTAATCAATTCTCAATCCATACCACTATATTACCCCAAATCCCATGTGCTCTAAGTTCATTTACTAACCTCCTGTGTGGGACCTTATCAAAAGCCTTCTGAAAATCCAAATACAGGTCAAGTATCCTTTATCTGAAACTCTCGGGACCAACTGCGTTTTGGATTTCAGATAATTTTGGTTTTCGGATGCCACATATTACATTACAATGGCCAAAGCCTAGGCTAGCTATAGTCTAAAGTAAATAAAGTGGCTAGGAAAGTAAGACGTACCACTGAATAATAAATACAGTGTGCGGTCTGTAAGGTTTGTGTCAGCTCAGGTTATAGACTTCCCGTGTTAAAGGTTGATGAGACTCAAAAAAAGTACAGTTTTTGGATGTGTTCGGTTTTTGGGTTTACGGATAAAGGATACTTGACCTGTACACCACATCCACTGGTTCTCCATTATCTATGCAGGTACCATCCTCAAAAATCTCCAACAGGTTTGTTGAACATGATTTTCCTTTCTTAACTCCATGTTGGCTCTGCCCAATCGTAACATTATTTTCAAAGTGTCCAGTTATCACATCCTTTACACTAAATTCTAACATTTTCCCTACTGCTGACGTCAAACTAACAGCTATGTAGTTCTCCATTTTCTATCTCCCTCCCTTCTTATATAGTGGAGTAACATTTGCTATTTTCCAATTTGCAGGAACCTTCTCAGAATCTTTAGAAATTTGAAAGATAACCACAAATGTATCCATTATCTCTATAACCACCTCTTCAATACTCTGGGATGCAGCTCACCTGGTCCAGGGGATTTACCAACCTTCAATCCAATTAATTTTTCGAGTACTACCTCTTTATTAATACTAGTTACTTACAGTTACTTATTTTGACAAGTCCTCCCTATGGGGGCCCAACAGCCCTTGGCTGACTCCTTGAGGAGAAGGAGAAGCTGGAGTTAGATTGAGCTGCACACATCTCTCTCACGTTGACATTGTTGGAGGCCAACTATGGCATCAGCGATGGAGTTCAGCCCGTGCAGCAATGCAGGACTCATGTTCTGGACCAAGATTTACATGGCGGCCGCCATCCTGCCAGTGTGACCTCAGTGCATCAGCATGTCAGCGCTATTACCTTGGACTGAAGGCGGATGGACTCCTCAATCATCCCTTGCAACCTGAGGAGTGCACCAGACATCTCTTCCTGATGTTCCCATGATTGTCTTTGCAGCTCCACCAACTGATTAAGGACCAAGTCCAGAGGCTCAGCATCTGGCACAGACTCAGCAGATTCCTTGCCCCCAGCAGTCCTCTGAGTGCCGGTGACCAAGCATGTCTCTGCCTCCGTCTGCTGTGGAACAGTTTGTGCGCTGTGCTCACCAGATTGTGATCCTGAGGCTACTCTACTTCTAGGTCCCACAGAAGTGCGTGTTGCTGCACTGGTGGAGGGCGTGGGTGAGTGCCGTGATGGACCTTCAATGGTGTTGCCCACAGGGCCCTCGACCGTGGTGATCTTGGTGCTGGGGTCAGGGTCACAGTTGCCTGAGGGTGAAATGTCAGATGTGCCTAGGACAGAAATTGGAGATTGTTAGTGCTTGGCAGTTGCATTGAACACAGAACAGTGGACTCAGAGTAGCGTTGAGAGAGGGATGATGTACTGCAGGATCCTCATGTGGGTGTTCGCCGCCAACCTCGCCGTTGCTGTAAGAATGGTCCACATCCTCTCTGGCTACATTATGCGACTCACGAATGGAGTGAGGATCTTGATGCTCGGCACTCCACCCTCAGTCTGGGACCTCTCCCGTTCACTGTGCACAGTCTTGTCCTGCATAAAGATAGATGGAAAGAGAGTGCAAGCAAGGTGTATGCCTGGCCAAATGAGAAGAATGCCAGGCATGCTGAGTGGAGCCATGGATATGATAAGGCAGTCTCCAGAGGAGATAAAGATAGATGGAGATGTGAGGGTGTGTGTGAGAGAGTGAGTAGTGATGTCCCTTGAGCTGGCAGTGAATGAGATGCCAGTAAATATGTGATAGACTTGTGAGTGGGTGAGTTGAGATTGATGAAATGGTTTACTTACTCTGGCGGCACAGATGAGATCATTCATCCGTTTTCTGCACTGGATGACCAACCTCGTGTGTGCGGCATTGGCGCTGACCACCGCTGCCACCGCCTCCCAAGCTGGAATGATGAGACTGATGGGCCTCTTGTGGCCAGAGAAGGGGTAGAGAACATCACGGCAAGCCTCCACAGCATCCAGAAGGTATCTCAGAGATGCGCCACTGAATTGGGGTTTGCACTTTTCTTGGCTGTTTGGTCCATGTGTTCACGGGAGCAGTCCTGGGCTGCAAGCATTGAGAACTGTGCGCATGGCTGCAGTTTAAATATGGTGCCTGGCATGAGTAAGTGGCAAAGTAATGGCACGGTGGGCTAATCAGAGGCCGGCCACCAGTGATCTTGCATTTTTACTGTGGCTGCATAATTTATGAGGCGGGATGGGGACGATATGGCGTGAAAACCCGTCATTGCAGCTGGCAGGTAAAACACCTTTTTTCACATCCGCTACTGCACTTAGCGCAAATCTGGGACAATTCCACCCTACATCTCTTCCGAGAGTGCAGTGCAATGTATAAACATAGTGAGATTTTTGGTTGTGGTAATAAGTAAATAGAGAGTCCCTTTTCTGTAGTTAAGTGTATTAGTTGGCTACAAAGCAATGTTTAGTCGTGTTGATTTTAGTTTGTTTGTTACAATAAAACTCTTAAGATGCGAAATGTTGTGATTCCTTTCCTTTGGTCACTCAGAAATTCCTATCTCTTAAAAGTTATCAGTCTCTACAGAGATCATATTGGGAGTGGGTACTGTTGGAGTAGAAGTTAGAGAAATGGGCGTTCAGAATTAGTTAAGGAATGGGGAAGTGGTGGAGAAGCAGCAACAGCAGCTGACCTCTATCCTTGTGTTTCACCAGTATTCTAAGCAACCAGCTTTTCAAAAGCCGGCATTTTACTCTGGAGATGGGCTGAGAGGCAGGAGGGCTCATAAAATGGTGGTAGAAGATATCAGGAGGGAAGCCCAATATCTACCCCCTGCCCCACCACAGGTTGTTCTCAGAAGCAGGAGCAGCACCACCCCAGAGTTGAGCAGCCAATTAATCCAATTAATTGGCATATTAATGGATATCTTGCATTCCCACAAGCATTTTATTGGCATCAGGAGTGCCTCCTGCTGTATGGGGAGACAGCCAGGTAGCCTGTCAGTGGCTTGCTGGAAGAGGGGCCTTATTTTCGGCTGCTAACCAATGCTATCTCTAGAGGGGTTGTTGTTCTGATCGTTGGTCTACCCAGCCCTGGCATGGAAAAAAAACTTCTATCTTAACTGTAGGGATGTGTCAACATGGAGGTACCCTTTCTTTCCCCTTGCAGCCTTAGTAGTGGCCACTTCTATCGGTGACACTGCAGTTGCCAGCCTCCTGATTGGGCTAGCAGCTTGGAGAGGCAGGCCACCTAAGAGGCTACCGCTGAGAAACTAGTCTCCACTGTCCCATTGCCCACCAGCATGGATTCAGGGCATGCATTTTGTTCCAACATTGGGAATTCACTGTTGCCGGTAAAATTTTGGCCAAAGTCTGCTTATCACCTTTCCATTGTTTTGGTTTAGAAGGGCTTGCATTTTGTCTCTTTGGTGTCAAGTCTTCACAACCAAAAACAGGTGGCAATATTGCATGTTTTATGGAGGAAGTGACGTCATGGAATATGTGGCCTTGTATCAGTGTTATGTTAATTTGATTTACACTGGGATTGCTTTGCGTACAACTGGATAAGCTGATTGGGGATCAGCTTTTGGAAATCAGAACAATATTTATTCAGGATGTGAGAGCATCCATCATAAGCCAAATGCTCACTTTACAACCATTTGTACCTTGTTCAACTTGAGTCCTGTGGTAGGTTCAGTAAATAAACCTAGTTATATTTGTACTTTCCCGTGTTGGTGGTATTATCAGACAGACCATTGAGGCTGTTGAATTCCTTGGGAGGAGTAAAAAGTAGAGTGGAACCTATTGAGACACTTCTGCGGTACAACACAGGGCTACTGGGCTACTGGTACACATCAGTTGTTCCCCATTTAATAAAGTTCTAATCTTGATCATGCTGACAGGAGAGAGACTAAGCAGAGACTATAGGCACTCCTTTTCAGAAAGGTGAATGAAATTAGACTAATCAAAGTCAACCAATGCTACTCCTGTGCACATTCTCTATTGTCATTTAAAAATTTGCCAGCAGTAGACGTCTGCAGTAGGTAACATGTCCTCTCAGCTGAGAAATGATATACAGAAAAAGAGGGAGCAAAACAGAAAGAATTTGTAAAGGGTGAGAAAATAGAATAAAGAAATATGGCTTTGAATGTATTTTTCATTCCCCGACTTACTGAAAGGGATATCTTATATACTTACCCTCTCAGCTGAAGAAAATTGTGTGAATGAGATTGCTCGTTTGCTCTGCCATCTTTGTGGAGTGTCTCTGGTTCATTTACCCATTACCCCAATCAAACAAAGCTGTTTGGAGGTGGAAGCATTTGAAACTGAGGAATCAAAAAGAATGACATCAACCAAGTGCATGCAACTGATTCTGTAAAATAAAGACAGCATGCAATTCCCATGCTCTAAATGTGATGGTGCTTATACAGGTAATATCAGATATTTATTTAACCTTGTAGCATATTCATACATAAGGACAGCTTTCGGATTTAAAGGTGCCTTGTGAGTTAGTTCAAAAGCACTCTCACAGCTGTAAAAGCGATACGTTAAGAAAGAAGAAAATTCTCTTTAATTTCATGTGCTGTCACAGGAGAGATAATTGTACAGTTTCCCAGATGTGCAAAAGAACAGTTTGCATAATATCCATCGAAAGACTTTTCTATCAATTATACACACTACTTAAGAACAACTGATTATTGTAGCAATGGATGAGACAAGAGACGTGTTCGGTTTGCATTCCAAAAAAGAGGCAAAAATACAAAAAATGTCTGAGGATAAACAAGTCTTGCTGATTTTGGTAGTGGATTAAATTAAAGTCCATCAGAGAAGAGTGTGAGAGGAGGTCCCTGGGACAGGCAGTCAGCAGCACCTAGAGGATCTAGCCTATCTAGAGGATCTAGCATCTAGTCTATACTCAAGTAGGAGTAAGGGTAAAATAAAAGCAAGGATCCATATTCTATTTGGTTGAGATATGTCTGGGGAGCTCAGTCCTGTGATTTGCACATCCTGCGCTATGTAGGAAATCCTAGATACTCCTGGCAGTCTAGATGACCATGAGTGCAGGAGGTGCCTCCGACTGGAGCAACTCGAGTTCTGGGTTTTGGAGCTTGAGCGGCAGCTGGGGGGCGCTATGGTGCATCCATGAGGATCAGAGGTTCATGGATAACATGTTTCAGGATGTGGTCACCCCACAGCTTAAGTACGTGCAAGTAGAGAGGGAATGGTGACCACCAGATAGAAGAAGGGGACCAGGCAGGTAGTGAAGGAATCCCCTGAGTGCATCTCGCTTGCAAACCTTTTTTTGGCCTTTGAAAACGGTGAGAATGACGGTTCCTCTGTGGAGGCCAACCAGAGCAAAGGCCATGGCACTGTGGGTTATCCAGCTGCTCAGGGCAGGAGAAAGAAGTGTGGAAGGGCAATAGTAATAGGGAATTCATTAGGGGAGTAGACATGCCCTTCTGCAGCCATAGACCTGACTCCAGGATGGTATGATGCCTCCCAGGTGCCAGGGTCAAGGAATGGCATTCTGAAGGGGGAGGATGAACAGCCAGAGGTTGTGATCCATGTTAGGACCAATGACATAGGAAGAAAGAGAAATGAGGTCCTGCAAGCAGACTTTAGGGAGTTAGGTAGGTAATTGAAAAGCAGGACTTCAAAGGTAATCTCTGGATTACTCCCGGTTCCATGCAATAGAGAATATAGGAACAGAAGGATAGAGCAGATGAATGCATGGCTGGAGAGATGGTGCAGGGGGGAGGGCTTTAGATTCCTGGGGCATTGAGACCGTTTCTGGGGGAGGTGGGACCTGTACAAGTTGGACGGGTTACATCTGAATAGGAACAGGACCAACATCCTCACGGGGAGGTTTGCTAATGCTATTGGGGTGGATTGAAACTAAATTGGCAGGGGGATGGGATCCTGAAAAGTAGTTCAGAGGGGAGAGAAGCTGAGATGGAAACAGAAGTTAAAACACTAGTGAATGAATCTGGAAGGCAGAGGAAACAGACTAGATAAGAAAGAAGTGAGTTTAGCAAGGCTAAATGGAATATATTTTAATGCAAGGAGCCTGAGGAATAAGACTGATGAGCTGAGGGCACAGATAGGCATGTGGGAGTATGATATCATATACATGACCAAGACTTGGCTAAAAGAGCAGGATTGGTAGCTCAACATTCCTGGTTATAGGGTATTCAGATGAGAGAGAGAAGGAGATAGGAAAGGAGGGGGAGTCACAATATTGATCAAGGAATCAATTATAGTAATGAGGAGGGATGATATCTTGGAAAGATCATCAAATGAAGCCATATGGGTAGAAGTAAAAAACACAAAAGGGGCAAACACGCTGTTGGGTGTGTACTATAGGCTCCCAAACAGTCAGGGAGAGATAGAGAATCAACGATGTAATCAAATTTCAGATAAATGTGAGAATAATAGGGCAGTGATAGTAGGGAATTTTAACTAACGAATTATTAACTAGGATAGTTTTAATGTGCAAGGTAGGGAGGAAGACTAAGAGAATGCACAAGAAAGCATTGGTGGGTAGAATAAAGGAAAACCCAAAGGGGTTTTTTAGATATATGAAGAGCAAGAGAATAACTAGAGAAAGAGTAGAGCCAACTAAGGACCATAGAGGTAATCTGTGTGTGGACGCAGAAGACATGGGTGCAGTCCTCGATGAATACTGTGTGTCGGTCTTCACAATGGAAAAGGATGACGCAGGTATAGACATTAGGGTGGAGGACTGTGAAATATTAGAGGAAATTAACATAGATAGAGAAGAGGTACTAGGGGGCTTAGCGGCCTTAAAAGTGGATAAATCCGCAGGCCCGGATGAGATGTATCCCAGGCTGATGATGGAGACAAGGGAAGAGACATCAGGGACCCCCACAGCAGTAATTTTCAAATCATCTACGGCCACAGATGAAGTGCCAGAGGACTGGAGGACTGCTAATGTTGTCCCATTATTAAAAAATGGAGGAGGGGATAGACCAGGAAATTACAGGCCAGTCGGTCTGACCTCGATGGTGGGGAAGTTACTAGAAAGAATTCTGAGGGATCAAATATATCGGCACTTGGAGAGACACGGATTAATCAGGTATAGTCAGCATGGATTTATTAAGGGAGGGTCATGTTTGACAAATTTGATCAAATTTTCTGAGGAGGTAATCAGGAGTGTTGATGAGGGTAATGCATTTGATGTGGACTACATGGACTTTAGCAAGGCTTTTGATCAGGTCCCTCATGGCAGACTGGTCAAGAACGTAAGACCCCATGGGATCCAAGGCGAAGTGGTACTTTGGATCCAAAATTGGCTGAGAGGCAGGAAACAGAGGGTGATGGTAGATGGATATTTCTGTGACTGGAAGTCTGTTTCCAGTGGGGTTCCTCAGGGCTTGGTGCTGGTCCCTTGCTGTTTGTGGTGTACATAAATGATTTGGACTTAAATGTAGGGGTATAATCAAGAAGTTCGCAGGTGACATGAAAATTAATAGGGTGGTAAATAGTGAGAAGGATAGCTGTAAACTGCAGAAGGATATCATGGACTGGTCAAGTGGGCAGAGCAAATGGAATTCAACTCAGAAATGTGTGAGATAATGCACTTGGGGAGGGCTAACAAGGCAAGAGATTACACTATGTGTGGTAGGACCCTGGAAAGTCCTGACGATTAGAGGGACCTTGGTGTGCGGATCCATAGATCCCTGAAGGTAGCAGGGCAGGTAGACAATGTGTTTAAAGAAGGCATATGTAGTTCTGAAGGAGAGTATCTATTTCCACTTGGAGAAGCAAGGTTTGATCAGGAATAGTCAGCATGGCTTTGTCAGAGGGAGGTCATGCCTAACAAATTTGATTGAATTTTTTGAGGAGGTGACCAGGTGTGTAGATGAGGGAGTGCAGTTGATGTAGTTTATATGGATTTCAGCAAAGCCTTTGACAAGGTCCTACATGGGAGACTTATAAAGGCGGCAAAGGCACATGGGATACAGGGTAATTTGATAAGGTGGATTCAAAACTGGCTTAGTTGTAGGAGGCAGAGGGTGATGACAGAAGGATGCTTTTGTGACTGGAAGCCAGTTTCCAGTGGCGTACCACAGGGATCTGTGCTTGGTCCCCTATTATTTGTCAAATATATAAACACATAGATGACTATGTGGGGGGTAGGATTAGTAGACATGCGGATTACACAAAGCTTGGCCAGGTGGTTAACAGTGAGATTGAGTGTCTTGGGCTACAGGAAGATATAGACGGGATGGTCAAATGGGCAGATAAGTGGCAGATGCAATTTAACCCTGAAAAGTGTGAGGTGATACACTTTGGAAGGAGTAATTTGACAAGGAAGTATTCAATGAACGGCATGACACTAGGAAGTTCTGAGGAACAAAGGGACCTTTGTGTGTGTGTCCACAGTTCTCTGAAGGCAGAGGGGCATGTTAGTGGGGTGGTGAAAAAGGCATATGGGACACTTGCCTTTATCAACCAAGGCATAGATTACAAAAGTATGGAGATCATGATGGAGTTGTATAGAACCTTGGTGAGGCCACAGCTGGAGTACTGTGTGCAGTTCTGGTCGCCACATTACAGAAAGGATGTGAATGCACTGGAGGGGGTTCAGAGGAGATACACCAGGATGTTGCCTGGGATGAAACATTTAAGTTATGAAGAGCGGTCGGATAGACTTGGGTTGTTTTCATTCGAGCAGAGAAGACAGAGGGGTGACCTGATAGAGGTGTACAAGATTATGAGGGGCATGGACAGGGTGGATAGGGATCAGCTCTTCAAGAGGGCATAAGTTCAAGATGAGGACTAGGAGGCTTAGGGGGGATGTGAGGAAAAACTTTTTTACCTAGATGTCTGGAATGTACTGCCTGGGAGGGTGGTGGAGACGGGTTGCTTCACATCCTTTCAAAAGTACCGGGATGAACACTTGGCACGAAATAACATTCAAGGCTATGGGCCAAGTGCTGGGAAATGGGATTAGGTAGGTAGGTGAGGTGTTTCTCACGTGTCGGTGCAGACGCGATGGGCCAAAAGGGCCTCTTCTGCACTGTGATTCTGTGATATGGGATACTTGACTTTATTAGCCAAGGCGTAGAATTCAAGAGCAGCAGGTTATGCTGGAACTGTATAAAACACTGGTTAGACTACAACTGGAGTACTGCATGCAGTTCTGGTCACCAAATTAGAGAAGGATGTGATTGCACTGGAGAGGGTGCAGAGGAGATTTACCTAGATGCTGCCTGGGCTAGAGTGTCTGAAGTATGAGGAAAGATTGGACAGGTTGGGGTTGTTTTCCTTGGAGCAATGAAGGTTAAGAGGGGAACAGATAGAGGTGCATAAGATTTTGAGGGGCAAAGATAGGGTGGATAGGAAGGTGCTTTCTCCATTAGTAAAAAGGTCAATGACCAGGGGGCATAGACTTAAGGTAAGAGGTAGATGGCTAAGAGGGGAGTTGAGGAGAATTTTTTTCATCCAGAGGATGGTGGGTATCTGGAACTCACTGCCTGAAAGGATGGTTGAGTCAGAAACTCTCGTAACATTTAAGAAGTGTTTAGATATTCACTTGCGTTGCCATAGCCTCCAGGGCTATGGGCCAAGCGCTGGAAAATGGGATTAGTGTAGTCAGATCTTTGTTGACCTGAACGGACATGATGTGCCAATGGCCTCCTTCTGTGCTGTAGATGTCTATGAGTCTATAAAGGTGAAGGTATTACTCTTCTTATATCCAATTGTATATTTATGGAATAAGAGACTATATTTAAGATGTTTCCAAAAATTCCAACCATGTGCTTAATTTATTTTGAGGCACTGTATTTATTCATAATGTCCTGGAATAACAGCGCAGGCTTTTACATAATTTGCTCCCTAGAGAATACAATTGACTGTACTTTTACTTGTGTGATTTTTTCCACTTTATTGTCCAAAAGTTTTAGAATCCAGGCCCAATCCCTATATTGGGCAGTATTCCTTTTAGCATGCAGATTATACGTTAGCCTGATTTCCAAACAGCCAGACTAAAGCTGTGCTATAAAACAGATGTCTTATTCAGAAGGGAATGATAATCTTTGATAAAGCAGAGGTTATTAGAGACTCATTGTGGTAGACCTTAAGTGTGTCCAACAATCATGATGTTTGGCATTTACAGTTAACTCTTGAGATAATGAGTTGAACACTTCTTCAAACTTACTCCATGAAGCATTATAGCTCTTAAAAAGAACATAATACTTGGAGGACAACTTGATACACTAAGAATCTCAAAATGTCATCTAATTGAAAAATGAAACATGTTATATGAAGACCAGAGAGGGACTCTTGAGCTGAGGAACAAGACCCATCTCTGGAGTCAGAGGAAAGCTGTGAGGAACCATTTGATTTAAGGTAAAGTTCCTGGAAAATTTTGAACCTTTGAAAGGATCTTAATAAAGATTACAAAATGTAACACAATCAGAGAAGCTAAATCTGGAACAATGTTTTCAGGTATAATCAGCAGGATAAGAGTCTTAGAGTTATGAAGAACAAATTTAGGACAGATATCAGCAAGTATTTCTTTACACAGAAGGTAATTGGGGCTGAAGAGCGTTCTTCATCTAAGCAAAATGTGACATTGAGATGATATCAAACATTTCACATTGCAAATTATTTTAATTAAACTAATAGTTAAAGTCCTTGATAGAATGAAGTTTATTTCAAGTACGGGAGACAAATAAAAGTTTCAATAATATCTTCAGATACAAAAAGAAGAAATTTAGCCAATTGAAGTTATTTTTAATGTATTGTGCTGTGTATATACAGCTTGTATAGTACTAGGCTTGAATTTAAATAGTTCACTCCAATGACAGGTTTAACCTAGTTGTTTTATCGCCGTGTGCAGAAACTTATAAAATGCAAAAGTTAGGTATTAAATATTTTATAGGATTATAACATTATTCTGAAATGTTTTGTATTTGGCATTTATAATGTATTAAAATATTACCACTACTGACCCTTTCTGTATTCTGTGTTAAAATCAGAATTGCCTGTGTAAACTTGTGGCAGTGTTGCTCTGTAACACTGCTTTGTGTCTCCCAGGCCAGGATTTTTCACTGAGTGGGTGGGCGCTCATCTAACCTGCTCGAATGTAAAATGACGCGTGATGACGTTAGGCGAGTGTCCCGACATCATCACATACTCACGCGATATTTCGGTTGGCGGGTGCACAGGAGTTGGCAGCACACCCGCCGACAATTACAAGGTCTATCAAGGCCATTAACAATCCAACTGATTTAAATTTTTCGCTGCCCATCCAACCTAACGGTTGGTGGGCAGGCGAATAGGCCAAGCGGCCTTTGCATTTTTTGCGAAACCTCATCCACGGCCGGGATGAGGTTTCGGTCCATCATTAAAAAATAAAAATAAAATTCATCCTAATTTCTAACATGTCCCTGCTCATGTGACAGGCTTAATTGGCGCACCAGTGTGAAATCATGGTCTGGCTCTGATCGCGGGCTGCAGTCGGTTTTCCGACCACCCCTGCCGATCCTGTCCAATTAGGGCAAAATTCTGCCCCCAGTTTCTGACCCTAGACTGAGAAGCTTCAATGTTCCAAACAATTCAACTTGCCTGCTTATAAATCACAACAGACTTTTACTATTCAACTATAAATAATAACATTATATCAAAGTATTAAAGAAAAAGAGGACAAAATGTATGACTCCACTACTACCTTGTGAACACTATAGGTCTTGACTCTGCAATATCACAGGAGATCAGCTTGGAAATAAATAACCTTCTGACAAAATTCTGATGAAGCTGTAGTTGCCTGGCAATATTTTGAACTTCATAGATAATTACTTTTTCATGGATTAAACAGTTCACATTAGCACAGAAACAGTCATTACACGTAGAGGGCATGTGTGTAATTGTGCAAATGTAGCTATCCCAAAGATTTCTGTTCCCTGTTGGTTTCCAGAGTCTTAGAAAACCCTTTGATCCAAGCTGGAGGAATTACTTGGTATTTTAGTCAAACAGCAGTAGAATTTACAATTTTGTGGCTCACATCCTTAGATCATTTATCAAGATCAAATATAAGAAATTCCACTTTAATGATGTTGCCAGATTTCAAAGTCAAGAGGTTAAAAGTTTGAAACTTCACCATGTCATCAGAACATAATTCATTGATACATGAGTTCTTCATCATCAGCACTGTAAAACAAATAGAATTTTAATAAAATAATAATACTTTCCTGGCTCATTCTGTACATTTTTTTATTGTTAGGGTGCTAATTAAGCTTAAATAACTTTTCATTATCAGAGTGAAGTATTCAAATTCAAACCAATATGTTATATGAAGACCGGGCTGGTAGAGAGGGACTCTTGAGCTGAGGAACAAGACCCATCTCTGGAGTCGGAGGAAAGCTGTGAGGAACTATTTGATTTAAGGTAAAGTTTAAGGTAACATATGAGGTGGATAAGATATTTAGACTTGGGAGCAGTGCAAGTTCACTCCATTACATTGGGTATAGATCCTGTTTCCATGAATGAATGGCAACACCAAACTGAGAAGGTATTTATAGGAGACCCAAATTTTTAACAATGGTCTTCTTACTTTGATTACTCTCTTGCTACATAAAAAGCTTTTATCTTAAATTGACCTTTTTCTTGCCTTTAATGTTCTATATTGCCTATATTACCTCTGAAGCCTTTTAGTCTCCCTCTCTTTGTAGCCTATTGTATTTATATTTATTCTGACTTCCCTTTTTTATAATTATATACTTTCTAATATTTCAGCTTTGCTCCAGTAGGTAACACTTTCAGTCAGAAGATTGTGGGTTCAAGTCCCTGTCCAGGAGCTTGAACGTAAAATCTAAGCTGACATCCCCGAGCAGTACTGAGTGTCAACATATCGGTAGTACACCAGATGGGGTTGATGGCATTGTGGTATTGTCACTGGACCAGAAACCCAGGGGTAATGTTCTGGACACCTGGGTTCAAATCCTGCCACAGCAGATGGTGGAATTTGAACCCAATAAAAATCTAGAATTAAAAGTCTGATGATGACTATGAAACCATTGCCAATTGTTGTAAAAACCCATCCGGTTCACTAACACCCTTTAGGGAAGGAAACCTGCTGTCCTTACCTGCTCTGGCCTGCCAGTGACTCCAGATCCACAGCAATATGGTTGACTCTTAAATGCCCTCTGAACAAGGGCAATTGGGGATGGGCAATAAATGCTGGCTGAGCCAGCGATGCTGACGTCCACATCCCATGGTTGAATTTTAAAAAATTACATTGCATTGCAATTACAATTTTTAATGACAATTGCTAGTTAAAACAGTTGATGGGCATTGATTCACCCACCAAACAATATAAACAGATACAGCTGGAGTACTTGTGCGTGGAAAGGACTGGATTAAGTCTGTAGTACAAGAGTTGCCTTGAGAATAAACGAGAATAAAAGATACAAGCACTTATTGTGAGTAACACTGAGAGTGTGCTACACTGTGAGATGTCATCTTTCAGATAAGCTATTGGACCAAGGCCCCTTCAGGTGGATGTAAAAGATCCGATGGCACTAGCTTGAAGAAGAGCAAGGGAGATATCTCTGGTGCAGTGGCCAACATTTATCCCTCAGTCAACATCACTAAAAACATAGAGATAAAAACAAAAAAACTGCGGATGCTGGAAATTCAAAACAAAAACAGAATTACCTGGAAAAACTCAGTCAACATCACTAAAAACAGATTATCTGGTCATTATCACAATGCTATTTGTGGGAACTTGCTGTGTGCAAATTGGCTACATCTTTTCCTACGTTAAAACAGTGACTACACTTCAAAAGTATTGCATTGGCTGTAAAAACATTCTGAGACATTGCTAAGACATCGCTATAGAGATTCTAAGCATTCAACACTTTTAGTTTCAGATTTTATCTTATTTCTTTATTCATTGGTGGGAACCCTGTCTTAAAGAATCACTTTCTTTCCTTCCTGGAATATACTTGAATTGTAACCTTTCAAACTCCTGGTTAAATATTTCCCATTGTGATCAATGGTTATGTTTGCCTGTTTTTCCATTCTATCTGAAAGGATTTAGACCCCTTTTGATCTATTGTCTATTGTCTTTTTTCTTTTTAGTTCTTGCACTGAGCCTAAAATTATATTGTAGTCAGTGCTTTACTTATTTGTTATCTACTTTCTCCAGCTCATTACACAGAATTAAGTCAAGTTGTTGGACAGCAACATATTGGGAAAGATTTTGACTTTGTGTGATAATGTAAAATGGATGATAGCAAACCGATAGCTCATTTGAGATATCTTCTAAAATTTTCAAATTTCCATTGAAGCATCCTACTCTTACATTACCCTTGCTCTTTATTCCATTGGTTTAAACTCTCCACAATTCCAGCTATCCTCCTTAAAAAGATATTCATCTCAGATATGTTCAGATGCAGGCCAGAGTTCTGAGTACTGAAGAGTATGCTGAATACAATTACATTTCTGCATTTGTAGAATCATGGGCATCATTGTGCTATTGGAGGAGGCCATTTAGCTTATTGTGTTTGTACTGGCCAAAAAAAGAAGAGACCCAGCCTTATCCCACTTTCCTGCACTTGTTCTGTAGGTCACGCCACTTTAAGTGCATATCTCAGTACTTTTTAAATGCAACACGTGTTTCTGCCTCTACCATTCTTTTAGGTAATGAGTTTCATCACCCTCTGGGTGAAAGGTTTTCTCTTCAAGTCCCTTCTAATCCTTCCACCAATTACTTTAAATCTCTGCCCCAGGGGCTATTGACCTGTCTGCCAAGGGAAATAGTGCCTTTCCAATGAGCCCTCTCATAATTTTATACACCTCATTTAGATCTCCTCTCAGCCACCTCTGTTCCAAAGAAAACAGTGCCAGCCTATCCAATCTTTGCACATGAATAAAATTTCCCATTCCTGGCAACATCCTTATAAATTTCCTTTGTACCTGTCTAGTATGGTCACTTTCTTATTGATTGCAAAGTATGCACACACTGTGTGTATTGCCATTATTGAAGAAATTGCACCACTTAGATGGTATATTAATTTAAAAACAAAATCATTTTGGAGGAAAGTGTTTACAATGTAAAGTATTTGTTATACTTTTGCATCCAGCTAGTTAACCTTCATGAGAATCAGGTTACTCAGCTGTGTGTGCATACTTTGCAATCAAAGTCACGTATAATAAGCAGGAAAAAGACCAGAATGTCTCTAGCCCTTGGATACTAAAGCCAACACTAGTATACATGAAGCTCAATGTGAGCTCAAGGAACAGAACCTCATCTTTCAATTAAGCACTTTGCAAATTTTCAGGCTCAACTTTACGTTCAACAATTTCAGCTCTCAATCTCTGTTCCCATTTTTTCAGACAGCAGCTGTTGGCAATGATTCTGCTAATCCCATTTACACCTCCTCCAGACATATCTTTTGTTGTTTACATGTACCTTTACCATCTCCTTTTGCCTTGCAACACCATCCCTTTTACTATTTGCTCTATATTGTTCGGTATTCCTTCTAAGCATGCAGATTGTATGTTAGCCTGATGTTTCAAATAGCCAGACGAGAGCTGAACAGATGTCCTATTCAGAAGGGAATGATAATCTATGATAAAGCAGATGTTATTAGAGACTCATTGTGGCTGATCATAAGTGTATCCAACAATCATGATGTATTGGCATTTACAGTTAACCCTGGATACAATGGCCAGAATTTTATGGCCATGTCGCAGTGGGGATAGAGCCTTAAAATGTTGCGAGCCATTCTAAACTCCATTGACTTCGGCAGGAACATAAAATCCCGCTGTTGTAAAATTCCGTCCAATGAGGTGAACGCTTCTTGTACACTTACTCCATGAACCATTATGGTTCTTAAAAAAGCTTAATACTTTGAGGATAGCTTGATATAAATTTCATTTAATTGAAATAAAGAAAATGTTTTGGGTGTGTTTTGAGCCTTCCACCCCAAGGTTCTGGTCTTTCCTTCCCTTGCTCTGCTTCCCTGTCTCTGTACTTTGTTGTGATATAATGTATATTTATCTTTAAATGTGCATATCTTAACCTACTGTCAATCACTACCACCCTGACAGGATGTGATGTAGTAGTCCCGTAACTTGTATTCAATCTACAGCAGCAGATGGTAGGAGTCAGATGTGTATACTTAACCTCCTAGTTAACATTATTTGCATATAGTCTTATCTTCAAGTAAGGAATTCAGATTATCGTTTTACCAATCCCTGTCACATGATTGGTGTGTTTATGTTAAATAGAAGCATGTAACATGGTGGTAGCATGGTTTTTGCCTCTGAACCCTTCACACACCTCAGAAGAAAATAACTGGTGTGACAGAGAAACAACTATCAAGATTTGTCATGTATAAGTGATTCTGTAGCTCTGTAGAAATCCTACATTCTTGCACCTCCAGTCTGCGACATTGTTGCATCTTGCAAGCATCAGGTTCCAGTAAAATTGTTTGAATCTGGGAGGGCTTAATCAGTATAAGTCTACCTGCTGCAAAGTTTAAGCAGGAACAGAAATTAAATATCTGACTCTGGAAAGTCTAACCTTAAGTGGAATTCCACAGGCAGATGAATCCAATACTGTTGGACTCGAAACGTCAACTCTTTTCTTCTCCGCCGATGCTGCCAGACCTGCTGAGTTTTTCCAGGTAATTCTGTTTTTGTTTTGGATTTCCAGCATCCGCAGTTTTTTTTTTTGTTTTTATCACTGTTGCTTGCTGTCTCTACATGAGGTCTGAGGAAGTTAGAATACTGCAGGCTGAGCTGGGAAGAAAAAGTCCATCCAGTAACAGCTCCTATCTGCTAAAAGAAGCCTGCTTTTTAAGTTTTTTTTTTCCACTATTTAATTGTACCTTTGAAGCAGGCACTCCATTTTCACCCCTCAATCATTGCTTTGTGGCAGAGCTTAGAGTAAACCTGGATAAAGCAGAAACAGCTCAACAACACCAATATTATAGTCAAACAATAACTATGACAAGCTAAGGCAGTGGCCACTTAAGTTACTGCAACTGAGCCAAAAAGCCTAGTGTCCTAGGCCCGATCATCTTCAGCTACTTCATCAATGACCTTCCTTCCATCATAAGGTCAGAAGCGGGGATGTTTGCTGATGATTGTACAATGTTCAGCACCATTTGTGACTCCTCAAGTACTGAAGCAGTCCATGTCCAAATGCAACAAGACCTGGACAATATCCAGGATTTGGGCTTGGGCTGACAAGTGACAAGTAACACTTGTGCTACACAAATACCAGGCAATGACCATTTCCAACAAGAGAAAATCTAATTATCACCCCTTGACGTTCAATGGCATTACCATCACTGAATCTCCAACTATCAACATCCTGGGGGTTACTACTGACCAGAAACTGAACTGGGCTAGCCATATAAATATTGTGGCTACAAGAACAGGTCAGAGGCTAGGAATCTAGCACTAAGTAACTCATCCCCTAACTCCCTGTCCACCATCTACAAGGCACAATTCAGGAGTTTAATGGAATAGTCTCTATTTGCCTGGTTGAGTGCAACTCCCAACAACACTCAAGAAGCTTCACACCATCCAGGAGAATCAGCCCATCCATAAACATTTACTTTGTCCACCACCGACGCACAGTGGCAGCAGTGTGTACCATCTACAAGAGCATACCAGGAATATACAGACCTAGGACATCCTACATCAACATGATTGAGGACCAGTGCCGAAGGTGATTGAGGCTAAGCCAAGAGGTGGTGACAGAGAAATGCCACATGGTCCAGCAGCAATTTGAGCCACAATCCATTGACCCCCATGCCATGCCAGTGGGTGTGAACGTAACCATTGCTCGCAACTTCTTTGAGCCTGGATCTTTCCAGGTATCATCAGGAGACTTGTCTGGTATAGCCCAGTTTGTAACTTAAGGCTCTAACTAATGCCCTGTTTGTTCATGTGGAGGATCATGTTAATTTCCATGTAGATTTTGCTTCTCAGATGCAGAGAATCTCAGCCTTTCCTCAATTAACAGGCTTCTCTCAGGTGCAGGGTGTTATTGATTGCACCCATGTTGCCAACATGTGGACACCTTCGTCAACTGGAAGTCCTTCCACTCAAACAAGGTACAGGTGGTTTGTGACCAGAACAAGGCCTTCCTATATGTGTACAAGGTTGTCTAGCAGCTGCCACGATTCCTTCATGCTTATGAGTTCCCAACTCAGCTACCAATGCAGATCTATGGTTGGCTTTGGGGGACAAGGGCCCTTAAAGATTTGGATAATGATCTTCTTTAGGACTCCACAAATGGAGGCAAAGTGCAACTACAACAGCAGCAATGTCATCAGCAGGAATATCATCGAGCATTCAATTGGCATTGTAAATATGTGCTTCAGGTGCCTTGATTGCTCAGGTGGAGCTCTGCAATATGCCCCAGCAAGGGTATCAAGAATAGCAGTGGCATGCTGCATGCTGCACACTGCACACTATTGCACAGCGTAGCAGCATACAAATCAATGATGACGATGCCATGGGCAGAACTCCAACCTTTGCAGATGAGGAAGATGAGGGGAAGAAAGCTCTTGTCCATTTGAAAGATTCTGTAATGGATGAGGAGGCTGTTAATAGAAGAGCAACTGGGAGGCATGGCCAGGGAGGCAAGGCCAGGGAGCCAGGGCTGACTCTGCAGGAGGAGATCATCACCAGACCCCTTATATAAGGGCTCCTTATATAAAATAGATTCTCATAAGGTCCTTTATCACATTTGCCATGGGGCCTATGCCACCAAATGGTCTAAAATCAAACCATGCCCACAATGCTGAGAGTGACGCAACATCAATTCAAACCCTATGCATGCTTATGGGATTGTATGTTATAACATACATATAATTAAAGCATCTGTTACAAAAGTATAGTAATTTTCATAATATTTTTTCTGGTTTATTGTAAAGTAGGCTTATGGGTGTGAGTATAGTTGGTTCCATCTGTGTGATTTAATTACATATGGAGTCAGGTAGACTGCAAGCTTGGAATTATCAAAAGAAGCTAAGTGTAGAAATGTGTTTGAAGTGCTATCGAGTAAACATGGATGCTGGCTTAGCATGTAAGGTGTGAAGGGAATTTGCATTTTTAGATAAGTGAAGGGATTGTTTGGATTTCAAAGGGATGTTAGTCTGTTGACAACTAGCCAGATAAGCAAGGCTAAGGAGTGTGTTTATTTTTCCCACAGATTACTGACAATATTGGCAAGATGAAAGTTGTTATATTATGGGAAAGGTACCATTCCAGAGACATATGGAACAATACAATTTACATATTAAAGAGAGAGAAACATATATAAAGGAGAATGAAAGGCTATGTGAGAGATGGCCATGTAAGATCTAACAGGGAGTGTGTGAAAACTGCCTTTGAGAAGCCTCTAGCCATTTGTGCATAAGTCTGTTATGTCCAGTAACTAAAGCTAAAGAAAGACATTTGGAATTCCAATGTCAAGAGGGTACTGTGTTAGTTTCCTTTTTTTTGATCTAAAATCTATTTTGGACTGTTGCCATAAAGGGGGTGTGTAATTGGGAATCAGGTTAATTAGAAATTTTAGGATTTATTATAGTATTAAGTAATCATAGTCTTATGTATTTGCTTGAAATCTTTTATTTTGTGAATAAATAATTTAATTTTTAAAATCTCAAGGTCTTAGTGTACTCATTACTTCTGAATTCAGTGTACACATCTTGTAATAAATACAAATTGCAAAACTGTTGTGACAGTCCAACCAAGTTTCCCTTGTGGGTTTGGTCTGCCTGGTACACATCATCTGCCACATCATAACACATCTCACACATGTGGAGCCCGTAGTTGTATAACAACAGCTCTTTGGCCTGAGTGGTTAGTGCACAGATACTTTCAATGGTCCAATTTCTGATGTGCGTGTCATATGCAACATTCCTGGCTTCCATATACCTCTGTTTAAAGCACAAAGCACATCCTGTGACACCTCAAATACAAACACAAGCAAAGTAGTGGACACAGCAGATGACCAATATTACTTGAACCATACATGGTTTCTTGAGCTCTGATGCCTACACCTGGGTCAATGTGTTACACAGTGGATGAGTGCCTTGCACACAGCACTCATGCCTGAGATGCACCTGCTGCCCAGCATTTGTTCCGGAGTCTGATCTGGCCAATGAAAGATACAAGGAGAATCTTGGCGCTTGAACCTTTGAACACTGGAATCTTATGTGCCAGAGCAGAGAAGGAAGAAGTTCTCCAAAGCATCACAAATCAGCCAACAACCTTGATCCTGCTGACAGCATGTTGAGGTGGACCTCAGCATGCCACCCTCATTATTACTGGTAAGGAATACCTTCATAATGTTACTTTTCTTTTTGAGATCTGGTGTACACACATGCACTGAGTACAAGTGTAAGTAAATATGTTAAAGAAGTTTTCAAATGTGCTACGTACATATGTTAAAAGTGTAACCACAGTGAACCCATTCGTGTTCTAAGCGAGATGGCGCCCTTCACTCTTGCATACTCCTATGAAGTGCCTGGCATGTTGCCTCAGAGGTGGAGGCAGGTTGCTCACTTCTCTGTCTAAATGAGGAGCGTGGTGGGCTGACTCGTCATGCAGGTACCCACTGGAGACTTCCTCCAGTCTGGGGCTTTTGCATCTCTGCATCACTGCAAGGGCAGCCATGGGCACAAGCACATGTGCAGCAGAGGAGGACTGTGGCAGAAGGACTAGGGAGGTGGAGGAAGGTGAGTGTGCTGAGGAGCTCCTGGTACCTTCACCCTCCTCAGTGACCTGTATGGCCCTGGTTGGCCTGCACGTGTTGTTGATGGGTCTGGCTAGTGGTGCGCATCGTCACCCATTTCAGCAACCACTGTGCTAACAGTGTGACTGTCCTGTTAACGGCACATAGCTCATGTATTCCATGGATGTCAGAGCTTATTCCCTGAGTGGACCAATTCAGACGACTGAGGGAGGTTTGCACCCTTTCCTGGACAAGGCACTGCTCTTGCATCTGCTCTGAGTGCTGCTGCATGTGTCTCTCCATGAGATTGGCCAATCTCTCATGGTCAGAGCTCATGCAGTTGAGCCCCTGGGACAATGTGGAGTTCATGACTGCAATGGACTCCTCCATCTCCTCCCACTTCCTCCGAGAACTCTGCCAAATGTCCAACCATCTGCTGTTGATGGTCTAAACACGGCCCCAAAATATGACACCTTAAGCTTCACGTTCCTGCCCACTTGAGCATCATTGCAACTTTCCTTCCTCCTCTGAGGGGGAGTTTACTCAGATTTCTGACTCTGACACCTCCTCCTGCCATCTGTGGTGCCCCTCATCCTGTACCACTAACACTTCCCATGTGCTATCGCCCTCCGAAGTGCTTGTATCTTCAGTTGGCAGAGTGTGGGCTAGTCAGGAGTGATGCTGCCTCCTCAGACGTCTATTTCTCCTCTTATAAAAACAAAAAAACTGCGGATGCTGGAAATCCAAAACAAAAACAGAATTACCTGGAAAAACTCAGCAGGTCTGGCAGCATCGGCGGAGAAGAAAAGAGTTGACGTTTCGAGTCCTCATGACCCTTCGACAGAACTTGAGTTCGAGTCCAGGAAAGAGCTGAAATATAAGCTGGTTTAAGAAGGTGTGTGTGTGGGGGGCTATCTCTCCGCCCCCCACACACACACCTTCTTAAACCAGCTTATATTTCAGCTCTTTCCTGGACTCGAACTCAAGTTCTGTCGAAGGGTCATGAGGACTCGAAACGTCAACTCTTTTCTTCTCCGCCGATGCTGCCAGACCTGCTGAGTTTTTCCAGGTAATTCTGTTTTTATTTCTCCTCTTGATGCCTGAGGGATGATCTGGCCCAGGGGAGTGAGCGGGTGGAGCTAGGATCTGTGTGAGATAAAAGGCGTAATTTAGGTATAGCCTTTCTCAACATGAAAGCACTCTCTGATGCACACCAGTGCCTTAACCATGCTCGCACTGCCCTTACAACACAACACCATCCTTGCACTCCCTCTCATGCCAAGGTCTCATTGTGCTCAGTGAAGTGATATCCTGACCTCCAACATTACCATCACCTTCCACAATGATTTCAACATCGCCTTTATCACCCGCTAATGGTAATTCACCATCACCAACAGACAGACAGCTGTCCAATCTCCGTGGACACCAGTTCCAAGGGACAGAGCCATCTCAGCCAGCTGACTCATCCCAGTCCGAGCCATCTCCATGGAGTTCTTCACCCTTTTTGACTGCAATACCGCCATGAATTTACATTCATCAGATTATTGTGCATGAAGGGATACTGCTCTTCACTGTATCTGTGCATCACATGAGTTGTGCGCACCTACATGAGCTGCGTACACATAAAAGCCTGAATACTGAAGCAGAGGTATGTGTCATGTCTAACACCTTAGCTACAGCATGCAGATTTGACCGTTCCCTCAGCATGGATGAGCCAAGCTAATCACCTTGCTGGAACTCAGCCAGTCATTGAACCTTTACTAGTCCTGAATCCAGGAACACTCATGCTTTCCTGCTGCGCTCACCATAGCCACGATTTGAGTCTAGGCTGCTTTGGTTGTTACAGGGCATGAGTGATCAGCAGGGTAGAGGACTGGTCTCCGCTTCTGGATCTTTCCCATCAAAACTTTAAAGTCCTGGTCAGAAAATTGTGCAG
The DNA here is from genome assembly GCF_017639515.1 of Carcharodon carcharias. Lineage (NCBI taxonomy): Eukaryota > Metazoa > Chordata > Chondrichthyes > Lamniformes > Lamnidae > Carcharodon > Carcharodon carcharias. Next base: position 27,481,234 of record NC_054485.1, read on the forward strand.
CATCTGGACCCATCCCTTCCCTCGTGTCTCCTCCATGTAACATTTTATGAATAAAAATGTGAGGTGAGAAACGTCATGAGCCACTCAGAATGTTCTCATTCACTTTGTGTGCTTACATGCACTAGCCATTTTCACCATATCATCAATGATTACTTGTAGGGTTGGTGGAGAAAATGGCTTTGTGCAAATGCTTGGTGACCTGTACGTTGCGGCTGTGATTCCAAGGTAACAAGCTGTACTGCACAACCCTATTGGTTTACTCCATCATATTCACACTGTTATGCTGTGACAAAGGGTCAACAGTGTGGACACATGCTGATAGATGGGTGGCAAGAGGGCAAGTGGATTGGATAATGACCATGGCACTGTTCATCATTCATTCCCCCACTGAGACTTGGCAGCCAACTACATGGCTGCATAATATCTGCACCAGGTAGTGGTGGCAAGATAATGCCATCCCCACGGCTTTGTCTTATGAATCCCCTCCATGTTTTCAATGGCTCAGTAGAGTACACTTTGATTAAGCAGCAACAATGATAATTCTCCCATAAAGAAAGCCCATGATGGACCACCCATTCCAGGGCCAGCTAATAGTTGGACAACATTTACAGCTTTGACAATCACCTGACAATGTAATGATATCTCCTCTGAAGCACAGGGACTTCACCATTGATGACCTAACTCTGAAATGGTCCTTTCTGAAGGTCCGCATTTTACCTGCACCCGACTTGCCCAAACCACTCTGGGCCACCTTCCGACCCCTCACTACTTCTGGCATCCCCTGCCCCAACTCTTATTCCAGGCTCTGTCCCTGCCACCCAAACCTAACCAAATATTGGAAGTTCGGGCAGACGTTTTTAAAGATTGGGTTTGCAGTGCAGGGAATGCTCCTGTCTCTGTGCACTCAGCCTGGCAGCGAAACTCTTGGGCCAATGTTATTTTAATTTTGCTGTCATTTAACTAGTTTGATTCTTTAAAGGCAAACCTTTAGGAAAAGAAGGGGGATGCTGTGATATGTATATGTACTTTTAAAGGGGCGTGTCTTACACTGCTGTCAATCACTACCATCTTGGCAGAATATGTAGCAGCTCCATGACTTGTATTCAGTTCAGCAGATGGTAGAAGTCAGGCATGTATACTTAGCCTCCTGGTTAACATTTAGTCTTACCTTTGAATAAAAAGCCAAGGAGGAGAATTTGCTGCTCGGCAAGTGGGGGTGGGGCCTGCTTGCCGAGGCATAAAATGAAGCGGGGTGACATCGGGTGTGTGTCCCAACGTCATGGCACATCATTTAGGTTTATAGTTCGAAGGGCACGCAGCTGCACACCCGCCAAACTGTCAAAGGCCTGTTAAGGCCATTAATTAACCAATTAAGGCTATTGAGACAGCTGCCCGTCCAACCTTAAGGTTGGCGGCAGGCAAAGAGCCCAGGCGGCCTTTGCATTTTTCATGGAACCTCATCCATGGGCGGGATGAGGTTTCATGTGCCTCAGGGAGATTTCTTAATTGGCCCACCCATGTAAAATGTCAGCGTGGACCCGAGCAGGGGCACCAACAGGGTCCACACCCGCCCCAACACAACCCCCCCCCCCCAACGGGGAGGGCAGAATTCTCTCCAAGATTATTGTTTTACCAATCCTTGTCATATGATTGGTACATTTATGTCGAATAGCAGAATGTAACACACTTGTTTAAAACCTATTGCACCTCCAACTTTTTCCAATCCTGATAAAAGTTCCCAGCCCTGAAACGTTGACTCTATTTCTCCCTCCACAGTTGCTGCCTGACCTGCTGAGCATTTCCAGCATTTTCTGTTTTCGGTTTTCCAGCCTCCACAGTATTTTGCTTTTGCCTAACACCATTGTGCTTCCTTGGCTGATATCAGCGAATTCAACACACATCAAAGGTTGAACCTGGCAACTTTTTGACTTGTATTATATAAGTTGTGTTGTATTCTATATGATTAAAACTTGTAATTGCTGTTTAAGAATAATCAATCAAAATGTATTTATTTTGAAGATTTTGAAGACATAGTTAATGTCAACTTTTGTGATGCCTTACTCTTGAATGTTCCAATGTATTAATTTTTAAAAAGTGTTTAAGTTTGATTATATTAGGCAGTGCAGTTATTAATTCAAACTTGTTCTAAACAGTTTCTGTTCTTTCCAGCATAACCTTTAGAAGGGATGCTTCAAAAAACATTAAATTGAGTCAATTCACACTGTTGGTTGTTTAGTTTACACACCATAGTGAAAGTTAATGCTCTTTGTTCATAAAAGTACATCAATATCCTGTTTTCAGTTTACAACTAACACTGTAAAGATAGATAACTGGTTTATTGAAAAATCATAATGATGGCAGGTGCTGAATTATGATGGCAATTGACATAAAACAAATAATCATGATTTATAACCTAGTTATAGACAATCATTAAAATAAAAATGAAGTATAAAATAATACAAGGATTGCATAATTATGTTCATTTCAGTTTACAAATAATTACAACACATTGCACAATGCAGGAGTCCCTACTTTACAGAATAAAAATGAAAGGTCTACTGCATTTTGTTTTAAAGTCCATAAATCATATGTTGTGAGGTTAAGTTCATAAAATGTATGTAAATGGCTGAGAATTTAATGAGTTTATGAAGCAGGGGACTGGGAGGTCTTGTAGTCTATTCGTTCTATATCTTATTTGCAGAATGGTGCATTTTCTCCTTAATTCTGTCGCATTTACTTTCTTGTGGTTGTCGCAGGAGATAATGAGATTCAGGAGTTTTCTAGCGAAACCCAGATAGAACTGTTTACGCTTTTCAGCAAGCGAACACATATTCAGTTGTTTGCCTCAGACTGGCTCTGGTACACATTAACTAGGATCAGTTTCAGAGCTCGTTTTTGAACGCTTTCAAGCTTGCTCACATGTCCTTTGATAAGTCCAGCATTCCAAACAGGAGCTGCATGTTCAACAATGGGCCTTGCATAACTATTAATCACATTGAGTAGGTCAGTTTGAAATGTATTGTAATGCTTGAGAAGACATAGCACGTGAAGTATTCCATTTGCTCTCTTAAGCATTAATGCCCTTGGTACTCCCTATAAATCACTTTGAATATAGATGCCTAATAATTTAATGCACGCTTCTTGTACAATCTCAGAATCATCTAAGCTGATGAGAGGGTGGTCAGAGGGGTGGCACATAAAACACAAATCCATAGCATTACAATTTTTGGGATTTAAGAAATTGTCCTGCATTTATATAGTTTCTTTCATGACTTCAGGATGTCCCAAAGTGCTTCACAGCAAATTAAGTACTTTTGAAGTGTAGTCATTGTTGTTCTGTAGGAAACATGGCAGCCAATTTGCAGACAACAAATACCCCAAAATATCATTGTGATAATAACCAGATCATTTGTTTCAGGTGTTATGATAAATATTGGCCACAACACCAGCAGAACTCCCCTGCTCTTATTAAAATAGTTCCATGGTGCCTCTCACATGCACTTGAGAAGACAAATAGATTTTCCATTTAATGCCTCATCTTACTGTCAGTAATCTCAGTACTGCACTGAAGTGTCATCTTGGACACACTGCACTCAAGGCTCTGCAGTTGGGCTTTGAACCCAATCTTCTGACTGGGTAAGAGTTCTATCACTGCCATAGCTGAGATTTTACTAACTGCAAGACTATGCTAAAGGTTAGTAAAGCTCTAACACCAAGCATGTTGCAGTTTACAACTGACCATTGAAGCAACATAATCCTTGGAACATATTTGACCGCTGTGATCAGTGGTGATCAATAAAATCCACTCGAGTCAAATTGTGACTAAAACCTGAGTCATTTCAGATCCTTCCTTCTAAGATCCAGCATAAAAGGTTGGTTGCAAAAAATTGAGCCTCAGTTTAAAAATTGGGATAATTAAGGGCACTGTTTATGTTGTATTCGATTCTTCTTCTTAGTCAGTCCCTTAGGATTGAGGATGATTTGTTTCCACTCTGGTTCGATGGGTTCTGAGATGACTGATAATTGTCCAATGTGCAGTTTGCGGACTCGATCATGCGCAGAGCAGGTTGTACTTGAAGGGTTGGGTAGATGAGTTGTTTGGGGGTTTGTGCACTCTCTCCGGCACCTCAACTTCTCTGCAAGCTCCCGAATTAAGTCTCTTGATCCAAACATTGTCATCCCAAATTAACCTTCTCCATTTTGACTGGTCATAGGCCAGGAACTCCCATGGGTCAGCAGGAATGTTTGACCACTTCAGGGATGGTTTGAGGACATCCCTAAAGCATTCACACTTACCCCACCCCCCCCACCCCCCCCCAGAGTCTTGTGTTGCAGCCAAGTTCCTACTTAGATTATTTATCCATATTAGATTAGTTCACCCTGTTTAAACTATAAAATTATGATAATTATCAGCAGTTAATGTTTTCAAATTAATGAAGAGGTGCAAGAGAAATGCATTACACGCCAGGAAAACTTTGACAGGTTGCATGTGCTGTGTTTCCTAAGTTTATTTAATAATTTTTAAAATGGTCAGCTATCTTATGATCTCTTACACTTCTAATACGAGAACAGCTTTAAATAATTCAAACTGACTGAGAAAAGCTTCAGCTGGCTCTTGGCCACCAACACAACAAAACATTCTTGTTACATGTATCTAAAATACCTTGACAACAGGTATTACAAAAGGATTATTATGAAGTTAAAATTATTCATTATGATTCTTCACTTTTGCCAAGTTCTGTTGTTACAGCGCATCAGATCTCTTTTGCTTTGACAAGTTTTTGGCAATATAGTGAATGAATTAAGAGGTGTCAAAGTATTTCCAGTAGAAATTTGCATGTTTTAGAGTCCTGGGAATTAAATCCACGATCCGCCCGCATGGTTGGAGCGAGAACAAAGAAGTTCTCAGTGGATGCTAGTTGAAAAGAGAATGTGTCAGACATACAAAAAAAGAGATGCATCACAAATCAACATTTGAATGTCACAATGTGAACATTTTACTTCTTTAGCTCTTCCATCATAAATCCTGACAAGGAAAAAAATTCCTGTTTTGTTTCCACAAAAATCTGAAATTCTTATTGACGTATATAACTATAAAGGGTCCTGTTGGTGTTGAGTGAAACTCAAACTGACTGTCTGCTAAGTAACTATTGAGTGAATAGAATATGATAATAAAATATATTTTATTATCACCTATTGATCAGTACCATATCTGCAATAATCTGCAATATTGAAGTGCTAAAAAGGAAAGACTGCCTCAACTGGCCCAAGTCAATCCATTTATTCTCTAACTCCATATGATCCATGTATAGTTTGTGTAGGCTTAACATAGTCAGTTTTCCTTTTGGTGCCCCCTTTTGCTGAGCTCAGGCCAAATTCATGTTTCATTATGCCTTAATCAAATCTGGTACATTTTTCTAAACCCAGAAATGAAGTGAGATATTGTAATGTCATATCATTTATATATCACATTATTGTCACACCCATGGTTTTCCTTTGTAGTTGAACAATATGCCATGATGGCACCAAATGGAACCAGTCTTTCAGTTGTTATCTCATTTTATTGAGAGCGCTCAAAATAAAACAAATGTTCTTAATTAACACGCATGCTGCTACCACTTCAAACTAAACTTCAGCTTCTTCATGTATATCTATTAGTCAGTCACAGTTGTTACTCCTCACTATCCATCAAAAAGAAACACTAGCAACAATTCATTTAAAGATGGAATATAACACATTAAAATAGGAGAATACTGCAAAATCTCACATTATTGAACAATTCAGTCTGGCTTCTCCGCTACAAATTAATGATAGAATGTGCTCAGAAAATTCTAATCTCCAATACCACCATAGAAGAGCAATTCTACAGGTCTGAGAGATTCTACTGACAGGCAGATTTAAATGTAAACATATTTGACAAGATTATTAAAATTCTAACTCAAAATACTAGGAAAAGTTTCTTAAGGATCTGAAATTATGTTGCGATACTGTTACTTTATAAAGGCAGTTACTTTATTTAACAGAAACAGGCCTCCCTCTATTTTCGTGGAGGTAATGTTAGGTGGATGTATTTTTCAAAGATACAATTTCCAATTTTTGCGTGAAGGGCCCCATCCCCTGTAGATTCACACTATCCTAAGACTTTTCAAATGTTTGAGGTGAGACCTGTTCTGAAACAATAACTGCAGCATACATGTGTCATGATAGTAGCTGATTGTGGTTGTGAGCTCCAGTATTAGACACTATATGATACTCTGTACTATATGGGGTCACATGACCTTGGGGTTGAAGGTCAGATAGCACATGTTGGAGTCATCTTGATAGAGTTCAGACCCTGAGTTATGTGTTCATGTTAGGAAAATGTGTTATCAGTAAAGTTAGCTCAGCTACAATGTCGACGGCCTGTGTGCATCATTAAAAATAGAAACAAGAAACATGGCAATATGAAATTACAGAATTTCTCTAGAATACACTGCCAGCAAAGAATTTCAAGGATGCCTTACCAAACAGGAAAGAGAGAACAAAAGACAATGCTGTACTGAACACAGGCTATTTGAAGCTGTGTACCTCTCTGTCTCTTTCTTGGAAGGGCCATGCCCAATTTGCAAAGTAACCACCCTGAGAAGAGAACTCTACCAAACCAAGATCTTACCAGAAAAAAACCATGGAAATCTGCTCCATATAACTACACCCAGGAAGACAGCTGAACAAAACAGCCACAATGTGGAACCAGCACATCAAGGCTGGCCAAAGAGCAGCCTAGCCATATATCTTTTGTGAGCTATAAAAAATCCTATAAGCCTATTCTCTTACTCTGTCATCTGTCCTGGTGTGTGTGTGTGTGTGTGTGTGTGTGTGTGTGTGTGTGTGTGTGTGTGGGCTCAAATGAATGTATGTGACTGTATGAATGATGGTTGTGATTTACCTAGTTTTTTTTTTAGTTCAGGAAATAGTTTTAATAAACTTACCTTGTTCTTTTGTTTAACCTAAGAAAACCTGTCTGAATAATTCTTTACAGCCCCAAAGTGTAAATAGTGGGACTTTTACATTATCGGTGAAGCACATCCTCTCTAAATACACAAAAAGCCTGTTACATTCAAACCTGGAGTTGGAGAATAGGGGAGTCATTTCACCCCTCCTCACGTTATGGTAACAATAACTATATAGTTTAATGACTCTGCTACATTTGTGAAGAGAGGAGGTTTAGGTCACATTAAGCTTTCATACAATATTATCCCACAATATAATTTAAAGAGTTATTTCAAAACACGAATAAAAATTGGCAATCTGAGTAAACTTACCATGATTTATGTCTAGTGCTTATATTTATATAATTTCTTTTATAGGAACATATTGGGGAATTTACATAACCCGTTACTATTTTGGAGTTCAGTGAGTACAGTGACTGTGGTCATATAAACAAAACTTTTATTATTCATAGCTTGCCAGTTTAATCCTCTGAAGGCATATAGTGACTTAACCTGTTCTGTCGAAGGGTCATGAGGACTCGAAACGTCAACTCTTTTCTTCTCCGCCGATGCTGCCAGACCTGCTGAGTTTTTCCAGGTAATTCTGTTTTTGTTTTAGTGACTTAACACATTGTTTGCTTCCTGTTCTACTTCCTGATGATCTCCTTTACCATCGAATAAAACACATGACCTGACACAAGGTTCCCCATCAATTGTTTCTTTCTCCTTCAGTGATGTATACCACTGAGAGATCAGTTGAGGATGTAATATCGGTGAAGGCTAAATCTGCAGCCTGTTCCATTAACTAATCTTCTCATTATCGCCCCACATGTAGAACAATAGAAAAATATTTTAAGTGGATCAGCTGCCTCACACCACTGAGGAAATTCCAATTGATTTTGAGGTTCAAAGTCATTCTTCAATTTTGTTTCATGTAACACCACGCATCACAAGTTCTCAGTTTGATTGCTGATCTTCAAAGTTTTGTACAGCTGGAAAAATACACAACTCTACATGTGAACAGAATGCAGAACAGCCCAAATATTTCTTCTACCAGGCAAGCGGCATGAGTTATTAAAAAAAACTAATTAAACTACGTTATGGCCTTGTAGAAACGTGCCAAATTAAAAAAAATATAAAACCAGATAATAACATCCACAGACAACTATCTTATTACTAAGGGGGACTGAAAATCTTCTTAACTAATTTCCTTGGCCCTTGGTGCTAGAAATATTCAACTATTTCCATAACATTTCAGGAAGAATGAGAAGTATTTGAGCAAAGTTTTCACAAAGCAGTCCGGAACTTGGTTTGGTTTGCATTGGCCGTCAAAAGGAAGCCAGCCAAGTCTACAATCATTACTATCATTTTAAAATCACTAGCAATCTTTTACCAGTTAGAAAAATAGGGACAATATTGCACACTTGTGAAAATATCTTCCATATGCTAAGCAGTCTTTGTTGCGTTTCCCACCAAACTGAAAACCTCTGCTGCCACAAGATCAAAGAAACACCAATAGCATAGTGCTCATTTATGTGAGAACATTGCAAAATACTCAAAAGAGCATTAAAAAATAATTTTGAGGGATTAAGAAGCCCAGTGAATTAGAAGACGGGCCTTTCACTTCCAAGATCTGCGTGCAAAAATGAAAATCAATGTCATTTGACTGTGTATTGGGAAAAAAGCCTTTGGACAATCTCAACCCAGGGTCTAGAGGCTGTGAAGGCACAGGACCAAACTGTCACAAATATTGCAATGAGCTGGCAATCATTGGAAGGCATATAGAAAATATGTAAGACGTACCAGTGGTTATGGCATTTGACTATCGAGCTAGATGTCAAGAGTTCATACCAATAAGCTGTAAAAGTAAAATGAATAAACGTGGGCTATCAGCAAGAAAATTGCTGGACTCATGTAAAAATTCAACAGGCTCATCAATATGCTTCAGGAAGGAACTTGTCACCCCTCCCCCAACTTTCCAGTTGATTCTTTTGACCCAACACCACAATTAAAAACATGTGTACTGCTGCTGGTGTCACATATTAGTGATTTCATTTCATTTACCTTTCATACAATTTCCTTACCATGTCTTGTTGTATAGTGTTATAAAAGAAAACTATTGGAAAAATCATCTCTGACAATGTAGGTAACAAGTGGATTATCAGAGACATTTGCCATGAAGTAAAAGCAAAAAATTGCAGATGCTGGAAAACAAAAACAAAAATACCTGGAAAAACTCAGCAAGTCTGGCAGCATCTGCAGGGAGGAACATAGTTAACGTTTCAAGTCCGAATGATGCTTCAACAGATCTAAGTAAAAATAGAAGGGAGGTGAACTATAAGCTGGTTAAGGGGTGGGGCAGGGGAGCGGGACAAGTAGAGCCAGTGATAGGTGGAGATAACCAAAAGATGTCACAGACAAAAGGACAAAGCGGTGTTGAAGGTGGTGATATTATCTAAGGAATGTGCTAATTAAGGGTAGAAAGCAGGACGAGCAAGGTACAGATAGCCCTAGTGGGGGTGGGGTGCGGTGGGGTGAAGGAATCAAAAAAGGCTAAAAGGTGGAGATAAAACATTTGCCATGAAAATTGGTTGAGTAGCACCCATTATTTTGGCACTACAGGTCCTGCTGATGTCCAAAATAGCCTTCGCAGTGCATGCCGGATACCGTATTGGTGAGGGATTAGCATGCACAGTCAATGACCAGCTAAGTATGCACAGCATAAAAATCATGGCTTTGATCAGCATGCAGCACTGATATGATGGAGTGGTGCCATTTTGGAGATCAATGCTCCACTAATGCTGTCTTTTCTCTGAACAGTTTAGTTATAGAAATAATTGTGGTGCGGAAAAAAGGCTGTTTTTTAAAAATTCATTCATGGAATGCAGGTGTCGCTGGCTAGGCCAGCATTTATTGCCCATCCCCAATTGCCCTCAAGAAGGTGGCTGCTTTCTTGAACTTCTGCAGTCCATGTGGGTCTATTTTGGGGGAGGTCATGTGGTGAAACTCCCAAGGATATTCTTACCACCACACAACTCAACGTGCATTCTGCAGAAGCAAAGAACTCCCACCAGCACTGTTGAGAGGGATCAAGGCAAGTGTCAGTCGTGGTTCAGTTGTAGCACTTTTACCTCTGAGTTAGGAAGTTTGTGGGTTCAAATCACACTTCAGGATGTGAACATGAACATTTAGTCAACACTCCAGTGCAGGAGTCAGAGGTACAGTCCTTTAAATGAGACATTAAACTGAGGTCTCACCTATTCTCTCAGGTGGATGTTAAAAAAAATCCCACAGCATTATTTCAAAGAGCAGGAGAGTTATCCTCAATGTTCTGGTCAATATTTATTCCTCAATCAACAGCGTGAAAGCAGATTATTTGGCATTATCACCTTGCAGTTTGCAGGTGTTTGCTGTGTGCAAAATTGGCTGCCACGCTCCCTACATTAAACAGTGATGACACTTCAGAAAATTACTTCATTGGCTGTGAAATGCTTTGGGACATCTGGTGGTCATGAAAGGCATATATAAATGTATGTCTGTCTTTGTTTTCAACAACTACTTTCTGGTTAGTTTCTGGTTCTTCTGGCTCCCAGATATGGGTACTCCAGTAGCTAATCCCCTTGGAACACAGCATGACTTAGATATGAATAGAAGTCATGCAGAACAGGACAAGTCGCTGGAAGAGGAAGATAGACAAGGGGGAGAAGGGCCCTCAGCAGGAAACCATGTGCACCCAGTGCATTCAGGGAGAATATTCATGGAGCAATTCTCTCAGAGTCTGATCTTGATCATTCATGTGAGGTAATTGAACTTCTCACAGCTCTGCATCCAGATCCTTGGTGCTTGACTCCTGGCATTATCATCCATAGCAATTTGTTCCCATTGTCTTCTAAAGCATGTGTCTGGAGGATCTCCCACTTTTGACCACCTCCACCAAGGCCTCCGGTGCAGCACCCGAGAACCTTTGAGCCCCATTTTCTCTCATGTTGTGCCATTACTCTGTTTCACAGATCAGATATTGGCCACCTGTTCAGGCATTCAACCACGCAACAGCATCTGGATGGATGCTGAAATCAATTAAAACAGCAGGCAGCTGACATGCTACCTGCGTTGCAATTAATGGGCTTGGGTTAACTGCGTATCGTGATCCCCCACCCAATTTCAAGGACTATGGAATCAAAACTGTTACATCACTAATGTGGTATTTATTTTCTGAACAATCTTCATGTTTTGAACAAAAATTTTTATCATAGTTGGCTTCACAGCAATATCTACCAGACATTTCTGTACCACATTAAAACTGCCTCAACAAGCCTTGTCACTCATAAAATATATCCCGCAGTGAAATGAAATGATCCTTTTTAGATCACCATTTGCCCTACAGGGTTGGCATGAACTAGGGCCCATATTCGCAAAGTTTGACACAGGAATCTTTAATAAAATAAAGTAATTAATCTGTGGGCCACACATCACGTCATGTAACAGAGACATTTGTTAACAGAGAGATTGTAGTACAAACTAGCTCCTCAGTTCAACAGCTGCATAAATATGTTCAAATGAACAAACTGATATTTTGATGAATGAGACTATAAAGATGTTACTTAACTCTGAATGAAGTTTCATCATGGTTAATGAATGTCTTTCTGTAGTTTTCTGAAAATTGTAAAATTATTTGAGCTAAGTTTACTAAAGAATGTGACAATTTTTTCCTGTTCTGTATTTCCAGAATAAACTTGTATTGAATGGAACTTATTTATGTTTCACATATTTAAGAACAGAATATTCTGGAAATACTCAGCTGATCCAACAGCACCTGATGAGAGAAGCAGAGTTAATGGACAGGATATTGAGCTTGGCGAGCAGGGGATGGGTGGGACCCGGTGGGTGGGACCCACTCGCCAACGCGGGTGGGACCCACTCGCCAACGCGGGTGGGACCCACTCGCCAACGCGGGTGGGACCCACTCGCCAACGCGGGTGGGACCCACTCGCCAACGCGGGTGGGACCCACTCGCCAACGCGGGTGGGACCCACTCGCCAACGCGGGTGGGACCCACTCGCCAACGCGGGTGGGACCCACTCGCCAACGCGGGTGGGACCCACTCGCCAACGCGGGATGATGTTGGGTGGAACTCCCGACGTCACCCCGCGTCATTTCGATTTTCAGGTCGATGGGGGTACAGCCAAATCAGCTCTGTGCCCACCGACTTGTCAACTGCCAATTGAGGCCATTTTAAAACTAATTGAAGGAGTTAAAGGAACTTCCTGTCCAACCTTAAGGTTGGCGAGCAGGCTGGGAGCCCTGGCGGGCTTCAGAAAAAGCATGAAACCTCATCCATGGGTGGGATGAGGTTTCATTTATGTTTTTAAAAATTTAATAAATGTTTAATGAAAAGTAATGGACAGTGTCACATGTCAGGGGAATTTTATTTTTCTGTATTTCATATTTTTGAATTTGGTGCCGATCTCCCTGAGGCAGCACTTAGCCTCTTGGTTTAGGGAATCCCGCGCCGCCCCCCCCCCCCCCCCCCCCCCCTTGCCCGCACTGGGAGCGCATAGCGATTCCTGATGGACATCACGCTGGGCGGGCCTTAATTGGCCCACCAATGTAAAATGGTTGTGCGCCTCTGATAGGGGGTGGTGATCGGAGATGCATCTGCATGTGCCCGCTCCTGAACTTCCCTCCCAACGGGGGGGGGGGGATAATTCTCCCCAATGTTTCAGGCCTGTGACGTTTCATTAGAATTGAGAAAAGTTAGAAATGTGATAGGTTTTGAGCAAATGAAAGAGGGGGGGGGGTTGGAAGAAGAACAAAATGGAAGGCCTGTGAAAGGGAGGAGTGTAGGAAAGTTTAAATGATGAAAGGTTTCAATGCGCAAGTCTAAAGGAAGTGGTTATGAGACATGTAAAGAAACAGAAGGTATTTTTATAGGAGGTGTCAATGGCAGGATCCTGAATACGTTGCTTCTGAATAGCAGCTAAAGGAAATAAGAAAGAAATGAGAGACAAGAAAAAAAAACTAGCAAAGAAAAATTGCATCTGCAGAATTTTGCTTTTGTATGTTTCATATATTTGTATTCCTGGTCCTTAAATGTGCACTTATTGTGAGGAGATATATTAACAGGAAATCTTATTCACAACAATAAAAGTCCTAGTGAGGTAACTTCTTGCTATTGTGAATGTTTTATCTGCATGCAGGCTCTGAGGAAAGGCTTGACAATTTTGGCCATGGTGGAAGATGGTTCCACAGAGGGTGCAGAATGGGCTCAAGGTTCATTATCAGTGGCTATGTAAGTTGGCTTTGAGTGGAGGTTGAGGCCTGAACCTTGGTCTGGGTCACTTTGGCAGTTATGGTTTACTTACTCTCACTTGCCTGCAGTGAGTCCTAAAGAATTCCCATATCATCATTGTCCTCTTGTCATGTCAATACTTGACTACAATTATCCACTTTGGTAGCGAACTCTCATCATAGCAGGGGTGCACACTTCAGTGTATCACAATTGCTTTAACCGCCCAGCAGCAGACCAGGTGCTATTGGGTCTCACTCTCCTATGCTAGGATACGACTCCAGGATCGTTCTGGAGAGCAAGGATAACCCCAAATTCCTTTCCATAATGTCAACAGTTTCCTGAAAACCCTTTCCTTGTGCCCACACCACACTCACCTCCAACAGCATGTGCGAGGGCCTCATCAAGTTCTTTGTCAGTAGTATTGAGACAATCCATTCAACTGCCTCAGGCTGTTTCTCTGCCTTTCCTTGTACAGATGCCCCTGAAGCCCCCAGATGTTCATTCTTGGGCTTACTGTCTTCCATATGCTGCCCTTTAGCAACACCCACATGCATGGTAGTGGCAGTGAACTCCATTAACCCTCTAGTACCTCTCTCAACCCTCGCCCATCAGTGCTGATAAGACTAAAGCCAACTTCTTCCCCCCTTCACAAACTCCAGACCCTTGTGATTGATTCCATCTCTGGCCATGACTACCATCTTAGGTTTTAGATTGAGCCAGTCAGTTGGCAATCTTCATTCTCTATTTTACCCCAAGCTGTGTTTTTTTATTCATTCATGGGATGTGGGTGTCGGTGGCTAGGCCAGCATTTATTACCCATCCCTAACTATCCTCCTTCTGAGGACATTTAAGAATCAATCTGAAGTCACATGTAGGCCAGACCAGGTAAAGACAGCAGATTTACTTCCCTAAAGGGTATTAGTGAACTATATGGGTTTTTCTGACAATCAGCAATGGCTTTGTGACCATCATCAGACTTTTAATTCCAGATTCTTATTGAATTCAAATTTCACCATCTGCCGTGGTGGGATTCGAACCCAGGTCCCCAGAGAATTATTCTGGGTCTCTAGAAGACTAGGCCAGCGACAATACACCTCCCCCTCCTCTGTTTCTGACCCTCTGGGTCCAGCAGCTGGCTACAATCTTTTCTATAACAAAGAGCATCCATTCCACCTCCATAAACAATAACCTTCTACACCCTACCTCAGGCCATCTACTGCTTGAGGAGTCTTCCATGTCTTTGGTTATGTGGCATAATATTATTTTTCACCTAATGACGTGAAAGACGCTAAGTAGTTTGGGAATTTTATTTTACTGGCAATTGCAAATAAATATTGTAGGTTGTGCAATTAAAAGTCATTATGCTAAAGTATGGTTATTCTTTCACAGCTAGTCTCTTCCATGCACTGCTACAGAGGCAATTGTATTATTAAAGACAGTGGAGGAGAAATAAACTGAAACCCTCCAATTCCCTTCCCTTTTGTCTGTAGTCAACGTGTTTTATTTTTGGAAAGGTAGATGTGTATATTTCTAAACCCACTTTTCTGTGTTTTAATATTTAAAGATCAAGCAGCAGACTTCTGTGGATTTAAGTGAAGAAGATTATTTATTCAGACACTCACCCCGAAAAATCTAAGTGCTATGTCAATCACGCACCGCACACTCAAAGATACAGTTAAAGAAGATAGTGCACTTCTACATGTGTTGAACTAAAAGAATAGTTAATAGTTCACATGTCTAACTTTTGTAAGAAAACAGTCTTCTCAGGTCCTGCGATGAAGACAATCTTTCCACTCTAGCCTCAGGGAGATGAGTGCGTTCTTTTGTGCATATGTGCAAAAGAGCGCACTCTCGATTTTGGGACTCCTCCCCCCACTCGCACAGGGAATGCATAGCTCTTCTTTCTCAATTGGCCCACCCACGTAAAATGGTGGCGCACCTCCGATCAGGGTGCCGATCGGAAGCGCGCCTGTATGTGCCCGCCTATCAACTACCCCCCCCCCCCCCACCCCCTAACAGGGGGGGGGGGGGGGGGGGGGGGGAGATTCGGCCCCTGTTTCTTAAAAGGCAAAGATGCCACTACATTTTCTGCAGCTGCTGCCTCTTTGGTGTATTTCTGCAGACGGCCTTGCTCTCTCTGAGTCTTTAGATAAAACTTGTTATCTCAAGTTGGTTTTGGCCACATGACAAATACTGATATCAGCCAACCAGAATGGTTTGGAAGTCCAAAGCCATCACTACACAATAGGAGATAGATGCTTGTTTTTCACAATCAACTAGTGGATAACTGGTCTCATCAGCTTTCTTTTGTTAAATTGCAAACTTGGAGACATAGGGCAGGATTCCCGCAACCCACCCCCCCCACCCCATCAGGGGGGTTGTGCG
The DNA here is from genome assembly GCF_017639515.1 of Carcharodon carcharias. Lineage (NCBI taxonomy): Eukaryota > Metazoa > Chordata > Chondrichthyes > Lamniformes > Lamnidae > Carcharodon > Carcharodon carcharias. Next base: position 27,496,876 of record NC_054485.1, read on the forward strand.
GGAGCGGGCACGAGTGGGCGGGTTCCTGGAGGGGGCGCATCTCCATCTTACGTGGGCAGACCAATTAAGGCCCACCCAGCACGGCGTCCATCTGTAAGCCCTGTGCAGGCAGCGGCTGGGAGGGGGTGTGGGGGGTGGCGGGTGGTGGTATTCCCTGAGCCAGCGGTGTGCTCTTCCGTACATACGCACAATAGAGCACACAGACCTCCCTGGGGCAAAGTACTACCTCAGGGAGATCGGCTTAAGATTCAAAAGTTCATCAGAGGCAGAAAAAATATTCCTGACATGTCCCCTCATGTGACACTGTTACATGAGCTGGGACATGTCAATTTCTTTTATTTAAACATTTTATACAAATTTTAAAACCCTCATGACACCTCATCCCGCCCGTGGGTGAGGTTTCGTGTTTTTTCCGAAAGCTGCCTGGGTTCTTCGCCTGCCCGCCAACCTTAAGGTTGGATGGGCAGCTCAACTGATTGTTTTAATTGCTCGTTAACTGGCCTTAATAGGCCTTTTACAGCTCGACGGGCATGCAGCCGATTCGGCTGTGTGCCTGCTGAATTGAAAATCTAAATGATGCGGGGTGACATCGGGATGCACGCCCTATGTCACCCCACATCATTTTACGTGTCGGCGAGCAGGCCTCGCCTCCACTCACCAACTGGAAAATGCAGCCCATAGAGTCTAGGAGCCCATTGCTTCCATGTTTGGAGTAAGCTTCAGCCAATGGCATGTGCGAATTCCACAGAAGGGTACAGTCTGAATATGTCCATTCCAGGGAGAGCCCCCTCCCCTGCCCTGCCACCCCACTCCACCCAGGGTGATTCGATTAGAAGACGTTTCCAGAAGCTTAAGATAGTCTGCAGAATTAGCAAGCCGCCTGACCTCTTGGCAGCCACCTTAGTCACCTTCTTGTGTGTCCATTCTAAAATGTAAAAGGCAATTCCAGAAGTTTCCACAGGAACACAGTCCATGTTTTAAGTTATGAAAAGGACATGCCTTCATTGGGCATGACATTATTCAAACTACAGGTTTCATGTCTCAAAATTGTCAACCTCACGACTGGGTCTGTGCCGGGTTTTGAATCCTGCTGGTTTTTGGGTTGGCCAGTTTGGGCTGGGTCAGGTCAGGTCAAAGGTCACTCAGACCACTTGAAACATGGGAAAAGACAGGTGTGCAAAGCTGATAACCAGTCAGCACATCACTGCACCAACGCAGCACCTAGCCAAATAAGCCAGTAAGTTATTTTCTTCATCTAATAATAATTGAAACTGACAACATCAGCTTAAAAAAAATGTGCAGTTTTTGGACATAGCCAGATTTGAGACACTGTATTTGTTAAAACCTTACCAGGAAAGGACTCATTGTTGGTTGCACATGACTTGATTTAAGATTTGAGGACTTACACAATCAATCATCTAGCAAAGGAGTCAGAGGATGTTGTATTAAAGGACAGACAGAGAGAGACCAACCAACGTCTGAAAAAGAGAATTGACGGATAAATAGGTCTATAGATACCCAGAAAAATGAACTTTCAAATAAATGGTCAGGTGAGGCAGAGATTTTTAAAAAACAGTGATATCTATACAACTTGTATAATGAACCTAAATGAGGATAAACAATAATCACTTTTGTAATATTATGCAAAATAAAACATCAGCAAAGATGAAACTAGGGACAATTCTCCTCCTCGCACTGAAACCACAGCTAAGTTTCAAAAATATTTCAAAGATTTTTAAACCTGGACTGCTACCACTGATTAAAATTTGTCACGGACCATTACTGTAAAATACTGAGGCATACAGTAAAAGTCTGTGACAAATGTAAATTAACAACAGTAATTATGCCATAGACTTTTCACTAAACTAATCATCCTGCCTTGCGCAAGCATCGGAAGATAATAAATCTTATCATGTCATGTGTGCTCCATATAAAAGCAGGTCCTTGGCTCATTGTCTGCTGATTCTTCATTTACTGATGTTTCATCCAGAGCTGTTTCTTTGGCAGATTTTTTTTTGTCAGTGGTGGTTTGCCGCTGCCTTCCACTTTCAGGGCCAGGGCGAGGAGGCAGGTCTCGTGTCCACCTCAGCCAGAAGGAGAATCCAACCCGTGCTGTTAGCGTTACTCTGAACCACACGCGAGCCAACTCGCCAACTGAACTAACTGGCCCCCGAATAAACGGTGTCTTTAAATTTTCCTCAGATCTGTCACATCGTTCAATCAGGACAATGAATAAACAAGGCCATAGTTCATGGCACATGCAGCCTTTGCACGATCCAACCAAAGGCTTTCTGGCATTTGAGAAAACATATGTGAGTTTTTCCATTGCTAGTCCTCAAAAGCTGAAATTCCTTTGAGAAACATTTCTAATGAATTGGTTAACACTTGTGGTTGAAATTCCTCTCTTTGTTTTTTCAATTAAGTTGTTAAGCACTTTTTAAAAAAAGTAGTGAGCAGAGGAATTTCACTGAAACATGTTAATTAATTCATTTAAAATAGCGCATAGAAACTTATACTCCCTGGTAATTTGAATAAGAGCCACAAAGTCTTATTCTAATAGCAAGTCGGTCTACTAAACCAATCCCTTAATGGCACAAGATAAAACTTGATTTCAGATCAAGAACTGATTAAACAAATCTTACTTCTGAGAAAAAGCACTGGAGCCTGGAACTAATTAAACATCTCTCTGTTGTGCCTGGTCTAATTGGTCAATGGAAATGACAGACAACTCTGGAGCTGATTAAACTCATTTGAAATCTGGTGATTGCACTTGAGCAAAAGTCAGCCATAAAACAAATTAAATTTAATCTAACTGTAGCAAATAATGTCTTAGTAACAAACAGCCTTAGGAGTGACTTGATTCATTGCCATTTTTATCCAAGTCTGTCTGATTGACAAATAAATCTAGGTCACATTGCTTTGACGCAGTGGAAAATTGCTGTGAGTTAACAGACTTCAACTCATCTCAAACACAAGTGGATTTGAGTGACGGGCAGCTTTAAAACCAATTAAACTTCTCCTATTGATGACAGCTAGATTAAAATGGCTGGTAATTCTGGAGTCAAACCAAAAGCCATCTGTTTACATCAGTATTGCATCCAGTGTGTACCACTCAGCATAACACAACTAAAAAAAGTGGTTACATTTAACATAATTGTTTGCTTAGAAGTTATTACACATACTTTACAAATACTTATGTGCCAGAAAAAAAATCGAGGAAACTTCACTCTGAAAAGGCTTGGTTTCATTCATTTTGCAACTGCACTCACTCAATTACATGAGCTCCATATTTGTTTCATCATAGGGAAATTGATATTTTTGCAATTCATTAAAGTTATAGATGAAATTAAAAATATCTCTTTGCTGTTGAATTTGTATGAGCGACCACTGAGTATTGAACTTGCATATCAATATATTGCAAAATTCAAATGTTTATTAAAACTACTTAGAGTAAAAGAGGATTTGCTATATGTAGTATTTTAGGTTCTTATCTGTATAATTTTCAAATGGATGTAATTGTAATGTCCAGAGATACCATAAAGCAAATAATGGCTCGGATATTTGTAAGGAGATGATATCAAAATATCTGTAGGCACTAGAGGCTGGGCTGATATGCCAAAGCATTTGAAGGCCACTTTCTCGTATGTGTATGGTGATATAATGACTATATTATACTAGGGCTGAATTTTCTCCATGGATGCAACAGTTTGGAGTTGGGTCTGTTTCTGGGTCAGCGTCACATCCTTGATCAAAGATTTGGAATCATTACAACAAAGGATGAAGGAAAATAGGCTGACCAGGTCCTGGTGCAGCCCCCCTCACCCGCCCCCAACAACCCCCACACCCCAGCAGAAATGACAAAACATGAGGCAGCCATCCACACAAACTGAAAAGACCATTCCTTTCCAAGACAGTGGCCGGGATTTTCCAGTCCTGTTGAGGGTAGGACCCGCCGTGGGCTTGTGGCAGGACCAGAAGATCGTGGCAGGGGACGGGTGTAGAAAATCCCGTCCAATGTATCAACAGTCTTTCTTCCCCAAGGACAATCCCACAATGGAACAAGCTGCCAAAGGAAATAGTCACAGAGTGTGCCTTCAGAGCCATAAGGACTCGAAATGTTAACTCTGTTTTTTCTCTCCACAGATGCTGTTAGGCCTGCTGAGATTTTCCAGCATTTTCTGTTTTTTGATTCAGATTTCCAGCATCCGCAGTATTTTGCTTTTATCCATTCTAACCTGATTCAGCCCAGAAAAGTCTGGACTTAAGATCTCATTAAAATAACAGGAAATGTGTCTCCAAATTATTTTCAGATTTCATCACAAATAACTTTTCACTTTCATGTAACCTTCAGTCAGGAGAGTGAATGAACAAGGCCAGAGCTTAAGAATGCTTTCATTGAACACTGTGGCACTGAATTCTAACTGTAGTCCATTGGTGTTTTGATAGTTTTCCAAGGAAGGGGTTATAAATCAGGATTTAAATGAACGGTGCTATTTTGATAGCCAGGATATTTCACTATTTCACACAAAGATTTTCAACACACTGGGCAATGCTTAAAAACAACATTCCTTCTATGTTGCCACCTCTGAAACATTGTATGGTGAGGATTTGACGTTTACTGTTGCTGCATCTCCAGTTTGGAATGCTTGTTGCCAGGCAACACAGTCTTTAGAATTTGTACAGATAGGAAGTTTCTTACTGTGCAGAAAATGATAGCTGCATTGGTATGCAGATTAACAATAGTCATTTTGATTATTTCACACTGAATCCACATTCCGTTCCACTATATTATTTTCCCTGTATTGAACCCAGAATTAGCGTCATTATTTTTGCATTGTATACTAGGGATGTGGCTCCCCTTTGTGCAGCGAAGAGTTTTAAAGGATAGTTTCAGTTGGCTCAACCCTTTTAAAGGCTGAAGGCTTTAACATCTGAAAACTATCTTTTCGAAGGCAGAATTTTCTGTCAAGCTGATATTCTGAAAAAAACATACAAGGATCTTTCAAAATTCAGAGATTGCTTACTTCAGGTGCATCAAGACTCCCTAAAAACTAAAGGGTCAGGATTTTTACCTTGTTGGATGGGTGGGACGGGCGGGTCTGGGGGTGGTCATGAAGCTGACCAGCGCCCACTATCAAGCCCTGAGCCAATGAACAGCCAGCCAGCATGAAATGTGCGCTGCAGTGCTCAGCACTGTTGGGGGTGGGGGGGGGGGGGGGGGGGGGGGGTGCGGCAGGAGGAAGGCGAGCGCGGAAGTTTGCGCATGCGCATGAGTATGCGCAATGAAAGCTCCCTGGGGCACAGAGCCGCCTCAGGGAGCTGGAGATTTTCAAATTCAAAAATAGAAAAAAATAAGTTACCAATGTTAAAAACATGCCCCCTTGTGTGACTCTTATTACATGTCCCCGCTCATGTGACAATGAAATTTCAAAATTTCTATTTAATTTTTAATTGCTCCTGGAAACCTCATCCCAGCTGTGGGTGAGGTTTCCTAAAAAAAATCCAAAGGCCGCTTGGCCTTTTCGCCTGCCCGGTGACCGTGAGGTTGGACGGGCAGCGAAAAATTTCATTCAATTATTACTTCAATGGCCTTGGTGGGCCTGTTAATTGTCGGCGGGCGTGCTGCTGACACCCACGCGTGCCCGCTGACTGCAATATCACGCAAGTGCGCGATGATGTCGGGACGCATCCCGACATCATTGTGTGTCATTTTACCCCCGCCCACTCAGCAAAACTTTCAGCCCATAGTGACCTCTAATCGTAGTCTTGACTTCAAACATAGAATGACTCCCTCAAATCTAATGACCATCAATTGCGCAACGACCTTACTCCTTCTTTCACACTGTAGCAATCTGGTCCACCAGGACATCCGGCACTAGTCCATGGTGGAAGGCACATGTTGAACAAGATTTTTCCACTCTGATGTTCTGAGAATACATCAATTCTTGCAGTGGCAAGTGGAGAAGTCTGATTTCAATTAACCCTTCCATTTGTCCACACTAATTCTCTTAGAAAACTTTGCTTAGCAAGGGGCAGTGTGGTAAATGAAGGATTCTGATAAATGGGAATAGGGGGAAGCATTTTCCCCCTGTCGGGGGTGGGGTGGGGGGGCGGGGGGGGGGTGGAGTGTGGGAGCGGGCGCCAGTAGCTGGCCTTCCGATCGGCACCCCTGGTCAGGGGGAGTGCTGCCATTTTACGTGGGTGGGCCAATTAAGGCCTGCCCAGTGTGACATCTGCCAGGAATTGCTAAGCGCTCCCTGTGCGGGCGGAGGATTCCCTCAGCTGGGAGTGCGCTGTTTCGCGCACGTGCACGAAAGAACGCACAGATCTCCCTGAGGCAAAGCGCTGTCCTTAACTTTTATTTAAACATTTAAAAGCCCTCATGAAACCTCACCCTGCCCAGGGATGAGGTTTTATGCTTTTACTGAGGCCCGCCAACCCTAAGGCTGGACAGGCAGGTCCATCAATCAAGTTAATTAGTTTTTTAATGGTCTTAATAGGCCGTTGACTGCGCGCCCACAGCACTGAAAATCGAAATGATGTGGGGTGATGTTGGGACGCACGCCTGACATATCTCCGTGTCATTTGACGCTCCTGCTTGCCGACCGGAAAACCCTGCCCATGGTAACTGAGGTAGATCTGAGAGTGGCAATGTACGTTTATGACAATGTACAATAACGAGAATTCCTCGAGATCCTACGTAGGTTATAAATTGTTCCTAAATTTCTTCTCCTTTTACCTCTTATTATGTTTTCTGTCAGGCTGCTCTCATCTGTCAGAGTATTTGATATTGCTACTCACCATTGAAAGTAGGCAAGAACATGCTATTAAGAATCAGCATTATCCACAGTGCAAGTGGAAAGTGGGGGGCAGTGGTAAAATTGGGGGGGGTGGGGGGGATGAGCTGGGACAGGCTCCTTTCCCGCCGCTGGCCAATTTCCCCAGGGTCAGTTGGGCAGTGGGATTGGGACAGCACAGGCTGGCAATGGCAGGCAACTGAGCCTGTTAAGCAGCTAATTGACCAAGATTTTACACAGGTTGTATCCTGTTCTATGGGAGGCATGGATTCCATGCAGGTTCAGTGGCTCACCTGCTCAAAAAGGAGGCAAGAACTCAGCAGCAGGTGAATGTTGGCTGAAGGTAGCAGCTATTTAGTTCTGTTGTGTTTATAAGCAGGCAGTTTCAGGCAAGAGAATCAAATGGCCATTGTGAAGGACTGTTAATGGAAGGGTGTCTCCCAGGTGCCCGACAGCATGCACAGACAGCACATGGTGGGATTGCAGATGGGGAGGGGGTTGGGTGGCTTGGGGTGCTTCAGTCATTGCACCATGAAGTTCTCCAAAGCTAATTGGATGCTCTGCTCTTGGAATTTGACTCTTCCGTTTAAAAGGAGAGTGGGAGAGAGAGAGAGAGAGAGAGAGTAAGAGACTGCACCAGTCATATGAGGAGGGGCAGGTGTGGGCAAAGAAGCATTAGCAGCATAAGTTGAAGGGTCATGAGGACTCTAAACATCATCTGTGCTTTCCTCCGCCGATGCTGCCAGACCTGCTGAGTTTTTCCACGCATTTCTGTTTCTGTTTTTGTTTTGCAGCATAAGGCCTTGTTCAAAAGGCCTATAGGCAAAGGCTTGATGTTGGGACGCACGCCTGACATATGTATTTGGAGCACCAAGGTCTCCAAAGACGATGATCACTGACCTGTGCAGAGGGCTGGAGGAGGAGCTGAGGCTATTGGGATGTGGTGGTCACCCATTGCCTGTGAACATGAAGGTGACTGTGGCACTAAATCTTTTCAGGCTCACTCCAGGGGCTGTCTGGAGACATTTGTAAGATCTCTCGGCCAGCAGCCCATCGCTGCATCATGAGGTGACTCACGCCTTGTTCCAGAGTGCAGGGCCATACATCAGCTATTTACAACTTATATTTATGACTTAGATACATTACTCTTTGTCTCTTCATCTAAGTTTACTGATTACACTAAGCTAGGTGGAAAGGTAAGCTGTGGGGAGGACACAGAGAGGCTACATTAAAGAGATATAGACAGGTTAAGTGAGTTGGCAACAAGGAGGTAGATGGAATATGATGTAGGGAAATGTGAAGTTATTTACTTTGGTCATATGAATAGAAAAGCAGAACATTTTTTAAAAGGTGTGAAACTTGCAAGAGTTGATGTTCAGAGAGACCTAGGTCTGCCTGTTTGAGAAATACAGAAAATTAGCATGCAGGTGCAGCAAACAATTAGGAAGGCAAATGGCATGTTGGCCTTTATTGCAAGGGGATCGGAGTACAAGAATAAAGAAGTCTTGCTACAGTTGTACAGGTTTGGTGGGATCACATCTGAAATACTGAGTGCAGTTTTGGCCTTTACATTTAAGAAAGGATATACATGCATTGGAGGCGGTACAGTGAAGGTTCACTAAACTGGTCCCTGGGATGAGGGCCTTGTCCTGTGATGAGAGCCTGAGTAAATTGGGGCTATATTCTATGGAGTATAGAAGAATGAGAGGTGATCTCATTGAAACCTACAAAATTCTGAAGGTGCTTAATAGGGGTAGACGCTGAGAGGTGGTTTGCACTGGTTGGGGAATTTAAATCACAGGGGCACAGTCTCAGGATAAAGGGGCCAATCATTTATGACTGAGATGAGGAGAAATCACTCAAAAGGTTGTGAATATTTGTAACCCCAGAGGGTTGTGGATTCTCCATTGCTGAATACATTTAAGGCTGGGATGGATAGATTTTTGGCCTCTCAGGGAATGAAGGGATTTGGGGAGCGAGCAGGAAAGTAGAGTTGAAGTCCAAGATCAGCCATGATCGTACTGAATTGTGGAGCAGGCTCGATGGGCCATGTGGTCTACTCCTGCTCCTATTTCTTGTGTTCTTGTGATCAGGTAGTGCACTGATCGGGCCAAGAAGGCAGTCGGATTTGGGGCCATCACTGAAACCCTCCCACACATCTCCGACCCCTTGTTGTTCATTTTGCCAGAGCTCAAAGTCATTGAATTGCTTCAGGCACTGCATCCATATTTGTGTGACCACCCAGCAACTGCTGCCTCTCTCAGCCACCACTAGCCATGCTTTGTCAGGCTCACTGACCTCCACTTCCTGTGCACTGAGAACAAATCCTCACCTCGTTCCCTTGCCGCCTTTAGGAGCACCTCCAAGCTGGCGCCCTTGAACTGCAGATCCACTCCACTTACTGACACTAGCTCCCACCCATGACCTGTTTTTGGTTGGGACCCCCTGCTGGCCAGACTCTAATTAGCTGCATATCAGAAAATCAGCGAGGAAATCCCACCACCTGCATGGCCTCAAGTGACCCTGGCTTTGGAATGTTGACTTGTTTGATAAAATCAAGCCCGTTGAGCCTGAGACAGAACCACCTCCTGTTAGCATCCCTTTTTCCAAGCTTCGGGTTTCATTTACTGTTTGTTTGATTAATAGTGGAACCATTGTCACATCTCTCACTTTGCACAATCTAGGTCTTTTTTGGGAGGTTTTGTGGTGCAGTGGATAGTGTCTCTGCCTCTTGGGGCATGGTACCTGAAGAGAGACCTGTTTTATATAGTGAAAGCTCATCAGTGGCTGAAATTTTGTAACATTTCAGTATCATAAGGGGGAGGTGATAACGCAGTGGTAAGGGGAGGTGATGGCAGAGTGGTATTGTCGCTGGGCTAATATTCCAGAGACCCAGGGTAATGGGGACCCAGTTTGAATCCAGTCACGACAGATGGTGGAATTTGAATTCAATAAAAATCTGGAATTGAAAGTCTAATGACGACCATGAAACCATTGTCGATTATTGTAAAAACCCATCTGATTTGCTAATGTCTTTTAGGGAAGGAAATCTGCCATCCTTACCTGGTCTGGCCTGCAAATGACTCCAGACCCACAGACCTACAGCAGTGTGGTTGACTCTTAAATGCCCTCCAAAATGGCCTTGCAAGCTACTCAGTTGTATCAAACAGCTACAAAGTCTCAAAGAAGGAATAAAACCGGATGGATCACCCGACATCGCCCTAGGCACCGGAAATAACAATGGCAAATTCAGCCCTGTCAACCTTGCAAAGTGCTCCTTACTAACATTTGGGGGCTAGTTCCAAAACAGGGAGAGCTGCCTCACAGACTAGTCATGCAACAGCCTGGCATAGTCATACTCACGGAATCATATCATACACATAATGTCCCAGACACCAATATCACCATCCCTGGGTATGTCCTGCCCCACCAGCAGGACAGACCCTGCAGAGATGGCAGTATAGTGGTATACAGTCGGGAGGGAGTTGCCTTGGGAGTTCTCAACATTGACTCCGGACCTCATGAAGTCTCATGGCATCAGGTCAAACATGGGTGAGGAAACCAACCTGCCTGCCGCAGATGCATCTGTCGATGACAGAATCAGTAGGAGTGACCACTGCACAGTTATTGTGGAAACAAAGCCCTGCTTCACATTGAGGATACCCTCCATTGTGTTGTGAGGCACTACCACCATGCTAAATGGGATAGATTTCAAACAGATCTAGCAATTCAAGACTGGGCATCCATGAGATGCTGTGGGCCATCAACAGCAGCAGCATTGTACTCGAACACAATCTGTAACCTCATGGCCCGGCATATGCCCCACTCTACCATTACCATCAAGCCAGGGGATCAACCCTGGTTCAAAGAAGACTGCAGGAGGGCATACCTTAAAATGAGGTGTCAACCTAGTGAAGCTGTAACACGGGACTACTTGCGTACCAAACAGCATAAGCAGCAAGTGATAAACAGAGCTAAAGCAATCCCACAACCAACGGATCAGATCTAAGCTCTGCAGTCCTGCCACATCCAGTTGTGAATGGTGGTGGACAATTAAACAACTCACTGGAGGAGGTGGCTCCACAAATATCCCCATCCTCAATGATGAGGGAGCCCAGCACATCAGTGCAAAAAATAAGGCTGAGGGATTTGCTACAGTCTTCAGTCAGAAGCGCCGAGTGGATGACCCCATCTCGGCCTCCTCTGGAGGTCCCCAGCATCACAGATGCCAGTCTTCAGTCAATTCAATTCACTCCACATGATATCAAGAAATGGCTAAAGGCACTGTATAGCGCAAAGGCTATGGGCCCTAACAATATTCCAGAAATAGTATTGAAGACTTGTGTTCCAGAACTTGCCACGCCCCTTGCCAAGCTGTTCCAGTACAGCTACAACAAGGCATCTACCTAGCTATGTGGAAAATTGCCCAGGTATGTCCTGTACACAAAAAGCACAATAAATCCAAGCCGGCCAATTACCACCCCATCAGTCTACTCTTGATCATCAGGAAAGTGGTGGAAGGGGTTATCAACAGTGCTATCAAGCAGCAGTGACTTAGCAATAACCTGCTCACTGATGCCCAGTTTGGGTTCCACCAAGGCCACTCAGCTCCTGACCTCATTACAGCCTTGGTTCAAACATGGACAGAAGAGCTGAATGCCAGCGGTGACGTGAGAGTGACTACTCTTGACATCAAGGCAGCATTTGACCCTCTATGGCATCAAGGAGCCCTAACAAAACTGGAGTCAATGGGAATCAGGAGGAAAACTCTCCACTGGTTGGGGTCATACCCAGCACAAAGGAAGATGATTGTGGTTGTTGGAGGTCAGTCATCTCAGTTCTAGGACATCACTGCAGGAGTTCCTCAGGGAAGTGTGTTCGGCCTAACCATCTTCAGCTGCTTCATCTGTAACCTTCCCTCCATCAATAGGTCATAAGTGGGGATGATCACTGATGATTGTACTGTGTTCAGCACCATTCACAAGTCCTCAGATACAGAAGCAGTCCATGTCCAAATGCAGCAAGACTTGGACAATATCCAAGCTTAGGCTGACAAGTGGCAAGCAACATTCACGCCACACAAGTGCCAGGCAATGACCATCTCCAGAAGATGGCCCTTGACATTCAGTGGCATTACCATCACCGAATCCCCCACTGTTAACATCCTGGGGGGCTACAATTGACCAGAAACTGAACTGGACTAACCATATAAATACTGTAGCTACAAGAGCAGGTCCTGCGATGAGTAACTCATCTCCTGATCCCCAAAACCTGTCCATCATCTACAAGGCACAAGTCAAGAGTGTGATGGAATACTCCCCACTTGCCTGGATGAGTGCAGCTCCCACAACCCTCAAGAAATTTGACACCATCTAGGACAAAGCAGCCCACATGATTGGCACCACATCCACAAACATTCACTCACTCCACTACCGACACACAGTAGCAGCAGCGTGTACCATCTACAAGATGCACTGCAGGAAATCACCAAGGCTCATTAGACAGCATCTTCCAAAGCCACGACTGCTATCATCTAGAAGAACAAGGGTAGCAGATAGATGGGAACACCATCACCTGGAAGTTCCGTTCAAGGCACTCACCTCCTGACTTGGAAATATATCGTTATTGCTGGGTAAAAATCCTGGAGCTCCATTCCTAACAGCACTGAGTGTATCTACACCACATGGACTGCAGTGGTTCGAGAAGCAGCTCACCAACACCTTCTCAAGGGCAAGTAGGGATGGGCAATAAATGCTGGCCCAGCCAACAAAGCCCACATCCCGCGATTGAATAAAAAAAGTGGTATGTTTGATAGCATTATATATGTATAGATATCCATCGTAGTATATATGTTTATATATCCAATTCTCCTATGAATACTCACAAAATTATAGTTTTCTTCACACATTTTACATGGAATAATGCCTCCAACACTTTGATGGTACAAACACTTGGAAAAAATAGTCTGCTTTAGTTTTTTGATTTGGTGATGAGAGGGAGGGGAGGGAAATTAGATAATTTCAGCTTCAGGCCTCCAATAATTTGAAATACTCAAAGCTAAAACCTGATGCTTTTAACAGGTATCCATTTTAAAAGCTTCATTAGCTTCCAAAGGAACTTCCATACCAAAGCTGGGTCCAGATTAGAAATGGAATTTTCTGGTCTTTTTCATTAACAAGTGTAATTGTTCAGATGAGGTGACATATTGGGCTGGATTTTACCAGCCCTCTTATGTTGCAAATATCTAATTCATGGTTCCCGTGTTTTGTGTTACTGAGAAGCATCTTACAGAGGAGTTGAAGTCATGTTTTGACCTTACTTAACCTTTGTAAATAGTTAGTATGTGAATAAATGTGTTTTCAACAAAAAAACCATTGCCTTTAGCAAAATTTCTTCTTAAGTAAGAAACCATTGAATTGCAAGATAAAACCACAAAAACAGAGCAAGGGGACCCATAGCATGGCATGGGAAGATGGAGAGAGCATGCCTGTCATCTTCCTGCTGTCATGCCATGTCAGCAATGGGGAAGCTGGTGGATAGCCCATTTCCTCAGAGACCAACTGAGCCAGTTAAGTTGCTAATTAAGGGCCTCTTCCTGCCCTGTCTGACATTTGCAGGGATAGGCCAGGGTCCCCCCCCACCCAGGGAAGACCACAAGGTAAATGTTAATGGCTTCCCAGTGGTGGGGCCCATCTTTTTCGGTACTTTAGGTTCACAGAGGGGGTCGCCAAGTGCCAATGGTCATCCCCGCGGCAAGGTTGCTGCCTGCTCTTGCCAGTCACCCGCCACCTCACTCCCCCAGCCCCACCCCACCCCCCTCGCCAGACTGTCCTGCCTCGCACCCCCAAACCCACTTACCTGCTTGTGGGAGTGTGTGTCCATCACTGCGTCCTCCTCCCCATGTGCAGCTCCAGCAGTGGCCACCACTCCCGGTGGTCCTGCTGAGCTGCTAGCCCTCAGATTGCACTGGCAGTCCCTGTGGTGGGTGGCCTGTCCTTAATAGGGATGGCAGGACTCTTGTTGCTAGCACTAAATTCAGGCCCGTATCTTGTTTCTGTTATGCAGCTGAACCAAATTAGTAAAAAAAAAGTACTTAGTGGATGTAGCAGTGTTGAATAGCATGAGAATATTATGTTTCTATTGCCTCTAAAAGATTATTTGAACAAGATATTAATTAAACACAGCGAAATCTCAAAATAAACTTGGATGATATGGAATTCTGCTTGTGTTGAAGTTATCCACCATTCCAGTTGACAGAATAACAAAAGCCATCGAACAATGCCTGTGATTCACTGAAATTCCAAAGTGGTGGATCCGGTTTAGCTGAATTTTCATTTGTCTCTGGCAAGAAAAATAATGCCAAAATACTTTTGCAACTTCAGTGCTTCTGTGGCACAAGCAAACTGGCTCCTTCTGCCATAGTCATGTGACCACACTGATCAATCAGAGCAAAGTGGATAGATTTAAGTGTGCTCAAATATGAAACACTGGACAAGCCATCATTTCACATCAAGATTCACTGTCAAGTGATGTGCAAAGTGCCTGAGTATGGTGAAACCTATAGTTTCTTAGTTGAATTGACGATTTAGCTGGAGCAGAGAATTGTCAGTAAAGTGTGAGATTTCTTATAGTCAAATTGCCAGGAAGTCCGCTATCAGGTGAACTTGAAGATGGAACACGTTGGAGGAGAATCCTTCTCCTACTTTTAAGGAATAGCTGGCTGTGTGGTTGTTCAGCAGCTGGTTCGATAGCCCTTCAAATGTTGTTTCAGATGGTATCTGGCATGGCATTTCTAATCTGATCGGCTTCTGCTGTTATATTTTAAAAGAACAGGTAACAAACCTTAGTCATTTAACCAATTACAAGTTCAAAGTCCTTCTTCCAAAAAGATGGTGGTTTTTTGTTCCACATCCTGTTTTAACCATTCACACATTGAAAGGTATTGAGACAGCCATGGTTTCTGTAATTGAATGACCCTATTCAATTTAAATTACACTTTTGAATGCCTTTCAGAAAATACATTGTTTCGATGTCTCTATAGCCCAGGGTGAAGTAGAAAGGTGAGTCGGCTGTTACGTAATAGTCTTGTTCTGTTGACAGTTCATCCTTAGCAAAGGGCCTTGCGCATTTCACAAGTGGCTATGATTGTTCATATTTTAATTAGTTATTTGATTGAGTTTCAGGTCCGTTTGGAGCCGATATTCCCAAAGTCACATTGTATGTTGCCAGCCATCTTAAAAGCTGTTGTGCCTATTTTAAAAATATAGTTTTGAAATTTGTAATATCTTCATGCCTGTATTGGGCATGAAAGCCACATAAGATAGAATAGTTAACCCTAGCTTCTGTTTCAAATGAATCTCCACTTTTAGTGTACAAATTTAAGCGTTCTGAATTGCATTTACTTCATGGAAATACTGTTGACGAATAACACGAATGTAAGGCTGTTGGGTCACACACAGGAAATATCACTTGTATTTGACAAATGAAATAACCATTTCAAAAAGACTTATCGCTCACATATCCTAGATAGTAAAGACAAATACAGAGAGCAGCACTAACAAAAGGTTAACCTAAAGGCCTACTTGGTTACTCAGAAACTCATGGAACAGATTACACCATAGTATTTATTAGGATTTGTCTGTGCTGCCTAATAATCCGTCATTTATGGATCTGTTGTAAACCCGATGTGAAAGCACATGGGTGGTCTTTATGTGATCCAGGCTGTTAATAAACTGTATTTGTCAGCTTGCACTCTGCTCATTAACCTGCTCTTCTGCCCACTACTTTATTGGAG
Organism: Carcharodon carcharias; assembly: GCF_017639515.1. Lineage (NCBI taxonomy): Eukaryota > Metazoa > Chordata > Chondrichthyes > Lamniformes > Lamnidae > Carcharodon > Carcharodon carcharias. The sequence continues at coordinate 27,512,467 of NC_054485.1, forward strand.
GCATTAACCTATTTAACAAGTTAACACTTTTGTTAAAATAGTGGACAGAGGCATCTTGTTTGAACATGTTAACAGTTTGTCTGACGATTTTGCAAATGTTAATTTCTAGGCTCAATTTCTTTCAATTTTTAAAAGCCAAAATACAACATAATTGTGACATGTGGGTTCTTGCGTCCAATTTTTTTCACTTGTTTGATGATCTGTTGGAGCGGTAATTTTTGCAAAGAAATTCCAAATGGCACTGATATAAACTCTTACACCTAATGGCAAACATATTTCCTCTTTAACCTTATGAAGTTGTTTCAGTTAAGCCAAGGATTGTGGATGGGAAATACTCTCAACGTGACTTGTGTGCTGTGCTGCTCTGTTTTACTTGCCTAATTTACCACTGAAGTAATTCCTGATAAGGCAGCATAAATGGGCACTGAAGACAAAATACATCCGGGGAGCTAACTGCAAATCCTCCGAGGAAGGAAGATGCACCAGGACTCAATCAGCTTGTGAGAAGAATTAATGCCAAGGACTAACTGTGACCTTAGCTGAAGAACAGATCTTGGTTTTGTGATTGAGAATGAAATTGTTGGAGAGAAGCTACAAACATAATCATGAACGTGGGACTGGGGAAATTATAGGCCAAAACCTTGGAATGGTAGAAAACATTATATGTATAATATTGTAATATAGTCTGAAATGGCAGCAGAGTTATTTGATTTGTGGGGAGGTGACACCTTGCTAGCTTAGTATTAACTAGTTATTGCTCACACTTAGGGTTTCCAATGTTACGGGTCTTTAGCTTTGGGACAATTTATATGGTAGAAGAGGTTGGTTGGAGATTAACCAAAATTATTTTCAGACTTGGATCCAGAATTTAGTTACCATTGTAGGCTTTTCAGTCTGGACTGAATCAACTTACACAAATGAACATGGACTAATTTGATTTCTACTGGCAAAAAGTGCCGTATATAACTTTCTTTGAAGGTTCTGTTCAGTGAACGCTCAATAAAGCTTACATCACCCTGTAAATTTGCTGCAGATTTTCTAATGTTAAAACTAATTCCACATTTAACACTTTACACCCTTTTTCACACAATGGAGCTATTTGATTTTATATTCTTTGAAAACTGTAGTGGAAAATTTCCTCCTAATTCCCCTTGGACAAGTTTTAGTTTTCAGTAAAATGTCAGAGCACTAGATTGACTCTGTGAATTGTATTCCTATCCACAGGTATTTATTAGAAAGGAGATGGGGATGGATTGCTTACAACTTACTCTGTAAAACAGCTATTTCCTGACCTAATGAATAGGAGTCTCATACGTTCAGAAAGACTTGGGGTTGCAGTCATTAATAAATAAGTAATGATGTAATGGCTTTAGCAATTTGGGTAAAAGTTTCCATTTCGCTAGAATAAATATTGGTTCATCCTAACACTCTGAATAGTTCTTATGTATTTTCACCAAATGTGCTCTGAGAAATTATTCAGATATTTTCTATTCATGTATTTTTCTTGAGACATATTCTCTACAGATGCATTTCCAATTATGGATTGACTGCCAAAATGCCTTGTGGAACATATTTAGTAGTGAATGATGTAACTAATGAAACATGGGTTATCATTGTACAATCTAAGACTGCTGCTCCCTTTAGCATTCCAATTCGTCCAGGTTCTGTGTACTATTTCACTATCTGTTACTTTTTTTTAACTGAAAACAGTAGCAAAGAATCACGGAGTACAGAATTATGTATATGAGTTATAGGGTTGCAGTTTAATCAAATGTACATCATCAAAATAATCACCGTCAATGCCTTTATTTATCTGAAGCATAGCTGTAACTTAAATCAGTTCTTCAATTGTTTCAATATGCTTCAATTGTTTTTCTTGCAGGCTCCTTCCTTGGCTCTGCTAGGCTATAGTTTCTTAGATGCCAGCTGCGCAAGCCATTCTATTGTGAACAAGAATTGCAGAGAAACCTGATCCTATTCTTATTTACTGTCCACTTTCATTGAGAGGTCCATAGATAGCTGTCAAGAATGGGAATCTTTCTTGTTTTATCATTCTTGATTGTTCCCTCTTAGCCCAGGGGAACTGTTAGGCACATTGTAGAAGCTCAACTGCAGTTCTGAGATCAGCTAACTCACTACAGAATAGGAATCAAACCTGCGACCTGCTGGTCTATGCTTGGTGCTATACCAAGTATTACTCTTATTGACTGGGCCATTGGGGGAAATGGTTTGCTTTTATTTTTATCAAGTATAATGCAGTACTGTGCTTTTAAATGCAAGTTGCTGTGAAATGCTATCAGACCCGGGGACTGTTTGTTTAGAATGCTGACCTTTCATATCTGGGATCTCCATGTAAGACTAATAGGATGAAAATCTTCTTTTCCTAATTGCTGAAGGTAATCATGACTTATGAATAAAATGTGTTTTGCCAGCTTTGATCTATTTCCTAGTAGACATAACTCAATAGCATATCGGTCATGATGTGATACGAAATGGGACTAAATAGACAATGTCACTTAGAGGCTAAAAATATAACTGGCTTGGAAAATGCAAGTGTCACATTGACATAGTGGGCAGGGGGTGGTGGGGTTGGTCTTTCAAGATTTGCAACCATGTGTCCATTCCACTGGTAGGGTAGTATTGAGAGTGGTAAGGAGCCTCATTATACATTAACTTGATGCTGATATAATACATTTATATGCATCACCCTCCCTAACTGCATTGTTGATAACCTAGCAGTTTGTAGCAGTCAACATAACATTGCTGAGAGCAGGGTAACGCAGCTTCAACAGTTTGGAGTTTGAAACTGGCAAGTTTTGAGGGCTATAAAAGGAACATATTTTTATGAAAGCAGAAAAAAACAATGCAGCTCTAAATTCTACATATTTTGTTGCAAAGTCTGAAGTATTTGCTCTTTTACTAAATCAATGCAAAATTCAGTAGCTCAAGATACATTCAGGAAAACACCAACTCAAGATGCCAAAATGGGAAATGACGTTACACAACCATTGCCTGGAAACAATCTCGCTCTTCAGCTGTCTCAAACCTGCCTGAAGATATTTGAAGTCTTTCGTTTTTTTTAAAATGTTCCAGATGATTATTATTTGGTTGTGCTGAGACTAAAAACCTCAGTAGGAAGCTATTTGTATCTATTATCAAATGAAAAGAAATGTCTGCGTTACCATGGAGTGCAGAAATACTGCCAAATTAGGTGTTTTCCCCAATGTGGGTGATGGCTTAGAATCAGCAGTGATATTTAGGCAGGAGAAACTCAATTTTTCATAGATTCCAGCAAAGAAAACCTGGATGAGGATTTTAAATTTTAATTTACTAAAAGGAAGAAACAGTCAACAGAAAATAGTGAAAACTGGTGAGCATGGGTGGTGGGTGGGGTGCGAAGGGATGGCTAGAGAACATAGAATATGGCATAGAATGAATATAGAAGAAATTCCTCTGTTGCTTTAATTTTTCTGGAGATGTGTTGGAAACCCCATTTACAGGTGTAAACTTAATTTCTACACACTTCCGGTAAAATTGTAGTGGCAAAGTTGGAGGAGTTAAAATTATGTGCCAAAGAAACAAAAGCAAAGTTATTCTCTTCTCCTGTGAGGTTGATGCCCTATCGAACTTCAACCTCTCTGTAGCCTTCAACACAGTTGACCACACTATCCTCCTCCAATGTCTCTCTTCATATAATGGGACTGCCCATGGTTGGTTCCATTTATCTATCTGATCGTAGTAAGGGCATCTTCACCAGTGGCTTCTTTTCCCATATTCTCATCATCTGGAGACTTTCAAGCATTTCTCCTTAATTCCCCTCCTTTTCCTCAGCTATAGTTGTCTCATGGCAAAACCATCTGCAGACACAGAACTAGCTGCCACATGTTCACTGATGACACTCAGCTTTACGTTTCCACCAGCGCTTTTGTCTCATCTCCTGTCTCTGTGCTTTCAGGCTGCTTGTTTGATGTCCATTCTTGAATGATTTCCTCCAATGAAACATTGGGAAGATTGAAGCCATTGGGTGGGAACTTCAGCCTCAATTGGATCCAGGCATGAAGGCAGGCAGAAGCAAAAAACAGTCCTGCCGGTTGTCATGCTGGTACTCCAGCTCTATCCCTCCAGGCCATTTTCATGGTGGCGGATGGGGCTAGTAGCAGGCTTGTTAAGGATTACTGAAGACCAATTAAGGCAGCTGACTGAAATTTTCTATTGCCTCCAGGTTCCAGAAGGTGGCAGAGGCCAGTATATTTGTCTTGAAGTGGCCTCCTGGTGGTCGTTTGGGGCCAGCGCTCCAGGCAGGCCTGGAGACCCTTTCTGCCTTCCTGGGTCCAGGAGCAGTCGCAGGCCACATTATAGAGGATCTCAACACTTCCACACTGCCGCCACCCCCCCAATCTCCACTGACACACATTGGTGGTCTGGCTGCAAAAGCCATTTATTAAATTAAAAATTGCTGGTGAGAGGGTACCTTCTTTTTGAAATGCCTTCTCCCTCACTTATTTTCCATTGTAAGCTGCTGCTCCTTTCAAGCTAAAAAGCCTCTGGTCCTCCAGCTTCAAGAGCCCGACCCCATCCATGCCCCCCCACTCCCCATTTAAATTGGACGGTGAGCCCACGGCTCTGGCCTTTAATTGGCCGCCTGGGGGGAGGGGGAGATTACAAAATGCTCATTTCTGACTCACGTTTCAGCCTGACGGTGGGCTTCAGAAGCCCCAAGAGAAAAACCTGTCCATTGTCATCAATGCCTGTCACAAACTCCCTACCCATACCAATAACAGTGAATGTTTTCCCCACCACCCTTTGCTCATGGTTTCAGGTTAAACCAGTATGTTTGCAACTTCAGCATGCTATTTGATCCTGAGCTTAGGTCCTGACCCCATATCCTCACAAAAACTGCTTCCACCTGTATAACATCACCCTGTTGCCATTCGTCCCTCAGTCTTTCTATCACTGAAATCCTTATCCAAACCTTGATCATCTCCAGTCTGGACTATTCCTGTGCTCTCTTGGCTGGCCTCCTTCCTGCCACCCTCTTTAAACTTAATTCAAATCTCTGCAGCCTAGATCCTATTCCACGCCAAATTCAAATTCTGCTTACTAATCGTCCCTTTGCTGGTTCTTCAATGCCTCAAATTTAAAATTTCCATCCCCTTGTGTTTGATTCCCTTGCCCCTCCCTATCTCTGTAACCAGCTTCAGTCCTGCAACTTCTCCCCAAATATTGTCATTTTGTGCACCCTCCCGCTCCATTCACCTGATCTTTGACAGGATTGCCTTCAGCCAACCAAATTCCATTCTCCAAAATTCCCCCTCCAAATTGTTCTGACTCTGCTTTAAAACCTTCCTTAAAACCCACCTCTTTCACTGCCCTCCCTTGGAATATCATTCTTCCCAAAATCCTTAGTTTGACGTGTGATTTTATTTTTTTGATTACACATGGGCAGGATTTTCCCCTCGTTGGGCGGGCATGGCGGGCAGACGGGCCTGGGAGCGGCCGCAAAACAGACTGCTTCCTGCGATCGGGCCCCAAATGTAATTTCACTCTGGCTGGCCAATTAATGGGCAGCCAGCATGAAACGTGCGCTGAAGCACTCAGCGCTGCCAGGGTGGGGGGGTGGGGGGGTGGGCGTGAGAAGCGCGAGCGCAAAAGTCTGTGCTAGCGTGGGGCAGCACAATTGAAAGCTCCCTGAAGGCACAGAGCTGCCACTGAGAGCTGAAGGATTTTAAGACACAAAAATAAAAATTTTACAATTGATATAAACATGTGACTCAGTCACATGAAGAGAGACGTGTAAAAACTGATGTTAAAAAATTGTGTTATTTTTTTAAGTAACCATTGGAAACTGCATCCTGCTCATGGATGAGGTTTCATGAAAAACGCAAAGGCCGCCTGGCTTATTTGTCTGCCTGCCGAATGGTTGAGAGGGCAGCGAGAAATACAAATTAATTAATTGCTTAAGGGCCTTAGTAGGCCTCTTAATTGTCAGTGAGCATGCTGCCACCTCTCGCGCGCACCCGCCAACTGGAAGTTCGAACATTATTTCACACCCGTTTGGTTCAGGCACACGCCCGCCTGTGGGATGAAAGCTTCTGCCTCTTGAAGTGCTTTGGGATATTTTCTGTGTTAAAAGGTGATTACATAAATGCAAGTTCATGTGATTGAAAAATGCACTAAATGAATGAATTACTCAGTTAGTAACTGAGGTTGAGTAATACAGAGCAGGGATGGAACCAAGTTTGTTTCTGGCCTTTGCCATGTTAGCTAATGTCCATCAGGATGATATATGGGTACTATAGTTGGGCTCTCCATCATTGCGAAAACGGTGGATGAAGGCCTGCCCCTGAACACATTTTCATGGGGTGGGGATGGGCCCAGATCACATTTCTCACATGCCCATTTTGTGGAGGCTATGGAAATCAGCTACCTCCACTCGTGTCATTTGGGTATGAGAGGTGTCTGAAACCTGATGTGCACAGATTAACCTGGTACAATAAGGTCTAAACCTTGTAGATGTGTTTGGATAGGCCCTGTTTGAATTCCACAGGCTCACCACTCTCTGGGTGAAGAAATTTCTCCTCATCTCAGTCTTAAGTGGTCTATCCTGCATCCTCAGACTGTGACCACTGGTTCTGGACTCCCCCACCATCGGGAACATCCTTCCTGCATCTACCCTGTCTAGTCCTGTTAGAAACCCATAAAATTCTATGAGATCCCCCCTCATTCTTCTGAATTCCAGTGAATATAATCCTAACCACCTCAATCTCTCCTCATATGTTTATCCCACCGTCCCAGGAATCAGTCAGGTAAACCTTCGCTGCACTCCCTCTGTAGCAAGTACATCCTTCCTCAGTTAAGGAGACCAAAACTGCACACAATATTCCAGGTGTGGTCTCACCAAGGCCCTGTACAATTGCAGCAAGACATCCCTGTTCCTGTAGTCGAATCCTCTGGCTATGAAGGCCAACATACCATTTGCCTCCTTTACCGCCCGCTGCACCTGCATGCCTACTTCAGCGACTGGTATACGAGAACATCCATGTCTCATTGCACATTCCCCTCTCTCAATTTAAAGCCATTCAGATAATAATCTGCCTTCCTGTTTTTGCCACCAACGTGGATAACCTCACATTTATCCACATTATACTGCATCTGCCATGCATTTGCCCACTCACTCAGCTTGTCCAAATCACACTGAAGCATCTCTGCATCCTCCTCACAGCTCACCCTCCCACCCAGCTTTGTGTCATCTGCAAATTTGGAGATATTACATTTAGTTCCCTCATCTAAATCATTATTATATATTGTGAATAACTGGGGTCCCAGCACAGATCCCTGCGGTACCCCAGTCGTCACTGCCTGCCATTCGGAAAAAGACCCGTTTATTCCTACTCTTTGTTTTCTATCCATCTCAGTACACTACCCCCAATCCCATGCGCTTTAATTTTACACACCAATCTCTTTTGTGGGACTTTGTCGAACACTTTCTGAAAGTCCAGATAAACCACATCCACTGGCTTACCCTCATTAACTCTACTAGTTACATCCTCAAAAAATTCCCATAGATTTGTCAAACGTGATTTCCCTTTATAAATCCATGCTGAATCTGTCCGATTCTGCCACTGTTTTCCATGTGGTCAGCTATTAAATCTTTTATAATGGACTCTAGAATTTTCCCCACTACTGATGTCAGGCTGACTGGTCTATAATTCCCTGTTTTCTCTCTACCTCCCTTTTTAAATAGCGGGGTTACATTAGCTACCCTCCAATCTGTAGGAACTGTTCCAGATTCTATAGAACCTCAGAAGATCACCAATGTATCCACTATTTCTAGGGCCACTTCCTTAAATGCTCTGGGATGTAGAATTTCAGGCCCTGGGGATTTATCGGCCTTCAATCCCATCAATTTCCTCAACTCCATTTCCCTATTAATACTGATTTCTTTCAGTTCCTCCCTGTCACTAAACCCTGTGTTCCCCAACATTTCTGGGATGTTATCTGTGTCCTCCTTTGTGAAGACAGAACCAAAGTATGTATTTAGTTGGTCAGCCATTTCTTTGTTCGCCATTATAAATTCCCCTGTTCTTGACTGTAAGGGACCTACATTTGTCTTCATCAATCTTTTTCTCTTCACATACCTATAGAAACTTTTACAGTCAGTTTTTATGTTCACCGCAAGCTTACTCTCGTACTCTATTTTCCCCTTCTTAATCAATCCCTTGGTCCTCCTTTGCTGAATTCTAAACTGCTACCAATCCTCAGGCCTGTTGCTTTTCTTGGCCAATTTGTATGCCTCCTGGATCTAATACTATTTCTAATTTCCCTTGTAAGCCATGGGTTGGCCACCTTTCCGGTTTTACTTTTGCACCAGACAGAAATAAACAATTGTTGCAGTTCACCCATGTGCTCTTTAAATGTTTGCCATTGCCTATCCACCGTCATCCCTTTAAGTAATGTTTCCCAATCGATCATAGCCAACTCATGCCTCATACCATCATAGTTTCCTTTATTAAGATTCAGGACCCTAGTCTCAGAATCAACTACGTCACTCTCCATCTGTTCACCCTCCCCCTTCAGAATGTCCTGTAGCTGTTCTGAGACATCCTTGACTCTAGAAGCAGGGAGGCAACATACCATCCTGGAGTCTTGTTTGCTGCCACAGAAACACCTATCTATTCCCCTTACAATTGAATCCCCTATAACAATTGCATTCCCACATTTTTTACTTCAACCATGGTGCAACGAATTTGGCTGTTGCTGCTTTCCCCTGAGAGGCAATTCCTCTCAACAGTATCCAAAGCAGTATATCTGTTTTGCAGGGGAATAGCCACTGGAGATTCCTGCACTGCCTGCCTAGTCCTCTTGCTCTGCCTAGTAGTCACCCATTCTCTTCCTGCCCGTGGATTCTTAGCCTGTGGTGTGACCACCTCTCTATACGTGCTATCCATGATGCTCTCTGCTTTGCAGATGGTCCACAGTGTCCCCAGCTGCTGCTCCAGTTCCAAAGCCCGGGCTTCCAGGAGCTGCAGCTGAAGACACTTCCCGCAAACATGCTGGCCCCAGGCACTGGAAATGTTCCTGGCCTCCCCCATAGAACAGGAGGTGCACAGCATGGCTTTGAGCTCTCCTGCCACGACTTACCCCTATAAATTAAACCTTTTGGAAGATACTTAATATCAAATAATATCAATTAATCAAGGGCCCTTCTTCCCTGCACCTCACTGTTTCAGAATACAGCCCTTAAAAATGATGAATCACAAAATAAGACCTTAACAAGCATAAGCAATAGAAGTAGTAAATACTTACCTGGCCATACTCATGGTACTGAAAAGATCACCGCGTTCCCTCCTCACCGAACTCCCTCAGTCACCTCTGCTCTCGCGCCCCTCTTCAACTCCCAATGCCTCGCGCGCCCCTCTTCAACTCCCGACATTTTCAACATTGAAGGAATGTAAATGTAGTTAATGGGTTTTTAATTAATGAATAGACACTAGGACTTTTATTTTATTTAATCTCAGCATGGGGCCTGAGGTATGCCCATGGTGGATGTTGGGTGATTTGGCATGGTAGGTGTAATGGCAAAGGGTGGTGGGTGGGGGGCATGGATTAGCACTAAGTTGGAATGGGGCTATTTGGACTATGGGGGCTGGGTGGCATTGGCTGGCATGGAGGGTATGAGGGGGTGGGTGCGGTCATGAGGTGGCATGGATGGAGCATGGGGAGCATGTTGGGGTGAGGTTATGTGAGGGCTGATTTATGTTTTTTTTGTAAAACTTTCAATACAGTGCCAGTGCACCAAAGCAGGCCTTCTGTCCAGTCTGCTTCCGCACCCGGCACCCTCCACGCTCATTCCCAACCTAGAACGAAAATCCAATATTCCGGGACACTTTCTCCCGGGTCAGGTTTCCAGACTCTGCTCTCCCAACCTGGGTGTGAAAATCCAGGCCAATGTCTGTGGATGTCAGAGGAGAGCAGTTTCAAGTTCAGCTATACTGACTCCAATAGTGGATAACATACTTTGTTTTAATCGGGATCAGAAATGAAGAATAGGACACTCAAAAGCATCCTGTAACAGTGAAGTTACACCCTAGCATTGGTCAACAGCTTCAGAAAGCTGAGGGAACAACATGGGAAGGAAAATTGTATTTAAATGGCTTTGCTGTACAGTAGTTTCAAAAAAAAGTTAATAAATCTATATTTACAAGTGATTAATATTTAGATTCAATGGATTAATGTCACTGTACAGTCAACACGTGAAGGAGTAAGAGTAAACTTGCAATTAAAAAGCACCTCTCACATTCTCAGGATGTCCCAAAGCATTTTATAACCAATGGGTAAATTTTGAAACCTTTGTTGTGACGTGGGCAAAGGAGAAGCATCTGGGAAGTAACATATTTTCCTATCAGATGATCCTTGTGAAATAAACAACACTAAAATATTTGCTGTGATCCCAAATAACAATTGAATATTCTGTAGATGTTCATGAAATAAAGTCAATCAGCCATGAGCAGATCTGCGTTACATGAAAACAGAATTGAATTTTGATGAAGTAAATTGTGGTAATCTGATGCGTAATACACCTTTAAGAAGAATGTTATAATGGAAGACCACATAATGTCAGAATCCAATTGCAGAGTAGTGCAGGCTATCTTAGTAGTCAGTAGTCAGTCGTGAGTAGTCTAGAGTTAGTGTCTGTAATGTAGAGACAGGATTTGAGTTGTAAGCACACAAATATAGCTGCTGAGTTCCTTTGTAAATAAATAGAATGTGCTCTACATAAGAACTGTCTGCTGATCTGCTCTGTCTATGGTACCAACTCGGCCATCCCAAAACAAAAGTGTAACCCGGATCCATTAGTCCAACTAAACTAGTGACCAGGATCCAACAAACTGGTCACTAGTTTCAACAACCTGAGGAAAAAGCAAGGAAGGACCAAAAAAATGTTTTTCACAGGTGGGAGTGTGTTTTAAAAAAAAGTGCACGTTCCAAGCGAAAGAGTTAATTTATTTAGGTCATAGGGTAGATTCACAGGTTCTCCACCCAGTTGAGGAAGAAGTGAGAGACATTAGGGAGGCAGCAGCGCCAAAGTACACCTCCGAGCTCAAATCATTCTTGGGGCTGATCAATTACTATGGACGCTTCCTGCCTAATTTGTCGACAGGACTGGCACCCATGTTATCTACTCAAGAAAAACCAACATTGGTCTTGACAAACACCACAGAAAGAAGCTTTCACAAAGGTGAAACAGCTGTTATACTCATCTATCCTATTAGTACATTCTGACCAAAGAAAAGAGTTAGTTTTGACATGTGACACAACTCTGTATGGAATGGGAGCAGCCCTCTCCCATGAAATGGATGATGGCTCAGAACATCTTAATGGATATGTAGAAAGAACGTTCAACACAGCGAAAAAGGGATACCCACAGATAGGAAAAGAAGGCTCTTATCAATCATCTTTGGTGTCAAGAAATTTCACCAGTATGTACACAATTGTCGTTTTACTATTGTTTTGGCCCACAAACCTTTGCTGGGATTGTCCAGTGAGGACAAGGCTATACCGCCCATTGACTCAGCAAGAATACAGAGATGGGCATTGATCCTGGCAGCATATAATTATACTATCACCCACAAGCCTGGAAATCAGTTTGCAAACATTGATGCACTTAGTCACTTGCCTTTGAAAGAAAATGGTGAGGATGTTCCAGTCCCTCAAGAACTCATTTAATTATTGAATTCTTAGATTCATCACCGGTTTGTGCTAGACAGATCAGAGATTGGACAAGTAGAGACCTAGTCTTATCCAAAATACGAGAACAAGTTCTGCATGGTTAGTCACAAGAACAGGAATCTGCCCAAATGAAACCCTGTTTTCACAGAAGATGAGATAACCAGCCAGGGTGGTGTCTTATTGTGGGGAGCTCAATGATGGTTCCTCCAAAAGGACAAATGCCATTGTTAACTGAACGACGCAGTGAACATCCAGGTATTTCCTGAATGAAGACCATAGCATGCAGCTTCCTATGGTGGCTTGGAATGGATGGAGAAATAGAGAGCTTAGTGACAAGTTGTATGCCATGTCAGAAAGTGCAAAAGTTACCCCTGACAGCTGGGTTACACCCATGGGAGTGGCCAGGAAGGCCATGGGTGCGATTACATATTGACTATGCGGGATCTTTTATGGGAACAATGTTTCTCCTTATTGTTGATGCTCACTCAAAATGGATGGAAATATATGAGATGAGGTTACCAACATCTTCTGCTACAATTGACAAGCTACGTCAAAGATTGGCCATCCATGGACTACCAGCAGTGGTCCTATCAGATAATGGCAGCAATAACAGCATTTACGAGTGCTCGGTTTCAACGGTTTATCAGCCTCAACAGTGTCACGTGTAAAAACTTCATCTTACCACCCTTCATCGAATGGACTGGCTGAAAGAGTGGTTCAAACATTCAAAACTGTTATGAAGAAATTAACTGGAGACTCCATAGCAACCAAGCTAGCACATTTTCTCTTCCATTATAGGATCACCCCTCACATGACAACAGGTGTCACACCTGTGGAATTGTTGTTGAAACGCCATCTCAGAATGAGATTAAGCTTAATAATGCCAAATTTAGGAGGGAAGGTGGAAAGGAGTCAGGGAAGTCAAAAAACTGGACACGCCTGACATAGTTGTGATAGAAAGTTTACCGTAGGAGAGACGGTATATGTGAAAAATGTTGGCGATGGACCCAAGTCGTTATCAGGTGAAATAAGGGCAGTGTCTGGGCCTCATTCTTACCACGTGAAAGTGGAAGACAGTCATATGGAGATATATAGATCATATAAGGAGGAGAGAAACAAAGTGTCAGGAAACGATTCCTCCAGTGTTCATAGCTGCATCAACGTCTCCTGTTGAAAGAACTCAACTGAGCACAGGTGTGTCCGAAGGATCGGCTGTACCTGCAAGAGTTGTGGAGACAGATTTGTAGATGCCCACCGAAGAACCTGATGTTTGGACAACACCAGAAAAGGAGGTTCCTGACAAAGCATCTGAAGATGTACCGCTGAGATGTTCTACCTGCATAAGGAAACCCCCTGAAAGACTGAATTTGTAAATTACTTATCTGTGTAAACTTGATATTTTGAGAAAAATTGTAATTGTAACTGTAAAAATTTTTTCTGAGTAAAGGGGGAGGAATGTGGTAATCTAATGTGTAATATACCTTTAAGAAGAATGTTATAATGTAAGATCCCATGATCTTAGTATCCAATAGCAGAGAATTGCGAGCTACCTTAGTAGTCAGTGGTCTAGAGTTAGAGTCTGTATTGTAGAGACAGGGTTTGAATTGTAAGTACACAAGTGTAGCTGCTGAGTTCCTTTGTAAATAAATAGAATGTGTTCTACATTAGAATTGTCTGCTGATCTGCTCTGTCTATGGTACCAACTCGGCCATCCCGAAACAAGCGTGCAACCCAGATTCAATAGTCCAACTGAACTATTGATCAGGATCAAACAGAAACAGAAAGGATTGTGTCTGTTACAGCATTAATTTGAGGAAATTTTCTATTTTAGTCTGCGGCTGGAGTGACTTATTCCTACTACATGTGGCATGAGCAATTCTGCAGCTGATAGGTGGGGTTTGAGGGACTATCCTGTTAAAAATTAGATAGCTCCCTGCATTTGATATCACTTTTCCTTTATAAATCATGGACATTTTATTAAACCACAGACTTTCAGTTGCAGGCAGCTCACTCACTCTGCCTGCCAGACTGTGGAGGAAATAACATACTGGATTCTCTGTTTTGATAAGCACAGCTATAGCATCTGCGTGTACCTAATCAACAAATTTTGGAACTGGTGCCAGGTTTCTTCATTTGCTTTGTTGACTGTTTGGATGTAGGTCATTGCTGTTCAGCACTTACATCTCACATCACATTCCAATTTAGTTTGGATTTTCATAATATGGCAATAATTAATCCAAAATGTTTTATGCAAAACAGGGGACTATTACAGGTTATGGTTGCTATGGAGTAATATTTACACTTAAATCAAATAATAAGAATTAGGAACTGGACAACAGTTTATCCAGCTGCCTCTATATGCATGCTCAGTTTCTACTTTATAATGTTCTCTTTTTTACCTCCTTTTTCAACCTTACAAAGAGCATAGATAATCTGGAATCATTTGTTGAAGATGTGGAAGTACTTCCCCATTTATGCATGAAGTTCTTCGAACATATGGTAAACAGGTCTGCCATCCATTCAAACAATTGGATGGTATTGGCCTTTTTCACAGACCACAGGGAAAGTATGTCGATTAGTTTATGTATCATAGAGGATCTTGAAGCTTTCCAGGTTGTCAATACAACCAATCTTTAAAAGACAATCCGCTCTGAAGCATAATGGTTTCAGGTCAAGCAGCTAAGTACTCCAAGCAGTTAACTTAAAATACATTTTCATATCAAACATTAACAAAATACTGGATGATGACATCTAACTTTGAAAGTTATTTCCATTGCAGCCTACAATATAGGAACATAAGAGCAGGAGTAGGCCATTCAGCCCATTGAGCCTGTTCCGCCATTCAATACAATCATGACAAGTCATCCACTTCAGTGCCTTTGTCCCAGCCTATCATGCCATTTGTATTTAGAAATCTATCAACCTCTGCTTTAAACATATTCAATTAATGAGCTTCCATAGCCGTCTTGGGTAGAAAATTCCAAAGATTCACAACTCGCTGAGTAAAAAAAAATTCTCCTCATATTAATATAAAATAAATATTAATAATTTGAGTTACCGAAACACAGGGCAAAAGGAGTTTCTTAAACACCAACCAAAGATATAAACGCAAACCATATATTTTTCTTATGCTTCCATTTTTCAGTTTAAAATATACTACAAACATCACAATCACTAAACTAAATTATTATGGAACTATTAAGCTGTAGAGATAAAACAGAGAGAATTCTCACCAAGCTTTGCTGTAGGGTCCCAAGTGAAAAATTATTCTATCTTTTTCTGCCTTCAGTGTTGACTCTTTCTGCATTGCCATTATATTCTGTTTTATTGACCTGTCCTATTGATGCTTTGCCCAAAGGCAGGTCCTTGGCTCATTGTCTGCTGATGCATTTTTCCTTGGCAGTTTTTGTTAGTAGTGTTTTGCCTTTGCCTTTCACTCTCAGAGTAAGGAGGCATGTCCCCACTCTACTTTAACCTGAACAGGAATTGAATCTGTGCTGTTGACAGTGTTCTGTACCACATGCTAGCCAATTGAACTAATTGCCCCCCTGTTGACCTGTGTAGTTAGTTATATGGTCTCAATAAAAACTTTTTTTTAATGCATTGATACTTGCCCCCTTTTTCAATATAAGACACCCCTAAAATAATCTAGCCAGCAATGTTTTATGAAGTTTGATAATCTACTGAAACCCTTTATGTTGAAATATTGCTTGCTATTACAAGAAGCGATTTACTGGAGTTTAACTAAATTAGGAGCAGCTGATGAGCACTACTGAATGACAGGTTAGTGAAATGGAGCAAGCAGCAAATCCAGTTTCAACAAACAGACAGACACAACATTTTAAATGATATGTAGCTAGATTTAGCTCAGGTTCCTGATGTAAATGGGATTTGCACAATTTAACAAAAGATTGTAAGTTGAAGCTGTTTTCTGTAGATGTCTAAGTTTAATAAATATTCAAAATGTGTAAGAATGCTGAGACAGAGATGAAGCAATTTTTGGTAAGAAGAGCATGAACTGTGTAATATTGTTCCTTTCAAGTTAATCAATGCGTAGCGCCACAAGCAAATTCATTTTTCTCTCTCTCACTTTCTCATTTACTTTGCTACTGTATTTTAATTGCTTATAAAGTTCTAGCCCTGCCTTATTGTAGAGCCTTGGTCAGTGCTTTTTACATTAAAAAAAAATGGACAAATTATGGTATGACTGAGTTGAACCCACAAATCGCTACAGAAACGCCAGGATCAGAAAGATTCCCTTCTGCAACAGATTTGTAAATCATAGCATAGGCTTTCAGCCAAAGTCAATAATATATCAATTAGCAGCTTTAAAAAGGAGCTGGCTAAATATTTGGTTAGGAATTCGATTGAAGATTATAAAGATAATGCAGTTACAAACGAGTAAATACTTTATGAATAGTTCCTGAACTGCTGGCACTGCAGTGATGTGTGTGGAAAATGAAGATGAATAATGCAGGATGTATGTTTTAGATATTCTAGCATTCTTGTTGAATTACCTTCTGGCAGAAGGCTGGAGGTGTGGAGAATTTGCATAACATCTGTCAGAAGATTAAATAGATTTGGTAAAGCCAGTTTTACATTGTTTGTCCAAGGAATTGGCTTGAATGGCCATTCTCATTCCATGTTTTCTTTAATTATGAAACAATATTTACAGCCTTGCAAATGTAATTCCGCAGTCCGATTCCTCATAACACAAGGTGAATGTGACTATGTTGCACAATCCCTCCTTATCCTTCCTGACATCTCCGTGGTGTGTGACATGGCCAATTACACAAGAGGCACTGCAGCAACTCAGCAAGGCTTCCTCAGCAGCACCTTCCAAACCCCCAACCAAGACCACCTGGAAGGACAAAGTCAGCAGATTATTTAGTTTGTAAATGTTAAGGTATAGCAGGACAGCTCGGCCAAGTGGAATGTGCATTCTGTGGAATATGAGAAGACGTGGGCGCACCATGTGTCCTAGACAAATAGCTGCAGGAAGTGTCACTGCTGCAGAAGCTTGAGCTCCAGGTTTTGAAACTCAAGTGGTAGACTGAGTCATTGTGGTGCATCTGCAAGGCAGAGAACTACATGGATAGCACATTTAGGGAGGTGTCACACCACAGGTCAAGAGCATGCAGGCAGAGGGGGAATGGGTGACCATCAAGCAGTCTAAGAGAACCAGGCAGGAAGTGCAGGATCCTTTGAGTCAATCTCGCTCACTAACTTGTTTTCCATTTTGGATACTAGTGAGGGCAATGGTTCTTCAGGGGAGTGCAGCAAGAGCCAAATCTGTGGCACCACGGAAGGCTCAGCTGCACAGGAGAGAAAGAAGAGTGGAAGAACAATAGTCATAAGGGATTTGTTCATTAGGGGAACAGAGAGATGTTTCTGCCACAGGGCAGCTGCGGGAAATTCTTCTGGGGGAGGGGAACAGCCAGAGGTCATGGTCCACATTGGCACCAACGACATACGTAGGAAGAAGGATGAGGTCCTGAAAGCAGATTTCAGGGAGCTAGGAAAGAAAGTAAAAAGCAAGGCCTCAAAAGCAGTATTCTCAGGATTGCTCAGGATCACAGAATTGTTACAGTGCAGAAGGAGGCCATTCAGCCCATTGTGTCTGCACCAGCTCTCTGAGCATTTTAACTTAGTGCCAATCTCCTTCCTTTTCCCTGTAATCCTGCACATTGTTTCTATTTAAATAATCATCCAATGCCCTCATGAATGCTTCAGTCGAACCTGCCTCCACCACACTTCTAGGCAGTGCATTCCAAATGCTAACCACACACCATGTGAAAAAGCTTTTTCTCACCTCGCATTTGCTTCGTTTGCAAACTGTGCCCTCTGTTTGTCAATTTATTTACAAGAGGGAACAGTTTCTCCCTATCTACTCTGTCCAGACCCCTCATGATTTTTAAAACTTCTATCAAGCCTCCTCTTAGCCTTCTCCTCTCCAAGGAAAACAATCCCAACTTCTCCAATCTTTCCTCATAACTGAAGTGTCTCATTCCTGGAACCATTCTCGTAAACCTCTTCTGTACTCTCTCCAATGCGTTCAAATCCTTCCTATAGTGTGGTGCCCTGAACTGCACACAATACTCCAAGTGAGGTTTAACCAGTTCCTCAAAACCTCCCTGCTCTTATACCCTATGCCCCTATTAATGAAGCCTAAAATACTGTATGCTTTAGAAACAGCACTCTCTACCTGTCCTGCCACCTTTAGTGACTTACATACATATACACCCAGGCCTCTCTGCTCCTGCACATCCTTTAGAATAGTATTCTTTCTTTTATACTGTCTCTCCATGCTCTTTGCCCCAAATAGATCACCTCACACTTCTTCACATTGAACTTCATCTGCCACCTATCTGTCCACTCCACCAATGTGTCAATGTCCTTTTGAAGTTCTACACTGTCCTCCTCACAGTTTACAATTCGCCCAAGTTTTGTGTCATCCACAAACTTTGAAACTATCCCCTGCACACCAAGATCTAGATCATTTATATATATCAGGAAAAACAAGGGTCCCAATACCGATGCCTGGGGAACTCCACAACAAATCTTTTTCCAGCCCAAAAAATAGCCATTAACCATTACTGTCTGTTTCCTGACCCTCAGCAAATTTTGTATCCACGTTGCTACTGTCCTTTTTATTCCATGACCTATACCTTTCCTCACAAGTCTGTTGTGTGGCACTGTATCGAACACTTTTTGGAAATCCATATACACCACATCAATGGCCTTCCCGATATCAACCATCTCTGTTACCTCTTTTAAAAAACTCCAGCAAGTTAGTTAGACACAATTTTCCTTTAACAAATCCATGCTGACTCTTCCAAGTCAATCCACATTTTTCCATGTGACTGTTCTATCCTGAGTAATTGTTTCTAGAAGTTTCCCCACCACTGAAGTTAAACTGACTGGTCGGTAATTGCAGGGCAGATCTTTACAACATTTATTGAACAAGGGTGTAGTGTTTGCAATACTCCAGTCCTCCGGCACCTCCCCCAGATCCAGGGAACATTGAAAGATTATTGTTAGTGCCTCTGCAATTTCCACTCTCACTTCCTTCAATATTCTTGGATGCATCTCATCCGGTTTCAATGCCTTTTCAACTTTAAGTAGTGACAGCTTATCTAAAACCTCCTCCTTATCAATTTTAAGCCTTTCTGGTGACTGAGTTTCCTCCTCTGTTACCATGGTCTGGGCAGCATCTGCCTTGTAGTTAAAGACAGATGCAAAGTATTCATTTAACACCTCAGTCATGCCTCTTGCCTCTATGTGTAAATCCCCTTTTAGGTTCCTAATTAGCCTTTTACTATTGATATGCTTATAGAATACTTTGGGATTTCCTGCCAGTGCTTTTTTCACAATCCCTCTTTGCTTCTCACAATTGCTTTTTCACATCCCTTCCCTTCTAAACCTTTGGTATTCAGCTTTGTCCTCAACTGTATTTGCTACCTGACACCTGTCATAAACACACCTTTTCTTCTTTAACTTAATTTCTATCTCCGTTGTCATCCAGGGAGCTCTGGATTTGTTTGCCCTACCCTTCCCTTTTGAGGGAACATACTTTGACTGTGCCCAAATCATCTCCTCTTTGAAAGCAGCCCATTGTTCAGGTACTGTTTTTCCCACCACATGCTAAGCATAGGAATATGTGCCATATGCTCGTGAGCATAGGAATAGGAGAATTGAGTGATTTAACATGTGGCTGGAGAATTGGTGTAGGAGGGAGGGCATCAGAATTCTGAGGTATTGGGACTGGTTCTGGGGCAGGTGGGACCTGTGCAAGATGGACAGGTTGCACTTTAGCAGGACAGAGACAAACATCCTCTCTGTGAGATTTACTAGTGCCATTGGGGAGGGTTTAAACTAAATTGGCAAGGAGATGGGAAAATGACAGGGAGTTCAGATTGGAGGGAAGCAAAACTGGTAACAGGAAGTAGAAAATTAGTGAGTGAAATTAGGAGGCAGACAAAATGAAGGCAAGAATCTAATAGGATCAAATGTGGAATAGCATTGAAAAGACGAAGTTAAGGGCACTCTATTTGAATGCATGCAGCATTCACACAAGTTAGATTATTTGAAGGCACAAATAAAGCTAACTTGTATGATTTAATTGCCATAATGGAGATGTGGTTACAGGGCGACTGAGACTTGGAATTGAATATTCAGGGATATTGATCATTTCAGAAAGGTATGCAAAAAGGAAGAGGAGGTGGGGTAGCACTGTTAATAAGGGACAGCATCAGCAAGTTTGTGAGAGAGGATCTTAGATTGAAGGATCAAGACATAGAATCAGTTTGGGTGAAGCTAAGAAACAGCAAGGGGCAGCAAACATTGGGAGTTGTTGATAGGCCACCAAACTGTAATGGTAATATTGGGCACAGTATAAATCAGGAAATTAGTGCTGCATATAACATGGGAAATACAGTTATAATGGCCGACTTCAATTTACATCCAGACTGGATAAAACTAATTAGCACTAATGCTATGGAGGATGAATTCCTGGAGTGTGTCTGAGATAGTTTTCTGGAGCAGTGCATTGAAGAACCAACTAGGGATTGGGCTATTTTAGATTCAGATTAGATTTTGGCAAACTGTAGCTGGTGAACTGCTACAGAGATTACTGCTGGGGCCTCAACTGTTTATGATCTATATTAATCACTTTGATGAAGGGACAGACTATATTGTAATCAAATTTTCAGATGACACAAAAATAAGTAGCAAAACAAATTGTGAGGAGGAGACAAAGGGGGTTGGGGGGAGGTGAATGATCTCATGGGGCCTGCAAGAGCTGAAAATGTGGTGGGTGGGAGCTTAAATTTTGCTTTCCCAATGACTAGTTCAAACTTAACAGTTAACTCAGCAGCGTGTTTGTGAGGTGTCAGGCCTCATGCTGTCCCACAGCGGGTTTCTACTTGTAATATATTTGCATGCTATGAATACTTATTATATTAAAACTTTTTTGTAATTACATCCGACCTTCATGATAAAGCTGCACACAAGAATCTTGTGACACCCAGTTCACATTTTTTGAAAGCGGTGTGCAACAGCTGGCTTTGTGCAGTTAGTTGCACTTGAGGTCAGCAGATTCCCTTGTTGAACTCTGGCACAACAAAGGGAGCAGGAGCAGGCAGTTTGCATGCAGGCTTGGGACCAGCAAGGGTGAATCAAGTGACGCGTACAACACTGGACATTAACATGAACAGCCAATAAAGAGTAAATGCAAAAACACGACATTATTTCTTTCAGAGTAAAAAAATGTCCCTAACTACCTGGTTACCATCAATGCTGGCCAATGTCAAGGAGTGACAGTGCATTTAGCTCTCTGACTGAGCTCATGTCAACAAATGACGATGATGCACATATGAATGAAGTGAAACAAATGTAACGTGAAATATTAACAAGTGAAATTTAAATTTGAAAACCATCTGTGCCACCTTTGTGTTCTCAATAAATCTAATGTTCACAGCAATGGAATTGAGCAGGAAAGTTGTGGCCGTGATGCAGAGCCTCCCTGTTTGACCAGGAGGCTCTTTTATAGCCCGCCCACAACTGCTGCACTATCAGCTGACAGAGGGCTTCACATTGAAAAGCATTCTGTCATGTGACTGCATGTGGTCTCCTGTGCACCTGCTGGCACTTTAAATTTTAATTAGAATCACATGGGAACGAGCGAAAAGCAAGAGAGTGGAAGTGACACCCGGTCCCTGTCCTGCCATCGAGAACACCACAGTATGGTCAAAATTCCACCCGAGGAGTCTGCAAAGGGATATAGATTGGTTAAGTGAGTGGCAAAAATTAGCAGGTGGAGTTCAATGTGGTAAAATGTGTAGTTGTCTACTTTGGCAGGAAGAATAGAAAAGCAGGATATTTTTTAAATGGCGAGAGACTGCAGAATGCTGTGATACAGCGGAAACTGGATGTCCTTGCACATGCGAAAAAAAGTTAGCATGCAGGTCCAGCAAGTAATTAGGAAAGCAAATGGAATGTTGGTCCTTATTGCAAAGGGGGTGGAGTATAAAAGTAGGGAAGGCTTGTTACAACTGTGAGACTGCACCTAGAGTATGGTGTGCAGTTTTTGGTCTCCTTACTTAAGGAAGGAGATGCATTGGAAGCAGATGGCAGAAGGTTCAATAGGCTGATGCTGGGATGAAGGGGTTGTTTTATGAGGCTAAGCAGGTTGGGCCTACTCATTGAACCTTAGAAGAATGAAAGGTGATCTTGTTGAAGCATATATGATTCTGAGGGGGTTTGACAGGGTAGATGCTGAGAGGATGTTTCCTCTTGTGGGGGAATCCAGAATGAGTGGGCACTGTTTAAAAATAAGAGGTCTCCCATTAAATGAAGAGATGAGGAGGAATTTCTTCTCTCAGAGGCTTGTTAGTCTTTGAAATTTTCTTCCAGAGAGAACAGTGGAGGCTTTGGGTCATTGAATATGTTCAAGGCTAAAACAAAAACGGAATTACCTGGAAAAACTCAGCAGGTCTGGCAGCATCGGCGGAGAAGAAAAGAGTTGACGTTTCGAGTCCTCATGACCCTTCGACAGTTTGGCAGCATCGGCGGAGAAGAAAAGAGTTGACGTTTCGAGTCCTCATGACCCTTCGACAGAACTGTCGAAGGGTCATGAGGACTCGAAACGTCAACTCTTTTCTTCTCCGCCGATGCTGCCAGACCTGCTGAGTTTTTCCAGGTAATTCTATTTTTGTTTTGGATTTCCAGCATCCACAGTTGTTTTGTTTTTATGTTCAAGGCTAAGTTAGACAGATTTTTCATTTTGAAGGGGAGTCAAGGGTTATTATGGGGGACAGGCAGTAAAGTGGAGTTTAGGCCACAATCAGATCAGCCATGATCTTATTGTATGGCGGAGCAGGCTTGAGGGGCTGAATGGCCTGCTCCTGCTTCGATTTCTATTAATCTATGGTCTAATGATTCTGAAGATGATGACAAAGGGAGAAAATCTTAAGAAAAATTCAAGGGGAACATTTAAAATCAAAGCAAAAAGAAATTTATAAACTACTTGAAACTTTATTTTTCTGTATTGTGTTCTTTGCTCGCCACTGAATGTCAGAATTCAGGATTTTCAATGCAGCTCATTCTGTTGATTCAGCATTACTCATTCTGAAAACTGCAGGAATTGGTCACGAGCAGCCTCTGCCCAGCCAGACTTTACCTGGTGTAATTGGCAGCTCTCCTAAACAACCCCAGGGTAGGAAAGAAGCCTGGAGGCAAAGGACAGGCCAAAAGCAACACAAGCTTGAGTAGATGTAGCAAATCAAGGGATAGAGTCAAGGCAGGAGAGCAAAATAGTAATATGGCAAATGAGGGTGAGAGAATGCCAGGAAGGGACAGAGAGGGAAAAACACTTAAGGATTCAACAACAGTCAAGAATAGATGTTACAAAGGTAACAAAATGACAAAACTAAAGGCTCTTTATCTAAATATATGTAGCATTCATAACAAAATAAATTAATGATAACGCACATTGAAGGAAATAAATATGATCTGATAGCCATTATGGAGATGTGGCTGCAGGATGACAAGGTTTGTGCCCTCAATATTGAGGGGTATATGACATTCAAGACAAATAGGAAACTAGGTAAAGGTGGAGGGGTAGAGGTGTTAATCAAGGATGGCATTGGCGCAATAATTAGAGATGACCTTGGTTCAGGAATTCAAGGTGTAGGTGTAGTTTGGGTGGCGATGGGGAATAGTAGGGGAAATAAGTCATTAGTGAGAGTGTCTAACAGTAACCACAATGTAGGACAAAGTATCCAAGAAGACATGTCGATGTTTGCAATAAAGAATGGGAATAATCATGGGTGATTTTAATCTCCATATAAATTTGGAAAAATCAGATTGACAATAGTAGCCTGGACGAGGAGTTCATTGAATACTTTCATGATAGTTGCTTAGAGCAGCACATTCTGGAACCAACCAGAAAGCAGGTTAGATTAGACTTGGTATTGTGTAAGGTGACAGGATTAATTAATGACCTCAGAGTGAAGGCACCTCTTGGTATTTTAGAATTTTACATCCAGTTTGAAAGGGAGAAAAGTGTATCTAAGGCTAGTATTTTAAACTTAAATAAGGGCAACTATGTGGGCATGAAAGCTGACTAGCTGACTAGCTGAAGTGAACTGGGATGCTAGGCTAGTGGATAGATCAATAGAGACGCAGTGGCAGACATTTAAGTGGATATTTCAGAATACCCAGAATACGTATATTCCTACTACAAAGAAAAATTCTAAAGGAGGGGGAACTATCTGTGGTTAACTAATGAAGTTAAGGAAAGCATCAAACTTAATGAAAAAACATATTACTGCCCAAAGATGAGTGGCACGTCAAATGATTGGTCAGAATATAAAGAACAGCAGAGAATGACTAAAAGGTGAATCAGGAGAAAGAAATTCGAGTTTGAGAGGAAGCTAGCTATAAATGTAAAAACAGATAGCAAGAGTTTCTACAGATATTTAAAAAGGAAAAGTTTAAGTAAAGTGAGTATTAATAATAGATGATAAGGAAATGGCAGATGAAATCAATAAACATTTGGCTTCTGTCTTCACCGTAGAGGATACATGATACATCCCAGTAATAGCCGTAAATCAAGAGGTGGAAGGGAGAGAAAACCTTGGTGAAATTATATCACTGGGGAAGTGGCATTGAGCAAACTGATGGAGCTGCGGCTGACAAGCCTCCAGGTCCTGATGGACTTCATCCTAGGGTCTTAAAGGAGGTGGGAAATGAGGGAATATATGCATTGGTGTTAACTTTCCAAAATTAGCTAGATTCTGGAAAGGTTCCATCAGACAGGAAAGGAGCAAATATAACCCCCTATTCAAAAAGGGAAGGAGGCAGAAAACAGGAAACTATAGGCCAGTTAGCTTGACATCAATCATGGGCAACGTGTTAGAATCGATCATTAAGGAGGCTATAGTTGGGCACTTAGAAAACCTCAAGGTAATCAGGAAGAGTCAACATGGTTTAGTGAAAGGGAAATCACGTTTAACCAATTTATTGGAGTTCTTTGAAGGACTAGCTTGCACTGTGGATAAAGGGGAGCCTGTAGACATACTGTACCTGGATTTCCAGAAGGCATTGATAAATTTTTTAAAATGTATTCATGAGATCTGGGTGACGCTGACTGGGCCAGCATATATTGCCCATCCCTAATTGTACTTAAGAAGGTGGTGGTGAGCTGCCTTCTTAAACTGCTGTAGTCCATGTGGTTAAGGACACCCACAGTGCTGTTAGGGAGACAGTTCCAGATTTTATCCCAATGACAGTGAAAGAAAAGTGATATATTTCCAAGCTAGGATGGTGAGTGGCTTGGAGGAGAAATTCCAGATGGTGGTGTTCCCATTTGACTGCTGCCCTTGTCCTTCCAATTGGGAGCGGTTGTGTGTTTCGAAGGTGCTGTCTAAGGAGCCTTGGTGAGTTCCTGCAGTGCATCTTGTAGATGGTACACACTGCTGCTATTGTGTATCAGCGGTGGAGGAAGTGAATGATGTGGATGGGGTGTGAATCAAGCGGGCTGCTTGTCCTGAATGGCGTCAAGCTTCTTGAGTTTTGTGGGAGCTGCACTCATCCAGGTAAGTGGGCAGTATTCCATCACATTCCTGACTTATGTTTTGTACATGGTGGACAGGTTTTGGGGAGTCAGGAAGTGAATTATCTGCTGCAGGATTCCAAGCCACTGGGCTGCTCTTGTAGCCACAGTATTTATATGGCAAGTCCAGTTCAATTTCTGGTCAATGGTAACCCCCAGGATGTTGATAGTGGGGGATTCAGCGATGGCAATGCAATTAAATGTCAGGGGGTGATGGTTAGATTCTCTCTTATCGGAGATGGTCATTGCCCGGCACTTGTGTGGCATGAATGTTTCTTCCCACTTGTTAGCCCATGCCTGGATATTGTCCAGGTCTTGCTTCATTTGGACATGGATAGCTTCAGTATCTGATGAGTTGCAAATGGTGCTGAACATTGTGCAATCGGCGGTGAACATCCCTACTTCTGACTTTATGGTGGAAGGAAGGTCATTGATGAAACAGCTGAAGATGGTGGGCTGAGGACATTACCCTGAAGAATTCCTGCAGTGATGTCCTGGAACTGAAGTGATTGATGTCCAACAACCACAACCATCTTCCTTTGTGCTAGGTGTCACTCAAACCATTGGAGAGTTTTCCTCCAATTCCCATTGACTTCAGTTTTACTAGGGCTCCTTGATGCCATATTCAGTCAAATGCGGCCTTGATGTCAAGGGCAGTCAGTCTCATTTCACCTCTAGAGTTCAGCTCTTTTGTCAATGTTTGAACCAAGGTTGTAATAAGGTCAGGAAGTGAGTGACCTGGTAGAACTCAAACTGAGCATCAGTGAGCAGGTTATAGCTTGATAGTGCTGCTGATGACCCCTTCCATTACTTTACTGATGATGGAGAGTAGACTGATGGGGCGGTAATTGACCAGGTTGGATTTGTCCTGCCTTTTGTGTGCAAGACATACCTGGGCAAGTTACCCTATTGCCAGTTAGATGCCAGTGTTGAAGCTGTACTGTAGCAGCTTGGCTACAGTTGCAGCAAGTTCTGGTCTTCAGTACTATTGCCAGAATATTGTCAGGGCCCATAGCCATTGCAGTGTTCAGTGCCTTCAGCTGTTTCTTGCTCTCATGTGGAGTGGCTGAACTGCCACCTGTGATGCTGGGGACCTGCAAGGGGGCCAAGATGGATCATCCACTCAAGACATCTGGCTGAAGATTTTCGCAGATGCTTCAGCCTTGTCTTTTACACTGATGTTCTGGGCTCCTCCATCATTGAGGATGGGGATATTTTTGGAGCCTCCTCCTCCGGTGAGTTGTTTAATTGTCCACTACCATTCACGACTGGATGTGGCAGGACTGCACAGTTTCGATCTGATCCATTGGTTGTGGGAACATTTAACTCTGTATACGGCTTGCTGCTTATGCTGTTTAGCACTTAGTAGTCCTGTGTTATAGTTTCACCAAGTTGACACCTCATTTTTAGGTATGCTGGTGCTGCTCCTGGCATGCCCTCCTGCACTCTTCATTTAACTAGTTGATCCTCTGGCTTAATAGTAATGATAGAGTAGGGGATATGCCAGGCCATGGGGTTACAGATTGTAGTTGTGTATAATTCTGCTGGAGCTGATTGCCCACGGGTCCTCATGGTTGCCCAGCCTTGGCTTGCTAGATCAGATTGAAAACCCATTTGGCATGGTGGTAATGCCACACAGCACGATAGAGGGTATTCTCAATGTGAAGATGAGACTTTGTCTCCGCAAGGACTGTGCAGTGGTCACTCCTACCAATACCGTCATGGACAGATGCATCTGCGACAGGCAGGTTGGTGAGGATGAGGTCAAGCATGTTTTTCTCTCACCACCCGCCGCAGACCCAGTCTAGCAACTATGTCCTTTAGTACTCGGCCAGCTCAGTGAGTACTGGAGTTACCGAGACACTTTTGGTGATGGATATTGAAGTCCCCCACCCAGAGTAATTCTGTGCCCTTGCCACCCTCAGTGCATCCTCCAAGTGGTGTTCAACATAGAGGAGCACTGATTCAACTACTGAGAGGGCATGGTACATGGTAATTAGCAGGATGTTTCTTTGCCCATGTTTGACCTGATGCCATGTGACATCATGGGGTCCGGAGACTATGTTGAGGACTCCTAGGCCAACTCCCTCCCAACTGTATACCACTGTGCCACCACCTCTGCTGGGTCTGTCCTGCCAGTGCGACAAGATGGTGATGGTAATGTCTGGTACATTGTCTGTAAGGTATGATCCTGTGAGCATGACTATGTCAGGCTGTTGCTTAACTAGCCTGTGAGACAGCTCTGCCAGTTTTGGCACAAGCCCCCAAACTTTAATAAGGAATAATTTGCAGGGCTGTGTTAGCCATTGTCGTTTCTGGTGCCTAGTTCAATGTCGGTTGGTCCATCCGCTTTCATTCTTTATTAACCTTATAGCAGTTTGATACAACTGAGTGGCTTGTGAGGCTATTTCAGAGGGCATTTAAGAGTCAAGCACATTGCTGTGGATCAGGAGTCACATATAATGAACCAGATGGGTTTTTTCGACATAGTTTCCATGTCGACCATAATTTTCATGGTCATCATTGGACTTTTAATTCCAGATTTTTGTTAAATTCAAATCCCACCATCTGCCATGGTTGGATTTGAACCCAGGTCCCCAGAGCATTACCCTGGGCCTCTGGATTACAAGCCCAGTGACAACGCCTATACACCACTGCCTCCCCTGATAAGGTGTCACATCCAGGGTTATTGCTGAAATTAAAAGCTCATGGTGGAAGGGATAACCTATTAGTATGGCTAGCAGATTGGCTGGCTGGCAGGAAACAGAGAGTATGCATAAATGGTTCTTTTTCTGATTGGCAGGATGTGACAAGTGGTGTCCCACAGGGATCTGTGTTGGGCCTTTCACTTTTTACTATTTATATCAAGGACTTAGATGAGGGCAGTGAAGGCATGGTAGCTAAATTTGCAGATGACACAAAGATAGGTAGGAAAGTATGTTGTGAAGAGGACATAAGGAGGTTGCAGATGGATATAGATAGGTTGAGAGGAGTGGGCAAAAATTTGGCAAATGGAGTATAATATGTGAAAATGTGAAGTTGTTCACTTTGGCAGGAAGAATAAAAAAGCAGAGCATCACCTAAATGAAGAACAACTGCAGAATTCTGAGGTGCAGATGGATTTGGTGTTCTAGTGCATGAGTCACAAAAAGTTAGTATGCAGGTACAGCAAGTGATTAAGAAGGCTATTGGAATGCTATTCTCTATTATGAAAGGAATTGAACATGAAAGTAAGACTTATACTTCAGTTATACAGTTATTCAGCTATCTCGAATACTGTGTGCAGTTTTGGTGTCCTTATTTAAGGAAGGATGTAAATGCATTGGAGGCGGTTCAGAGGAGTTTTACTAGATTGATACCTGAAATGAATGGGTTATCTTATGAGAAAAGGTTGGACAGACTGGGCTTGTTTCCACTGGAGTTTAGAAGAGAGAGAGGTGACTTGTTTGAAGAATATAAGATCCTGAACAGACTCGACAAGGTGGACGTGGAAAGGTGGTTCAGATGTGTGGCGTTTTTAAGCTGGATGTTTCTGATTGAAGAAGCAGAGGTGGAGCAAGGATCTCGCTACATTGGCTATTCTTAATTCTCTGACTTCAGTGGGACCTGCCTGGAATAAGGTTGGGGGCGGGGGATTGTGGGCAGCGGGGAATAGTACAGTCAGGGAGTAGAAGCATATTGGCTTGTTGTGAAGGTTCATTTGGTCTCTCACTAAGGCCTTGAGACTTGTATGTTTAAACATAAACCATTTACTGTTAACCCATAACTATGTACTTATCCCAGGTACTGCCATGGGTGCTGGCTCCTTCAAGACTCTACTACACCAGTCTACTATCATGTGATTCTCCACATCATACCATGGGCGGTATTGTTCTCCAGACCCATATTACCCCTTGCTCTGCCCAACACCTTTATACCGCAATGGCATGGTGCTATTACTTAAAGGCATATACAACATCGGTCTCTAGGAGAGTGTTTGTGGGCCACATCTAAAATGGAGGGGAGTCCATGAAATGGAAGTGGTCAAGAACTCTATGGATGAAAATAATATTTTTGTTATTGTCATGAAAGTATAATAATTTTCAGAATATTTTTCTTGTTTATTGTAAGGTAGGTTTCTGAGAATAAGTATTGTTAGGTCTGGCTGTGTGTGATTTAATTACATTTGACGTCAGGTAGACTGCATGCTTTAACTCATCAAAAGAAGCTAGGTGCTTGATATGCTAATGAGTAAACATGGATGTTTGCTTAGCATGTAAGGTGCGAAGGGAATTTGTATTTTTAGATAGCTTAAGGGGGATTTGGATTTCAAAGGAATCTCAGTCTGTTTACAAATAGCCAGACAAGCAGGCTAAGGAATGTGTTTATTTTTCTCAAGGGTACTGACAATATGTAGCGACACCATGAAAGTTTTTATGTTATGAGGGAGATACAATTTCAAAGACTTATGAAACAATAGAGCTTACATGTTAAGAAGAGAGAAAAGTTTATAAAGGAGAATGAGGCTATGTGGCAGGAGAAGGCATTGTGAGATCTAACAGAAGTGTGTGAAGTAGCCTTAATGAAGCCTGTTGTCAATAGAAACTGAAGTTGGAGAAAGCCATTTTGAATTCCGCTGTCCAGGGTATTGTGTTAATTTGCTGGATCTGTTTAAAATCTAAATATATTTTTCGACAGTTGCCTTAAAGAGGGTGCAACTGGGAGTCATGTTAATCAGGAATTTTAGGAGTTATGGTAGTAATTTGTAGTCCTAGGTATGTGCTTGAAATCTTTTTTTTGTTGATAAATATTTTAATTTAGTTTTTTTAATCTATAAATCCTTGGTGGACTTATTGTTTCTGAATTCAGTGCGCGCATCTTGAAATAAATACAAATTGCAAAACTGTTGTGATAGTGCAATCAAATTTCCCTTGTGGATTTGATCCAGCTGGTACACATCAATTGCCGTGCCATAACAGTTATAAAGTTTGGTCCTTTTTTATGTGATCTTATTTTTTGCAATGCTTCAAAATTTACTGGTTATATTAAAAAGATTAGAATTCTGAAAACAGTTCGAGCGGCCTTCAGGAATTTCATTCAAGCCAAATTCTGCAAAAAAAAAATGAGAACATAGGAAAACTTGGCATGAGAGAATGCCATTCACCTCATCCAACCCATTCCTTTCCATAGTTGCCACCTCTCTATGGATTCCCTTTGCCCTTCAACATGTCTACTTTTCTTTCTTTAAGCTCTTTGTGAATGAAGCAGTTCTATTAATATCTCTCTAACCCTCAGTTCCCTTTTAACTTATATTGATCCTTTTTAAGGGCACCAAGTTGACCCAGAATCAACTACTTTTTTGTGCTACTCTGATCCACCTACTTACAGTTAGGTGATGAAAAATGCTTTTCAAATCTCCCCTTTTGCTCAATCTTATGGAGGTCACCTGGAGTGGTACCAAGACCAGAATAACTTGCCGGGGAGTTACCTGGCGAACTATTGCAGAGATGTCACCTGTCCTAATTTATGGATGGACTTCTAGCCAGGTGGCCTGTCCTCCCATCTCATACATCAATGTTAATCAGGGCCAAATGATGCAATGAGGACCCCTGGATACCCTTTACATCCCTGAATATAGCTAGCTCCTGCTCCCATGGATGTAGAAATTGGGAGGTAGCCACTTCCAGTGCAAATTAAAGGGACTCTCAGATGTAACCAGTGAAAGTTGGATGGAGGTCCAGGAGTCATGTTTATGGCAGTGGCTTGTCGGCACTGAGCGTCAAAGACTTCTACATTTAGTATATTTGCTGCTGTAGGATTTATTTATTATATGCCTACTCCACTAACTTGCTGCTAGTTTTAATTCTCAATGTTTATGTCAGTCCCCTCTTTAAGATGCTGCTAACCCAGGCCCTTCACTTTTGGCTCGAGATTAGCAAACTGCCTGTCAAGAAGCAGGCTTCACACTGTCAGATCACTGACCACATTATATTGAGCAGCCAGGACCAAAATTGGTTGGCTCCATGCAGACTCCTCTGGGCTGCCACGTTCTCCCTGTACTGCCTGCTTGAATAGCAATCAAAATGAAAGTTGGCCCTTTGAATTTTATAACCATACTCTCAAGTTCCATGCACAATGCTTAAGTTAAGTATCCCGCCTACCTCAGCTTTTCCATGTCTTTCATTATCCTATAAGCTTTATAATGTGTCCTGTTTGCATTGTTTCACCAGTAAAAATAACATATGTTGCCCAAGGATTTCTTTGTAACTTAGACTCAATAGGTTTGGAATCACCCCATCTCCATTTTCTGAACTTAATCCAATATATTAATACCCTTTATAAATTTGGGACCAGAACTGCGCAGGATACACCAGAGATGGCCTCACCAGTGACAATTACATTGTCATTATAGCTTATTCTGAGTTATAATTCAACGTCCTTTCCAATACCTGATTTGTATCATTGATAAACTGCTTCACATCACCTTGATATTTTAAGGTGTGGTCATCCACCTGCCTTTTCTCTTTTTCTGTTTAATTCGCTCAAGTTATATATGGGCAACTGAGCCCATTGCTAAATTGTTATATCTTCTCAGGTAGACCATTTTTGTGAAAGGGCTTGAAGTTGTAGAAGGGGTTAAAGTCATCACTGCATCAGAAAGTCTCATGATCGGGCTCCACATTCCATTCCATTCATTGTTTCTAATGAAAATTAATCTTTCTTAATGTTTGTCTGCATTTGGATAATCTCTGATTCTGTAATGGAATTTGCAAATCAGTTACAGTAAGGATTTGAAACCACCCCTCGCCCCCATCCCCACCACCCCCCACCCCCCAAGTAGGATTTTGCACCAAAGTAAATCAGATTACAATGAATTTTCTGTTTGGAGAGCTCTGCTGATGATCTCTGCCATGTGAGAAACGTCTGTGTCACCACTGCTCCCTAGTAGGCAGTCTAATGCATTCAGTGATTACTGATGCACAGAAATTAATGGCTGGGCTCCAGTCTAGTTTGCATCCCTGTCCTTTTCAGGGAAGCTAGGACATCAGCTGGCCATCTGGTTGGCTCTTTCCTGGGCTGCCTCTGCCACCTCAAGCTGCTCTTATTTGTGCTCAGTGAATCCCCCAATGCCAATCTTTCTAACTCACGATCTATGCCACACAATTTGCTAATTTCTGTGTGGGTGCTTGGAAAGGTAGAAGCAGTTGATGGTGAATCTCTTGAGGATCCTCCTCCCCTGTTACCCTCACTGGAGCATCCGAGTCATCAGACCTAGGAAAAAAGTGAAAGGGTCAATGGTTAATATACGTAGTCACAAGAATAATTAGTACCTGAAGAGTGATGGTGCAATGCACTGCCAGGTTGATGTGCTCAGTGAATGATAATGAGAAAGTTAAAGATAAAAGGATTGGAAGATGTCCAAGTAATTTCTCGATGTGTCTCCAGCCTTGCCATTCCCAATGCTGCATGTTATTTCTGTGCTCATTATGTTAAGTCTTCCCTTTGTGTCAGTGTTTGTAGATTGGCCAAAGTACCTCCTTTGCTATTTGCCTCCCTCCTTGTCTGCCAGCTTTTCCTGCAAGAAGAGTGGAAGGGGCTCAATATGTGTCTTGAACATTGGCATTAAGCCTGTCTGAGCCAGTTTATCATAATTGTGTCTGATGACAGGAAGAAACAGCAAATCAAGAGGGAGAATTAGCCGTGAGGGCAGTAACAGATTTTGAGCGTGTGATGGCAAGCAGTAAGACTGTACAATGAAGTGCCCTCTGGGAAGTGCGGAAGGGAGGATTGATGATGTTGATACATGGGTCGAATCCCTGGTGGAAATAAGTATGAGAAGCTCGGAGGGGACCTTGGCACTTCTGTTTGGATCATTGTATTTCTTTTTTCGCTCTAGGACCTGAAGGTAATACGGATGTTTAATGCAAGCTCTTTCCATGCCCATTTACGAGTTTACCTTGGCACCCTCTGGCCAGCCGTGGGGAGGAGGATCTTTTCCCAATGGCGACTTGTTCTTTCAGCATCTCCACTTCTATGTTGGAAAACCTCAGCAATGTACTGCCTGATGTTGCCCTTGTCTTGCTTGTCTCTCTCCCCATCATAAAATACATCTCCCCTTTAAACTGCTACTATAGACCTTGGCCACCCCACCAGATTATCCTGCTTTGCAGTTGGTAAGCTGCCTATCAGTAGGGAATTCAACACTCAAATGGATTTTTACAGCCAGGCGAGAAGTGATAGAATGGCCCCCCTCTCTTTCTACCCCTTGGTTGACCTCAACAGGTGCTTATTGCTTGCTTGCCAATTCAGTTGGTGTTTAACTATTTAAGTGCTGTGAACCTTTTAAGGCTTTCTTGTAAGATTTATAAAGAAAGGCGAATAGTATTTACTGTATTTAACACCTGATCTAAATAAAAATAACAAAAACACTCCAACTCTCACTCATGTGTGCATTCAAGGGTTCACATACACACACCAAAATAAGGTTCAATTGTTTGAGTCCAAAAATAGTCAATTGTATATGAATCCTGTAGATTGATGACTTGGATAGTTTCAGATTGCGCTCGATGGTCTTTCTGGATTCCGCGTCGAGACGATTTAAAGATGTTGACTGATGATTTCTGTCGTTTCTTCTGGAGTCAGCAGCTGCTGGCTTGATACTTAAGATGCTGCCTGTGTTACGTGGCAGGTCAAAAAACAGGCAGAGCACAAGCTTACAGTTGGCTGGAGAGGGATGGCTGGAGAGAGAGTGCCAACTCAGGGCCTTTCTGGTCTCATCTGGCCTGGCCTGGGACCTTGCTAGTATGCAAGACTTAGGTATTTACAAGACAAACCCGCTTAACTGTTGGGGAGCTTAACAGTTATCTATCAGATAAATGTTTCTCTTATGATTTTTATCTGCTGCCTAACTGTTGCCTATTGTAGTGTAGTGGTAATGTTATTGCAATGGTAATTCAGGGGCCTGGACATGGGCCAGAATCTTTGGGTTGGTGTGCGGGACCGGGCCCCATTCACTGATATGGAAAATGACGCGCAATGACATTGGGTGTACATCCCGACGTCACCGCGCGTCATTCGGATCTTTAGTTTGGCGGGCGCACAGTGGATTTGGCTGTGTAATTGG
The DNA here is from genome assembly GCF_017639515.1 of Carcharodon carcharias. Classification (NCBI taxonomy): domain Eukaryota; kingdom Metazoa; phylum Chordata; class Chondrichthyes; order Lamniformes; family Lamnidae; genus Carcharodon; species Carcharodon carcharias. The sequence goes on from NC_054485.1 coordinate 27,546,915, forward strand.
CCCACCCAGCCCCCCACCAGCCGCCCACCCCGACTCGACGGGGAGAAAATTCTCACCATGAGTTCAAATCCCACCATGGCAGCTCGGGGTATTTAAATGCAATTAATTAATAAATTTGGAATAAATATTAATAGTGATCATGAAACTATTGGATTGTTGTTCAGGGAAGGGAATCTGCTATACATATCTAGTCTGGTCCACGTGTGACTTTGGAACCACAATAACATGGTTGACTTGTAACTGCCTTCTGAAATGGCATAGAAAGCCACACAGTTGTATCAAACTGGTGCACAATAAAATGCTATGGGTCTACCTACATCACATCAACCACCAGTTCAAGAAGGCGGCTCACCATCACCATCTCAAGGGCAATTAAGGTTGGGTGATAAATGCTGGCCTTGCCTGCAATGCTTGCATCCGAAGAATGAATAAGTTTCATCATTCAGACAAAAAGCCTAATGTTCTAGGTTATTTTTTTCCTTTAACTTTCACATCCTTTCCAATAGATGCTGACTCTGGCTGGGGTATAGTTCCATCAATACTTACCATGTTTTGTTACTTGGGCAAATAGACAATTTTTGCATGAGCCAGGACAGTGAATGTTGACAGTTTATTCAAACATGGAGGGCATGTGTTCTTACACACCATTTCCATCTGGGGTCGCTGCATAGTCACGATGAGCAGGAATCCTGTGCTGATTGGTCAGCTCTCTTGCTAACCACTCAAACCAGTAATAGTGCTCTTCCTGTCGCTCAATTCTGATTAGCTAACTTAACACAGGACAGGCATTGAATCCAGAATATTCATGATCTGAAAAATTCAGTTCCACCTCAAGCACTACAGTTGCTCTGAGTATAACAGGAGTTTGTTCTGGGTTAAAGTTAATAGCAGCATTTTAATTCATAGTATGAGCGAATTTGCTGCTGCAAATCCCTGCTGTTATTTAAGAGAAGCTGAGTGCATCTGGTTACTATCTACACGTTGATGTCTTAATGTCATTCTGTGTTAAATACTTCACAGAAACAAAATGTGTTGTTTTTTTTGTTGCAAAGAATCAAAGATCTGGCTCTAAATCTATACCAGGAATAGGAAATACAAAACACAAACCAGAGGCTGTGCTGCAGCAGTTCCAAGTGTTTTATAGGTACAGTGTTTAATTAACTTTCCTGCAATAAAGAAGTGGGTTCAAATTGATGGGCTGGTTACCATCAGCCACGGAATCACTTTTCTGTTTTCCCCACTTTCCACTTTTTGTTTGCAACCACGTTGATGCTCTTTCGTTTTTTATTATTTATGATTGAGCCCAAAAAGGTAAAAGAAACTTGCATTTGCAGCATGATTAAGCTGTTTGGTAGTATTGACTGCAATTCAGAGCCTGCTGTGCCTCTGATGAAGGCTGGTATATTAGCATCCATGAGTCATTGTGAAGTCTTGCCAAATCTGAACCACATGCAAGGACCTAATGAGTAACTAATATTTAATAGAACTGCTTGTGGTAAAATTAAAACCAGTCTTAAAATCAAATCAATAAGCAGAACTTTCATCTCTGATTAAAATCTACAAGTACAGATACATTTTGGTTTAAATAACACCCACTTCCCTCACTCCCACCCTGGCCCAGCTGCTCATACCTGCTTATAGATCAAAATTTAAACTTTAGAAAGTTTCCCATTAATCTCACAGTTCATTTCAAGTACTTTTAAATTTTGTCAATGATTTTCTTCTGTCTCCTTTGAGCCTCTGCAATGTGTATCGTTCTCAGAATCCGAGAGCCTTAAGCTCTCCGCCCTAAGCCTCTAACTGATATAACTTTTGAACTATCTGTTACAGGTGTGAAAAAACAATATTAGTTAGGAACATAGAAGTTGATACACAAAAAATATTAATGTTAATCTAATACAGAAGCAAATTACTGCCAAAGCTGGAAATCTGAAATAAAAACTAAAAATACATTAGAAATACTAAGCAGGCCAGGCAGCATCTGTGGAGTGAGAAACAGAGTTAGCTTTTCAGGATGATGATGTGCTGATAAAACATTTTAACTTGTAGCATTAACTTTGTTTCTCTCTCCACACATGCTGCTAGACCTGCTGAGTATTTACAGCATTTCTTGTTTTTATTCAAGGTCCATCTAATTTGCTGTCCAGGTCAAAGCATGACTCAGTGATCACATTGATCCAGGACGTTTTTCTGACCTGCATTTGACATCTTCACTGATGTTGTTATCCACCAACACTATATGAATTGATGTTTAGTTCTACCTTGAAATTCTCCTTCAATCAGTCTTCCATAATGCTTTAGCTGAGATTAGGGACTCAATATATGGGGATCTGTTCTCAGGAACTGATTTATTGCCACTCCATGGTGCTGCATGTTATGACCGATGCAGTTGGTAAAGCGGAGTTATTCAAAAATCCCAGAAGGAAACTTTAAACAACTGTCAGAACCTATAATTTTAAGTATTATGTTTGAGATACGACTCTAAATTCAGGAATCAGACCACCAGTTCTCGAGGTTTTACATTAAACTACATGAAACATTTTATTAATTTACATAGATTAAAATATATATAGATATGGCTACAAATTATGACTATCATAACTTTTAACAAGTTCCCAAACTAATCTCCAGTAAGGCAACAGCAACCCATAGACTTAACCAAACAACAAGCAAAGCATTTTCACCATACAAATTCAAAATGAGGTTCTTTTCACTGTGGAGCCAGTTAGACCAGTTGGAGGCTTACAGATGCCTTTTGATCTCACGTTGCCTCTGCTCTGCACACCCAAAAACTACTGAAGTTATACCTACCACCACTGATTGAATTCAAATTCTCACTGTCTCACCAGCCTCTTTGAACTTCACCTTTTAACAATGAAGCCCCTTTCATAACACCAATTTTATTAGTAATATAAACATATGGCTTGGTAGCTGCTAGAAAGGCATCAGATTTCACCCCACTTCTTGAATACTCTATTCAAAAGATGCAAATGCATCTGTCTTACATCTCAAAACTAGTACATATCAAAGCACCCAGAATAGCTGGCTTTAATCTAATTAAAACACACCTGCAGACTAAACCTCTATTTTAAAAGAAAAATATTTTCCAAAATATTATATACGTTAATAGCTTCATGACACTGGGCAACAGTGGATACATGATGTATCAGGAAGCCAACTAAACCAATACTATCTCTGGTAAATACTCTTGAAGTAAAGGGACTATGAAAATACAACGAAGAATCACTCTTTGTTTTGATGGTAGCAAACTAAAGAAACTGTGTGAAAAAGACTTAACCTCTTACTGACTAATTGGAAAGTGCATTGACCAAACGTGGAACTGAGCTGTGCGCTTTAGTCAATACTGTTAGTGATCTCAGCCAGGGCAGCAGTACAAGGTTCATAATTAGCTCTGAATTGAAGTGGGGGGAAAGAATAAGTCAGTGTTCTTCCTCTTATTTGCTTTTTAAAATTTTTTCATGGGATGTGAACATTGCTGGCAAGGCCGACATTTATTTTCCTATAGAAGGTAATGGTGAGCCACCTTCTTGAACCACTGCAGTCCATGTGGTGTACACGCAGTGCTGTTAGGAAGGGAGTTCCAAGAACTTGACCCAGTGACAGTGAACGAGCAGCAATATAATTCCACATCAGGATGGTGTGGAGGGAAACATGGTGATGTTCCCATGCATCTGCTGCCTTTGTTCTCTAGAGGTCCCAGGTTTAGAAGGTGTTGTCAAAGGAGCCTTGGCAAGTTTCTACAGTGCATCTTGTAGGTGGTACACACAGCTACCACTGTGCACCGGTAGTGGAAGGTATGAATGTTTAAGGTGGTGGGATGGGGTGCTGATCAAGTGGGCTGCTTTGTTTTGGATGTTGTTGGAGTTGCACTCATCCAGGTAACTGAAAGTTCCACCACACTCCTGCTTGTGCCTTCTAGATGGATGAAAGGCTTTATAGGTGAGTTACTCACTGCAGAATCCGCAGCTTCTGGCCTGCTCTTGTAGCCATAGTAGTTATATGGATGATTTAGATAGGTTTCTGGTCAATGGCAACCCCAAGGATCTTGATGGTGGGGGAGTCAGCAATAGTAATGCCATTGAATGTCACGGGGAGATTGTTAGGTTCTCTGTTGTTTAGTGAACCCTGCTGTAAAATGTAGACATCCAATGTGGAGATGGTGAGATGCTGCTGACGGGAAGTGATGCAGGTTTGCTGTGATGACTCTAAGGTTGAATAGCCTGCACTCACTGTTTAAGCTCAGAGAAGTATGGCTGCCTGGGTGAAGTATTGGAAAAATACCCCAGGCACTAATTAAAACAAAACCCAAGCATGCCTCCTGAGATATGGAAATCGTTATAGAGGACTGGAGGTTTGCGAATATTACCTCCTGTTCAAATTGTATTCTGAATGGATTATGTCTCTTTGCACAACAGTGTAGCATTGTTCAATCAAAACATAAAATATCAATAATTAGTCATAGTTAATTAGTCGTAGTTAATTTGTGCATTATAAAATATTGCAATCTAGAATCTTCAGTATCACTTGCCAAAAATGTTTATAAAATATGGCAAAGCATCCGGCACAATATTTCTAAACAATACAGCGGAATCTGTTCCATTGATTTATTGAGAAGATTTGCTTCATAAAAAGTGAAGCTACTGCATCAAAATTCATACTTTACGGATAGGATTCTGACAAGTTAATTGGAATCAGAACATTTCTGCTCTTTTAAAAGCCATATGTTAGAAATGTTTACTTTTCATATCAGGAACTTTTACTTAAGAACAAGGTAGTTTAGATTATATGATGGTAGAAGCATGAGTCAGTCATGATTGTTTTAAAATGGTTTTGCAGAATTTTGAAAGTGTAGCTCTTCCAATACAGTATTCATATGAAGCCTGGACATTGACAACTTACAGAAAACTATCTTAGTTCTTAAAATTGGGATGTAAAGGGAAAATATAGTCCCGTGTTTTGGTTCTCAAATGTGCTGTGCCAGAGATGTGACAAAATACAAGAAGACATTAACAAACCTAACAATGAATGGGCAGGTAAATGTAGACAGAAGTGATAGATTGCAATATGGTGGGAGGAATAAGGAGGTGCCCATCTTTGGAAAATAAGAGGGTAGAGTCACAAATCATTGAGTGCCAGGTTAGCAAAGCCACTGAGGTTCAATTCGACATGAATAGAATTCAAAAGCAGGAAGACATGTTACTTATATAGACTTATATAAACTTATATAGAACTTTGGTTAGACCACATTGAAAGTACTGTGCACAAAGGCCAGAATTTTATATCCCATAGGCGGGCGCATGCCTGACCCGAACGGGTGTAAAATCGTGTGAGATGACGTTGGGCGAGCATTTCGACATCATTGTGCACTCTCGCAATATTTCACTCAGTGGGCGCGCACAGAAGTCAGAAGAGCACCCGCTGACAATTAAGCGGGCAATTAAGCTCATTAACGGCCCAATTTTAAGCGATTTCTTTTGTGGCCCATCCAGCCTTACAGTCCTAATCTCTCCTTCTTTACCTCAGTATTAGGTTTTGATGGTTACAATCCTGTGAAGTGCTTTGGGATGTTTTTGCTAAGTTAAAGGTGATAAACAATGGAAGTTGTTATCATCATTAGCAGTCACTTAGTGACGTGAGATACTTCCTAAATGGTGGAGGAAAATCAATAACATCAATCTTGCTTACATCCTAGAGGCTGGCACATCAGTTGGCAAATCATGGGGACTGATTGTCTGCTAATGCCCTTGGCTGAAGATAGTACACAGGAAAAGATAGAGTTTTAAATTAAGTTGAAAAGTGATATAGTTCATTCTGAAACTAGGGTCTTAAATATGAACAAAAGACATTATGAAGGTACAAAGGGCAAGTTGGCTCTGGTGGATTGGGAAAATAGATTAAACGATTTGATGGTAGAGAGGCAATGGCTAGTATTTAAATAAGTATTACATGGTCTACAGCAAATATACATTCCTCTAAGACACAAAAATGCAGCAGGAAAGATGAATCAACCGTCAAGAACAAAATAAGTTAAAGATTGCATTCGATCAAAGGAAGTGGTTTATAAACCTGCCAAAAAAACTGTTAAACCAGAGGATTGGGAGAAATTTAGAATCAGCAAAGGAGGATCAAGAAACTGACAAAGAAAGGGAAAAGAGATTATGAATGCAAGCTAGCGAGAAATAAGCAGACAGACTGTAAAAACTTCTTTACGTATGTGAGAAGGAAAAGATTAGCAAGGACAAATGTGAGTCAATTACAGGCGGAGACTGGAGAATTTATAATGGAGAACAGGGAACTGGTGGAGAAGCTAAACAATTACTTTGTGTCTGTCTTCGGAGAAGTAGATACAGAAAATCTCCCAGGGCAGAATTTTACTGTAGTCGAGCAGGGGCAGGGCCCGCTCGTTGACGCATAAAATGACGCGTAAAATGACGCGCGGTGACATCGGGCGGAACCCCCGATGTCACCGCGCCCCATTTAAATTTTCAGTAAGGCAGGGGCACGCCCGCCGACCTGTCAATGGCCAATTGAGACCATTGACAGAACAATAAAATAATTAGTGGACCTGCCCGTCCAACCTTAAGGTTGGTGGGCAGTCCAGGAGCCCTGGCACGAACTAGAAAAAACATGAAACTGCATCCACGGGCGGGATGATGTTTCATGTAGGGCTTTAAAAATTTTAATAATTTTGGAAATTATGAACGTGGCCCAACTCATGTGAATTTGTCACATGAGGGGACATGTTGGGGAAATTTTATTTTTCTATTTTGAGCTTGTTCACATTTAGAGCCAATCTCCCTGAGGCTGCACTTAGCCTCAGGGAGATGAGTGCACTCTTGTTGTGTGCATGCGCGAAAGAGCACACTCTCGATTTTAGGAATCCAACCCCGCCCGCACAGGGAGTGCATAGCACTTCCGTGCGGATGTCACGCTGGGTGGGCCTTAATTGGCCTGCCCACTTAAAATGGCACCATGCTGCCAATCGGGGATGCCGATTGGAAGCACGTCTGCAAGCACCCGCTCATCAACTTCCCCCGCAGCGGGGAGAGAATTCAGCCCCCAGAAATATATGGGAATCCAGGGACTAGTAAAAATAAGGAACTGAAAGAAATTGGTATTAATGAAGAGATAATACTCAAAAAGTTAATTGGATTAAAGATTAATAGTCCCTTCAACCAGATGAGCTGCATTGCAGAGTGTTGAAGGAGGTGGCAATTAGATAGTGGATGCATTCGTGGTTATCTTTCAAAATCCTATAGATTGTGGAAAGGTTCCTGCACACTGGAAAGTAGCAAATATAACCCAACTGTTTAACAAGGGAGGGAGAGAGAAAGCTGATAAATACAGACCTGTTAGTTTGATGTTAGTAGTAGGGAAAATGTTAGAACCTAAAGGGTGTGATAACTGGATACTTGGAAATTAATTATATGATTGAGCAGGGTCAATGTGGATTTATGAAAGGGAAACTATGTTTGACAAACCTGTTGGAGTTTTTTTGAGGATTTTACTTGTAGCATAGATAAAGGACAAGCAGTGGATGTGCTGTATTTGGATTTTCAGAAGGTTTTTGATAAGATCCCATACAGGAGGTTAGTAAACAAAATTAGAGCATGTGAGATTGATCGTAATATACTGGTACAGATTGAGAATTGGTTAACAGGCAGAAAACATAGAGTAAGAATAACAGGTCATTCTCAGGACTGTAGACTGTGACTAGTTGGGTACCGCAAAGATCAGCGCTTGGGTCACAGCTGTTCACAATCTATGTAAATGATTTTAATGTGGGGACTGAATGTAGTATTTCCAAATTTGCTAATGACACAAACTAAGTGGGGATTTGAGTTCTGAGGAGGATGCAAGGAGACTTGAAGGGGGTTCGAACAGGCTAAGTGAAGGGGCTAGAATATGGGAGATGGAATATAATGTGAATAAGTGTGAAGTTATCCATTTTGGTAGAAAAAACAGAAAGGCTGAGTATTTGAGAGGCTGGGAAGTGTTGATGTCCAAAGGGACCTGAGTGTCCTTGTTCATGAGTCACTAAGACTAGCATTCAGTTGCAGCAAGCAATTAGGAAGGCAAATGTTGGGATTTAAGTACAAGAGTAAAAATGTCTTGCTGCAGTTGTATAGAGCCTTGATGAGACTGCATCAGGAGTATTGAGAACAGGTTTGGTCTCCTTATCTAAGGAAGAATGTATTTGCCATAGAGGAAGTGCATTGGAGGTTCACCAGACTAGTCCCAGGGATGGCAGAATTGTCTTATGAGGAGGGATTGAGGAAACTGGGCCTGTATTCTCTAGAGCTTTGAAGAATGAGAGATGAACTCATTGAAACTTACAAAATTCTTATAAGGCGTGACAGGGCAGATGTGGATAGGATGTTTCCCATGGCTGGTGAGTCTAGAATCAGGGAACACATTCTCAGAATAAGGGGTAGGCCATTTAAGACTGAGATGAGGAGGAATTTCTTCACTCAAAGGGTAATGAATCTTTGGAATTCCCTACCTCAGAGGGCTGCGGAACTTGAGTCATGAGCTTGTTCAAGACATTAACCAATGGATTTCTGGATATTAATGACAGCAAGGGATATGGGGATAGTGGGAAAAATGGCATAAGAGGTAGATGATCAGCCATGAATGGCAAAGCAGGCTCGATGGGCCAAATGGTTCAATCCAGCTCCTATTTCCTGTGTTCATAAAATACTTTTAAAGGAAATATCAAGGTAGGATAATTGGATAGTCTATTCAGTTAGTGTGCTAATATAATGCAAACTGGCCAGACTAACGTTTATCTCCTGTGATTCATCACAAATAAGATTTCGGTTTTAGGCAGGTTATCCAGGAAGATAGCCCAAATTTCTCTTGCAGCAGCTGGTTCAACTGTTCTACAGACAGATGTTTAGTAACAGATCATCAAACAAATTTATTTCTAAAGAAAACAGTGGGGATTACCACTGGCCTTAGGAAATCTCATCTAATGTATTCTTGTGGGGCTTAAGTATGAACAGGGGAAAACATATGCAAGGCAGGATAAGATGAAAAATTGATTGTGATGGCTTCACTGTGGTCTCAGTCATCAATTTCGACTTACCGCTGTGAAAACTAGTCACTCCTGCTATGATTTTGACCTTGGTCCTTTTGGAGTATTTCTGGTGATTTTGTTTAGTGCGGCATGCTGCATTTGGGACTGTTCCACTCTAAGCAAACTGAGTGTCACCATGAAGTACTGCCAGGACAGCATATATTCCTATAGTTTGTGCTAACAATGTGCTGTAGCTCTGAGTACAGAAGTACTCTTTTCCTGCAGCAATCTATGCCATTGTCCTTTTTGCATCCTGGCCAGCCTGTGCAGCACATAACTTAATTAGCAATTTGAGGAATAGCAGTTTAGTACTCATCCCTAGGAAATGGGTTTTGAGATTTTTAAGCCCAATTTTATCTCTGGATAGGAACCTAGTGGGTGGCAGGGAAGCCCCCAGCAGGTGTTCAGTGTAATGTCGTGGCCACCTTAACTGCTGGCTTCACTTGCTTGTCACAATGCTGACTCCTGCCCATTGCTGGGAGGAATGGCGTCATCGCTAGCGGGCAGGGTACAAAATTCCGGGCCGGGTCAGGTCACTGCTGTGATTCCACAGAAATGGTCACTGGCCAATTAAATGAGGACGAGGAAAGATTGGTAAGAAGGGGGCAGCCCAGCGTCATTGAAAGGTTCCAGGTATTCTTGTGGGATCAGGAGCGTTGCTGCACACCCAATAAATAATACTTAACAGGACCTGCTGTGGCCTGTATGCTGCCTTAAAATGGCCCTTATTATAATATTGTCATCAGACCATAAACGCACCATTTAAAATAGGTCCCTGCTCCTCTGGGTAGGCAATCTGCCCATGCCTGAGTTCAGGCAACAGAGAGGAGAAGAGGATGGGAATGCATTGGGAACATGGCACGAGCACCCACCCCCAACATTATCTCACTGTTCCTACTGAGAGGAGAAGATGGAGTGGAGGGTAAGTCAGGGTTTCACAACCAGCACAAGGAATCTTCAATTGCAACATTCTGAACTTCATTAAAATACAAATTCTAGAGGTGTAAGGACAATGTGCTGGACCTTTAGCTTCTATACAATTAGAGCGTTTCCTTGACCTCAAGGCCAAAATTAGTCTTTCAATGTTATTATAGTTTTCAAATTTGTTTGGCTAAACAAATAGGCCCTGAAACACTTCCAAGGCATTTAAAATGTGCCTAGCAGGAATTCTGTTTTAATTTCTTGAATTATAACATTTTTGAATCAATCAGGATTGTTACAATATATCCCTTTCCATCCCATTGAATATCGCTTCCTTTGAGATCCACCAATACTTCTGTTTTCCAGAGAAAACATGGTATAGTTCACCCATCTGCAAGTTACGTTAGGCTGGGTGATGCACTTTTCTTGCCCGAAATGTGCTCTGGGTGTTTTTAAGAGACCTTATAAATGAGCTCTGAAAGAATGGAAGTCCAAACCGCATGAGACAATTGGGCAGGATTTTTACGTCAGCAGGCGGGCATGGCGGGCAGGCCCAGGAGCGGTCCTGAAACCGACTGCCACCCGTGATCTGGCCCTGACCACGCTTTCACACCAGCTGGCCAATTAACGGGCAGCCAGCGATGAATCGCGCGCTGCAACGCTGAGCACTGCCGGGGTAGGGGTCAGGTGGAGGGCAGCACGGAGGTTTGTGCATGCGCCCGGGTGCACGCACTGAAAGCCCCCTGAAGGCACAGGGCTACCTCAAGGAGCTAAAGATTTTTAAAAACATTAATAAAGAATTGAAAAATGTAAAAAAAAAAAATCATCCCTGGTCATGTGACTCTGTCCCATGAGCAGGGACGTGTTATAAATGAGATTTCAACATTTTTATTTTATTTTTAATTCCTGTTGGAAACCTGTGGATGAGGTTTCACAAAGAATCCAAAGGCCTTGTCACCCGTCCGCCAACGGAACGGTTGGACGGGCAGAGAAAAATCAGATTTAATTAATTGATTAAGGGCCTTAATAGGCCTCTTAATTGTCGGCGGGCACTGCCGACTCCCATGTGCGCCCGCTGACTGAAATATCGCGCAAGTGCGCAATGACGTCAGGATGCTTGCCCGGCATCATTGCATTTCATTTTACATTCGAGAGGGTCGGGTGCAAGCCTGTCCACTCAGTGAAAAATCCTGCCCATTAAAATACATCAAAGTAGAGTATTTATTTGACATTGTTTAGAGTTTCCATTTCTTTATCATAAATACATTTCTTTTTAGCATTATACTGTTTAAAATTTCTCATTATATATTATCATATTTATTATGTGATATGCACTGTTCACTACTTCACTAAATGCATAATTGTGACATATAGTTTTACATATTAGTTCCATCCCATGCAATTACGTTACCGTTTACATTACAGTACATTGCTGTAACACATGGGTATGAGCTTATGGGATATCATAACAATCATTCATACTGAGATGTGGTAAGGCCCATGCCAAGCTTCAGCATAAATGGTTCTAGCTGAATTTTCTTTTAAAGCAAGTCACGCACACATAAATTCACATGGAGGGAAATGAGAAACAGGTGTCCTCAAATCTCTAATTCTCAATTTTCCATCTAACACACGAAACATATTGTGCAAGTATGTCACCTATTTGGTAATGCATTTAAAAAGGCTCCTTTACAATCTGGGCAAACGCACACTTTCCTGGAGGATGTTGTTTTTAATAACGAAAGATATTCTCAGCTGTGCTCTCCAGGGGCTATTTATGGATCTGCATCAAGGACATAAAAATTTAGCAAACAAAGTAGCATGATGTCCTTTATCTTGTTTTTCTGTTTCAGTTTTCCTATTTGCAGGATGGACCAATGGGCCATGCATTCTTGTATGATTGTCAGTGCTATTTGCCCCCTATGGATTAGAACCTGTGTTTACTGGCGGTAGGATGTCTGCTGAGGCTGTTGACCTGGTCATCTTTTTGAGGGCTAACCAACACTATCTGCTGGCAAATGATTTCAAGTGATGTCCCTGTTGGGTCAGAAAGGAAACATCACAGTTTCCACTCGAAATATCCGCTTATTTACTTGGTTTATTACAGACAACAGTATTGTTTTCTAGTCGGCATTTTTGCTTCTTTTATTATATCCTGTATTGGTTGGGAGATGGTTCAGGCTTCTTTATGCTTGTGATTAGCCAATGGGTGGAGCATGCAATGGGACAAGATGAGTCATGTCTATTTTTCTGTCCCAGAGGTAGGATCCTATGCTAGTACCCGGCCTAAAACCAACAAAAATCATATTAATGCTTTGTTTGGTGAAGTAACATCTAAGCAAATAAGAATTTAAGAAAAATGCACGTGTAAAGGCTATTAAGTCTATCAAAGCTCAGCCTCTAGTGCCCTAGCTCTTATTACAACCTATCATTAGACAACATTTGCAGTATTGCACATGTCTTCATCCCTACTATCTTGTATACTATCTTAGTCCAATCATTCATAGGCAAAGAAATCTTTCTAGTACCCGTTCAAAATTTCCTTTTCATTCATGCAAATGTATGATCTCTTCTGCTACTGGTTTGATTAACTTTGGCGTAATATTTTAGATTTCCACCATTTATATCATTTTAACTAAACTATATTCCTTAGTGAGGTTCCACTTAATGCTTTTATCTACGTTGTCACCAGTCAACTATCATCAGCATTCAGACTGTCCACCTCTTTGCTCATTAAGCATAATGGTAATTCTTCTAAGGAAATTTCTATGTCCTGTGTAAGTTGAGTATTGGAAATAATTCTAAGTTATTATCTCTCTTTTTTTATTTCCATGCTTTGGCTCACAGGATAATAATTCTGAAACTGTTTTCCCTCCGCTCTGATGAAATAGCCAGTAAATTTGTCTTTCTAAGATTTATTACTGTTATTGTATCTAAGTCTCCATAAAGTGTCTCATGAGGGATGAGGTCTTTCCAGCTGACATCTAAGGTCTTGGATGGAATCGTCCAGTCCCCTTGGAGTCGGGTGTCATGGAGGGTAATCGGGGGGGGGACAATATGGTGGGAAGGCAGAAAATCAGTTTCATGCCCTTATGACACCAGTTTGCGATGGTCTGCTCCACCCGTCAGTGGTGGGCCGGGTTTCCCTCTGCTGCACCTTGAGAACCTAATTTCAATACCTTACAGTCTCATTATAAGCCCTGCTCACTGGAATCATCCCCTCACATCAAAATTACTGCCCATGTCAGTATGGCTTCAGAGTGGTATGCTTCATGGCTGCCTTTAAAAGGCATCCACCTAGGGAACCTGGAGGCAAGTGCACACGACCTTATGCGGCGCTGGTAAGCATCGCCCATAGGACATCAAGGAAGAGGCACCGTGTATTCGGTGGGGCAGGGGCAGCACAGGCAAATCAATTTTTCCCAGCTAGCTTTCAGTGTAATGCCAGGCCTAGGGGGTGGGAGGCAAGGCAGCACAGACTGAAGGAAGTACTCAAGCACATGACGGGGGAGCGGGTGCAGTGGTGAGGGAAGGAGTCTCGCACTTGGAAAAGCTTGTCAAAAATGAGCGTTCTTCCGCAGCTAAGACTGTTCATTGACATGCTTGGAGTCAGGCCTCTGAAGATTTTCTGCCCACTCAAGCAACGATAAAGCATGAAAGCACCACCAAATCCTCAAGAAATTTTCACCCCTTGGACGCAGGCTGCAAATTAATGTGCATTTTAGAGGGCAGCAGAACAATTGGCCAACTGGGCAAGTTGTAGAATCCCCTTTTGAAAGGTGTCCTTGGCACAATGACTGGTGGAGGCGCACGCAGCCCCTCACAATGTCTTTATTAAGGTTTGGACCAGTATCCACTATGATTCAAGTTTTCAGCACAGCCTTGCAATGGGGTCAAGAGAAAATGCTTTTTTTTTATTCATTCATGGCTAGGCCAGCATTTATTGCCCAGACCTGACTACCCTTGCTCAGAGGGCATTTTCAGAGCCAAACACCTTGCTGTGGGTCTGCAGTCAAACGTAGGCCAGACCAGATAAGGATAGCAGATTTCTTTCCCTAAAGGACATTAGTGAATCAGATGGGTTTTTACAACAATCAGTAATGGTTTTGTGGTCATCATCAGACATTCAATTCTAGATTTTTATTGAATTCAAATGTCACTATCTGCTGTGGTGGGATTCAAACCCGGGTCCCCAGAGCATTACCCTGGGTTTCTAGAATACCAGTCCAGTGAAAATACCCTCCCCCTGCGCCTGAACTGAGAGCACAGGATACAGTCCAAAGGCAGAAGTTGTCACCAATCAGTCAAGTGAAGTGGGTCGGAGCTGGGTAGGGTTTCGGACAGCCATGAAGTACGTTACACGCTGGCCATCCAAGTGGTGGCCACCACTCTCCTTCATGTGTGAAGGGGCCTTCAGACTTAACCAAGAGAGGCTCTTAGGACACTTACGCTAACCCACGCGTCTCTCTCTTTGATCCTGCAGGAGGAGAACATCAGGATCATGGAGCCTGGTGATTTAGCGGTACACCTCATGGCTTACAGGAAGCAGAGATGAAGAAGAGAGTGGCAGAGGAGCCAGGCTCAGCAAAGGGAGGAGAACCTCCCTCAACATGGAGGGGCAGCAGGGTCTGCAGCGCATGCAGCTGAAGATCCACAGAGAGCCATTGTTTGTAGGCGCTTCGCTAGACCCAGCATCTATAGACGGTGCCTGTCATCCCTGAAGATGACTGAGAACTAGCATCACCACAGTCTGCACGTGTCTAGGAAAATGGTTGGTCATATATACCACCTGTTGCAGGATTTGGCACCGCGAGGACATGGAGGGCATCCACTGCCAGCGGTCATGGAAGTGACCATGATGCTCAATTTTTACATCAGTGGCTCCTTCTATGGCACTGCAGGTGACCTATGCAGGATCTCGCAAGCCTCCACGCACAACCGTATCCAGGAGGTCACAGACACCACCTTCGCGATAGCACAGAACTTTGTGCATTTCAACTGGGATCAGAAAAGCCAGGAAGCAAGATCGCTGGGATTTGTGCAGATTTCTGGTTTTCTACAGGTGCAGGGTGCCATTGGCTTCACTCATGTGGCTCTTGATCTCCATGGTAACAAGCAGTCAACTACGCCAACCAAAAAGGCTTCCACTTGCTGAATGTGCAGCTGGTGTGCAACCACCACAAATGTACCCTACAAGTCTGCGCACAATTCCCAGGGAGCATCCACGATTCCTACATCCTTAGCAGGTCTCAGATCCCTGACGTCTTCCAGGGTCTAGTGGGGCTGCAGGGTTGGCTCCTCAGGGACAAGGGCTACGCACACAGGATGTGGCTGATGATGCCTGTGCAGTGGCCTCAGACTGCAGTAGAGCGATGGTATAACAAGGCTCATGCCGCAACCTGGACTTTGGTGGACCAAATGATAGGCATTTTGAAAATGAGGTTCCGGTGCCTTGAAAGGCCCAGTGGAGCACAGCAATACAGTCCCAAGAGGGTGTAACACATCATCATAGCTTGCTGCACGCTCCAAAACCTGGCACTGCAACGGCGGGGGAGGACCTGGCTGAGGAGGAGATGGAAGAGCTGCACGTCTCCTCTGATGAGGAGCACGTTGAAGGGGACAACAGTGATGAGGTCCTCAAAGGTGAGGACACTGGCGATGAGGCTATCGCACTGGCCAGATGAGCCAAGAGCCCTCGGGAGGCCCTGATAGCCATAAGCTTCAGGGAGGATGACGACGAGACGCAGTGAGGACAGTCCTGACATCTTCACCTTGCATCTTTGAACGTTTGACTCCTGTGTGTCTGATGGTAGTGCATATACCCTCAGTGTTCAGGCTCATGTCATGGAGACGCAGTGGAGGCCCTAATAGTCGCTAGATTCCAGGAGGATGATGATGACATACAGTGAGGACACTCCATAGATCTTCACATTGCCTCTATGAATGTCTGACTCCTGTCTGACTGAGGACAGCTGGCTTGCGCTCTGTGATCAGGGTCATTTCATGGATACAAAGGCGTGAAACATTAAATGCACCTGATCCTTTGTCAGCCTTCAGCACCTGACCCCTTCAGGAGCACAGCATCACCGGTAAAAGACGCTGAAGAGATGGGGGCCAGCCCCATCTCAAAGCTGCTGAGAGCATACAGAGAGAACTCTGTGACGCCTGCCCACGACATTCTGGCAGCAATGACAAGCACCATTGAGGTGCAGGCATCACTAATGTGTCCAGTAAGTGTGAAACCGGACCATCTGTTTGGTCTGAAGAATATACACTGCACATGGAAGAGGCCCTGGACTGAGAAACCTGCCTTTATCTTGTGTAGGAAGCAAGGTTTCACATCCTGGGTGACACGAACACTGCTCATCATAACAAGGAGCCACAGGCAAGGAGACATTCTTGAAAGTTTAGTTACAATAGTGAACATTTCGTACAAGTGATTAATACCCATGCCCAGGCTGCGCAACTACATCTTCTAACCCTGCCACTACATCTTGGTGCTCCCCCGACATCCACAGCAGAGGTGGAGGCAGCCTGTTGACTGCTATGCCCTGCCTGTGATGACCTTAGCAAAGCATCCTCTGGAGGGCCGAGACCTGGAGGGCCCTGGCCTGCTTCTGGTATCCTGCCGTAAGTCAGTTGCACCTTCGTCAGCCTGTGGAGCTGGAGCTGCGGGAGTCACAGCAAGAGGGGATTTGGATCAGCCAGACATTCCTGGAGTCAACTGGGTGGATGGCCCAAGGATGTTGAGTTGCTGATTCTCCTCCCTATGGGTGCCCGAGGGCCCCTAGCTGACTCCTTGAAGAGAAGGGGAAGCTGGATTGAGATGGAGCTTCCCCACACCCCTCTCTCCTTGACAATGTTGGCAGCCAACTATGGCATCAGTGATGGAGTTCAGCCCGTGCAGCAGTGCTGGAACAATGTCCTGGACCAAGGTCTACATGGCAGCCACCATCCAGCCAGTGTTGACCTAGATGCATTGGCATGCCGGTGCTATCACCTCAGACTGAAGGCGGATTGGGTCCTCTATTGTGCCTTGCTATCTGAGGAGTGCATTGGACATCCCTTCCTGATGTCCCAGAGCTTGCTTTTGCAGCTCCAGCAACTGAAGTATGACCGAGTCCAGAGGCTCCTCTTCTAACTCGATCTCAGCAGATTTCTGGCCTCCAGCAGTCCTTCAAGTGCTGGAAACCTGGGAAGTCCCTGCTGCTGCCTGCTGTGGATCAGACAGTGCGATGTGCTCACCAGATTGTGACCCTGAGGCTACTGTAGAACTAGGTCCCACTGAGGTATGTGTCTCTGCTTTGGTGGAGGGTGTGGGTGAGCGCTGTGATGGTTCTTCAATTAGGGTGTCAGCAGATTCTTCTTCCGAGGTGTCTTCGAGGCTTGAGTCGAGGACTTGGCTCATGGACCCCCTCGGCTGCTCCCCAGATGTCCCTGCAAAAGCAAGGAGAGATAATTAGTGTACGGTAGGGGACTGCAGAACAGAGAATTGATTCACAGGCTGTCTGATGGATGTTGCACTGCTGGATTGTCACTTGGTTGAGCGTCACCAACCTCACCTTCAGCACAGGAATGGTCCAGATCATCGCCAGCCAGCTGGATGGTTCTATTTTCAAAGTCTGTGAGGACTTTGATATCAGGCATTCCTCCGCCTGTCTGCTACATCTCCCTTTTGTTGTGTGCTGGCTTGAACTGCATGAATACAATTGGAGAGAGTATAAGCAGGAGGCTTGCCAGGCCTGATGAGAAGGATGCCTGGCATGTGTGGGTGCTGAGTGGTGCCATGGATGGGATGAGGACACGATCCACAGAGCAGATAAAGGTGTGTGTGAGAGAGTGAATGGTGATGCCCCTTGAACAGGCAGTGAGTGAGATCCCTGTGGATGTGTGATGGGTTTGTGAGTGTGAGTGCAGAGTGATGGAAAGAGTGAACTACCCTGGCGGAATGGAGGAGATCATACATCCTCTTTTGGCACAGGGTGGCTGTCCTCTTTTGCAGGACGTTGGCAGTGACCACCGCCTCTCATGCTGGATTTGTCACCTTGGTTGCTGGTCTTTACCCAGAGCTGAGGTAGGAGGTTTCATGGTGGGCCTCCACTGCGTCCAGCAGGTGCCCGAGGGAGGAGTCTCTAAATTTGGGGCAGCCTGCTTTCTTCCTTTGACAGCCATGACTTTCCAACAACTTCTGATTGTTTAGAGAGTGCTCGCTCTGTGCGGGAGCGCCCTTTAAACATGGTACCCAGATTATTGAAGGCCTGAGGTGACGGCGATGCATGTGAATCAGAGGCTGCCCTGCCAGCAATCTGGTGTGTTTCCTGTGAATGCATTATTAATGAGGCACGACGCACCGGGAAGGGGGTGATACAGCCCAAAAACCCGCCATTGCAGCCAACAGGTAAAACAACTTTTTTCACACCCGCTGCCATACTTCTGGGATGATTCTGCCCTTTATCAACAGTCTTGTCTAGACACCATCGAGTTCATTTTTCTGTTCCTTGGTAAATGTCTCGGTGTTGGTGCCAAATATCAATAATTGTGCTTCTGAATATCTTGACATTTTTCCTTCCTTACTCTCCATTCATTACATTGCAAACAGACCAAGCTTCATCTATTCTGTAGTTGATATCTTTTTCTGATTTTTGTAATCCATGTGCCCAAGTATTCAAATTGCTGATTCCTTTGTATTTAATTTTGCATAGTTCTTAATTCTTTAATTGTTTCTTCATTGATATTTAGCAATATGCATTTGGTTTTCTCTCCATTTATTTAAAGACCAACTTGTGCTGCTTCATTTTTCACCTTTTTTGATAACACGTGGCCATCTTCTGCTCTGTCACTGCAAAGTACAATGTCACCTGCCCAATACAAGTCTCTGATCTTACTGGGTATCTCGGACTCCTTTTCATGCGGATGGTAAAGCCTCATTTACTTCCCTTGGAGCCTGCTACTTTCCTCATTACAGAGTCAATGATAAATAAAAAGGCTACCAGATTATTTCCTTGAAGAACTCTTGCTTTAATCTGAAGTTGTTCTGTATAATCATCTGTATCATCATTGCTGTGGTATTGTCATAAATTGCTGAGATGGCGATGATGTTTTTAATATAGAACTCTGTACGTCTTCAGAATGTAGAGCATTTGGCTCTGATGTATGGTGCTTTCTCAAAATCTACAAATATAATGTAATTTTTTCCCTCGACTGTAAATGTTGTCCTTTGTATTTCATTTGTATACATTTATCATCCTGTTCAACAACCTCTCCAATGCATATACATTGTTCTTGTAAACAGTATCTAGAATCGAGCACAGCATTGGAAGTGCAGTCTGGTCAGTGAATTGCAAAGTCTTGGCATAACCTTTGCACATATTCTAAACTCAATAACAGGCTAATTTCTGTTGTTGAGTGAAGCTTATAGGTAATTCCTTGGTTCCAAAAAACAACAGGCAATTTAATTTTTTTTTAATGATGCTGTTGTACTATGGCTACTCCTAGTATAAGATTAGTACCTGCTTACTGTGGAGCTGGTTATGCTGACTTATATAAAAGCAAAAAAACTGCAGGTGCTGAAAATCCAAAACAAAAACAAAAATACCTGGAAAAATTCAGCAGGTCTGACAGCATCTGCAGAGAGGAACACAGTTAACGTTTCGAGTCCATATGACTCTTCAACAGAACTAAGGAAAAATATAAGAGAGGTGAAATATAAGCTGGTTTAAGGGGGGTGGGACAGGTCATCTCTTTTCTATTTTTCCTTAGTTCTGGTGAAGAGTCATACAGACTCAAAACGTTAACCGTGTTCCTCTCCGCAGATGCTATCAGACTTGCTGAGTTTTTCCAGGTATTTTTGTTTTTGATGCTGACTTATATGTAAGCTTGATTCAAATTTTGGAACCTTTAGTTCTAACTAGTAACTGACCACACTGGGTAGGTGGCACTTGGTATAAATAATAGTAAGTTTATTAAGTGGAAGCACAAGTAGCATAACAAAATGGTACTTAGCAAGGCAGTAGTCACCCTCTGTTCTTATTGGACACCAGCTCCAGACTCTCTGGTTGATCAGGGTGCTGTCTCCTATTCTATTCTTGTTGCTGCTGCCTCCTTGTTGACCATAGTCTATCTCCTCTTCTCTTGGCTGTGTATTAAGGGTCACAGGACTTTTCTTCTTATACCCTTTTTGAGTCCAGCCTTGTGCCATATTTAGGTGACTAATTAGTTTATCCTTGAGAAGGGTGAAACCTCACCTTAGCCAACCTGATCAGTTTACTATTATTTTATTACAATCCCGATTAATTTACCATTATTTCATTTTTGTCAATTACTGTATTGTAAATTTACATGTCCCTCATGCATGACATTTTTGTTTATTAAGCAGGAGACCCTTGTCTAACATAGTTAACATAACGTAGTTCCTTATCTTTGCTATTGTCTTATTATAGAGTTTCGCAGACGAAAATGCTTATCCAAGCAGCCAAAAGTCAGAATAATTCCTGACCTAAGCTTTTACAACAGCTTGACATTTGTTTCCACCGTCCTCCGTACATTGGAAACGTACATTATTTAAAAATTATGCCTCGTTTCTCGGCATTTTCCAAATTCATACTTCCATACTAACCTACATATTCCCCACCTTGAGGATGAAGCAAAGCTGATCCCTCAAAATTACTATATATAATGACAGTACACTCAATACATATAATTACATTACTATTCTGCCAACACCCGTGACAAATAATTTTTTCTCAAATCTATGCTTTAAGCTCCAATATTCGGACTTCCAGTTTCATCTTCCCTGGCTGGTGTTACGCAGAGTTCACCTGTGAACAATACGACCTCAGTTTTCGTCCAACTGAAATGTGAACCTTTTGCATGGTGAGTTCCTACATGGTCTCAAAGGAGTGCATAACTTTGTGGGCTGAACATTTCTATCAGTCCCAGGTAGAGTAAATACAGCATCTTCATGTGTATTCCTATCAGATAGGGATCATGTTTAGCGTCCGTCCTTTGCCGTTTTAATTGATTAATATGGAACCATTTTAGCTTTGGTTCCCCTTTTGGTTGATAAGAAATCTGCAACAATTACACAGCAGGATTTAACTTGTCCAGGATGCTATGCAGTTCTGACCATCTGATATCAAATTAATTTTTCTTTGGCGTCAAATTCTGTTGCATCACCCGATCTCCTACCTCATACTTGAATACTTTGACGCTTTTATCAAAATGTTTCTTGATTTGCCTTGGGATTTTCCAATATTTCTGGCCTTATTAACTTCTGAACCATGGCCTATTAATTTCTGTGGGTATTTTGACTACATGGCTGTAGGGTAAGGGGTGATTTCCTCCCCAAAGTCAAATGTCCTGATATTCTTTTCTGCCTCTCAGTTATTGCCTCTTATGAACTTACTCCTGTGGTCCTGTGGGGTGTTGATCTTATCGCCATTAAACACAGGGGAAACATGCTTGTCCACTGAGTGGGGCGACCTGTACACAGATTGGTTAGCATCATCTTCAAGGTTTAATTACTGCATTCCACAATTCGTGACAATTGTGGATGATGTGCAATATGTGGTTTGTGTCAAATTTGCAATAATTGTTGTAGGGCAGAGAAAATATCCCATGTAAAGTGTGGCCTCTGGTTATGAGCTACTGTCCTTGCCTTATTATCTCTTGTGGGGAATGCTTCAATCCATTTTGTAAATTGATCAATAACAACCAGGATATATTCAAAGATGCCCTGCGCTTTTGCGAGAGTCCCAATGAAATCAATCAGCAAATGTGTCCAGGGTTCATCTGGCTGAAGTTGAGACCTCAGAAGAGCTTTGCTGGTACTTAGTGGCAGGTTGGTCTGTAAACAGGGCAAACACCTGTTCATGTATTGTTCCACATACTCTTCCACTGCAGGCCACCAACACACTCCAGCCAGTTTCTACAATGTAGCTGACACAAAGTAATGACCAGCAGTAGGTGTGAATGAAATAATGCTAACATGTCTTCCTGCAGTACAGAAGGGATGCAAGCGACTGGGGTGCCTTCCATGTTGAACCTCATCAATAATGCTTTACCCTCCTTGGGTTGATGTACAGTAGTTGAATGAGCCCATGCCATTGGTTGAGGGAGGGGTTGACATTGTTAATGCCGCCTGATAATGGTGTCATGTGGCAACAGCTTGAGCTGCAAGTCGAAAAGGGCATTGCTAGAATTTCGGCCTTTTTAATGGTAAGAACTGAAGGTGCATCTGACATCTGCTTCAGTTTCCCGTTACACATCCCCACATCCCCATCCAAAGATAATTGTTGTTATAATCAACAGCCACACCTGCCAGACCTACGGATTGCTGCCCAATATGCCTTTTCCATCTGTCATCGGCGTGTTTAGGGGTTGTGCTACCTGGACCTGGCGGTTCCCTAACTTAAGGTGCATATCTCGCCCTGGGTATGCAACCACCTCTGCTCCTGTGACTCCCTTGATAGTTTGTGAGGTACGTCCTGCTCCAAAATATTGTTCGGGATGTGGAGTGTGTATGATGGTGAGGAAAGAACCAGTGTCGATCAGCACCGTTTGTTGTCAGTTCCCAGGCAGCAAGGCTGTAATTACTGGCCCACAATGCCAATCACGCCTGAACCTCACCCCAGATGGACCGGATGGGACTGATCCCCGTCAGCAATCATGCTGGCCATCCTACAGTCACCGCCTCCTCACTCCTCGGTGATTAAGTGAGTGATGTCCCCTGATCTTCCTGATATGTATCCCATATGGGATACATGCCCGTCCCCGTGGCCAAGTTCGGTTCCTGGGTCAAGACCAAGGTCTGGACTATAGCTGTAAGCTTCCCCATATCTTCAGTTAAAAGGTCCAACTGTCTTTGTGTTGTATCGGGCACTGCGGAGGTTTATTGGAGAGGCTTCTCCTAGGCAGAGGAGCCGTTGTACGAGCAGGAGGAGGTTGGGGAGGTCTTCTAGGCCAACCATTCCTCGCACCCCCTTCCTACCTTCGTGGGGCCTGGCATTCTCTAGCCATATGCCCTAGCTTTCCACTCTTATAGCATTTGAGGAGAGGAGCCAACAGGGAAACTCTCAGTCCTTCTAGCCCCTGGACAAGGCACTTGGGGCTAGCCTGGAATTTTCCCTGACTCCTGGTGTATTCCCAGGTATTCCTAGTCTCCTCCTGCATTGTTTGCATGGGATCCTGTGGTTAACAACATAACCACAACCTAGGGCATTCCTAAGATCTGGGTGTAGCCTTTGTAGAAACAATTTTTTGAAGGGCTCCCAGATCATACCGGCTATTCCTTCACTAGATTCAGCCTGCGTCATGTTAAATACCGCTGTTCCACAAAGACTGTCAGGCTCTCGCATTCAGCTCGTCTGGTGTTGCTTAACACCTCCTTGAGGTCTATGTGGTCCAGCCCCAAGGCATTCTACATTCTACATTCCCTATTTGAGATCTCCCCAAATAACCTCATTTAGCAAGATCTCTTGGAGAAGGTTATCTCGCAAATCCTTGGCACATGATGACAGCACTGTCCGTTTCATATCCTTAAGCCCTAACTGTGAGTTACACTGTCAAAAGGACATGAGCCTCTGGGCCAACTCGAGAGGGCAAGTTTAGGACTTAACTATTCTGCTAGTGTTTTGAGTTCCGTGAAACACGAAGGGATAAATGTTTCTGTCAAAGTTGCAATGGTGGTAAATCTCCTGTGTTCCTTTGCCCGCCTCCTCTTCCCCATCCCCAGCAGTCCCATCTTTCTTTTTAAGCCTTGCTAGTGGCTTGGTCTTCTGAACAGTTTTTGCTCTGCTGGTGGGACACACCGGGAGGGGAAGCCCTCTTCGTTGTCTTCATGATAGTACTCAGTCTCTTTAATCAATTCGCTAGACTCATAATCTGTCATGGTAACTGCAGCTACCACTGCTTGCTGCTTTCCCAATTGTAGCCTCAACTGCTGGATCGCTCTTCTACATGGTGTATGACCAGTTTCTCAAATGGATTGCTCGAGAGCTTCTGTCAACAGTCCTCCGGCATTGTCTAGCTTTTGCTTCGGACCTGAATTGCCCTGAACCAAGACAGCAATTTCTTTCTCCGCCATCTGCAGCTTATACTGAGCTGAGCCTGCTGAGGGACAAATTGATTTTGTACTACATCTAGCTGTGCCTGCTGCTCTCAGCACTTTTCGGTGAGGATAATAACTTGGCGCTCACTCTTTAGAGCATAATATGTTGTGGTATAGGCAACAAGCATAATTTCTTTGTCTGCTTTCCACCTTTCTGCTGCTACCCGGTCCCCTGTAAACTTTGCCACATCCTCTGAGGTGACCCAGCCTCCTCCCTGGTGGCAATCAGTCATCAGAAGCTGAACCATCTTGATGCTGCACTTGGCAATCACCCGAGTCTGGAATTCTTGCCAGAGGGCCCCCTTTATGGGCATTTCAGACATTCAAGAGACACTGCCAGAACAGTAAAACCTGGCATTCCCTCCCAATATCAATGAGTGGTTTTCCCCACAGAAATTACCATCGGCCAAACAGGTCTACCTGCGGTTACTCTACTTATCAGTGTTACCTCGTTACGTGCTAGTCAAGTCCCAGGTTTTGGCACCAATATAAGTTCGAGTCAACTTTTGAGACCTTTTTCCAACTAGTCATTGACCACTCTGGTTATGAGGCATTGTTATAAACAGTAGTAAGTTAATTAAGTAGAAGCATAAGTGATATCACAAAATCATGCTTAGCCTTGTGCTGTATTAGGTGACTGATTAGTTTCTCCTTGAGTAGGGTGAAACCTTATCTTAACCAACCTAATTAGTTTACTATTATTTTATTATTGACCTGATTAGTTTACCATTATTCCATTATTGTCAATTACTGAATTGTAAATGTACATGTCGCTCATGCATAGTGTTTTTGTTTATTAAGTAGGAGACCCTTTAGCTAACATAGTTAACATAACATAGTTCTTTATCTTTGCTATTGACTCATTATAGAGTTCTGCAGATGAAAATGTTTATCCAAGCATCCAATCAGACAAAGGTCACAATACTCCCTGGCCCAAGCTTTTATAACGGCTTGACATTTGTTTCCACCATGCATCGGAATCTAAATTATGCCTCACTTCTCAGCATTTTCCGAATTCATACTTCCAGAGTAATGTACCTATTTGGTAAGTTCTGTATTGGTTTCCCAGCTGGCAGACTGGTACACTGGTGCCCCAGTGGAATTAGTGACATACAAATGCAAGTTAAATGGAATGTTAGAGAAAAGCTAATATTAAAGCTGATTCTTTGTTTCCTCCAGTGTACACACTGCCAGCTCCCATTACTCCACCTTCATTCTTGTGAGCTGTCCACATCAAGGCCTACATTCGATCCCCCTGCACTTGCCAAGCATACTGGGCCCCTCTGCCACAGCAAATTGACTTTGAAATCCTTGGTAGTAGTCTACAAATTCATCTCCAGTCTCACTACACCCTACCTCAGTGATCTCTTACAGCATCATCCCCCTGTGTACCCTCTACTTCAGTGATACCGGCTGCTCCTAGTTCCCTGCTTTCACTATTCCATCACTGCTGAGCCATGTTCCCTCCAAGCTGCATGGGTGTGCAGTCATGCAGCAGTTGGGAATGAACCATGCAGGGAAGAAACAGGAAAAACTCCCTTTAAGATGCCTGACCGGGTGCCAATCTTAAAGGAACTATAAAGTGCAATAAACCAGTCGCACACAGCAAACAGAAGTTAGGGGGACTATTGATGACTGTTGCTTTTGGCACCGTGCCATGTTCTTGAAAACTCTCTCAAAACTCACTTCCAACACCTCACCTCCTTCCCTACCTCCATTAGATCTTACCTTTTGCCTCTGCTTTCATTCACAAATGTCTCCCATTTCTTTCAACACCCTCTTTGGTGTATATTCTTTGTCTACCATCTTGTAAAGTTTATTGAGACCCCTCTGCATCTGAGGAGTGTTATAGAATTACAAACTGTTGTTTAGAAGGTTTAAAAAGTTTTCTTTGTACAGTTAGCAGTTATGTTGCACCTGGCATCAAAGTAAAATAATAGATCCTACCTGGTTTAACTACTAGATTTCAAGCCTAGTAGCCTTGTTTCTAAATAATACTACATATTTGTACTGATGTAAAATGAATAATATATATGACCTAGCCTCAAGCTGAACCCAACACTCCTGCTGCATCAATATGATTTTTCGCTATTCCACATTCTGATAGCCTTTCTTTGAATGAGATTTCTAGTTGATTATGGATTTGCGATATTTGCTCATGCTCACAAAGATCTCATTGAGATTTCCCCAAACTCATTTCAGTTGGGACCCTTAAAGCTGAGGAGAGTTTTAGTCCATCATTCTTTCCAAGATTCAAACAATGTTCTAACTGACTGCGTTAGCTGGGCCCCCACAATGTTTCCTTCAAAGTTTTAGTAAAAGGTTTCCTGTTGTGTGGAAGTCTGCTAAAATATAACCGTTCTCTTTATTTCTATACCATATGTGGTCAGACAGTCTTGAGGTGAATACCAAATACATGACTATTTCTGTTACGTGAACAGAGGTTGAACATCCGTTGTACTTGCTCCCATTAAAGAGGATTAGAAACAAAGCTACTTCGTGAAGCAATTTATATTTTCCCAAATTGCATAGTTAGCTTCTTAATGGTAAAGGTAGATTTTCCTCTGCCCTTTCCCTGAGGAATTGACATTTCTCAGGTACAGGACAGAGAAATAATAGTGGAGTCCCATCACATGGGGTGTCTGGCCCTTTGCACCAGCGGGCATCCCCTAGGACTTAGCAGGGTGCTCAAGTGGGCTGTATCTGCAGCAGGTGTCAGCCTAGTGTAGATATGTTAATAGGGTGGTGGGGGGGAGGGGGTGGGGAGGGGGAATAGTTGCCCTAGTCTTTCTGCCTCATTTTCCTTGAGTTTTGCTTCACTGATGCGTTAATTGTGCCCTCATTAACTTTAGTGCTTCTTCCAAGTGTTCATCATGGAGGAGCACTGATTCATCATCTGAGGGAGGAAAAGTATGTAAAAAGCTGATATTTCTGCCTCAGATTCCATTGATCCAGGACCTTTTTTTCATTTGCTGATAGATGTGGGTATCGTTGGCAAGGCCAGCATTTATTTCCCATCCCTAATTTCCCCTGAGGAGGTGGTGGTGGTGAGCCACCACCTTGAACTGCTTTAGTCCAAGTGGTGTAGGTACACCCACAGTGCTGTTAGGGACGGAGTCCAGGATTTTGACCCAGCGACAGTGAAGGAATGGTGATATTGTTCCAAGTCAGCATGGTGTGTGGCTTGGAGGGGAACTTGCAGGTAGTGGTGTTCCCATGCATCTGCTGCTCTAGTCCTCCCAGGTGGTAGCGGTCAAAGGAGTCTTGTTGAATTGCTGTGGTGCATCTTGTAGATGGTGCACACTGCTGCTACTGTGCGTTGGTGATGGATGGAGTAAATATTTAAGGTGGTGTCAGGGTGAGTATTACTCTTTATTTTTATTCCCCCTCCCAGTAAGATTTGAGCCTGTAGGTGGGATCTGATTTCCAGTCAGCAACATGTCTACACCTGGAATATCCCTGTGACATGGGAATGGTTTGGTTCAAGAAAAAATTTGGATAGCTGTCTCCTCTCAACCATAGCACACCTCAGTTGCACCTGTTGGACACACAATGTAAGCTTAGAAAGGAACAAAAAAGAGCAAATTAAAGTAATAACATCAGATGCTTTAAATTTTGCAAAATGATTTGATGCAATGTAAAACATGTAACCAATTTTAATAATTGAAAAACTGAGTAAAGTTTTACTGGATTTCTAATAAGGGATCAAATTAGAGCAAACAGATTATGCACTTGATAGGAAAGAGATCAATGTATGTGTAAAGAATGCAGAGGAAAATAAATAAAAACACATTAACTTAAAAAGTTCCTTTCCACTGCAGCAAAGTGTGTATTCAAATGGGAATCAAAGAATGGTGGCTAGTGGAATATTTTACTGGCAAGCACTCTCCAAGCTGAAATTTAGGTTTGGCTTACTACTGCCTCTTCCTCACACAAAAACAGAAAATGCTGGAAAAACTCAGCAGGTCTAACAGCATCTGTGGAGAGAAAAACAAACTCAACGTTTCGAGTCCATATGGCTCTTCTTCAGAGCTGTCTCTTCCTCTTTCATTCTCATTGGATCCTCTCTTCCCTGTTACTAGGTAAATGTAATTCCCCTTCAGTTATGTCCTGTGGTCTTGTAAAGCACTTCTGTGAAATTATCAAATCACTACATTGAAATCAAAACAATTTTGAATTGCAGCCTCATCTCCTGTATGAAAGAAACCATCTGTCCCTTCTGAATCAGATATATTTTCAACTCTCAGAACATCTTTTTGCTTCTGGCAGCACACAAATTGAGATAAGCACAACTTTCCACGTTATTGTTATATTGCACAGTCCCACCCATTCTAGAAATCCATCCATTATTTAAGTTAGAAAGGTTGAGCCAAAAAGCACAACATTAATTTGGTTTAGCCTGATGAGACTTTGGCCTTTTCTAAGTTACAAATTACATTTTTCAGAATGTATTTTTCTTGTCTTTAGAAGGAAACCTTAGATTACTGCAGTAAACTGAAACAGAGTTAAGACTAACAGCCTAAAGTCAAGAATGTGGCAAAACAGAGGCTGAAGCCACATTTAACCTCCCAAATTGATAAATCATGAAGTTAGAAAGTTCCAGGCCTCCATCCAGATTCACTGAACAATAGAGCCAACTGAAATAGGACAGCCAAGAACTTAGAGTTTGGCAGAAATGTTTCTTGATTCAGAACAATGTGCAGAGAGGGTTTAAGAACATTTATATGAAAAATGAAATACATTTGAACAGCAAATGAACAGAGGTGATGCTGCAACTCTGCTGAGGGGGGCAGGGCAGGAATGATTAACCGCCAGATGCTATGTTGGTGAAGGTTTAACGCATGTACAGGTAAGGTGTGCTGGAAGAATGCAAAGCAGACAGGTCATGATGTCAGTTAGTGTGAACTGTTAAATTGCTGCTGCACCGCCATTTTGGAGCTTTCCGTGCCAACTCCCTCTCCCAACCTCGCAGAGAGTGAAAGGCCCCCCACCCCCTTACCAATATCATTTAAAGAGATCAACTGCTTACAGGTTATTTGTGGTTGATTTCTCCTGGCTGTTAGTACAATTCTGCAAGTGTTTGGTGCTTCCTATTATTGCATCAAGTTGCAAAAGTCTACAGAGGTCTACAAAAGTCTACTTGAAGGGGATTTTTCGCTAACTTGAAGGCTGCTGCACAAACCAGTTGCTTTCAGACACGAGTGGTAATTATGGCTTTATTTAATGTGTAGTATACCTTAAGAAGGATGTTATAAAGGAAGGTCACATGGTCTCCTCTAACCAATGGAGGAGTCACACGGGCTACCTCTGTAGTCAGTAGTCCGTAGTTAGAGTTAGAAGTATGAAGATCGGCTTGATGTGAAAGCACACATGAGTGGCTGCTGAGTACCTTGTAAATAAACAGAATGTGTTCCCCTAAGAAATGTCTGCTGATCAACTCTATGGTACCAACTCGGCCATCCCACTACAAGTGTGCAACTGGGATTCACAAGTCCCAACAAACTGGCGATGAGGATAAAGCGGAGGAGGCAACAAACTGGCGACGAGGATAAAGCAAAGGAGGCAACAAACTGGCAACGAGGATAAAGCGAAGGTCTAACAAACTGGCAACGAGGATAAAATGAAGACCCAACAAACTTGCGATCAGGAGGCAACAAACTGGCAACAAGGAAAAAGCAAGGGAAAAATGAGGATAGAAGGAAGATATAATGAATTAACGTCGAGAGTAAAATCACTTAACAGAAGAAATTGAGAAAATGGAATTGGGCTGTACCTCACATGGTAATTGTAAGTAGAATTTCCAAATTGTCGAAATAATCCCCTCACAGAATGCTGCAATTCAGAAGAATTGATCCTGTCGATCCAGCTACAGATGATTGGTCTTATTATATTAAATGTCTCGCATTCTATTTCCAAGTGATTGAGATTAGGGGGGAAGAAAAGAGGCAAGCGATCCTCTTATCTACATGTGGGAATAAAGCCCATGCTTAATTCGAAGTTTAATGGCACCCAATGCCCCAGATTCGAAAAATTTTGGTGAATTGGTGGATCTTGTGATGGGTCATCACCAGCCAAAGCCCCCGGTAATGCAACGTCTCAAGTTTAATTCAAGGAATGCAGCCTCTGGGGGGAGTCAGGTGTTTGAAAGTGTGAAACAGTTAACAGACCATTACAAGTTTGGTACATCTTTAAACGATACGCTCAGAGATAATTTAGTGTGTGGTGTGAATGAGGACACGTTTCAGAAGAGATTACTGTCCGAAACAAATTTGGAATTTAAGAAGGCGCTAGAGATAGTGCTGGTCATGGAAAGCACAGTGAGGGATTCAAAAGCCATACAGGGAGTGCAAGCTGACGCCATCCTCCACGTTGGACAGGAAGCCCCAGCCAAAAACAGCACAAAAATGCAAGACTCTTGCCGCGAAGCGGGAAACAGTCACCGCTAGCAGAAAAATAAAAAGAAACAACTTAGCAGCGAGAGCAAGGAATAAGTGCAGCAGGGGTGGAAACAAGCAGTCTTATAATGATTGGCAGTTTAAAAAAATCAAATGTTTTTATTGTCAGCAAAATGGACACATAATGAGGCAGTGCAAGGAAAGAATCAGGCAGACTGTCAAACAAAAGAGAAAACACCATGAGATCTACAACGTAGAAGAACCTGAAGCAATCAATTCAGGTATTTATTCTTTATTTAATTTGAAGGTTGGAAACACAGAACCAATTTATGTAACAGTGAAAGTGAATGGCAGACCTGTTAGGATGGAAGTGGATAAATCAGCTTCCACTACAATGAACACACCTTTAAACATCTGAATTATGGTGAAAATAAATTAAATTTGGAAGAAACTGATGTCAAATTAAAAACTTACACAGGTGAAGACATCCAAGTCAAAGGCATAAGCAGAGTTAGTGTCCATTACAGAAGCTACCAGTGTTGGTACTGAGAGGCAGAGCACTAAGCCTCCTAGGGCAAAACTGGCTAAGGGAAATCAACCTTGAGTGGTCACTGAGTCTCCAAAAGGAAGCTGGAAACATTCCTCTTTTGGAAAAGGAGTGTGTAAGGACGCAACAACTGGAAGAAATGCAGGTTGTCTTAAGTCAAAACATGGTAGAACAGCAAAAGGAACCTGAAGGGACCATGCTCAATGACAGAGTTTGAGCCGAGGTGAGCAACCTCCGAAAGGAAAAATAAAACCTGCTGAAAGACCTTCACACACTACAAGATTCCCTCAGGTCTAAGTTTGTACCACTGGAAAAGTATGAAATGAAGTAAACTGAATTAAACTGAAGGATGAGTTGGCAGAGAAGACACAACAATGCTCAGTTTTCCAGGAGGCAGCAAACAAATACAAAAAGTAAGATGGAAGAGCTGAAGAATCAGCTCCATGAAGCCAAAGAGACTTTGGAGGCAAAAGTTGCAGTATTTTCTAAGAAGCAGACGGAAGATGAAATTCTGGGAAACTCAATCACTGAGTTCACTCAAGTTGAGCTTGCAACTGAAAGTAGTCTGGCCAATATAGAAGCTGAAAAGAAGGCCGAGATTAAAGTTAGTATTAATAAATGGAAGGCGCATCGAAAGAAGACACAGAAACGCAAATAAGGCCCTGACCCTGGCAGTTTGTGAGTATACTTTTGTACATAGGCCTAGAATTCAAATTGCAAACGCCAATGCACTGAGAGTCGTTTACCTTTACAAGAAAATGACGAAGATATCCAAGAACCACAAGAACTTGTGTTATTGTTAAATTTCTTAGATTCATCACCGGTATGTGCTAGACAGATCAGAGACTGGAAAAATAGAGAGCCAGTCCTATCTCAAGTACGAGAATAAGTGCATCATGGTTGGTCACAAGGGCCTGTATCTGACGAAATTGAACCATGCTTCAACAGAAGACATGAAATAACCAGCCAAAATGGTACCTTATTGTGGGGAGCATGAGTGATAGTTCCTCCAAAGAGGAGAAAGCCATTAATTGAACTACATAGTGCACATACAGGAATTTTCTGAATGAACACCATAGCACACAACTATCTAGGGTGGCCTGGAATGGATGGAGAAATTGAGTTTAGTGAAGAATCGTGTGCAATGTCAGCAATTGCAAAAGTTACCTTCAACGCTTGGGGGCGGCCAGGAAGACCATGCCTATGATTACACATTGACTATGGGACCTTTCATGAGAAGGATGTTGCTGCTTGTTGTAGATGCCCACTCAAAATGGATGGACATATATGAGGTGAAGTCACCAACGTCTTCTGCTACAATTGAGAAGCTATGTCAAAGTTTTGCAATTAATGGACCACCAGAAGTGGTCACTTCTGATAATGGCATAGCATTTACAATTGCTGAGTTTCAACAGTTTATCAGCCTCAGTGGCAGCACTCATGTAAAAACCTTCCTCAAATGGACTGGCCGAAAGGGCAGTTCAAACATTCAAGTCAGGCATGAAAAAGTTAACTGGAGATTCCCTAGCAACCAAGCTAGCATGCTTTCTTTTTCATTATAGGACTATCCCTCACACAACAACAGGTGTCACATCTGTGGAATTATTGATGAAATGCCAGCTCAGGACAAGATTGAGCTTAATAATGCCAAATTTAGAAGGGAAGGTGGAAAGGAGTCAGGGAAGTCGGGAAACTAGACATGACTGGCCTAGTCGTGAGAAGAAATATACCATGGGAGAGACGGTATATGTGAAGAAATTTGGAAAAGGACCAAAGTGGTTACTCGGTGAAATAAGTGCAGTGACTGGACCACTATCTAACCACGTGAAGGTGGGAGGCTGAGTCATATGGAGACATCTGGTCTATTTAAGAAAGTGAGAAAAAAATCACCAAGAAATGATTCCACCAGTGTTCATGATCGGGTCAACATTTCCTGTTGCGAGAACCCAACCTAGTACAGATGTGTCTGAAGTGTCTGATGTAGCTGCAAGAATTGAGGAAACAGATTTGCAGGTGCCCACCGAAAAAGCTAATGTTCAGCCAGCTCCAGAAAATGAGGTTCCTGACCAAGCATCTGAAGTTGTAGAGCTGAGACGTTCTACACGCCAAAGGAAACCCCCAGAAAGACTGAATTTGTAAATTACTTATCTGTGTAAATAAATTGCTATTTTGAGAAAATTGTATATGCAAAATGTGTTTCTGAGTAAAAGGGGACGGATGTGGTAATTATGGTTTTATCTTATGTGTAGTATACCTTTAAGAAGGATGTTATAAAGGAAGATCACATGATCCCCTGTAACCAATAGAGGAGCAGTGCGGGCTACCTCTGTAGTCAATAGTTTGTAGTTAGAGTCAGAAGTATGAAGATAGAGTTGATGTGAAAGCACACATGAGTAGCTGCTGAGTACCTTGTAAATAAACAGAATGTGTTCCGCCTTAGAAGTTTCTGCTGATCAACTCTATCTATTGTACCAACCCAGCCATCTCACAACAAGTGTGCAACTGGGATTCACAAGTTCCAACAATTTTAAATTGATTTAGCCCCAGTATCTTCAAGGATTGGAATGGCAGTCCGCTCTATTCTATGAACTCTGAATTGTATAACAAGCACATCCAGTGTTGCAATATATAAATACTCTTATCCAAGATGGTTAGATTATATGATTTCTTGTAATTATAGAAAATTTTACAGCCCTTTTTTCACATGGATTGTTTTCTTTCATTTTGCACATTTTTTAAAAAGACTGAGACAAATGTTGGAGTCAAATATTTGGAAGAATAGTTTCAACGACTATTCATTGGCAATGTTAACAGCACTGTAGGTGTACCTACACCAAATGGACTGCAGCGGTTCAAGAAGGCAGCTCACCACCACCTTCTCAAGGGCAACTAGGGATGGGCAATAAATGCTGGCCCAGCTAGTGATGCCCACATCCCGTGAATGAATAAAGAAAAATCACGAAGATTTTTTAAAATATTAAATGAAATGTTCATGCATTCTGAAGTAGATTTTATAAGCTTATTGGGATGCTGAGTAAGATGATGAAGATTGGAGTTGGAGTGGGTTTAGAAGGAGAAAGATAAACCTGTTCAATGACTGACTAATCCAATTGATCCTGATATCACAACAATAATACATCTGGAACTTCAAAAACAAAACCTTGCATTATTTGCTCCTGAGATATGGTAAGCCTTTCCTATGGGAGGAACTGGACATATCCAGGGATGATGATGGAGAAACCTAGGATATTTGCTGACAGATTTTGTGAATATGCTATATATCAGTCTGTTACTTAACTAGTCTGTAGGGCAGCTCTCCCAATATGGAACCCAACCCCCAGATGTTAGCGTGGAGTACGTTGGACATGGCCAACTGTGCTGAGATTGCCTGGGTCATTGCCAGTAAGTCTCTCTGCTGTTTTTCTCATTACAGAACTTGTGATTGTTTATTAAGCTACTTCAAAGAACATTAAGAGATCCACTATATACTGGGATTGGTGTCACCTGTAGACCAAACCGTGTAAGTGTGGCAAACGTATTTTCCTGTAGAGATTTTACTGCAATTTGACAGGCTGCATTGAAGCTGTGAAGCAGAATTTCAATATTCTGGTGTAGAAAAATTGATTTTAGAGCCAAATTTTAAAGGTGTTTCCGGTTCTAGAATGAACGGTAGGGTGTTGGAAGTACAGAAAAAGCATTTGGCATTGGAACATAAAACCAACTATAAAATAAATTCACATATAACCTAATGATAAGAAATAATATGAAATAATACTTAATATAAGAGAATGTAGGAGGAGTTTAGGATTTTAAAAAATGACAATAGAGAGGGAACCCATTTTAAAGTTTTTGGATATGATTTTCCTATCGTATCCAAATTTAACTATGCCTGAATTTGGGATATTGGAGGCAAGTGGAAGCTTGGTTGCTACACTCAGGGCCTTCTAGGTCCTACTTCAGAGTAGGAAAGGTCCCATTGCCCAAAGGTCTGCTCAGTGAGTGCAGGAAGGATTTCACTTATCTTTGAGATACCCTTCACCTTGTGACCAGAACCCCTCAGACCCTCCAAGGTGAGGGACCACTAGTGAAGGTCCACTATCATCTTTTTGAGATGCCCTGTGTCTGAGCATCCGATGGACCAAAGTGTAAGAAAATAAAGCAGAGGGCCAGGTAACACCTCACCTCTTTTAAATATGTGTGTTGGGTGTTGTACTCTAGAATGGCAGTTGAAGGAGGATAGAACTGGAGCCAATCTTTCCACTCTTTTACAAGAAAGTTACACCTTACAAGCACGCACCTCCTAACCCAAGAGCCGCAGTTTTAATCTATGGGCAGGATTTTCCATGCCCGCTGGCGGCAGGTGTGATACATGCCATATGTGGACAATATGGCGCAATCTGTTTCATGACGGCGGGAAGGCAGGTTGCGATCGTCCGCTCAGCCCGCCGACAGCGGGCTGTGTATCCCGCCAACAGTCATTGGGGAGCTCATTGTAATACATCAGCATATCATTAAAAGGCCATCTGCCAGGCTCTTGGACCCCCGCTGGATCGTCCGTCCACGTCGGCGGGAAAGCATGTTGGTGTGTTTCACAACAGCACACAGGCAACGTGCACTTAGTGGCCTTCACTTTGAGGGAACTGGTGGTGAGTGAACAGTATCCTTCTGCAGAGCTTGCCAGGGTCACCTGTAGCTTTGCAGGCTTCGAGGGCGCTGGCGGTGGGGGGGAATGTGTCGCCCTACCGTGGAGGTGACTGTTGTCGGGGGTGGGGGCATGTCCGGGGACAACTGCTGCCCAGCTTCGGAAGCAACTGTTTTCGGCGGGGGGAGGGTGGCGGTAGTGGGGGAGGTGGGTAGGGTGGGGGGGAGTGGGGGGGGGGGCGGGGGGGGGGGTGGGGTGGGGGGCTGGCGGGTGTCCAGGGGTGACTGTTGCCCAGCCTCGGAAGCAACTGTTGTCGGGGGTGGGAGGGCAACTGCTACCCTGGCATTGAATCTCGTGCACAAGACATCGAGGTGGGGGGGCAGGGTAAGTGAATGAAGTGGCCACACATTAGGGACACTTGTATAAACTGACCGTTCCTCTGCAACTGAGACAGTTCAGGCACAGCCACAGTGATATGATTGAGGTCAGGCTCCTAGACTGCCCGTCCATGCAAGCAACGCAGAGGCACCAAAGTGCCACCAAGTGCTACCGATCTTAGACCCCCACCCTGTTCAGGCTGTGAGTCTGTGACTACTTTACTGGACCACAGAGCAGTTGGGCTGTATACATTGTACAATCTCCTCACTAATACTGGCCATGTCGCAGTCACTGCTGGAGGCACTCACAGCCCTTTGCAATCTCAGCATCCCAGTTAGGATCTGTCTCCCTCATGTCGCAGGCTGACAGGGCAGTCATGCAATGCACTCTGTGGCCATCCAAGGGGTGGCCAACACTCTCCAGGAAGCATTAAGGGGCAGTCACACAGGGCCAGGAAAGGTGCACAGTATAGCCATGATAACCACGGCTCTCTCTCTTTCATGCCACAGGGGGACCAAGAACATGGAGCCTGGTGACCTAACTTTATACCTGATGGCCTACAGAGAGTGAAGGAGAGAGTGACTGAGGTTCCTCGTCACGCAAAGACAGGAGCAGCAACCTCAGGAAGAACGGACTGCTGGGGCTCCCACACACACTGCCCAGGAGCAAAGGTGAGCCATGGCTGGTTGGCATTTAGCGACAGGGTCTATAGGCGCTGCCTGTCATTCTTGCAGATGACTGAGAACCAGAGTCGCCAACCATGCCTAGGGACCTGGTCGCTCACATCTACCATTTACTGGACTTGGTGCCAAGGGGATATGGAGGGCATCCATTGCCAGTGGCTGTGAAAGTGACGGCAGTGCTCAATTTCTACCCCAGTGGCTCCTTTCAGGGCTCCGCAGGTGATCTCTGTGGGATCTCATAAGCCACCATCCACAAATGCATCTATGAGGTCACGGACACCATCTTCTCAAGGGCACACAAGTTTGTGCATTTCGCCCGGGGCCGGGACAGCCAGGATACAAGGGCTGTTGGATTCTCCCTGATCTCGAAATTCCCACAGGTGCAGGGTGCGGTTGACTGCACTCATGCGGCACTCAGGTCTCCATCGCTACACACAGTGGACTTCATCAACCGCAAGGGCTTCCACTCACTGAACCTGCAGCTGGTATGCGACCACCAGAAATGCATCCTGCAGGTGTGCGCACGGTTTCCAGGGAGTGTGCGCGACGCCTACATCCTCAGTCGGTCACCGATTCCTGGAGTCTTCCAGGGCCCACAGAGGCTGCAGGGACGGCTCCTCACAGACAAGAGATATCCACAGAGGCTGTGGCTGACGACACCTGTGCGGTGGCCTCAGGCTGCAGCAGAACGATGGTATAATGAGGCTCATCCTGCAGCTCGCAACTTGGTGGAGTAAAGCATTGGGATACTGAAGGTGAGGTTCCAGTGCCTGGACTGGTTTTGTTGAGCCCTGCAATACAGTCCACAGAGGGTGTCACCCATTGTCGTCATCTGATGCGCCCTTTACAACCTGACGCTCCAACAGGGAGATGAGCTGGCTGAGGAGGAGATGCAGGTCTCCTCCAATGAGGAGGACGCCGATGGGGATGAGGGTGAGGAGGTCCTCAGAGGCGATGATGACGGGTATGAGGCCCTCGCACTGGCTAGATGAGTCAGGTACACTCAGGAGGCCCTTATAGCTGCTAGATTTGTGGAAGATGATGACGACATGCAGTGAGGTGACACCATAGACCCTCACATCACATTTGTGAATGTTTCACTCCAGTCTGGCTTATAGCAAAGCAAATACCCTCTGTGAGAATGCTCCTGTCATGGAGATGCAATGGA
Organism: Carcharodon carcharias; assembly: GCF_017639515.1. Taxonomy (NCBI): domain Eukaryota; kingdom Metazoa; phylum Chordata; class Chondrichthyes; order Lamniformes; family Lamnidae; genus Carcharodon; species Carcharodon carcharias. The sequence continues at coordinate 27,584,856 of NC_054485.1, forward strand.
GGCCCTAATAGTTGTTTGATTGCAGGAGGATGATGACAACATGCAGTGAGGACATTCCATAAATCTTCACATAGCCTCTGAGAATGTCTGACTTCTGTCTGGCCTAGGGAAGCTCACTTGTGCTCTGCGATCAGGGTCATATCATAGAGACACAGCCATAACTTTAGAAGCATCAGATCCTTTGTCTGCCTTCAGCACCTGAGCCCTTCAGGAGCACAGCATCAATGGTCACAGATGCTGAAGAGATGGGGACCAGCCCCTCCTTAAAGGTGCTGAGAGCACACAGAGAGAATGACGGAACTCTGTGGCGCCTGCCCACTACATTCTGGCAGCAATGACCAGTACCATTGAGGTGCAGGCATCAGTAATGTGCCCAGGGAGCTTAAAGCCGGAACATCACTTTGGTCTGAAGGCTGCACAAAGCACAGGAAAGAGGCCCTGGACTGAGACACCTGCCTTTATCCCGGAGGACTGCTGCAGGCCAGAATGTTGCTGAGTCTGAGTCAGATGATGAGCCTCTGGAATCGGTCATGTCACAATTACCGGAGCTGCAAAGGCAAGCTCGGGAACATTAGGAATGGATGTCTGCTGCACTCCTCAGATTGCAAGGCACAATGGAGGAGTCCGTCTACCTTCAGGCTGAGCTGATAGCGCCGGCATGCCAACACACTGAGGTCAACAATAGTAGGGTGACAGCCACCATGGAGAGCAGAAAGGTTTCACATCTGAGGGACACGAACACTGCTCATTAGGACAAGGAGCCATAGGCAGGGAGACATTCTTGGGAGTTCATTGACAATAGTGAGCAGTATATACAAATGATTAACAAAAACAGAATTACCTGGAAAAACTCAGCAGGTCTGGCAGCATCGGCGGAGAATAAAAGAGTTGACGTTTCGAGTCCTCATGACCCTTCAACAGGGTTGTTGAAGGGTCATGAGGACTCGAAACGTCAACTCTTTTCTTCTCCGCCGATGCTACCAGACCTGCTGAGTTTTTCCAGGTAATTCTGTTTTTGTTTTGAATTTCCAGCATCTGCAGTTTTTTGTTTTTATTCCACTGATTAGCACCCTTCCCTAGGCTGTGCAACTAATTTTCCCTAACTTTCCTAACCCGGCCGCTATGTCTTGTTGCTCCCCGGGCATCCACAGTGAGGCTGGAGGCAGCCTGCTGACTGTGACGCCCTGTCTGTGATGTCTTTGGTGGGCGTCCTGTGGAGGGCCAAGACTTGGAGGACCCCAGCCTGCTTTCAGGGTCATGTTGTGTGGCAGTGGTGCCCTCTTTGGCCTGTGGAGCTGGAGCTGCTGAGGTCACAGGAAGAGGGGAGTTGGTTGGGCCAGACACTTTTGGAGTCACCTGGATGGATGGGCCCGGAGTGTGCAACTGCTGATCCTCCTCCCAATGGGGTCCGGGGGCCCAGGCTGACTCTTTCAGGAGCAGGGGTAGTTGTAGTGAGATCGAGCTGCCCGGCACCCCTCTCACGTACACTGTTGGTGGTCAACTATGGCATCAGCAATGGAGTTGAGCCCATGCAGCAGTGCAGAAGTGAAGTCCTGGACCAAGCTCTCCATGGTGGCTGCCAGCCTACTACTGTTGACCTCAGTGTGTTGGCATGCCGGCGCTATCAGCTCATCCTGAAGGTAGACGGACTCCTCCATTGTGCCTTGCAATCTGAGGAGTGCAGCGGACATCCCTTCCTGATGTTCCCGAGCCTGCCTTTGCAGCTCCAGCAATTGTGACATGACCGAGCCCAGAGGCTCATCATCTGACTCAGACTCAGCAACATTCTGGCCTGCAGCAGTCCTCCGAGTGCCGACACCTGGGAAGTCCCTGCCACCACCTGCCATGGATCAGACAGTGCGATGTGCTCAACAGATTGTGATCCTGGGGTTTCTGTAAAGCCAGGTCCCACCGAGGTATATTCCCCTGCGCTGGTGGAGGGTGTAGGTGAGCGCTGTGATGAGACTTCAGGGAGGGGGCCTCCTGATTCCTCTTCAGAGATTTCTTTGGGGCTTGATTAGAGGCTTTGGGTCATGGACTTTTGTCAGCTGTTTGGCAGATGTGCCTGCGAAAGCAATGAGAGATAATTAGTGCATGGTAGTAGGCTGTAAAAGAGGACACATCACGCACGCCATGGTTGTCTGATGGATGTTGCACTGCTAGATCCTCACTTGGTACAGCAGCACTGACCTCACCATTGGCACAGGAGCGGTCCCGGTCATGGCCAGCCAGCTGGATGGCTCTGTTTACAAAGTCCGTGAGGTCCTTGATTTCGGGTATTCCGCCACCAGTCGGTGACTTTTTTGCTCTTGTTGTGTACCAGCTTGTCCTGCATGGACAGAAATGGAGAAATTGTAAGCAGGACACCTGCCAGGCCAGATGATAAGTATGCCTGGCCTGTGTGGGTGGTGAGTGGTCCCATGGACTGGATGAGGACAATAACAGTGAGTGTGAGAGAGTGAATGGAAATGTCCCTTGAACTGGCAGCAAGTGAGGGCCCTGTGGATGTGTGATGGGTTTGTGTGTGTGTGTGAGTTGAGAGTGATGAGAAGAGCGACTTACCCTAGCGGAACAGAGGATATCATTCATCCCCTTGCGACACCGGGTGGCTGTCCTTTTCTGAAGAGCATTGGCACTGAACACTGCTGCCACCGCCTCCCAAATTGGATTGGTGATGTTGCTGCCCATCCTGCGGCCAGAGTGGGGGTACAGTACATCCCAACGGGCCTCCACGGCATTCAGAAATCGCTCGAGGGACCCATCGTTGAAGCAGAGGGCTGAGGTCTTTTTACTTTTGCTGGCCACATCTCCCGGGCAGCGGTGGTGAGCTGATGGTGATGAGCGTTGGGCTGGCGGCTGCCTTTTAAATATGGTGGTTGGCGTGATGCAGCAGGGTGGTGGCGGGCGGATGAGAGAATGGAAACGGCGTGTTTCCCAGGAATGCATAAGGAATGTGGTGGGCTCCGGATGGTACGGCGTGAAAACCCGCCAACGGCGTTGGCGGCGGGTGGAACGCTATTTTGCCTGCCCGTTACCGCACTTAGTGCAAATTTGGGAAAATTCCACCCTATGTCTATTTATGGAGGAACAAGTAAATCTCCAATGAATGCACACCATCTACCAACAATTAAACACAGTTAATGTATAATTAACAGTGGGCATGTGCCCAGTGCAAATGCCGGCCTTGTTTGCACACTGCCCCCACCCCCAGCCCTCAACTCCCAGCAATCCTTGGGTAATAAAGTAGACAGTGACATAGTGGTAATATCACTGGACCAGTAGGTCAGAAGCCAAGATTCATGCTCTGGGTAAATAGGTTCAAATCTCACCAAGCCAGCTAATGATTTGTGTGGTAAGGTAGAGTAGTGGTTACATTACTGAGCTAGTAGCCAGAGGCTTAAGCTCCAGAGACATGTGTCCAAATCCCAATGTGGCAGATGGAGAATTTAAATCATGCTTTCAGACTGGAGTAGGAAATATTTATCATGTCTGACTTCATGTTGCATTAGGAAGGTCACTGAGGTTCTATATGCCAAAGAACTTAAAACATTGGCTTTCTTTTTATCCAAAAGAAGCAGGCGGAGAAAGCATGGGGCGTTGCAAGGATTTCAGTCTTCCCCAAAGTGGATCATGTCACTGGCAGCATGCATGTCACTTTGCGGGCACTGCACTCAATTCTGTGATGTGCCTCAAGGATTCTCTCAGTGTCTGATCATATGTTTGATCATATGCTGAGAACCATGCAAGTCAGTGCCCATATCCCAGCAGGAAGCATTCTTTCTGCTCAGCCTGTTGTATCATCTGCATTTGAGCCACCAAGTCAAACCGGAGGGAGACGACAAGAACTCACCGCAGACTAGCTGACTCTGGTGCACAACCCACACACACACACACTACCCACGTGCATATAACACGATGCCATACAAAATGCGATTGAGCAGACTGTTGGGGTGCTGAAGCAACGCTTCCATTGCCTGGACCACTCTAGAGGAACCCTCCAGTGCTCGGCGCAGCATGTATTGTCATGGTCTGCTGCATGCTGCACAGTCTCACATCATGAGGGGACAACTGTTGCCACTAGCTATACAGCAACCAGGTAAGGATGATGAAGTGGAGGTGGAAGGTAGGGGGAGACAACCAGTACAGCCTTTTCCTGGCTGGGCTATCTATGATCGACTTATCCAACAGAGCTGCTAGTGAAAGGCATCCAAATTCCCCATTCATCAACAGTTCCACACCTTACTACCATCCCTCTGTTACAGGCCATTGCAATGTCCTATTGGCCACAATGCTGAAACAAAAACCACCACAAGGTAGATATTCTGAACCAAATTTATAAATCAAACATTGTGACAGTGTACACAACAAACAATGAATCACCCTTAGTGTCTGTCTTCCATGTGCCATTGTCTGTTGTAGTGCTCTTACACAGTGCTGTCCAAATGGCTGGTGGAAGGCTGCTAACTTTCACTGGGGGTGACTGCAGATGGCCTTGTAGGATGATTCTGGCCCTGGAATGCTTGGCTTTGCACTGCACCACCTAGGCATGAGTGGCTGAAGTCTGGGCAGTAACAAGGGTATTGGTGGAGCGGCAGTGGTGGGAAGATAAACGCTGTCATCCTGAGAGATGACAGCAGGTTTGTGCTACACGGAGCCACTTGCCACTCCCCTGCGGTAGCACCTCAGCAATCCTTGCAACGTGTTGGAGGGGAGATTACTAGGCTGCTGTGACGCCCTGCAAACCCCAGGGTTGACAGCAGTCTGAGCCTTCATGGCAACAAGCTAAGCTTGCAAGAGAGCATTTTGATCTCTCAATACAGTACTCAGATGTTGGACAGCTTTTGCTTGTGCTGTAATGGAAGCTGAGACCTCAGCCACCAGACACTGCATCATGGATGGACCCAGAAATGGTTTGATGGAGTTGGTGACCAATTTCATGCTGGAGAGGATGAGCTCCAACCTCTGCTCAAAGACCTTTGGCAGGTTGATGGCAGACCCCTCCATGCCCCTGACAGGCCTGCCAATGCACCAAGCATTTCAGTGTGCATACCCTTCAGCTATCTTCAATGTTGTGCTCCATCAAAGTCCTCACCTGCATCCTCTGCAGCAGAACTCATGTGTGACCTTGACCTCCGGCGAGCTGTACCTGTGTTACCCTTGTCCCCTGCCTTGGCTGCAGCCCACTGTTGTCTAGCGGGTCTCCACATACAGATTCTGCCTCTGTGTTACCCTCTAAAGTATGTGCAGTACCAATATCTGAGCAAGAAGCTGTGAGTGTGAGAGCCAGTGACAGTATTTCTTCATCACTGATGTCTTTCTGCTCTTCCACCTCTTTCTCTTTAACCACTGTCTGGCCGGGTTGCAATTCTTGTGTCTTTCTCCTTTCAGATACTCAAGGGTAGGACTGTGGGAAGGGAAGGAGAAGAAAGCAAGAGTTTCATGCTTATAACATCTGCTGCTGTAAATCAGAATAGATGGTGGGATAAGGGGGAAGTGGGCTTTTGAGAATGAGGGTCAGGTATGGGCGTACTGTCATCTTCAATGATTTCAGCTCTGCCACTGGCCACACTCTCAGTGATTACCGCTCCAGTGATGGCAACCATCAACTCTTCCATGGGAGTAAAGACACGCAGCCTTGTCTGTCCCTCACTGGTTAGGTACTGCTGTCTCTGGTTAAGTATGTCAGGGAGTGTGGTGCAATCTGTATGGATGATGTGGCTATTATGGTTGAATAGTTGGCAGTGCTTCAGGCTGTGAGATGTGGATGTGAGGCTGGCAGCAGTGGTAATTGCATGAGGACAAGTTGAAGCTATAAATTTTATGTATGAGGCCATAGGTGAGTAGGTGAGGGATGGGAGATGTGGTGCATGGAGCAGTGTATCAGGCTAGTTGTGCACTTGGTGGGATGTGACATTTGAAGATGCACCTTGATAACTGACCTTGATGACTTCTGTGAGGTCAGAAGACTGAAACCAGAAGACTGACCTTGATGACTAGTGTGAGACCATTGAACTTCTTGCACCACTGCAGCCATCCCCTTTGGGCTGGACCCCTGGCATTGACAGCCACAGCTATCTGATCCCACTCCCTTCTAAGAGTTTGTCTGGAAGGCCTCATGGGTCCCCGCAGAGAGCTGGCATCTCTCCTCCTCTGAAACTCTTCAACCATGGGTGTTGGAAAATCTTGGAGCCAGTTCTCTGCCATGTTGTGTCATTCTTGTGCCTTTCCTAGTCAAATTCACTTTCACAATGACTTCAAGCTGCTGACCCAGCCAAAACACACCTCCTCTTTAAAGTAGCGCAGTCTGACTTGGAATCTTGCTGGCCTTCCATGATTTAGCACCCTCTGCTCAGCTGTGCTCCCACTCAACTGTGCACTTAACACTGGCTACACACTGAAATGATTTAAACAAGTAGGTAGCACAAATGTTCATGTGCTGTTTGTCTCAGAAGCAACAACTGCAGGTTAGTCAGTCGCAATCCCCTTGCCTGTTTTCTCGTCTATCGAATTTTACAGTTGGAGTATCCGACTTGCCCACTGACCTGTGACAAATTGTTGACTTATTTACAACATTCCTTGACCAGGTGAAAACATACAATTATTTTGATGCTGAAAGTCTGTGCAGTGCTCAAAGGGTTAACTTACAAGCAGCAGATATCTCACCCAATGTTTTATTTCTTCAGTTGACATATGAATTAGGGTGGGCTGATGGAGCTACTATTTGTTTATCTAGGGACTGGGCATTACTTTACGTCCGTCACCAGACACATTGAAACAGTTGTCTCTCTCCTGCAGCCGGAGACGTTTGTTGTGAAACAGGGCGTGAGGTGTCCACAGCAGATTTCCTGACTTGCCCAGCCAAGTTGTTGTTGTGTTTGACGTTCCAAAAAATGTTATTTTTGGAGCAGCCATGACTTGTGTGGATTTCCACTGCACAAATGGGCAGAGCAGGAACATGTTCTGAAAGTTAACTTGACTCTAACTACTGATCGGGGTGCTTAGTTGAAGTCATCTATAGCTGGACACGGAAGTGATTTCCATTACAACCAATAGACCAGAAATTTAAATGTCAGTCGGAGTTTTCAGTTTCAAAGTCTCTTGTCGTACATTTTCCCTAGCTAAATTATTTCCCATTATAATTATTTACTTTGTCATGTCCAGTAAAAGCATGTCATATTCTTAGCTTTAAACATGGACTGAATTATGTATAGAATTTTCTGGAACTGCCTTTTCTTTTTAGAATGGACATTGAAAGGCTCCTAAGATGGTTGCCGAAGGCAAGGTGACTTTTTGCAATTTCTGTATAGACTTAGAACTACATCAAGTATTTGGAAAGTTTCTAATTGAATGACCATAGGCAGAGTTCCTCCCTTGAATGGACATAGCAAGAGGAAACCATGGATTTTTAGGTTGGCATGCGGGCACAATCGGCGGACTCTGGAGTGGCTGGGGAATGGACTGCCACCCATGGTTGGCCCCTGACTGTGATTTCACACTTGCTGGCTGTTAATTGGCCGGCCAGCATGAAGCGTGCACTGAAAGGCTCAGCGCTGCCGGGGTGGGGGCGGGAGGAGGGCGAGCTCTGAAGTCAGCACAGGCGTGGGCAAGCGCTCACAGAGAACTCCCTGAAGGCAGAGGTCTGTCTCAGGGAGCTGAAGACCTGAACAACCCGAAAAAGAGGTCACAGAAACTGGAAAAAAGTGTCCATGCTTCATAATCAGTCACCTGAAAATGTAGGTAATGAAAATGCTGTCCCTAGAAACTTATTTTTATTTTAATTTATCATTGAAGCCTCATCCCGCCCGTGGATGAGGTTTCCTGAAAAATGCAAAGGCCGCCTGGCCAATTCGCGCACCCGCCAACCATAATGTCAGTTGGGCAATGGAAAATCTCTGTAAATTGTGCCATTAATGGGCTTAATTGCCCTCTTTATTGTCAGCAGGCACACTTCCGAGTTTAGCGCGTACCCGCTGTCCGAAATATCGCACAAGTGCGCAATGACATCGGGATGCTCGCTATTTTACGCATGAGCAGGTCGGGTGTGTGCCTGCCCACTCAGTGAAAAATTCTGCTCCATTTGTGGAATTCACACCCGCTATTGTTTGTGGACTTACCAAAAGCTCAAATTCCATGGACTCCCAGACTCATTGTCCCCAAGCTCAAAACTTAATAAAGAGAGTTGTAGGGGAACCAATCATATCATAAGTGGATGTGAATAGCCACCATCCATCCCCCATTGTGTAGCGTGATTTCTAATTTTAAATTATTCTGGGTGGACAATGGAGGTCTTGATCATGTGGTCACCTAATCAAAACTGTCTTCCGGTAACCAATCCTACTCCAAGCACCAGGGTGAAACCAGTCAGTCTGCAAACAGCACAGCAAGGAATAACAACAGCAGCAAAGGCAAGCAACAGCTATGCCTTAATAATGGAAACTGCCATATCCAAGCCTGTTCCTTTTCAGGTTCACTAGTATGGAAAATTGGCCTCCTAGTAATAAGACTACAAGTAGCTTAACTTCATATCTGCTGAAAACCTACCTTTTTGAGGGAATCCTACAACAACTTGATATATGACATTGGTTAATTAACCCACCTAGCTACACTTCAAGAGTAAGATAGTAACCCCTTCTTCACAAGGCCTGCAACAAGAAGAGCCAATCATGAGACCTTCTAACTATTCCTTTGTAACATGTAAAAGTGGCCTATCTTCTTTAACTGTATTTTCCTTGTGTGTGTAAGTGGTGAGTGAGTGACGTAGTGTTAGATTTTCATGGTGAACATATGAAGAAATAGCCCTCTTTATTTAAACCCACAAAATCTTGCTGGTGGTTCTTCAAATTGACCATACACTCAGGGGTTAAGAAATACACACATATTTCCATTTCAAAAACACACTGATTGTGGACAGTAAGGGAAGGGGACAAGAGTTTCATTTCTCTCTTATCCCTGTCAGCATTGGGAGCTGCATCTGGGCTTTGAACCAATTGGAGTAAACAAACCAAATCTGACATTAAAAGAATAAATTGGAAGGACGAGGAAAAAGTTCAATATCTGAAATTGTTTCTTTTAAGAAAGGGACTACAGCAGCAGGCTTCACATATATTAACACTAGAAAGTAAAATAGTTGATTTTAATGTGAAATTATTCGTGGAACAGGAAGATTTAACTTGGCACAAGTTAATAGCCTTATCGATTAAACAGCTTAGAGCAAGAGCTGACCAGTGGAACTTAATGTGAGAGAAAGGACAAGGAAGCCTGAGGTGCTAAACATGCTGACTGAGCCCCACAACTGGAACAGACAGAAGATATGGAACCTGAAATAGACGAGGTTACGTGAGCAAAAATTCACCCAGAAGAGCAGAAGCTAAAGCTAGAATTTCAGACAAGGCAAGAGGAATGGGAAAAGCAGGAGAGAAAGGAAAAGGAAGAAGGAGAATCCCAGGAAAAAGAGCGAGAAAGAAAACTACAGCGGGAAAAACTTGAGAAGGAATTACAAGCGCAAAAGGACAGTGAAACGAGACAGATTGAACTGGGTAGGGAAAAGTTGTCTTTGCGTAGTGGAGAAGTCACTGGTAATTCAAATGACTAGTTCAGAGACCAGCTTTGATTTCTCAAAGTATTCCAGGTTAGTACCCAAATTTGATGAAAATGACATTTCTTCATATCCTTTGAGAAGCTTGGAGATAAGTTAAAGTGACCTGAAGAAATTTGGACTCTCCTAATGCAGGATTAGCTAGCAAGAAAAGCCCACAAGGTTTATTCCATGTTGCCTGTAGTGAGCTTTTCAAATTACAAACAAATGAAAAAGACTATCCTGAGTGCTTACGAGCTCGTGCCAGAACCATACCGTCAGAGATTTAGGAATTCTTGCAAAAAGCCCACTCCAAACTTCCACAAATTTGAGAGCATTAAACTTCTTTCAACCATTGGATGCGAGCTCTCAAAATTGACCACACTTATGAAGGATTTAAAGAAGTAATCCTGTTTGAGGATTTCAAAAATTGCCTCCTGTGCAGCCTTAAAACTCATGTAGAGGAACAAAGAGTTTCAAAAGCCAGAGAAGCAGTCATTATACCAGACGGCTCTGAATTAACCCATAAACCTTTAACTCAAAATAGATTTGGATTTGGTAACTCTTATAAGCTAAGAAGAGATAAGGTGGATGTAGGTGAGCTCGAGAGAAAAGGAGAGTAGGGAAGTAAGAGCAGATCAGTTCCCAACTGTTAAAAGAAGGAACCTAGACAGCAGGATGCCTGGATGAGTGCAGCTCTAACAACACTCAAGAAGCTTGACACCATCCAGGATAAAGCAACCCGCTTGATGGGCAGCACATCCACAAACATTTACTCCGTCCACCGCTGACGTACATTGACAGCAGTGTGTATCACCTACAAGATGCACTGCAGGAGCTCGCCAAGGCTCCTTAGACAGCACCTTCCAAACCCACGACCATTACCATCTAGAAAGACAGGGGTAGCAGACATATGGGAACAACACCACCTCAAAGTTCCCCTCCAAGCCACTCGCCATCTTGACTTGGAAATACATCATCATTCCTTCACTGTCGCTGGGTCAAAGTACTGGAACTCCCTCCCTAACAGCACTGTGAGTGTACCTACAGCACATGGACTGCAGCAGTTCAAGAAGGCAGCTCACCACCACCTTCTCAAAGTTATTTGGAGATGGGCAACAAATGCTGGCCTAGCCAGTGATGCCCACATCCCATGAACAAATTTTAAAAAGGTGCGTGCCTATTGTGTTTTCAGTGTGGAAAGCCTAGATGCATCAATGAGAATTGTTGGCATTCCAAGAGACCAAAAAGGGCGCTACAGTCAAGACAGTATCTGGAGCCATGATAATAGTGAACCTACACTCAAATGTAGCAGGGGAGGACCAGAATACTTACCAGAACTTATTGCACAAAGGGAAAATGGCTCCTTTTGTATCCCAGGCACCAGGAAAATGAATGCTCCAACACTAAGTGCAACTGGTTTATAGCTACAGTATTTTTAATTGTTTTCTTTCCTGTTGATTCATGTTGGGGAATTGCTCCATTGTTGTTCAATACTTCACCCAAATGGCTATTTATCATATATTAGACTGACACCCTGTGTTGGCAAGCAGCATAGCCAGGCCTGAACCTGTCTTGTCCGCCCTCATTTATCCATGCATATGGATAAGGAATTAGAGGTTGACCTGATCAGCAATGAAAGTTTTGTCTGGTTTTCCCTTTCCTAATCTAAGGGCACTGAGGCCAACTTTTGTGCCGTTCCTTATTGCCCTTCTGGTTTGAGTCAAGCTAACTCAGTACAGACCTTGGGGTAGAAACTGGTCTACTAACTGTAGTACAATAATTAAAGCACACTTTTTAAAGTTTTATTGGTAAATATATCCTGTCACAATGCCATTGCATATCACATGCTATATACAGACTGAAATATATTATTGATATATACAGACCAGTGTTTAACTAGTGGTACAAGGATATCAGATAGCTTTCTATCCAAGAATCATTAATACCATTCCTCCAATCTAGTGAGGCTATTTTCCTCTTTGTAGATCACATTTGTCCTGTGTTTCACGTTACTGTTCTATATGTGAAACACTTCTGAGTAGCCTAAAGAAATTCCATTGTGCTAATATTATAGCATGCTGCATAGATGGAAATTTGCTGTAGAATACTTTCTTGGCAGCATGTAATCAACTTATACCATCACATAAATGGCATTTGTGGATCTGTCATGCACAGAAAACTGCAGTGCGTGAAAATTAAAGTAGAAAAATTGTCTCTTTAACAGTATATGCAATCAGTAATAACTTTGTTATGAGGTAGCAGCGAAATCTGAGTGACTAATGAGACATGGTACATAATGAATAATGGCAAGACATCAAACAGCCATTCAGAAGTAAACTAAAATTGGCATAATGTTTGTTTGAGGCACTTTTGATGATTGGGTTTTTGCGATGAGGTGCACATTTAATATTAATTTAATCGTCAGAGGATGTATTATTTTAGAATTTTAATTGTAAAACAATTTCCAAAACAGTTGCTTGGACATATACCTACATAATTACAGTCACTCCATTAGTTCATGAAGTACTTTAAGATGTTTCGGTGTGATAATAAAACTGGCATATGAATGCAGATATTATTGTTATATAAGTGTCATTGTGGTTGCCTAGCTTTTATTATATTTTCAAAATATTGAGGTGCTGGTCCACAGGGCTTTTATCACAGCAGTAGGTATGTACATTTGTGCTACACTTGTGTGCGATTTCCTGACTTTCCTTTGTTTTTGCTAATTTTTCCTCTCCTGTCTTGAAGCATGCTGGTATAGCATTCTTCAGACACAATTATCCCTCAATCAAGTGCTCATGCATCATGAATGAGCCTACCATATGAGCATCACCTGGGCTATTCAATTCTGGAAGGCACTGAAAGAACCTGACCCTGCTCTTACTGTTTGCATGCAAACACTTTCCAACAGTAGTGACTGGAAAATGGGAGCAGGAACTCTGACTGATTTTCTGCACCTTTGTCTTAGTGCATTTTAATCCTGCTACAGAAATGCTACAAGCAGCAATGATGAGTGAGATTTTCTGAATATTTTTAACCACCTTTTTACTTGGCAAATATGTTGTTGGCCTTGATCCTAAAACCAAATACATCGCACCTTGGCACAGACCAGAAAGCCGGTCAGTGAGAGAGAAAACAGCATGGCACAGGTCGTCTGTGGTCTCTATTAGCAGGATAGCAGAGGAAAGAAAACAAAAACAGAATTACCTGGAAAAACTCAGCAGGTCTGGCAGCATTGGCAGAGAAGAAAAGAGTTGATGTTTCGAGTCCTCATGACCCTTCATTGGAGTGGCGGATAAAGCATATTGTTCTTGTAAGCTGTATTTTTCAGATATCCAAAGCATGAAAGCAACTTGCCCTGATTTTCTTTTTAATGATAATTTGGAGAAGGACTCAGACTACCAAATGTCTGACCAACATTTGAAAGAACAGGGGAGAAATCAAATTAAATCAAGAAATGAGCATAAAGACTTCTTTGGGTCTAAAATACGTGTGGCAATAACCATTTAGCAGCATTGAGGTCTGTACCTAATTTGTGAGGTTCACAGATTATTGCCAAATTGGCTGGGGCCTTAATTTGTAGGCAGATTCTATTGAAATGAGGCTCCTGCACTCATTTTCAACCTGGACTGGTAAATTAGTTTGTATCAGTTGGGCCTGGTGATGTGCAAGCTTTGATTGGTATTTCTGGATGCTGTGCAATCTAACCAGCTGCTGGGGGCTGCTCATGAAAGGCCCGAAAAAAGTTGAAAATGTTTGTATTTTATAGAGTCAGAAGGAACATGAGTGCTTCTCCAGACTCCGCAAAACAACAATGGCACATTCTCCTTTCTGCTCCCACTTGCCTTCCCCGTCACCAACATCCTAACCTTTCCTGTGGGCCTTGGTGTGGAATGAAATTGGTATAACGACACCACCAGCAGTGAGCTGTGTTCGGGCACATGATTGTCACCGGCAGCCCAGCTGATGTTTACTTCGATGAGGCTGAGAAATAAATTTAGATTGGTCTTCAGGCCCCTCAATTTTGCTGCATTGTCTTGTGTGCAACCAGAATTGGTTTTGATTTGAGTTGGGAGATTTCCTGGCTCTGTGAACCTGGCATTTAAAAATGTCCAACTGCAAGTCAGATTTTCAGTTGAAGGGGGGGGGGTGCGGTTGGGCTGAAATAGGAGTCAGGTGGGCAACCCCGGAACGAGTACAGAGTCGGGCTGGACAGAAGGCCTGCCTCTGTGTGCTGGCACTGTGTTTAAATAAATAAAAGAAAAGATTAAAACAAAAACCATGGGCAGAATTTTACTGCCCCATTTCGGCAGGGACAGGGCTGTAAAATGTAGCGAGCCATTATAAACTCCATTGATGACAGCGGGAACATAAAATCCCGCTGTCGCAAAATTCTGCCCCATGTCTCCAGCCCTCACCCCACACATTCCCTATGCCCCATCCATGCCAACCTATGCCAACCCATGCCCCCCATCCACCACCTTTTGCACTTACCCCCTTCATACCAACTCATCTAGTGTCCTTGGACACCTCATTGACAGATTTGATGGACACTTCATTGATAGTTCCTTGATAGCTGGATGGTGCTTTGACACCTAGACAGTTCCTTGACAGCTGGACAGTTCTTTCACATCTTGAAAATGAACTTGAACATAAAAACTGCATAATCACATTTAATTTTAACAATCCCATAGGGTACCTTACCTCTCCCAATGGTGTCCTGGGATCCTATCCGAAGGGGCACCTTACCTCTCCAAAGGGGTACCCTGGCTATCCAAATGAATCCACAAAGTTCTGACCTTTTACCTGTTCTAATCTGTACACTCTTGAGTTTCACACTCCTGGCCCCCAAAATCTCACTTCAGTGGAGGTAGCTGGTGACTTAAATGGCCAGCTGTCTTTGTGAATCATGCATGTGCAAACACCAGCCCTGTGAAGATGGGAAATGCATGTTTGGGGCAGGGACTTAGATCTTTAGTCATTTCCATGGGCCAGGATTTTCCCTTCGGCGATTTGGGGGCGGGGCCTGCTCGCCAAGGGGAAAGTGACGTGGGATGACATTGGGAGGAACCCCCGACGTCATCCTGGTCCCTTTAAATTTTTAGGAAGGCGGGTGGACAGCAAAATCAGCTGTCTGCCCGCTGACCTGTCAATGGCCAATTGAGGCCATTGACAGGCTAATTAAGATAATTGAAGACCTGCCCGTCCAAGCGTAAGGCTGGCGGGCAAGCAAGGAGCCCCAGCCGGCTCCAGATTATTCATGAAACCTCATCCACTGACGGGATGAAGTTTCATGTCCGTTTTTGAAAAATGTAATAAATTTTAAATGTTTATTCTTAACATGTCTCATTTCTTGTGACATTGTCACATGAGGGGGACACGTTAAGAATTTTAATATTGTTCTATTTTTAGACTTGACTTACCTCTCACGAATCTCCCTGAGACAGGACTTTGCCTCAGGGAGATGTGAATTCTTTTGCGCACTTTGACAGCTGGCGATTCCCTCCACCCCGTGCATAGGAAGCGCATAGCGCTTCCTGTTGGGCAGGCCGCTGGGCGGGCCTTAGTTGGCCCGCCCACTCAAAATGGCGGCGGGCCCCGTTTCGGTGACGGGGATCAGCTGCCCACCTGCCGTCAAGCAGGTGGGGCCCACGTGCCATCCGAGGGCAAAATTCTGCCCATGATTTTTGCCATGCTGGAGAGTCTCTCCGTCATGGCCAAAATCCTTGCCCTGATAATTGATCAAGATAACACTGCTGTTCATATCCTGAAGCTTTGCTGAATATTGGTCTATATCCCTGATAAAACACAGTTTTATACAAACAAAGCAAATTAAGCACAATATAATAAATATTCTTGAACTTGTATATATCCATTTGGTCCCCAAATTTCACTCCTAAAAAAACAGAAAAGGAATTCATGATCTATGCACAATTTGAAAGTTCAAACTACAATTACGTCAGTTAGCATCCACAATTGCACTTTCTCTTTCTAAAAGGTGCATCTCAATTAGCCCTCTAGTGCACTGTGCAGTCAATATTCACATGAGAACCTAAACAATAACTGGGGGCTCATTCAACTTGAACGACTTCACAGTCAAACCAAATCATATCCTTACGGCACTTAGACACTTCTAATTTTGTACATTACAGCAGTTACTACACTTCAAAAGTACCTCATTGGCTTTAATGCACCTTGGGACACCCTGAGGTCATGAAAGATACTATATAAATTTAAATCTTATAGGCTTTTATTACATCAGGGATCATTGGAGAAAGAGTGGAAATCTAGTTCCTCTTTAGTATGAAAATGCTCTTACCATTGCCCTGACTTTATTCTTGCATGCTGTAAAATTCCTTACTTTCTATCTGTGGTCTTAGAGAAATAAAGGTAACAACACTAAAATAATAAAATGGGAATGTAACCACAAGACTGTGAGAGCAGACATTATCTCATTGTGTAATAGTCATTGGGAAAATGATAAAGTCCAACTTGGTGTCCAATTACCTTCTGTGCCGTAACTTATCTAATTGAGGAGTTCCTGATTTCAGAAAACTGTACCTTCAGGATTGATGTTAGTGATAAAAGGATCTGAATCTGGTGAATATGATTAAGCTTCTTCCTCCCAATGGGGTGATGCACCAGACATAATTCCTGCAGGTTCTTTCATTGACCCACATAATAGAATATTGAAAAGTTTTCCTTCACAGCTTGCCAACTCTGGGCTTTAGCACAAAGTTGTCAATTTTCAGTTCAGACCCTGAGGCTGCCTTTCCATTTCTGTGCCCCCAAAAGTCTCCAGAGAAAGGCGGTGGAATCACAGCAACCTGTGAGGCACACAAACATTCTGTTCCCATTCTGTCTGAAATTTTAGCATGCAGATGGTTAAAACTTCCAGATAAACTGGAACTTCCAGAAGTTCACTGACACTGTTTGGGTAACACATTCATTGGTACAAAGCTGCAATTACATTTGGACAAAATACCTCCACAATGCATCCATCTATATTTGGGTGTACACTTTTTTTATACAAACAACCTCACCATCTACATGGTAACCTATGAATGAAGAACACATGGTAAAGATTTGATTCAATAAGGATTTTACCAAAAATTATTTTAGAAGTCAAATAAAATAAAACTTCAAATATTTTTTCAGATTATTGAGAGCGGTGTGAAGGACTGAAAGGTTTTCAGTCAATACATTGGTCCAGATTTTACAGTCAGAGATGAACAAGCAGTGCTAGCTGTTCATTATGCTTACATTTGCCCACAGACTTTATACTTTGCACAATTAAGACATCACTTCACAAAAAGTTCACTTACACTTGATTGGACAAGCCCTAATTCTTTCTGAAGTGTTTAGTAGCCAACTATCACATAAGTACCACAACTTCATGCCCTTTCATTTATTTGAATGCTGAGTGTCTAGACAAGAGATTGGTGTAGTGAAGCATCTGGAGGAGCAGGGTAACTTGGACAGCAACTTCCTGATTTTATGCATGCAACTGCACATGCACAGACACTGTCTGTTTTATTCTTAAATGCCGATGAGCACTGATGGATTCACCATTATTTTTACTGCAAAAACCAGGCCAAGGCTGGCTGTGCAGAATTTAACCTATTCCCTGTTCAAAAGACAAATCAAATTATTTCTGAATTCTTTTTAAATGGCTACAAGAATTGCACCAGCCACAAGTGAAATACACAACAATGAGCCCCACAACTTCCAAAGTGTGTACACTGTTCTGCATAAATCCAAAAGTTGTGGCGTGCCATGCAAAATGTCTCACGAGGGTCCTTTACTTCAAAAGGCAAGTGTAGAACCAGTGTGAATTATGAATTAATTGCACTTTTAAATTTTAAAACTGCTATGTCCAGGAGTAAGGAGTCTTCTCTCAATTCGCAAATGCATAATGAGGAGGCCCGAACATGCAAGGATCTTTTAAAAGTAAACATGGATTTTTTTTAACATGAAGTCTTTTCAAACATGATTTATCAAATTATAAGTATGACTTTTTAGAAATATTTACTTTCTTTAAAAAACTTTTAAAAATGACTTAGTTGATCAAAATTATTGTGCTTTTACAAATAGGTTAACATTTTTAATTTTATAAAATTAATCCTTTCTTCTAAATCTGATTTCTCAACGCCTTTTTAATGCAGCAGCTGCTTCATACCATTTTTTCTGTGGGGCAGTGACTGTAAGTCATGTCCACAACTGTCTACCTTTATCACCCACACTTCACAACATAGTGGGCCCTCACCATAGCCTGTACCAGGAGGGAAGCCTCCTTCAAGTCAGCCAGAATTCTCACCAGCGGTGAATGCCATCACCACACCACTGACAGCAAAATCCATTGCATTGTATTTTATTCGGAGAATGCTTTGCTGTGTATTAAGTGGTATCCCAAAGCTACATAACTTTCACTAATTCTAAGTGGTAACTCTGAGTGAGTATTTGAACGAAGTCAAGCTTTCGTCCTGGATTAAAACCACTTTCTCCCAGCCAAAAGACCATTTAAAAACTATTACTATTGTATGGATGGGGAAAGCTGTCAGAACACCAGAAAAAATTGATATGTAGACTGACGAGATCACCAGGGAAATCACAGAGCACAGACCTACTAGAATAGCTATCAGCAATATTGACACAAATCACTGCACCTGTAATAAAATGAAACAAGCAGGTCACACAAGACGTCAAGGAAGCACGAATCAAACTTAAAACAGCTTTACCATTATGGAAACTGAATGGATCAGATGAACTGGATGTACCTAAGCCGTAAAGTAAAAGCCACTGCATAGGGTACAGTTGCATAGTGGTCATGTTACAGTAGACCAGAGACATAGGGCAGAATTTTTAGGTCGATATGTGGGTACGCGTCCTATCCAATCGGACACAAAATTGCACAAGATGACATCAAGCGCCATCCTGCGCTCGCGCGATATTTCAGTCAGTGGGCGTGTGCAAAAGTTGGAAGCGCTCCCACCGACAATTAAGAGACCAATTAGTGTCATTAAAGCTGTAATTGTCTCCGATTCTTCATGGTCCGTCCAAACTTACGGTTGGCAGACGGACGAATCTCCCAGGCGGACTTTGTATTTTTCATGAAACCTCATCCAAGGGCGGGATGAGGCGCCCATTATTAAATTAAAAATTCTAAAAACCTATGGACAGCATTTTTATCATGTATATATTCGGGTGACTGATTGTGATGCTTGGACATCTTTTTCCAGATTTTAGAAACTTTATTTAATTGTTTCCAAGTCTTCAGCTCCCTGAGGCAGCTCTCTGCCTTCAAGGAGCTTTCATTCAGTGCTCGCCCATGCCCACGCTTACATCAGCACCCACCCTCCTCCTGCCCCCACCCCGGCAGCGCTGAGTACTTCAGCCCACGCTTCACGCTGGCTGGCCGTTAATTGGCCAGCCAGTGTGAAATCGCGGTCAGGGCCCGATCATGAGTGGCGGACTATTGCGAGGCTGTCCTGGGCCCACCAATTGTACCCACCCGCTCACCTAAAAATCTGGCCCATAAATCCAAATCCCACCATGTAGCTGGGGAATTTACATTCAGTTAATTAAATACATCTGGAATTAAAAAGTATCAGTAATGGTGACAGGAAACTAACAAATTATTGTAAAACTCATCTAGTCAAGCAATAGCCGGACATAGTCATACCCATGGGTTCAGACCTTCACCCAATCTCCCAGGCTCCCCTGTCACCATCCCTGGGTATGATCTGTCTCTAAGGCAGGACAGCTTCATTAGGGGCAGTGGCACAGTGGTATACAGTCAGGAGGGAGTGGACCACAGTGTCCTCCACAATGACCCGGGGATAAGGAAACCTTCTGCTGACTACCATCTACCACCGTCTCTCAACTGATGAATCAGTGCTCCTCCGTGTTGAAGGTCATTTGGAAGAAGCACTCAAGGCAAGTAAGGGCACAAAATGTACTCTGGGCCTGAATCTTCTGGTCGACATGTGGGGGCGGGCACCACTCGCCAACACGTAAAATGATGCACGATGATGTCAGGCGTGTGTCCCGACATCACCACACGTCACTCAGATCTTCAGTTCGGCGGTATGCACCATAGTCGGCTGCGTGCCCACTGACCTGTCAAAGGCCTTTTAAGGCCATTTAGATATCAGTTAGAAGAATTAACAGAGCTGCCCATCCAATCTTAAGGTTGGCGGGCAGGCAAAGGGCACAGGCGGCCTTTGCATTTATCATGAAACCTCATCCACGGGCAGGAAAAGGTTTCATGAAGGTTTTTAAACTTTAATGAAATTTTTAAATATAACTCATAAACATGTCCCAGCACATGAGTCACTGTCACATGAGGGGACATGTCTGAATAATTAAAAAAAAACTTTTATTGACATTTTGATAATGAATTTAAACTCCCTGAGACAACTCCGTGCCTCAGGGAGATTTCTGCACTTTTTCATGCGCATGCACAAAAGAGCGCCGGCCCCGACTCAGTCTCCTCCCCCCCGCCAGCACAGGGAGTGCTCAGGAGGCCAGGTGGGCCTTAATTGGCCTGCCCATGTAAAATGACGGCGCGCAGCCAATCACGGTTGGCAATTGGCTGCACATCTGCCCATGCCCACTTCCGGTCAGGCCCCCATGAACAGGGAGAAAATTCTCCCCCTGAAGTATTCAAAGGAGAATTAGACTGTTATCTGAAAAGGAAGAATGTGCAGGGTTATGAGGAGAAGGTGGGAGAATGGAACAAAGTGAATTGCTAATTTGGAGAGCCAGTGCAGATAGGATGGGCCAAATGACCTCCATCTGCACTTTAACAATTCTGTGATTCTGTGGGTAGGGTACTTCAATGTCCATCACCAAGCGTAGGTCAGTAGTGTTACTACTGATCGAGCTGGTCAAGCTCTGAAGCACATATCTGTCAGATGGGCTGTGACAGTTGATGAGAGAACCAACAAAAGGGAAAAACTTACTTGACCTCATCCTCTCCAATCTACTTGTAACAGAGGCCACCAGCATTGTTTTCATACTGAACACAACTTCCATCATGTGTGGCACCACCATTGTGCTAAATGGGATAGATTGAAAACAGAACTAGCAGTTCAAAAATCAAAAGCTGTGGGATTGTATTCAACCACAAACTGTAATTTCAAGACTCACAAATCCTTCACTCTACCAATGAACATCAAGCCAGGGAATCCATGGTGGTGGACAATCAAACAACTATTGGGAAGAGCAGGTTCCATGAACATCCCTGTCCTCAATGATAGTGGAGCCCAGAAATTCCACACAAAAGAAAAGGCTCACATGTTTAAAACCAACTCCAGCCAGAAGTGAAGACTGGCTGATCCACGCCTAGCTTTTCCTGAGGCCCCTGTGTCATAGATGCCATCCTTCAGCCAATCCAATTCACTCCATATGATATCACAAAATGGCTGAGCCTACTGTATACAGAAAAGGCTATGGGCCCTGACTGCACTCTGGCTATCGTGTTGGAGATTTCTGCTCCAGAACAAGCCACGTCTCTAGCCAAGCTGCTGCAGTACTGACATGTACCTGACAATATGGAAAAAGTGCGTCAAATCCAACCAATTACTGTCCCACCAGTCTACCCTCAGTGATGAAATCTGCTCACCACTGCTCAACTTGGATTCTGACATAAACAGTCAGTCCTAGACACTTAAGCCATATCTTTTGCATGGAATTACTAGGCTCCACCATTGAGGACCAAAGAGCTGAATTCCAGCGGTAACATGAGGTTGACTGCAATGGACATAGAATCATAGAGTGGTTACAGCACAGGAGGAGGCTATTCGGCCCGTGAAGTTCATGCTGATTCTCTGTAAGAGCAATTTAGCTGGCCCTACACCCGGCCATTTCCCTGTATCCCTGCAATTTTTTTCTCTTCAGGTGTTCATCCAATTCCACTTTGAAAGCCAGATTGAATCTGCCTCCACCACCCTTTCAGTTAGTGTATTCCAGATCTGAAGAATTTGCTGCATAAAAAAAAATTGCTCATGTCATCTTTTGTCCTTTTGCCAATCACCTTAAACTTGTGTCCTCTGTAGTCGACCCTTCTGCCATTGGGAACAGTTTCTCTCTATCAACTCCATCTAGACCCCTCATGATTTCATGGGCCAGAACCTTCAGGTCGGCGTGCGGGTGAGGGCCCCACTCACTGACGTGTAAAATGACTCGCGGTGAGGTCGGGTGTGCATCCTGACAACACCACGCGTCATTCCGATTTCCAGTTCGGCGGGCACGCACCGGAGTCAGCTGCGTATCCACTGAACTGTCAAACGCCTGTTAAGGCCATTTAAAAACTAATTAAAGCAATTAACGGAGCTGCCCATCCAACCTTAAGGTTGGTGGGCAGGCAAAAAGCCCAGGCGGCCTTCACATTTTTCATGGAACCTCATTCATGAAGTGTTTTATGAATCCAATAAATTTTTTAATTAAAATTCATTGACATGTCCAAGTTCATGTGACACTGTCACATGAGGGGACATGTCTGAAAATTTTGAAAAATGAAATTAAACTCCCTGAGGCAGAGATTTCTGTGCTCTTTCGCGTGGATGCGCAAATGTACGCAGGCCCCAACTCAGCCTACTCCCCAGGGAGCACTCAGCGTTTCTGGATGCGCGTCAAGCAGGGTGGGCCTTAATTGGCCTGCCCATGTAAAATGGCGGTGGGCAGCTGATTGCAGGCGGCGGTTGGCTGCGTGTCCACTCCTGCTCCACACCCTGTGATGGGGAGAAAATTCTTCCTATGACAGCAAGGCAACATTTGACCAAATGTGACATCAAGGAGCCCTAGCAAAATTGAAGTCATTGGGATTCTAGGGGGAAACTTTCCTCTGAATGGAGTCATACCCAGCACAAAGAAAGATAGTAATGGCTGTTGAAGGCCAATCTTTCCAGCCTCAGGACATCACTCTTTGTGTTCCTCAGGGTAATATCCTCGGCCCAGTCATCTGCAGCTGCTTCATCCATCATAAGGTCCGAAGTGAAGGACGTTCACTGATGGTTGCACAGTCTTCAGTCTTATTCAGAACTTTTTAGATGATAAAGCCAATCCTTGCATGCATGCAGCAAACCCAGGACAATATTCAATTTTGGGGAGGGCCAACAAAGCAATGAAATACTCAGTAAACTGGAGGATATTGAGAGAAGTTGAGGAAGTGAGAGACCTTGGTGTGCATGTCCACGGGTCCCTGAAGGTGACAGGACAGGTGGATAAGGTGGTAAAGAAAGCTTATGAAATGCTTTCCTTTATTGGACAATGTATTGAATACAAAAGCAGGGATGTAATGATGGAACTGTATAAAATGCTGGTTAGGCCATAGTTGGAACTTTGTGCACAGTTCTGGTCACCACATTTCAGGAAGGACATATTTGATTTGGAGCGAGTACAGACAGATTTACAAGAATTCTTCCAGGCCTTGAAAATTGCAGCTATAAGGAAAGATTGGATAGGCTAGGGTGGAGACTGAGGGGTAACCTAATTGAGGTGTACAGAATTATGAGGGGTCTAGATAGTATAGACAGTAAAGACCTGCTTCCCCTAGCTGAGGGTTACCAAGGCACATAGATTTAGGGTGATTGGTAGAAGGATTAGAGGGGACATGAAGAAAACCTTTTCACACAGAGGGTGGTGGGCATCTGGAATTCACTGCCGAAATCCGTGGTTGAAGCTGAAAAACTCAACTCATTTAAAAGGTGCTTGGATCTTCATCTGAAGCGCTGTAACCTGCAAGGCTACGGACCAGGTGCTGGAAAGTGGGATTAAAATTAGCGCCTAGTTTCTTTTTCAATCTTTTCTGGCTAACACAGGCATGATGGGCTGAATGGCCTCTTTCTGCACTGTAACTTCTCTATGGGCAGAATTTTATGCCCCACGGGCGGGTGCCGCCCAACCCGATTGGGTGTAAAATAGCGCGCGATGACGTGGGGCAAGTGTCCCGACATCATTGGTCACTCTTGTGATATTTCAGTTGGCGAGCATGCCACAAGAGTTGGCAACGTGCCTGCTGACAATTAAGAGGCCTATTAAGGCCACTGAAGTATTAATTAAGAGAGATTTTTTGCTGCCTGCTCAACCTTACAGTTGGCGGGCGGGTGAATCAGCCATCCGGCCTTTGCATTTTTGAGGAAAACACATCCCCGGGCGGGATGAGGTTTCCGTCATTAATTGAAAAAAATATAAAAATGTTTTGAAATGATTTTAGTTATATATACGTTCATGTGAGTGAGTCCTAAGTGAGGTCATTTTTTTCAAAATTTCTAAATCTTTATTTTTGATTTAAAATTCTTCAGCTCCCTGAGGCAGCTCTCTGCCTTCAGGGAGCTTTCATTGCCCACTGCCCCCATGCCTAAGGGGAGTCCAGTGATCGCTCTCCTCCCACCCCCACCCTGGCAGCACTGAGACTTTCAGCAAGCGTTTCAAGCGGGCTGGCCGTTAATTGGTTAGTGAGCGTGAAATTGCGTCCGGGAGCCGATTGCAAATGGCCAACCATTTCTCGGCCATTCCCTGGGCCTGCCCACCAAGCCCGCCTGACGACCCAAAAATCCTGCCTTTTGGTTCTATGGTTGAACTGATAAGAGGCAAGTAACATTGTATCACATAAGTGCCAGGCAATGACATCTCCAACAAGACAGGATCTAACCTCTTCCCCTTTACATTTAATGGTATTACCATTGCTGAATCACCCACCTTCAACACCTGGTGGTCATCATTGACCAGAAATTTAACTGGGCCAGCCATATTGTTGCGATCCAGTTAGGGACCAGTAAGAATTTGTTTAAAGTGGACAAAGTTTTTTTTAAATTCATTCATGGGATGTGGGCTGAAATCCCAGTTACCCACTTGAAAGTAAAGCCAAAGATTCCACAGTTTTAAACAAACAAAATAAACTTTACAAAGTAAGGAAAGTAAAACAATTTGCAATATCTATCTTATACTCTAACATTCAGAATTAGCATGAAGTAAATATGAACTAACAGGCAAACCATGGTCAAACATACCATACTGCACATTAAATGGCAGATGCTACCAAGACAGATCCCACAGATTTCTCAGCAACCCACCCAGACTTCAGTGACCACTGTGACTCACAAAAAACTCAGTAAAACTCTGTCTCTCTCACTAGGTGTTTCATCTCCTCACTTTTGAAGATCTAGCCTTTGAAAGCCATTCCAACTCAGACTGCCTCGGTGACTGCTCGCTTCCCAATGGTGCAGTCTCTTCTCCTGAAACTGCGTTCCACGAGATTCACAAAGCTGCACTCCCACCTCTAATTACCGGCACACTTCCAACTCTTTTGCAGACAGCTAGCTTTACTAAGCTGGCACTGCCCTTGGATTTCTCCAAACTCCAGGCTTCCAGCTGCACCGAGCTATAAATGACTTCCAGGGCTTCTCTGAGCCCAACCTGCCTGGCATGGAACCAGCAACCTTCCACCGCCTTCTCAGCTCCCCAGGACTCCTCTGAGCCCTAACTGACTGGAGCCTGCTGATAGCGCCCGGGGTGTCTCTGTGAGCTGCAAACAACACGAGGTTCAAACTGCAACTAAGCCTGTCTCCCAGCAAATACACAGATAAATTGAAACCTGAGAACATTCTTGAGCTCCACCAAACTCCATGACAATCTAGCCTTTCATACTGCTTATAATCTAGTTTAACTCTAACTCCCAAAACAAAGCATCTCTCTGACTGCATATCCTTGCAAGCAGTGTAGTCATCAAGTCTCCAGCTCTCCAGCTGTTAGCCTGTCTGCTGTTTTCAGATCTTAACTTTCTATCTATTAACCCATTAAGTCAACATGGCCCCAACCTTTTAATTTTAATAGATTTCGAGCTGTTTTAGTTGCATTTTATTCAATTTCTGACAGTTAAACTTTAATCTTCCCAGAACTAAACATTACCTCTAAAACATTAACATGAACCATGAACTAGATATTCATCACAATATAAATACTGTGGCTACAAGAACAGGTCAGAGCTTGAGTATTCTGTAGCAAATAAATCCTCTCCTGACACCCCAAGGCCTTTTCATCAATTGCAAGGCACGAGTCACGAGTGTGGTAGAATACTCTCCACTTGCCTGGATGAGTGCAATAAAACTCAAGTCGCTCAACATCATCAGGAAAATACAACCCATTTGATTGCTTCCCATCCACCGCCTTAAACAATCATCCGCTTCACCAGTAGCACACACTGTGGCAGCACTGTGGCAGCAGGATACACTGCAGCAACTTGCCAAGGCTTCTCCAACAGCACTTTCCAAACCTGTGATTACTACATCTAGAAGGACAAGGGCAGCAGATGGAGGGAACACTACCACCTGCAAGTTCCTCTCCAAGTCCTTCCTAACAGTACTGTAGATGTACCTTCACCACAGACTGCAGCAGTTCAAGAAGGTGACTCATCATCACCTTCTTAAAGGCATTTAGGATGGACAATAAAATCAGGCTTTAACAGTGATGGCCAAATCCCATGAATGAATAAAATGGAATGCAACACATGATTGAAAAATGGACTTTGTCATTTGTTTGTTTGACTGACATCCCATTCACCACCTTAAATCTGCTGCAGGAACCCTTATTCATGCCTCGTTACCTCTAGACTTGATCATACAAATGCACTCCTAGCTGGTCTCCCATACTCTACCCTATGTAAGCTTGAGGTGATCCAAAACTCAGTTGCCTTCTCTTAACTTGCACCAAGCCCCATTCACCTGTTCCCTCTATGCTTACTGAATTACATTGGCTCCTGGTCAAGCAATGTTTTGATTTTAAAATTCTCATCCGTGTTTTCAAATTCCTCCATAGCTTTGTCCTTTTTCTATACAATCTTCTCCAGCTCTACAGCCCTTCGGGATATCTGTGCTCCTCTAAGTCTAGCCTCTTGTGTATTCCCAATTATAATTAGTGGCTGTGCCTTCAGTTGCCTAGGCCTCTCTGCCTCTTGCTTTCCATCTTTAAAGCACTCCTTAAAACCTACCTCTTTGACCAAGCTTTTGATCACCTGCCCTCATATCTCCTTATGTGGCTCAGTATCATAATTTGTCTTACAATGCTCCTATGAAATCCCTGGTGATGTTTCACTATGCTAATGGAGCTGTGTAAATATAAATTATTGTTGTTATTAAACATTCACTCCCTCCACCACCCCTGCAATGCAGCTGCCGTGTGTGCAATATACAAGCTGTATTGCAACAACTCACCAAGGCTCCTTCCTATCCCATGACCTCTACCGCCTAGAAGGACAAAGGTAGCGAACACACTGGAACACCACCACCTCCACGTTCCCCTCTAAGTCACTGAGTTGGAAATATATCAAAAGTTCCTTCATCACAGTTGGCTCAAAATCCTGGAACTCTCTACCTAACAGCTGTGGGTGTACTTTCATGGATTGTAGTTGTTCAAGAAAGCGATTCACTACCACCTTCTGAAGAGAAATTAGAAATTAGCAATAATTGCTGGTCTTGCCAGTTATGCCCACATCCAATGAAAGAATGGCAATAAAAAAGAACATTTTCCGGACAAATTCATAAAGGAATACAAAAGTGCAGAAACTTCTGTTGATAAATACCTGTAAGAAATGCTACTGGTAGGTTGTAGACATGACAGACACAATTGAGCAGTGTTGAGATGTACTGATGTGGTACCATTTTATCACAGGGACAGTGAAATCCAAATCTATTTCATACAAACAATGCCAAATTAGACTTTTCACAAATAAATCTAAATCTGCATTATTCAAACCTTTTTACTTAGCTCATTCTTATTGAAGAATGAAAATATACAGACAAGAATTAAACAATTCAAAATGTGTGCATTTTTATAAGTTATAAGGAACAGCTATCACTCAGTGGGTTAATTCGCAAGGCACGTCATAGTGCTGGCCAGGCCTTATTATCTACGATTGTGCAGCAAAGCTACTTCTGGCCCATTGACAAGCAAAAAAAACGTTTTGAATTAATTGAGGGGAAGTGATTTGTCTGTGATGGATTTTTGGTGTAATAATGTTTGTTTAGGAGCAGAAAAAAAGATCATATATCATAATTGTGCTGGGTGTGTAGATATATCAAAACCATCATTCCTTTATGAGTTAGGAGAGGTCACAAGGTACATTTACAGTGGCTGGAAGCCAGGGGTGGGGAAGCAAGGGTTGAATTCCGTGTGAGATGAGGAGTGTAGAACAGGAATCAATGCAAGCTGGGATGGGTCACAAAAGGACTGCAGTCTGAGGACTGTTTTGTCCTGTTTTTATTGTGTGATGGATGGCATTTTGCAACCATGAGGAATTCTGTGAAAGAAAGGAGGATAAATTAGATACAGTTTAACTTTTTTTTCCAAATATTGTCAGGCTAGCAAACCACTGTGAAATTCAAATATAACTTGACAACAGAAACCTGATGCTCTGGGGCTTTCACAACACAATGGTTGGCTGAAACTGGTTCATGGGAATTAAATGCTTAGAATAACCTACTGGGGGAAATTTCACTGCTGAAATGATTATAAGTAATCTCTGTGAAAAGTCCCTGAATGCTCATAGTCAATGAATGCTCAATGAATGACCATTGCACATCAAGTGCTAATTGTGAGTTCTGGACTGCACATTAATAGTAAATAGAAATTTTGTGTGCAGTTGAAGTACATAACCAGGTGCATAGGCAATTAACTGGAAAAATTTAAATGCATGTACATTTCTGAATGCTGAATTGTAAAACTGCAGTAACATCTGAGCACACATCTCAGCAGCCCCCACTACCAAAATATTCATACATCATTCTTGAAAGTCCACAAAATGTTTATGAATTTTTATATCCCATTCTCAATGTATTTGTGCTGAAGTTCATCCAGTAGTAAGACAGCAAATTGCAAATACTCAATCACTGTACATGAAAAGCATTCTTTAAAAAAAAGACTGACACATTTTCATGAATATTCATTTAAAAGATCTGACTGATTCTGTTGTCATTCTTAAATATCTATGAACAGTTCTTGTCAAAAGCACAATAGGAAAGAATGGAAAGAATTAAATGCAAAGTATGACTCAAATATTTGGAACATCAAACAATTATTGGACTTACTTAGCTGTATTAAATCAAAATGAATAACCAGGGTATCCAGCCTGGAAATGCTGCCATCAGTATCTCAGGAGTGACTCCTTATAGAGTTTACCCAACATCTACAAGTCACCAGTCAGGAGTATGATGGAATACTCCCCACTTGCCTGGATGAGTGCAGCTCCAAAATGCTTGACACCATCCAGGACAAAGCAGCCCATTTGATTGGCATCACATATTCACCACCTTAAACATTCACTCCTGTCTCTGTCAATGCACAGCGGCGGCAGCATGTATTGCACTGCAGCAACTCGCTGAGGCTCCTTTGACAGCACCTTCCAAATCCCCAACCTCTGCCACCTAGAAGGACAAGGGCAGCAGATGCATCGGAACACCACCACCTGCAAGTTCCCCTCCAAGCCACATGCTATCCTGACTTAGAACTATATCGCCATTCCTTCACTGTCACTGGGTCTAAATCCTGGAACTCCCTTCCTAACAGCACTGTGGGTGTACCTGCACCAGATGAACTGCAGCGGTTCAATAAGGCAGCTCACCATCATCTTCTCAAGGGTGAGAATTAGCACCTTCTCAACAAATGCTGACCAAGCCAATGACACCCACATCCTGTGAAAGGGTAGAAAAAAATCTGACAGCACAACAGACCTGGGGCCGCCCAGCGTGACGTCCAGACAGAAACGCTATGTGCTTCCTGTATGGGTGGGTAGGCAGCGGAATCCCAAAATCAAGAGAGTGCTTTTTCGCGCATGCATACAAAAGAGCGTACTCATCTCCCTGAGGCTAAGTGCAGCCTCAGGGAGATCAGCTCTAAATGTAAAAAACCTAAAAATAGAAAAATTAAATTTCCCTAACATGTCCCCTCATGTGACAATGTCACATGAGTTGGGACATGTCCATAGTTTTCACAAAGACTTTATTAAAATTTTTAAAACCCTACATGAAACCTCATCTCGCTGGTGGAAGAGGTTTCATGTTTTTTCTAGTTGCCGACGGGGCTCCTGACCGACCCGCCAGCCTTAAGGATGGACGGGCAGGTCCTTTAGTTATTTAATTGCCTCTGTCAATTGGCCATTGACCGGTCGGCGGGCCCGCAGCTGATTTCGCTGTGCCCCCGCCTTCCTGAAAATTTAAATGGGGCGCGGTGATGTTGGGAGTTCTGCCTGACACCATCCCGTGTCATTTTACACGTCGGTGAGCGTGCGCCGCCCCCTGCTCACCAGTGTGTAAAATCCTGCCCTTGTATTCTATTGAATACATTTTCAAACACTTAATTCAAAGTCATTTTTTTAAAAATTCATTCATGGGATGACTTGGAACTAGGCCAGCATTTATTGCCCATCCCTAATTGCCCTTATTCAGAGGACATTTAAGAGTCAACCACATTGCTGTGGAGCTACATGTAGGGCAGCAGATTTCCTTCTCTAAAGGGCATTAGTAAACCAGATGGGTTTTTATAACAATCATGGTCATCATTTAGACTTTTAATTCCAGATTTTTATTGAATTCAAATTCCACCATCTGTCATGGTGGGATCTGAAGCCTGGTCCCCAGGGCATTACCCTGGGTCTCTAGACTACTGGTCCAGCAACAATACCACTGGCCCATCACCTCCCCATAAAGTGTTGAAATGAACTCTGAGAATTTCAGCACAAAACGCACATGTGCATTGAAATAATTAACATCAAATTCTGAGCATTTCAGTAAATTAAAACTTTAGGATTGGTCAAACTAAACCAATCAATCCAAAGAAGACATTTGTTTTTTAACTTGTAATTAGAGTATACACTTACAGACATCAGCCACATCAGAAAAAATTAAAGTGTTGCAAAAGGAAAATTGAATGTGGCCCTTGCAAAATGTTCCATTTTATTGCAATTTTCTGAAGAATTTTACACTATAAACATAGCAGCAAAATCTTTCCCTGGAAACACTACAAAATTTCTGTATTAAATAAATACCCCTTAAGCTTTCCAGTTATTGTGTGAAATTATCAGTTACATTGGACGGAATCTAGTTGAGGCATCGGGGATCTCACCTGCGAGAGACCCGCACTGCTTCTTTTCGGGAAGGCCCACCAAACCACACGCCAATCAGGCAGTGGCAAGGGCAGTGGTGGGGCTTCCCCTGGAATCAAGGCCCCAGCAGTGGAAGTCTCACCTACTAAGATCTGCTAGCCTATCAGAGTCCGGCAGCTCTTGTGCTCAGTAGCACCCCAGAGGAGGCCGTGGCTGCCGCTGGAGTCACAGGATCACAGAGCAACACAGGCCACAGGTCAGCTATGTGTTGGATTGGGGGAGGGTGATGAGGAGTGTAAGGGGATCAGCAGCAAGAGCAAAGTGGTGGCTCTGAGCAGGCCCCCTTTTTCCGATGTCCAGTCCCTCGATCAGGCACTGAGAGCCTTTGATCGAAGGATTGCCCCCCCCGCCCACATCCCACCAACCCCCCATCACTGGAGGTGACAAGCTGGTTGCACAGTTTTACCTGCTGTGTTCGCCACATGGCAACAGGCCAGCATGCAGCTGGGTTAATGCCAGCGGCAGTTCAATTAGGCCCTTAAGTGGTCATTAATTGAGCACCAAAGGGTCTCAATAGGTGGCTAGGCTGAAAGATCGACCATGGGTCTTCCAGCCCAGAACTTAATTCTGGTGGAGGCAGAAAGGCAGCGGGGTTCAGGAATGTCACCATACCACCTAATTAAATGCCCTTCCTGTCTCCCAAGCTTGCCACGAGTGAGAGCACACGATTCCAGCCATTATATCAACGATCCACGTAGTCTAGCCAGAGCAGGATTAATTTGTTAACTTAATGCCAAAGCATTCATAAATCATGGGTCAGCATTCTTCACAACTTTCTAACTTCTAAAGCTTACAATTGAATTTGAGCTCAAACAAAATGTAGCACAATCCAGGAAAATAAACC
The DNA here is from genome assembly GCF_017639515.1 of Carcharodon carcharias. Lineage (NCBI taxonomy): Eukaryota > Metazoa > Chordata > Chondrichthyes > Lamniformes > Lamnidae > Carcharodon > Carcharodon carcharias. Next base: position 27,616,437 of record NC_054485.1, read on the forward strand.
TTAGTTGGATTATGGTCTTTTTAGCTAACGACATAGCGGCCAAGGTTTTACGGCTCACCCATGGCGTGTCTCCCCCCCTGGCAGATGCAGCGAGCCATTTAAATCTCCATTCAGTTCGGTATGATCATAATATCCTGCCAGGCGGCAGGGGCTGTAAAATCCTGGCCAATCAGGAAGCTCTGCCCGGAACTATCTTTCTCTGGATGTCATATTCTTTTGTATAGTAAAGAAATGGGTGCACGTGCCCTCTGGTAAACAGATGGAGTACTTGCTGAAATAATGTTGAAACAATACTCCAACAAGCAGAAACATTTAAAGACTACGATGACCAATTAAAATCAAGTTAAATTAGGAGATAAAGGTTTTAAAAACACTACAAATGAAATCTGTAAAGTCATTATTTTAGTTAGCTACAAGTATCATGTCCCTATATTGCAAAATTTGTGTCTTTTAACAACAATTGGGGGTCTTTGGCTTCAGGACCCCTACATCAGGGTCAAATGGGGGTCAGAAGCCTGCACTATGTTGGGAAATATGAGGTCCTCCAGCTCGGAAGAAGCAGCATGCGGCCCTTCCAGGTAAGGGAGGCGGAGGATGCCCCAGGATGAAGGCACCCTCTCTCCGAACTATAATTTTTAATTTTAAAAAATCCTCTCAGTAGCCATGGATCACCATTCAGACCAGGCAGTCGGGAGGTCTCAAAGCCTGCCTGGAGCACTGGCCCTCCCAGTTTGCCACTAGGATGCCACCTACAGGCAGATGGGCTGTTTCCAAATGCCTCAGGTGGACTGGAGTCCGACCAGAAAATTCCGGTCAACCTCTGTCAATCGGCCTTAATTGGCCTTTGAATACTCTCAGTTGGCCACCTAGCTTGTTGTGGGCGAGTCACCTTGCTGACTTGGGGAAAAGATGGAGCTGCAAACAGGCCACCCACCTGACTCCATGCTCGCCCCCATTGGAGTCTAAAAATCCTCCCACTGGATCTCATAATAGTTAAAAAACATCTGCAGTGAGCTTCTTTAAAAACTGAAACACGTTTTAAGTCCTTTGTGTACTGTAATGTAATACACATTTAATAAATGGATATCTGTGAGCTCTATGTAATTTGTTATGCCGGGTTTAGAGAAATTTGTAAATGTAGTGATGGCTTGTAAAGTAATTTATTTTAAAAGTTAATGGATGTGGCTTCAATCACTTTCCTAGGCAAATTTCCTGCAGGGCCCACTCGCTGAGCCGAAAATTCTGGCCTTGAGGTCAGAACCAGTGCATTCAGGAGGGAAGTTAGGAAACACTTTTTCATGCAAGTGGTGTTAGAAGTGTGGAACTATCTCCTGTTAAAAGCAGTAGATAAAATTTTAGCAGTAGTAAAAATTTGAAACCTGGGATCGATCGGCTTTTTGCTAAACAAGGAACTGAAAGAATATGGAGTTAGAGAAGGTGGATAAGAGTACAGATTGACCACCATCTCATTGAATGACAGAACAAGCTCAAGGGCCTAAATGGCCTGTGCCTGTTCCTATGTCAGTCCTACCATGGTGAGAGAACAATGCAAAAGCTTTACAGGTCAAACTGGAGAAGTAATGGCTAGATGCTTCAAAATTTATTGTGCATCATGAATGTACAAGCTTAAAGATGGGTCAGTGCTGCAATGTAAGCTCCAGGTGTTGCAGTGCTTTATTCACTGTGTGGCTCGACTTAGGATTTACTATGACACTAATTCTTGGACACTGAAGGCTGAGTTGGAGATTTCTTACTGGCATCAAGCACAAGAGGGTGGAAGTAGATGAATAGGAATGGGATGTACTAAGGAAAGGGGTAAATTTGGACTTCTGAAAGAAATCAAAGGAGCCAAATCCAAAAACAACAACCATATATATTTATATAGCACCTTTAATGTAATAAAATATCCAAAGGCACTTCACAGGAGTGTAAATCCAAAGCCAAACCTGGGCAAAACTGGAGAGGAATACCTATTCTAAACAGCAGGAATATGAATAAAAAACAGTTGGAATTAAGTGGGTAAGTATGGAAAAAAATTACTGAGGTAGCATATGGAGGATACATTAGAGGCTGGGCGCAGTTTCCACTTATGGCGTAATCAGCAAATTGCGCCTGTTTTGTGAAGTCTTTTCTTCCCCAGGAGTTTCTGCTCAAATCTCATTTGCATATAGCCAAATGCAAAATCAGCGAAAATGGGCATGTGTTTTAAAACTTCATTTTTTTTTGAAAAAGATTTTGCTTTAAAAAATTCCCTTGATATTTAAGAGTGCTAACTTCGTAAAGTTTGAACAATACAGCTGAAAATTAGTTGGTCACAAAAAAAACTCAGCATTTTAAATCACAGCGTCAATCTGCCGTGTAAGGAACCTGATTTTAAATGACTGAAAATGACTTCTAAAAAAAATACAAAACTATTTTCTTGTTAGGTGGAGTAGCAGCCAGTTATTTAGTAAATTCAAAAAATAATTTAAAACCTTTGAAACTGTAGCTATTAATTTCTTTGCACCCAAAAGATCCAACTTTATTTTTTGAAACTCCTTGAGGGGCTGCAAATGAAAGTAATTAATGAAATTATTTAATTCGTCCTGGGAGCATGGCCAGCTTTCTGGGCAGGGCTGGCTTTTAGGGTAATGTTGTTTGAACCAGCGCAAATTCAAGTTGCACTCAATGCAACTTGTGCTTAAAATTCTGCAATCTTTCGCCCCAGTTACGCCAATATCAGGTAACGTTCCAAAAAAAAGACACCAGTGCAATCAAGTGGGAACTCCTGGCCTAGATGATTAAATTGGCAGATCTGTAAACAGTGGATGTTGAATGGAGCTAATGTGTCAGTAGATGTTGCTTGTACTAGGGTAGTAAACACTGAATACTTTTATGAGTTGCATATGTGAGTGGACATAGAGCTGCGCTTGGATATTAAGCTCAAAATGCTTTAGAGGTTCCACGTGCTAATGGACATGTTGCTCTTCTGGGATATATGGAGCATCTGTTTCCACTTCACAAAGCAGATCCATATTTAAGTCATAAAATCCAGACTTTACAGGGAAAAATGCACCAAATTTATTCCATTTGAGCAAGCAAATCCTAAAAACTTAGCTGCTGTGATTCATAGTACAGTGAACAATTATTTGGTCACTTGGACTGGCTTTAGTCAGTTCTTTACAATTCTACAATTACATCTGTTGTTTTATTGATTAATGATGAGAAAGAGTGGCTCAGACAAATATTTGGTGAAGACAGAGAGATACAGGAATCATAAAAGTGAAAGGTTGCAAGTACTTTTTGTCAGCTGCACAACCACAGTGGCGAAGGTCCATGAAATAAGCATGTGAAAATGTTTTTTGGTTAAAAAAAGTCTCAAAAGTTCTTTCCCCTCCCCCAAACCCACAAACACGATCCTTTGTATCTTAGAACCTGAGAAACAATTCTCAGCTGGAAAATGCTCAAAAACCAAAGCTGATCTCAGTCTAGCCCATTAAACAGCTTGTGAAATAGCCCACTCTCACTCTCACACACACACGCACCCTTGCAGACATGCTGTCAAAGTGACTCTCTCTCTCTCTCTCCCTCTCTCTCTCTCTGCTTTGCAGCTTGAAGTTGCAAACTGCGTAGGAGCAAGTGCTCTGTCTATTCATAGAAACCTATGGAGTAGAGCATCCAGAAGAAATTCCACCATCAGAACAAGAAAACTAATCCTTTATTTTTTAACTGACGTTCCGCCACTAGCAAAGGTAGGAAATTTCAGTTTCCATTTCCTCATTTTGTGTCTGTATCTATTACATGTTGTGCATATTAAGCTAAGCCAAGTATATCTCTACATTTTTTACAGCTGCGAAATCTTTTATTCCTGAATGGTAGCAATCAGGAAAGCATAACAGAATTGAAACAAACTATACAAATTGTTTTGTGGCTTTTTGTTTATGGAAAACAAAACCTAAATGAATTTTTTACAATGTTAACTTCACTTTTTTTTAAGCACAAAACTTCTTCATACCATACTGCTTGGGTCTTTAGATTGACCATAGCAAGAGTTTAAGGCACCTCTTAAAACAGGTTTCAATCCGATTAGAAACTATGCTATATACGACTGAAAGAAGTTCCTATTAAAAACAGGTGGTATCCTGACTGCTTCACTGGCACTAGATGGTAGAAAAATGTGAACAAAGAAATCACTGTACGGTACTGGTCTACAATATGTAGTTTAGAATATTAGTCACATAACATAATTGAACAAAATATGTACTGTACTGGTCACACCGTTAGAAACTGCTCAAATTGGTGAATGAGTTAATGCTGTGATCTCTCATATCAGATTCATTGTATATGTGAGCATTTTGGACTGGAATTTGCACCCAAAAATTCCGTCTTTTGGATGAGACATTAAACAGAGGACTCTCTCAGTGGATATAAAAGATTCCATGGCACGAATCAAAGGAGAACAAGAGCGTTCTCCCCAGCGTTCTGGCCAATCTCTTGATGGACATCATTTAAATAAAGCACAGCTTATCTGGCCATTATCTCATTGCTGTTTGTGGAACTTTGCTATGCACAAATTGGCTCCAGTTTTTTCCTGCATGACAACAGTGAATCCACCTCAAAAAAAAACTCCAGGGCTGTAAAGTGCATTGTGATACCCTGAGATTGTGAAAGGTGCTATATAAATGCAAGTTTTTTTCTCCTTCTTTCCATCCGATTGCAATGCACAGATGACCTCTGGCACAAAAGATCGAGCAAATAGAGGCGACTTACACCTGTTCTTATGCTATGCCTGAATTTCCTCAATCTATTACATCAGTTCTTTGAAATCTTTGGCCAGAAACCCCCACTGCTCATTAGCTTAACTGTCCCATCCAAAAGCATATATAAAGTAAATTTCTTGCATTAGTAAAGATTTAAAATGTGTGTCACCCATTTGCTTTCATTTTCTGCCTTTCAGAAAGGTTAGCAGATGTGATTCCAGTGCTGGGATTCAGAACTAAAATGTGAACAAAGAAATCCCTGTACGGTACTGGTTTACAATATGTAGTTTTTTTGTGTGTGTGAGCAGTTAATTGATCAAGCAGTAACGCATGATTCTATCAATAAATCAGTCAGTATTTTTTCATAATAAAAGGCTGGAAGTCACCTTCAATGTTGTTGTGCCTGGGGTGCAATCATTATTTTGTACAACAGGCAAGGAGTTAAGCCTCTTGATCAGAAGCTAAACTTTGTAGATGCTGGAAATCTGAACGAAAATGCTGGAAATGCTCAGCAGGTCTGGCAGCATCTGTGCAGAGAAATAGAGTTAACGTTTCAGGCTGATGACCTTCCATCAGAACAAAAAGTTTCTTGATAAAATTTAATCCATCTGATTCAATAGAATGGTAGAATACACAGGGCGTGGAGTAGCTGTACAACAGTGTCATTATATTGCTTTAAAAAAGAACTTCTACTGATTTTGGTTAAAAGACTAGCTAATCTGTTGTTAAAATAATAGCAGCAAGCTGGGTGACTGCTATTTGAGAGAAAGAAAAAACTTACATTTGTGTGGCATCTTTCATGAACTCAAAGCACTTCGCAGTCAAGGAAGAACTTTTGAAATGTACTCACTTTGGTAATGTAGGAAAAGCAGCAGCCAATTTGTCCACACCAGCTCCCACAAACAGCAATGTGATAATAGCCAGCTATTCTGTTTTAATGATATTGATTGAGGGATAAATACTAATCAGGAGACCAGGGATAATTCTCTCACTGTTCTTCGAAATAGTGCAATGGGATCTTTTATTTTGACCGGCGAGGGCAGATGGGTCCTTGTTTTAACATCTCATCTGAAAGACAGCAGCGCCACTGCCAGTGCAGGACTCCCTCAATACTGCACTGGAATGTCAGCCCAGATTTTGTGTTCCACTGTCTGGAGTGGAACTTAAACCCACAACCTTCTGACTCAGAGGTAACAGTGCTACCAACTGAGTCATGGCTGCACCACTACCCTTTTATGGTGCTGTGTGTGAAGAGGTAATGTCAAAGCCAGGGAAATGTTCTCACTTTTATATGCATAGTTTATGAAGACTGCACAAAATAGTCTGGAGAAAAAAATCCACTCGTGTAGCATCACCTCAAAGTGGCGGTACGCAAAATACGTCACCTTCTCAGGGCCTAAAGTGCTGAATGACCTGCCCCACAGATAGCAGCCCATGGAGTTGCCTGCCCCAGAGTATTGGAATAGTCTGTAAGGTGCCACTAGAAGCAGTGAACAAATTTCTATCCCTTCGGCCTTTGCCTACATTATTAGTAAAATTAGGAGCAGTGAGTGATTTATATCGATACTGTATTGTAGTGAGATTTGACAGTTGACACAATGTTGACACCATCTTATGTATCACACAAGCAGAGGGCATTTTTCAAATATGTTGTGGCCACGCTCATTTTTAAAAATGCCCCAGTTTTATTAGATGCACAGGAAATTTAGGTGTAAATTGAGATTGGCAAAATCAGCCCCAAATGATTGTGACTTCCTGCAACAGCAAATTCCATTCCAATTGTGTAAATTCTATTTACACAGAGTGGGAGATGTGCATCTATGTAGCACAAGAAATGCTATTGCAGTCTGTTCCAGTATGTTAGCTCAAGAAACACATTAGTCACATTCTTCAGTGAGTGCTTTGGAAGTATTTCATGTGAAACCTGCCATTTTTTAAAGTATTTATATTCTAATATCAAAGAATATATATGGAGCTAACTGTTGGGGTTAATTTGGTCTTTGCTCCGATAGATGTTTCTAGAGTCCTGAAACACTGCTGTAATTCATTTCAACCAATAGCAAACCTCTGTGTTACTTCTCTGCACTCTCATTGAAGATACATCTTCATATATAGCCTGAACTATTCTACAGGATCTGCAGAAGGATATAAAGCATGCTGAATTGAGGAACCAGCTACTACCTAAGCTAACAGGTGGTATCGGATATTCCCAGACATATCTTTGCAAATGTTGAATTCCCATTGTATCTTATCACATTCCATAAATGTCAATTAATATGTGGGGTTTGGTTATGTGACACATATTATACAATGATTGCAAGCAGTTTTGTGATGCACTTAGGTGATCATTGTAGCTGTACTGTGTAAACAAAAAGTGCCTTCAAATATTTTAAATTTAACATGACTGAATCTGTATTGTATATTTCATACTACAAAACAATGAACTCTTTGTATTAGATGCTATGTCATACTGATATCAGTTTGATAATATGAAATCTATTCAATGATTTTCAAAGCCAGATACTTTATTAAGCAAACATATGAATTAACCCCTTAAATCCTAAATATATGTGCTAACTGAATTATGGTGAGATGAAATGTTTCTGAAAACAGTTGTTTTGCTTTGTATGTTTAGGTTTGCATTTTTGAATGTGATTTCAACAATAGTTGCATTTCTGGAGCAAAATAGCAATAAAAACACAATTGTTTTGTTTTTTGAAAGGAGTATCATGAGGGTCAGTTAATTAGTTCAGTTGGCTAGCTGGCTACAGTGTGGAGCAGAATTATGGCAATGACATGGGCTCAAACCTTGTACTAGCTGTGGTAGTTCAGGAGATCTGCCTCCTTATTTTGTCCCATGCTTGACATGGAGTGATGCCCCCAAATTATATAACCAATTGTCTCTCTCTCTAATGGAGAGTGATGCTTCTGGTTCTTTGTGGACTGTGGCTAATTACCTGAAAGAATTCTTGAGTATTGCTGAATTAAAAGACACATTTTTGTTGAAGCTTTTTGTCTTACACACATTAGGACAACTCGTAAGAAAACACCAGTGTCAGGGGAAACAACATATTTATACTCTATGAGAAAAGAGTGCTGATTGGAGGACAAGTGGACTCTGATTGATAGAGGCGTTGCCATGGAGAATGCACCAGTTGGTGATGACTGATAGTTAACTACTAAGCATTGTTAGAAACCATGGCAATGCCACTACCAATCAGAGTTCCTTTGCCAACCAATCAGCAATCTCTTCTCATACAGAATAAATATGTTGTTTCCCCTGACATTGGTATTTTCTTGCTAATTGTCCTGATGAGTGCAAGACAAAAAGCTTTGATAACAAATGTCTCTTTTTTCAGCAATACTCAAGTTCTACCTAACAACTATGTGAAAGGATTCTATATGATTGGCAAAGGATGGCTACTCTAGTTGGAGCAAACTTTGGACAGTATTTTATTTCCACTGTTAATGTCAGTTCTAGTGCTGATTCAGGCTATCTGGATGTAAAGAAGCTATTAATGATTGTATACTATTGAAAGTCTTGCTCAGTTGCATACAGGCAGTCCATGAGCACAAAAGTGTCAATGTATCCTGCTTTTAACATAGCTTTATCAATGCTTTGGGCCCATAAGATTCTAAGTAAAACATTTCCTTATCCTTTGTACATAAATTTAATTTCCTACATAAGACTATTAAACAGTTGCTGATTTTACACACTACTATGGGCAGAAAATTGAGCTCAGCAGGTGGGCATTTACTTGACCCGCCAAACGTAAAATGATGTGTGATGGCGTTGGGTGAGTGTCCCGATGTCATCACATTGTCCTGTGATATTTTGTTTGGCGGGCAAGCACTGGAAGCGGCAGCGCGCCCACCGACAATTATAAGGCCAATTAAGGCTATTAAAAAGGTAATTAATTTCAAATTTACGCTGTCGGTCCAACCTTATGGTTGGCGAGCAGGTGAAAATGCCAAGCAGCCTTTGCACTTTTTGAGGAAACTTCATCTAAGGGCGGGATGAGGTTTCCAAAAGCAAGTAAAAATCTCACACTTGAATTAAAAACGTGTCCCTGCTCATGTGACAGAGTCACATGAGGGATCATGTTTTCTGACATTTTTATTCTCTTCATTTTTTTTTGAACAGTGCTTCATCTTCCTGAGGCAGCTCCGTGCCTCGGAGATTGAAGCACTCTTTCACGTGCATGCACCAAGTTCACACTAGCCCTGCTCGCCCGCCTCCCCCTGCCCCTGCAAGCAGCGCTGAGCGATTCAGCTCACCTTTCACTCTGGGTGGGCCTTAATTGGCCCGCCCATGTAAAATCGCGGTGCGGTGCCGATCACAGGCGGTGGTCCTCCGCCAAGCATCCCCTGCCAAGGGCAAAATTCTGCCCGATGAATAGTATTGGAATGATACATTATACTGCCCTTCTTCTCTTCAGTTCTCTGCCTGAAGTTAGGTCCTTGGTGATCATTTACTAAACCACAGCAAATGCTGTGATTTTTTTATCCACTGTGGCTAGGGTGAGGAGGCAGACCCCGAGTTTACCTTAACTGGAATGGGGGTCAAACTGCGTGCTGTTGGCATTAATCTGATCCACACACCAGCTGGGTAGCCAAGTGAGCTAACCGGCCCCTCACAATATGCCATTATATACATGTAAGTAAATACCATCTTATGGCAGGAGAATGCAATGTTAACAAAATCCTTATTGTTGCTTTTCAACATATATAATGCAAATTTGATCAAGATCAGTCTTAGTTCTAAATCTCCATGTTTCAGAAGCCAGCTTTGAAGACATGCAACTCAGCTTGCTGTCATGCACGTTCAGACTGATGCCATTACTGGCTGCTGATTACCGTGTGCAAAAGGACTTACAGATTGTCACAACAATCCAGCAATTTGTCCTCCAATAGATCACTAGTGTTGCTGAAATGCCACCCGGAGAGAATTGGTGTGGCTTCATGAGGCATGAACCTGCTGTCTTTTAGAGCAAGCATTTGTTCTCCCTCTCCTGCGAGTCAGCCAGCCACAATAACGTGCATGATCCTCTGCCATTTGGTTGCACACTGGCTGGATGATTAGGCAGTGGAACCCCTTTTGGTTGCGGGGCACCTCAGAGTTGACAGGCAGCACCCGCAAAGCAATGTTTGTGTAGTCAACTGAGCCCTACACTATGGGAAAACCTGCAATCCTAAAAAAGCTGCATGCTCATTCCTCCTGCTCTGTCTTGACAAGAGAGAATGAAATGTAGCTAGCTCTCATTTAATGGAGAGTCTCAGTGAACTCCCTTATGCAATAGTGATCAGGAAACTCTGAGATGTTGCAAATATCTCCCAGCCCAACTTGAAAGGAGCCAGGTTCATTTTCAATCACATTCAAAGCCACTGGCAATGCTATCCTTGCCCTGTTCTGAAGTTGCAGTTGTGTTTGAAACAGAAAGCAGATTTCAGTTGGGACCTTCATATTGAAGCACAGACATCCCACACAGTTCTTCACTCAGGTGCAGGTAGGACAATTGCTCCCTGAACACCCTGGATGGATATGACCTCCTGCTGAAAGCCCTTCTCCTCCTCTTCCCCATTCTAGCAGCTTGTCATTCTCTGCTTACCCTTTGTTCATTCGCCAAGTCATGCCATATTCCAAGGGGAATAACTATTAGTTCATACATGTCTGGGAGCAGCCAGTTTGTGCAGAAGTCTTGAGGTCAGCAAAAACTCTGTCAGCCCTTGGCACACCACTCCCTACAGACATTTGTAACTTTTAACAACTTAGCAAGCACCAAACGCTTGTAAAATCATAGCAACAGCCAGAAGAAATCAACCAGCAACTAAACTGTAAACAGTTGATGGTGCCTTTAAACAGCATTGGTGGAGGTCCTTCCTTCTGCTGAATGCATGTTCAGCTGTTTTAGGCTAAGAGAAAACATTAATTGGAGGGTTAAGCTTCAAAATGGCATGGCAATGGCAATGTTGCTGATTGATATCATGATATGCTGGCTCTGCAAACTTCTGATAGACTTTCTAAGATGTGTGTGCTAAGATCAGGATAAATTAACCTGTCAGCCTCAAACTTCTTGCGCCTCCGCAGTAACCTGCACCATACCACAAAGCCTCAGGCCTTTGTCATTTTGGCATATCAGTGCTTCTTTGTCCCAACTGTAGTCCAGTCCCTTTTTGAGGTTCTACAAACACACATCTTTCCAGATTAGAGTATTTGGCCTCCACTTCTCTCTCTGTCTCCCAGTGGATGTCAGTTCAATGCCTGGTTTGCCAAACAACCACCATCTCTTCTGTTGACATCCAAAGCATTTAGGCACTGGTCTGAAGAGTGGTTTGCTCATCCATTATCTGAATACCTCATTGGTAAAGTAAAAAAAAATTCTATTGATTAGTCAGTGGATTACTGTAATAGGTCATATTCCTCAAAGAAAACCAATTGGGAGAATATTTACAGCGTTTATAAAGACAGAAGACTGATCAATCCAGGTTCCGTTGTAATAATATTGTCTATCATGTCTTACTGTACAACAGTGTACTCTCATTTCTGTTACATCTTCTATTAGGGTATGTAGTCCCCTACATGGAGGTTTTTTTAACTAGAGAACACTTTTTACCTCTAGTAATTTTGTTTAAAATTAACCTCACAAAAATTATGTAAGAAATTGATTATTTAAGCCCAACTCAACACATTTTTTTGCTCAGTGGTTGTGATTGGTTTAAGAAACATGTTATACCTGAATAATAAAAACAAAAGGTGCTGGAAATACTCAACAGGTCAGGCAGCATTTGTGGAGAGAAACAGGGTAGAATTTTCTGCCTGCCGGGCGGGCCCAACCCAATCTCCAGCGGGCTGGGAGCCGATCCCCGCCGGAGAAGTGGGCCCTGCCGCCGTTTTATGTGGGCGGGCCAATTAAGGCCCACCCAGCGTGACATCCGGCGAGAGGCGCTATGCGCTCCCTGTGCAGGCGGAGGGGATTCACCAAAAGTGAGAGTGTGTCCTTTTGCGCACGCGCACGAAAGAGCCCACATCTCCCTGAGGCTAAGTGCTGCCTCAGGGAGATTGCTGACACTTTTAAAAATATTAAAAGTAGAAATAAAAAAAATTGCCTAACATGTCACCCTCAAGTGATGGGACATGTTCATAAATTACACTAAAACTTTATTAAACATTTTAGAACCCTGCATGAAACCTCATCTCGCCGGTGGATGAGGTTTCATGTTTTCTCTATTTGACGCCGGGGCTCCTGGCCGACCCACCAACCTTAAGGTTGGACGGGCAGGTCCTTTAATTGTTTAAATGATCCTGTCAATGGCCTCGATTGGCTATTGACAGGTCGGCGGGCCCGCAGCTGATTTTGCTGCGCCCCCGCCTTCCTGAAAATTTAAATGGGCCAGGATGACGTCGGGGGTTCCACCCATCAACATCCCGCGTCATTTTAAGGGTCGGTGAGCGGGCCCCGCCCCCCTGCTCGCCGACGGCAAAAATTCTGCCCACAGAGTTGACATTTCAGGTCATCTTAAAGAGCAACTTGACCTGAAACATTAACTCTTGTTTCTTTCCACAGATGCTGTCTGACCTGCTGAGTATTTCAGCGTTTTGTTTTTATTTCCGATTTCTAACATCCAGAGTATTGTGTTTTTGTATTTAGAAATACACTGTTGTTTGGTTATGGTCGCTTTAAAACGTCAGCCTGTCCGGTGGGTCTAGTCATTTCTGAACCTTTGGTAGAAGCTGGCTACCATGGATGAGACACAATGACCTGCTGAATTAATTGTAAGGGCTGAATTTTATGTCACGTGGGCCACTTGGGTGTAAAATGGCACGAGAACACAACGGGCAAGCGTCCCCACATCATCACGCACTCGCATGATATTTTGCTTGGCACACAAAAGTCAGAAGTGTGACAATTAAGCAGGCGATTAAGGTGATTTTTTATGGCCCCTCCGACCTTATGGTTGGCGGACGCGCAGTCGACCAGGCGGCCTTTGCATTTTTCATCAAACCACATCCAAGGGCGGGATGAAATTCCTGTTATGAAATAAAATAAAAAATAAATGTCTGTGGACAGCATTTTCATCAGCTAGATTTTCAGGTGATTGATTGTGATGCATGGACATTTTTTTTTTGCAGCTTTTTAAACCTCTATCTTAGCATTTTCAGGCCTGCAGCTCCCTGAGGCGGCTGTCTTCCCTCAGGGGGCTTTCTCACAGCGCTTCCTGCGCCCATGGAAATGTCATCGCCTGCCCTCTCCCCGCCCCACCCTGTCAGCGCTCAGCTTTTCAGCGCACGTTTCATGCTGACTGGCCGTCAACTGGCCAGCCAACATGAAATCGCGGTGGGGGGTGGGGGGGGTGGGGGGGCTGGGGTGCGATCGTGGTCCATTCCCTGGCCACTCCTGGGCCCGCCGATTGCGTGCACCCTCCAAAGGTAAAACTCAGGCCTAAGTATTTCTGTGTTTCGGATGTTGTCTGGAACATTGACCTGTTCTCAATTATTTGAAGCTAACGTAGGGATCTCTAACCAGTCTCCAATGAGTTAACTAAGTTTTATTTCTTTGAGGTTTGGGTATTGGATTTTGCTGCCAGACAAGTTGATTTTCTATCTCTTAGGCTCATTAGCAGTACTAAGGATAATATGTAGTACAGCTGTATCAGTGAACATTTTGATGATAACTTCATTCCTGGAATTTTTTTTTAAATTAATTTTGTAGTGGCCCCTTCAACCTTCAGCAGAAGCCATGAATCCCGTGGACTAAACACAGGCACAAGCGAACTGAACAGTGAAAAGAAGGGCATTATTGCATTATCTCATAGCTGAGATTATTGCTTTCATCTATTTTGGCAAGCTATTGAGTCATTGATCACCACCACTCCTTTAAGTTCCAGTTGGGAATTTAAGGAATTTTTTTTTTATATGTAGTCCCCTAGAGCCTAGTATGGTCAAGGTTAGAGTAAGAGTGAGATGTATTTGCCATACTACATACACCTGACAGGATTTTTTGTTTTAGTTAGTTCAAACAGCCCTCACACAATGGGCTGACTCTTTCTAAATTAAGCTAGAAATAATGCAGAGATTAGCAGTATTGAATGTTTCAAACACTACTGCGAGATAGCACATGTTACAGGATCCATTGGGTATTGCAGTTATGACTCCTGCCATTCAATATGACAATTCAAATGAACAGGCTTCAGCAGCACTTCTATTCAATGTGGTCATATAAATTTTTAAAAATCTATGACTGAGTTTTCCCTGCTGATTAGAGTAAATGGCAGCTTCCTAGTGGGTTCCCGGAGGAACCCTCCTCAATAAATAGCTCTATGGTGCAAGTAGGGTCTACCTGGGCTGCCACCATAACCACCCCTCCTCACTGCCCCCAAACCCCTCCCTGTCTGCCTGGTGCCAACTTCCCCAAAATAACTCATGTCTTTGAGTGTGCCTCAACATTAAGACACTCTTTCCCTGGTGTTACAGCCCCACCAATGGTCACCAGTACGTGGCGCTCCTTAGGGTGCTGACTGCTGCTTGATTGGGCCAGCAGCTCTTGGGGATAAGCCCCCCCATGCTCAATTGGATGGTAGCCCCGGCAGTTTGCTAATTGCCCTTTGCTGGTAAAACACTGTTGCAGAGTCCTCCTGCCAGTTGAAACGGGGTTGGCTCCCATTTTTGGCCCTAGAGGCAGGGTCTTTCTTTCATGGGATGTAGGTGTCAATGGCAAGAGCAGCTTTTGTTGCCCATCCTTAACTGCCCTTGAACTGAGTGGCTTGCGAGGCCTTTTCAGAGGGCTGTTAAGAGCCAACAACATTACCATGGGTCAGGAGTCATATGTAGACCAGGCTGGGTAAGGACAGCAGATTTCCTTCCCGAAAGGGCATTAGTAAACCAGACAATTGGCAATCAATGGTAGCTTTGGTTACCATTACAAAGACTAGCTTTAATTCCATTAATTTTATTTTATTAATTTTATTAATTAATTGAATTTAAATGGTAAAATTTGAACCCATGTCTCCAGAGCCTTAGCCAGGGCCTATTGGATGACCAATCCAGTGACATTACCACGATGCCACCATCTCCTCAACCGTCACTGAAAAAATCATCCCCATGATAGCGCCATACACAGTCAGCATTTCTCTACCCAAGACATTATCGCTAAAATTTCAGCTTTCCAGGAAATGATTTCTGCAGTCTAAACAATAATACAGATCGGAAACTTTTACACTGAATGAGCAGCCAAGCCGTCTAACAGTTGCAATTAACTTTTTGGCAGGAAGTCTAATAATTCAACATTCTCACTTTGTGAAGTGAACGATTTCTTACACGTGAGAAATTGAATCAATTCATATCCATTTCCTTAACACACAATGAAAGCATGAGGGATCAGGAAAAATGTAATTTGCTTGGGGCACTAATATTGGCTCACACACCCTTTGTTTCCAAAGGAAAATAAAATTGTAGGTACCGTCCTCTGCCATAGATTTTTTTTCCTTGAAAGACAAAACTGTTAAGTTTATGTCAGAAAGCAAACAACATGACCTCAATTCTTTCCCCTGTGTACAAGGCCAAAAGTAAAATAGCTCACATTAATGTGCCAATTACAGAATTTTCCTCTTTTGCAATTTTCTCAACTATAAATGTTTTTTTTTAAAAAATGCAACTAAAAGCGATACAGAATTCCAATGAGAGGCACACATCATTGTTTCCGAAAATCTGCATCTGGTGACCCCAGACCCCATTCACCTCATTGTGAGTTCGGCGTCTGTCTGCATTCTCTTGGGTAGATGCAGTGGATTTAAAGGGACGGGAGCCCCGACAGCGGCTAATTAAAATGCAGTTGAGTGTCCCACAGATGGCTGTGACAGAGTTGCCTCCAGTTTTCTGGCCCGGCATCATGGCCTCTGCCACCCTGACAAAATGCAACCCACTGTTGTTTTCTTAATTTTGTGATTAGTCAACCAAGCACCTCATGAGTTATTTTAACTGCTGATTTGATGCTGTAAGATATTTGTTCATATTAACTGTTTTGTTAAGATTAGCATGACCGTGCAGTTCTATTGCTAAGGGCTGGTTGCCCAGTAGGCTTTAATCTGTTACAATACAGCAACTAACATAAAAGTGGCAATTTTTCCAAGTTCTTGCTCACAGCAGGGAGCCTTGCCAACTAGGAGCACGCATGAAATTCAACTTGCATGGCAAACTAACATAATGATGTCCATTAATTTAAATGGTAAGGAAACAAATGCACAACATGTGTCCACATTTGCACTAAGCACTCCCAGCTGGCATGACCTTCCGACCAGGAACATCAAGTTGAAAATTACCCCTAATCTTTCTACACAACTTAGTGTGCCCGTCCGCAAGGCATTATCTGTATGTAACCAAAAATTTGCAGACATGGAAAAGGTACATACTGAAAGTGCACTGGTTCACCTACTTAATACAAAACAGGCAATGCTTCAAATGATCAGGAGATCTGTGGGGAGAAGTGACCAGTTAAAGTTTCATACATAACCCTTCATCAGAATTTGAGTCCCAATGAAGGGTTATGCTCGAAATCTTGTCACTTGTCTCCATAGATCCAGTGCACGACTTGAGTGTTTCAAGTATTTGCATTTTCTGATTCAGTTTTCCAGCATCCGCTGTATTATATATTTTTTCATTCATTTGATATTCTTCGACAATAATTACATCGACGACAACGAAATGTTGAGCCTTTCTTCCAGGCTTCACTCACACATTTTAATCATTGATTGAACATTACCACATTTCCTACCACAGTCATTAGGATTCAAATTGGCTGTAAAGCACTTTGGGATGTCCTGAAGTTGTGAAAAGTGCTATATAAATTCACCCCATTCTTTCTTTCATTAATAAAGAGCAAAGAAGAAAACTAATGTTTGCTTTTAATTTATTGGGGAATCTGTACTGCAGTCCTCAGAAAACCAATCATTGCTCTTCCCATGGAAACAATAACTGCAGACTATGGAAGATAAAATGAACCTATATTTTTAACTAAGGCTGTGTGGTAACCTGAGGTGTAACACACCTTTAAGGCACTACGAGCAGATTGACCACATGACTGTAAGACCCAATAGCTGTGTAGCGCGAGCTACTAGGTCAATGTTAGTCTAGAGTAGGGTCTGGCTGGAGAAGCACACATCATGTTAATGCTCTGGTGTCTGTGTAAATAAAATAGTATGCGCTTCATTTTATATTGGTCTCTGTGTCTGCCGTATATTGTAATCGACTCACCTGCCGACAGAAAAGCATGCAACCGGTTTGTGAGCAAAGCGGCCCATAGTCAAAGCACAACAGGCTGACACTTAGTTTGCAATATTCAAGAAGAAAGATGCTCAAACGCATTCATAAATTATTTTACTGATTTTAGGGTTCTGAATGTTGCTTTTGATTTTACTCCGATACATAGCTTTGTATGTAGGAATATTATTTGTAGTAATCAGCTGTATTATCACAAGAGTGTTTAAGTTCAGCAATAAGTTAATTTAAACATTAGTTGTCTGTTTGCTGAAAAGAGCTTTTGAAAAGAAAAGGGATATGTGAACAGAATAATGCGTTTGGTTGAATTTAATTGTGGTCTATGTAAGTTAATCTTATTGAGTAAGGAGTAGAACTGAACTTAGATGAAAATCCACTCCTGACCAAGCAGTAGGTAGAGGAGGAATTCACAGAACATTCAACTTTATAGAAGCTGGATGGTTGCGTAGAGAAACATAGTAATTTCCGATTTTGTGGAGTTCTGGATTCTTTTAAGAAGAAGGATAGTCAATGGTCTGTGCTGCCATTTTCCATGAGAAAGGTTAACATATTCACCATGACCATAAGGTTTCCAATTATCTTTGTGCTGCTTTCACAGTTGCATTATGGTAGCATAGTGTTTCTGTTACTGGGCTGGTAATCTAGTCAGAGGACTAGAGTCTAGTTGAACTACTAATGATCCAGAGAGATGAGTTTGAATCCCACCATGACAACTGGGACATTTAAATTCAGTTAATAAAATAAATCTGGAATAAAAAGCTAGTCTCGGTAATGGTGATCGCAAAACTACTGAATTGTCATAAAATCCCATCTTTCATCATGTCCTTTAGGGAATGAAATATGTTGTCCTTACCTAACTTGGCCTGTATGAGACTCCAGATCCACAGCAAATGTTTGACTCTTAACTGCCCTCTTAAATAGCCCAGGAAGCCACTCAATTGCATTCAAGAAGGCAGTTCACTGCCACCTTCTCAAGGGCAGTTAGAGATGGGCACTACAAGCTGGCCACATGCCAAAGACAAATCGAAAAAAAAATACTGTTTGTCAGTCTAAAACCAGAAAGAAAAAAAAATCTGAATTTGCAGTGCCATATGAGGCCATTTCCAATTCAGTGCTCAGTCCAAACTCTTGTCCTGTGAAAACCAAAACAATGCCAAAAATGATTTGAATGTCCATGGCAGGCACAAACCTGCACTGACTTTTATGTTGAGAAAAAAAAATTGCTTGAAGAGTGACAGCCCATAAGGTATGGGAGATGAAAAGAATAGGGAAGATCAAAAGGTTAATTAAGCAATAGTGGGCAAATATGACCACACTTGGGTTTTAAAATGTATAGTTTGCAGGGAGAAGGGAAAGCTAAGAAAAACAAAGACCTTCACAGTTTAAAGAAAGAATGAGTCTTTATGAATTTGAACATATTAGAAGAATACCAGTGAATGAAAGTGCAGTCCATGCACCAGAATATTGTGTCTACCTGAGAAAACCTGAAAACTGCCTGATCTATCAATTTGAAAAAAAACACACAAAAACAACTGGTTGTTTCATGAATGAATAGTTTGCTTCAGTTTTAGTGCACACCTCAATGGCATTATCCAAAATTCATTGGGCTGGATTTTGCTGTCGGCGAGCTGGAGGCGGGGCCTGCCCACCGACGACAAAATGACACGGGATGACCCCTTGATGTCATCCCGCCCCATTTAAATATTCAGGAAGGCGGGGGCACAGCGAGATCAGCTGTCCACCCGCCGACCTGTCAAAGGCCAATTGAGGCCATTGACCGGATAATTAAAACGATTAAAGGCCCTGCCCGTCCAACCTTAAGGTTGGCGGTCAGGCCAGGAGCCCCAGTGGGCTTCTGAAAAAACATGAAACCTCATCCACCGGCGGGATGAGGTTTCATGTAGGGTTTAAAAAAGTTTATAAAACTTTCTGTGAAATTTATTAACATGCCCCATCTCGTGTGACATTGTCATATGAGGGGGACATGTTAAGGATTTTATTATTTTTCTATTTTTAAAGTTTATACAGCCGTCAGTGATCTCCCTGAGGCTGCACTTAGCCTCAGGGAGATGTGCGCTCTTTTGTGCACATGCGCGAAAGAGCGCACTCTCGCATTTGGGGAATCTTCCCCCACCCGCGCAAGAAGCGCATAGCGTTTCCCAGCGGACATCATGCTGGGTGGGTCTTAATTGGCCCGCCCACTTAAAATGGTGGAGGGGTCAGCTTCTCCGGCGGGGATCGGCTTCCCGCTTGCCGGAGATTGGGTCGGGCCCGTCCGCCCGACAGGCAGAAAATTCTACCCATTGTGTTCCCTTCCATGTCACGGTAAGTAATAAAATGGATGCCTACTTTCAAAGCATAAAAAATATATTTTCCAGCTCAGTTAGCCAAATACGAATTTGTTGCTGATTTTTGACCACTAGAAATGTTTTCCTTATGATTTTAATTTTAAATCTGAGAAAGCATATCCCAGTGACTTGAAAATGTTGTTTAAGCATTCATTTTATTACTTTTTATGTTATGGAATGGAGGGGAAGGAATTTTGGATTGTGCTATTTCTGCCATTTAGTGTGAATCAAAACTGATGTTCATGAGGCAGCTCTTTACTTGTTTCTTATTAGGCTGAATGAATAATCATACACAGCCAGACCTCCAATTTGCCAGCAGGTACTTGCCTCTGATCTCAGTAACATCTCAATGGTTTGGGTAAACAAGAAGGCTGAAGAGACAAAAGTGGTTTTATGCTGTTATGGAAACTTACTTTGAGTGCCAGTTTCTTCCTGAGTGGGATTTGGCTTCATGTCTGGCATTCCCAATGAAATAAAATTATTAAATTTGTCCGCATTTACAAAACAAGATGTTTATATGAAAAAATATCCTTGATACAATAATGAGTAGAGGAAAAGGAAACATGTATCTCCTTTAATTCTGAATAGGGAGTGGAAAAAAAATCGCATCAGCTGTGTAGTTGTGTCACCTATGGCTCAGCTGGCAGCAGTCTCACCTTTGGAGCAGAAATCAGAAATATGGGCTGACACTGCATATGGTACAGAGGGAGTGCTACACTGTCAGAGCTGCTGTCTTTTTGGATGAAACATTAAATCTAGGTTCCATCTGCCCTCTCAGGTAGGTGTGAAAGAGCCAATGGCACAATTCAAGTTAGATCAGAGGAGTTATCCCCGCTGTCCTGGCCAATATTCCTCCCTTTTGCAACATCACAAAATCAGATTAGCTGACCATTATCATATTGCTGTTTGTGGGAGCTTTGCACAAAGTGGCTGCCATGTTTCCTACATTACAGCAGTGACTAGACCTTCAAAAATACTTTTTTTGGCTGTAAGGCACTTTGACTTGTCCTGATGTCCATAGAAGGCGCTATAGAAATCTAGGTCTTTCTTTAAATGCAGAAATAACTGTTTAAAAATTAAACATTAAAATCATGAGCATAAGACTTTGGGCGGAATTTTCTGGCCTCGTTGGCATCAGGCGTAATGGCGGGTGGGGGGGGGGGGGGGGGGGGGGGAACAACGTGGTGAGAAAGTCAAAAATCAGTTTTACGCTGTTGTAGAAACCAGTTCGCGATTGTCCGCTCCACCCACGTCTCCTGCTGGCAGACATCGGGGATATCGTTTTAATACATTTGCATCTAGTCATAAGCCCTGCTTGCCGGAATCATGCCCCCGCCTCCCCCCCACCCCCCCTCCCCCCACCACCAATTTCAAATTTAATGCCCACGCTGGCATGACTTCAGAACAGCATGCTTCACCACTGCCTTTATGAGGTATGCACCTGGCCACCTCAACTTTGAGGAGAACTCGGAGGTGAGTGCACACAACCTTGCTCGCGAGCTTCACCAATCGGACTTCAAGGAAGAAGCACTGCACATTTGCAGGGGGCGCACAGGCAAGTCGCTTTTTCCTGGCTGGCTTTCAGTGCGGTGCTGAGGAAAGGGCTCCAGTGCGGGTCAGACTGGGGATGGGTGGGGGGGGGGAGACAAGGCAGCACAGATGGAAGGAAAGGCTCAAGCACATGCTGGGGGTCTGGGCGGTGGGTTGGGGAAAGGGGCCAAGCATTTGGAAAAGTTTGTCAAAAGTGAGCATTCTTCTACAGCTGAGACCGTTCAGCTGCAGCTCCATTGACATGGCTCAGGCTTGGAGCTGGGCCTCTGAAGCTTTTCTGCCCACTCAAGCAACGTAAAAACATGAAGGTGCCATCAAATGCTCCAGAACTTTTCATCCCTCAGGTGCAGGCTGCAAATTAATGTGCATTTTAGGGGGCAGCAAAGTAATTTGCCAACTAGGTAAGTAAAGATGACCATGGTGGAATCACTGGTGGAGGCGCTCACAGCTCCTTGCAATGTCTTTATTAAGGTGTGGACCAGTACCCATTATGGTTCAAATTAACAGCGCAGCCATGCAGTGCCCGCGCCTGAGCTGATAGCACATCTTGCAGTCCAGAGGCTGAAGCTGCTGCCAATCGATCAAATGGAGTGAGGCGGAGCTGGGTGGGGTTTCATACAGCCAATGTAAACACTGGCCACTCACGAAACTCTGGCCATCCAAGTGGTGGCCAGCATGAAGGGGCCTTCAGACTTAATCAAGAGAGGTTCTTAGGACATATATGCTAACTCACGTGGTTCTCTCTTTGATCTACATGAGGAGAGCATCAGGGTCTTTACAGAGAGCAGAGAAGAAGGAGAAGACAGTGGCAGAAGCACCTGGCTCAGAAAGGGAGGAGCGCCTCCCTCAAGATGAAGGGATGGCAGGGTCTGCTGCCCACACAGCTGAAGATCCACAGAGAGCTGTTGCCCGTAGGCACCTCGCTAGACCCAGGGTCTATAGATGGCGCCTGTCAATCCTGCAGATAACTGAGAACCAGTGTCGCAAAAGACTGTGCATGTCTAGGGAATTGGTTGGTCACATATGCCACCTGCTGCAGGATTTGTCACCATGGGAACATGGAGGGCATCCACTGCCAGTGGCTGTGAAAGTGACCATGGTGTTCAAATCTTACATCAGTGGCTTCTTCCAGGGCTCCACAGGTGACTTGTGTAGGATCTTGCAAGCCTCCACACACAAACGTATCCATGAGGTCATGGACGCCATCTTCGCAAAGGCACAGAACTTTGTGCATTTTGCCTGAGTTCAGGAAAGCCAGGAAACTAGAGCGCTGGGATTTGCATATATCTCAGGTTTTCCACAGGTGCATGGTGCCCTCAATTTCACTCACATGGCAACAAGCAATCAATTACATCAGCAGCAAGGGCTTCTGCTCACTGAGTATTCAGCTGGTGTGTGACCACCACAAACACATCCTGCAGGTCTGCGCCCAATTCCCAGGGAGTGTCCACGACTCCTACATCCTTAGCAGGTCTCAGATCCCTGACATTTTCCAGGGTCCAGAGAGGCTACAGGGCTGGCTCCTCAGGGACAAGGACTACCCGCAGAGGATGCAGTTGATGATGCCCATGCAGCAGCCTCAGACTGCAGCAGAGCTCCGGTGAACGAGGCTCTTGCCATGACCCAGACATTGGTGGAACAAACAATAGGCACTTTGAAAATGAGGTTCCGGTGCCTTGACAGGTCCAGTGGAGCGCTGAAATACAATCCCCAGAAGGTGTCACGCATCATCATCGCTTGCCATGTGCTCCACAACCTGGCGCTGCAAAGGGGAGAGAAGATGGAAGAGCTGCACATCTCCTCCGATGAGGTGGATGTCAAAGGGGATGACAGTGGTGAGGTTCTCAAAGGCAGGGATGCCGGCAATGGGACGATCGCACTGGCCAGATGAGGCAGGGGTGCTCAGGAGGCTCTCATAGCCGCGTAACTCATGGAGGATGATGTCGACATGCAGTGAGAGCAGTCCTGACATCCTCACCTTGCATCTGTGAATGCTTGACCCCTGTGTGTCTAATGGTAGTGCACATACCCTCAGTGCTCAGGCTCATGTCATGGAGACACAGCGGAGGCCCTAAAAGGTGCTAGATTCCAGGAGGGTGATGATGACATACAGTGAGGACACTCCATAGATCCTCACATAGCCTCTGTGAATGTCTGGCTCCTGTCTGGCTGAGGGCAGCTCGCTTGCCCTCCGTGATCAGTTTCACATCATGGAGACGCAGCTGTGAAACTTTAAATGCACCTGATCCTTTGTCAGCCTTCAGCACCTGACACCTTCAGGAGCACAGCATCACCAGTCACAGATGCTGAAGAGATGGGGGACCAGTTCCATCTCAAAGCTGCTGAGAGCACACAGAGAGAACTCTGTGATGCCTGCCTACGACATTCTGGCAGCAATAACAAGCACCATTGAGATGCCGGCATCATAAATTGTCCAGTGAGTGTGAAGCTGGACCATCACTTTGGTTTGAAGGTTACACACTACACAGGGAAGAGGCCATGGGCTGACACACCTGCCTTTATCTTATGCAGGAATCAAGGTTTCACATCTGAGCGACACGAACACTGGTCATCATAAGAAGGAGCCATAGGAAGGGAGACATTCTTGTGAGTTTATTGACAATAGTGAACATTAAATAAAAGTGATTAACACCTGTGTCCAAGCTGTGCAACTACATCTTCTTTACCTTCCTAGCCCTGTCGCTATGTCTTGGTGCTCCCTCAACATCCACCCCCTCTTGTGTTGACACTGTTGGAGACCAGCCATGGTGTCAGCGATGGAGTTCAGCCTGTGCAGCAGCGCAGGACGTTGTCATAGACCAAGGTCTCCACAGCAGCCGCCATGCTACCAACATTGACCTCGTTGCATTGGCATGCTGGAACTATCACCTCAGACTGAAGGAGGATGGACTATTCCATCGTGCCTTGTAATCTGAGGAGTGCAGCAGACATCCCTTCCTGACGTTCCTGAGCTTGCCTTTGCCGCTCCAGCAACTAACTTATGACTGAGTCCAGAGGCTCCTCATCTGATTCGGACTCACAAGATGTTTTGCCTCCAGCAGTCCTCCAAGTGCTGGAAACCTGGGAAGTTCCTGACTCCGCCTGCTGTGGATCAGACAGTGCAATGTACTCACCAGATTACTTTAGAACCAGGTCCCACTGAGGTGTGTGTCTCTGCGCTGATGGAGGGTGTGGGTGAGCGCTGTGATAGGTCTTCAATTACGGTGCCATCACATTCTTCTCCTGAGGCGGCTTGAGTCGAGGACCTGGCTTGTGGACCCCCTTAGCTGCTTCCCAGATGTGCCTGCGAAAGCAAGGAGCAATAATTAGTGTATGGTAGGGCTCTGGGGAAAGTGACTCGCAGCATGGTTGTCTGATGAATGTTGCACTGCTGGACTCTCACTTGGGAGAGCACCGCTGACCTCACCAGCAGCACAGGAACGGTCTAGGACATCACCAACCAGCTGGATGACTCAATTTTCAAAGTCTGTGAGGACTCTTGATGTCGGGCATTCCTCCACCCATCTGTGACCTCTCCCATTTGTTGTGTGCCAGCTTGCGCTGCATGAATACGGATGGAGAGAGTGTAGGAAGGATGACTGCCAGGCTAGATGATAAGGATTCCTGGCATGTGTGGGTGGTGAGTTGTGCCATGGACGGGATGAGGACATGACCAACAAGGCAGATGAAAGTGTGTGTGGGAGAGTGAATGATGGTGTCCCTTGAACTGGCAGTGAGTGAGACCCCTGTGGATGTGTGCTAGGCTTGTGCGTGTGTGAGTTGAGAGTAATGAGAAGAGTGACTTACCCTGGTGGAACAGAAGAGATCATTCATCTTCTTGTGGCACTGGGTCACTGTCCTCTTTAGCAGGACGTTGGCACTGACCACCACTACCACCACCTCCTATGCTGGATTGGTGACCTTCCTTGCTGGTCTTCACCCAGAGCAGGGGTAGAGGACTTCACAGCGGGCCTCCATTGTGAACAGTAGGTGCCTGAGGGAGGCATCGTTAAATTTGGGGACAGCACGTTTCCTCCCTTTGGCAGCCATGACTTTCCAGCAGCTTCCGATGCCTCAGAGAGAACTAGCAGTGTGCAGGGGCGCCCTTTAAACATGGTGCCCGGATTACTGAAGGCCTGAGGTGACAGCAGGGTGGACAATTCAGAGGCTGCCCCACTAAGGATGCAGCGTGTTTCCCAGGAATGCATTATTAATGAGTGGGATACGCCAGGAATGGAATGATACGGTGTGAAAAGCCACCATTGCAGCTGGCTGGTAAAATGTCTTTACTCGCCCGCTACCACCCGTTGTGCAAATCTTGGACGATTCTGCCTTTTGTGTATAATTTTGTATACTTGCAAACATTTCACTGCCTTTGTACTTGTCTAATTCACTTGTTCTCCATGTAAGCACTGGAATGAATGCCTGTGTTTGTTATATATAACCCAGTGCCAGTAATGTGTCATGTGAATGTTGTCAGTATTTGCTTTATTATTACCTTTAAACTAAAGTCAGTAGAAACATTGGAACATATTCAATTATTTTTGTTTCCTCTAAACTAGCTGATAAGTCTCTGCTGTGTGATGTTACCTCACAATAGTCTCTATTGTCTAAGATTAGTTGACAATAATCTTAATCTGTTTCCTATTGACCACATATTTTCGCCAACCCATTTGACTTTGCAGGGGAACAACAATTTTTTCAACAACATGAGTGGTTTTCTGTTAAGCAAGTGACCTAACGTGTTCTATTCTCTTCTACTGTATGACTACACAAATCTCTTCACAACTATAAAACCAATATTATTATATTCCTGAATTCAGCCGCATCATTACAGGGAAGTACTGAACAGAGTAAGTAACTTCCATGAATAAATATGGGTAATGCAGAGGGAAAATTATTCTGGGACATTGGGCAGATTTTTCTGGACTTAGTCTCTGCCGGCTGATGGGACTGTTTGTGGGTCGGGAACCTGAATGGTGAAGGAGCAGGTTTTGTTGAGGTTCTTTCACTGGCCAAGGCCTTAACATCCTGCATCTGGGTTCCCCAACCAACTAGGGAGGGTGGGTGGGATGATGGATCCATTCTGTCAAAGGAGGAATTTCTAATTAAAGGGGCCATGGCATGAGTTACAGTGGCCCACCAGCACTTGGATATTTAAGACTGCATCAACCACAGGAATTAGGAGGAAACCTGGAAAGGTACTTCCCTGGGTCTCTCACTCTCACCTGGAGGTCCTGCTGTGGGACCTGAGGACTTGTAGTGAGGTGAACTCTCCCAAGGACGGGAGGATAACCTCTCCAACCAAGCAGGTGACGGTCACTGACCATGTATGCAGTGACCTGCTGTAAGAGCCTGAGTTTCCTGAGGCACTGGTCCTCAAACATGTCAAGAGAACTGATCCTCTTCCTGTAGGCACTATGTTGGGTGTATCACCTTCTTCCAACCGGATCCTAGTGTCCATCTCCTCTTGCCCGTGGATGGGCATTCAGCTGATGAGAAGGCAGCCGGCGCTGCTACTCTTGCTGATGCTGATGGTGGTGGTGTTTCTTCTGTTCTTGTCCCTCATCGGTGGTGCAAGATGGAGCTGCATGTCCAAGCTGTGACGATAGCTGGCAGCAGCGAGATACAACTGAAGATAAGTGAAGCACTAGGTGGGCGAAGTGCCTTCCAAGACATGAGACTGGCAAGCAGTGATAGCACCCTCTGAGGCAAGTTCTTTGACCAGCCTCTCACCTGGCCATGGCTGGAGCTCTTCAGTGTAACTGATCAAAGCTTTCCCAGTTTGTCGGTTTAACTGAAGAAGATCTTTCCTGTTGTGCATTTGCCTTGGTGATCCTGGAGAGTGTCTGACAGGTTGGCTGGGAAACCCAGAATTGAACGTTAAAACCGTTCTTAATTGGCATTTTAATTTCTTACCCAACAGATCCAAAAAAAGGTTGTTTTCAATGTTACCCAGTGAAAACCAGATGAGGATGGGATGATGTTGCGATCCCGACACAATGTAGCTTTCAGGGGAATTTAACTCCCCACCCACACCCAAAACCCACCTCCCTTGCCTGGAAAAATTTCCGTCAATTGTTACTGGCTTCTAAGCATATAATTCAGAGAGCATTTGGACAGGGTACCAGCAGTGTGCTCTGGACTGACCAGGGAATAGGCAGAATCTTCAATCTTAAAACAAAAATTAAACTGAACACAATATTAATTCTTACCCATGCTATACCTGTCCTGGGAGTGTTTCAATGCATAACATATGAAAAATGGATAAACGTTTTATTTCCCAGCATTAATGTTGATTGGTCACCTCAATGTCTACCTTTGAGATAAAGATTTTAAAGTAGGGCTGTAATATAAAAGTGCCATATACAAATGTAAGAATACTAAAGTGGCTAATTCACTCTTTTAAATGTGACTGTGGAATTTACCACTGGACCTAAAGAAATACCATTGTTGCACAATTCCTGCTGACCAAATAATCAGTGATGCAAATTAACCACCTAACAGCGCAAAAGCATGTGAGCTAGAGGCCGATGCCCATATATTCTCATATTCCGTGGTTTCTTTTTCAGCAACTCTTACATTGTATAGGATTAGTGACAGCAGGCAAAGCCTCTGGCCTAAGCACAAGTGGAGCCCAAATAGAATTTCTCTTCTTTGCAGAAACCAGCCACTGCACCACAAACCAGTCTGTGTGATTCGTGTAGCCAAAGACTTTCAGCAAGACAGCTGTTAACACAGCTTTGTTTATTCACTGGAGAGGACTCATTAAACTTTACTCAGCCCTGATTTATTTGTAGAAAACAGAATGCGCCTGGGTAGCCTTTTCACTTTTGTTAACTTACACTAAACCAACTTGAGCCAGCCTGACAGAAACCCAAGCATTCACAACGGCACCTTTGTGTAGAACCTGAAAGTAGTTGTCTGAGCTGCAGTTTAATTTGGCTTTATCCAGCCTGTTAGTACAAGAACTGATGGCGGGATAGCCACTTTAGTGAATAAAAACAGGATTTCCCCATTTTGACTTATCCCTTGGCCTTTTGCTGTAACCATTTTAAGAGGGCAGTTCGTGTTTTTGTGCCTTGCTGTATAACAGAGTCAAATTTAATCTTGAAATTTCTCTCCAAATATATTCTGAACACTGGCACCTGTCTCTAATTTGCTCACATTACTGCTTGCATTTTGCAAGAATACAAGTTTAGCTTAAAAGAAGTGAACTCTCCCAAATGCAAAAATATTCCTTTGTTATTAAAAGATTACAATTGTACTGCCTGATAAATTTGAGAACTGGAATTTAAAGACTGGCGTATTATAAACCCCATTTGGGTAATACTTTATTGGAAGTTGTTACCTAATGCCATTGGGCAAAGTGTCAGATTTTCTGCCAGGACATGCAAAGTATGCAGGATTCCATGTGTTTGTATAGCCCCACGTTTGGATGATCTGGGTGTTAGGGAAGTGGGCATGGTCCCCAAAGAGATTAGATTTCTATCTGTCTGCTAAAAATTCTGAATTTTTCTATTTCTGTCTATCCACCAGCATTTATTTCTGAATTGAAGATAATTCAATTGAAGAGATAACAAGCAAACAAATGCAAATGCTGGAAATCTGAAATGTTAAATGCTGGCAGCTAAATCAGTACCTGAGAGAGGCTTATGAGAGTTACAGCTACCTATCTCTTTTAGATGTTGCCATTCACTTCCAGCATTCACTTTTGCTATTGCAGTGATAGAAAATGTTATCTGAATGACTGTCCAAAGAAGTAATACATCTTACACAAAATGTTGATTTTTTAACATGGACTAGATTTTCTGCTTACCACAAATGTATGCGCTGTGTGAAAGTGAAAGCTAAGGGCTATTCCAGTACCTCCAACTGTCCCTACTGTATATTGGCAGAAGAGGCCTGAAATTCTATGCTGTGAAGGTACGAAAATAACACAGCCTGAATATGCAGGGATGGAATTTTGGGTGTACCGAGGTCTGGAGGTTGGAGTATATGTTCTTATGTCCACCCTCATCTATGCAAACGTCCCAGAGAGAAGCGACCATCCTTTTAGTGCCAGAAATGGTGCAGGCACTTTCCCAAAATATGCTGATACTGTGATCTCAATACTTGGGACCTGGTAAAGGATATATCCATGGGATGAGCACAATTTCTACACTGCCCAGGTTCAACTCAATGAGACTGCTACGGTATAGTTTTAGGCTCTTATTAGCATGCAAAATGGTATTGGGTAGAAAATATTTCCTCCTTGTATTTTCTTGCAAGCTGCAAGAAAAGATAAACACAAGTTACACTAAGAAAGTCTGGCAGCACAGCATTCGCTTTCCCATCTGAAGTATATAACATTTTGTGGTATCACCTCCCACTGCCTCCTAAAAGAGGGGGAAAAAAACGGACAATAATTCCAGGACTAAGGGAAAAATACTCTGGAAAAATCCTCCCCAGTGTCCTCAGGTGATGAAAACCAGGCCAGGAGACGACATAGACGTCCAAGACTCGATTTATGCCTCAGTTAAGAACCGGTCCAACTCCCACTTGAAGGCTTTCTCAGAGGCAGTTAATGAGGGGCAATAAATGCTGTCACTGCTATGGAAAAATTAAACAAAGTCATTACCCATGTCTAGCAGCCAACAATGTATTCTAGAGGCCTACAATTCTCTGGGTAAAGAAACACTGCTTAACATCCAGTCTATTCCTATTCTTACATGGTTTAAACAAATGGCATCACTTTAATGTCACAAAATTTTAGTATATTTAAATGTGTGCTTTGGTTTCCAAAGGAAAATAGTTTTGTGCTAAGCATTGAAACAAACAGCACAAATAGTAAATGAAGTCCAACCTAAACACGGTAATCTTAAATGGAATTTGATTCTATGAAATTAATTTTACTCACTTACGTTTCCATATTCCAGTGATGTTTTTAATATATATATATATGTAAAATAGCGGGTGTGTCCTAATTCTGGGATTCCCGACCCCATCCCCAGGCTATCAGATTTTTGAGACTGCCTTTAAAGGGTGCAGGCTAGTTCCTGTCAAAAGCCTGAATCCAGCACTCCCGGCTCCATTGTGGGATAGGCATGTCATACTCCCCCGCAATTTTCATGGAGTCGAGCCAGGTTTTTAAAGGGTTGTGGTTCACGGTCCTTCAGAGGAGCCGTGAAGCATAGTCTACATGAGGGACTTTTTAAAAGGTAAGTTTAAAAGGTCCTCCTCATGCCCCCCTGCCTCCCCATGCCAAGCTATGCCCTTCCAACCACCCCCAATGGTCCCTCATACCTCCAATGGCAAGCTATGGTACTTCCATGCCCATTGACCCACTATACACTGTATAGAAGCAATGAATCCTTTAGTGACAGTAGCATGTTTAACAAAAAAGCTTTAAAAAAAGCAATTCATTCATAATCTTTCGCTATGTTAAAAACATCATTTCACTTAAAAATCAATAAGGGTCAAGCATCCTGATTCTTTAAAATATCAATAACAAAAATTACAAATCCTTGAAGCCATTTAACATTGTGCAAACAAACATCATGACATTGACAGCAGAAATCAGAAAGCCTAAGCTGTCAATTAAACAACGTTTTCTCCAGGGTGCAGCTGTTTCAACAAGTGTAATGGATGCCTGGGATCTCAGTCCATGTCTGCCTCCTGGGGACCAAACTGAGGGTGGGCATGGTATGGAGGAAGGGTGAGAATGACCAAGGGCAGAGTGAGGCGGTAGGGTGGGAAGGTGAGGGTTAGATGGTAGTGATAGAGGGGATGGCAAGGTTGGTTGGTAGGGACCTGGAGGTAGACACGGGCCCTGGGGGTGGGTCCGAGGAGGCTGTGGAGGTGAATGTGGATGGGGGTGGGATTTTCAGGAAGGAAGGAACGTGCATGTTCACCTGGACATCCCCAAAGGAAAAGTGTTAGGCCTGATAGGTAACAGAGGGGAGGTGGAACGTGATGCCAGGGGTTGTTAACTGTGATGGGGGAAGGAAATGGGTTGCTGGGGGATGTTAAAGGATGGGGGAGTAAAAGTAAATTAGCACTATGTTATCCAAATTGAAAGTGAAATGAGAATCGTGGTGGGCAAGATCAGGTGCTGCATGGGAGTGTGATCAGTGGGTGGGTGAAGATGCAGGTCGGCTCAGATGGAGAACTGAAAGTGAACCCCAGCAGGCAGCATTTAAAATGCTAAGGACATTGAGATGAGTGTGAAACGTGAAGAATCTGTATGCGTGGGAGAGAGCTTGCACAATGCTCCGAAAGGCCCTGCCACACACACACTTCTCCTTCCAGAATCACTTGTGGGCCGGCTGCTCCCCCTGCGGTGATGGGTCTTCCGAGCTGCTTATTGCCAGCTCTTCACCGGAGGAGGTGTCCTCTTGGCTGCAGATGAAGAAGTGGATGGTGCTGAGGGACTGGTTGGCTGAGGGTGTCGGTCACTTGGCAGAGTTCACTGTGAACCAAAGTAGAGATAAATAGTGCATGGCCATGGAGTCAAAAGCAGGAGAGAGAGCACTCACAATTGTGTTGAGGGAGGGATGATGTGGTGCGGGATCCTCACGTGGGTGTTTGGTGCCAACCTCACTGTCACCACAGGCAGGGTCCACATCCTCACCAGTCGGCACGCTCCTCAAAGTGAGTGAGGGGCCTAACGTGGGCCACTCCACCCTTGGTCTGGGACCTCTCCCTGCTGATGTGAGCAAGCTTCTCCTGCATGAAAACAGATGGAGAGAGTGTGAGCAGGACACATGGCACAGTATGGAATGTTTGTGTGGTGAGCGGTGCCATGAACAGGATGAGGATGTGAGTTTGAGAGGATATGAGCCTGATGGAGATGTTAGTTTGCGTGTGAGAGTTAGTGGTGTTGTCCCATGAGGTGTGAGATCCCTGTGGATGTGTGATGGGTTTGTGAGTGTGTGAGTTGAGAGCGATGAGAAGAATGAGTTACCCTGGTGGAACAGATGAGACCATTCACCCTGTAGTGGCTGTCCTGTCTCGCAGGGCACTGGCGCTGACCACCACTGCCACTGCCTCCCAAGCCTGGTTGGTAAAATCGCTGCCCATCTTGCGGCCAGACTACTGGTAGAGGACATTCCGGCAGGCCTCCACGGCACTCACAAGGTGTTCCAGTGACATGTC
Organism: Carcharodon carcharias; assembly: GCF_017639515.1. Classification (NCBI taxonomy): domain Eukaryota; kingdom Metazoa; phylum Chordata; class Chondrichthyes; order Lamniformes; family Lamnidae; genus Carcharodon; species Carcharodon carcharias. The sequence continues at coordinate 27,648,482 of NC_054485.1, forward strand.
GCTAAACCTGGGGGCCGCAGTCTTCTTATCTTTTGTGGACACCTTCCCTGCATTAGTCGTGGCTTGGAGGTGCTGAGATGTGTACGTGCAGCTGGACTTTAAAAAGGGCCCTCAGCATGATGAAGCGGTGAGGTGATGGTGGGCAGGCGAAGAGAACCCGCCCACCATGGAAACGGCATGTTTCCTGAGAATGCATAAATGATGTGGTGGGTTTGGGACGATACGGCGTGAAAAGCCACCATTGTGGCCAGTGGGTAAAACGTCATTTTACCTGCCCGCTACCGCACTTAGTGCAAATCCGGAACAATTCCACCTGAAGTCTTTTAAACAGCCTGCCTCTGCAGCTGACAGCTCCTGTGGCCGCCTCTACACTTTTCCCTGGGTCGGCTGGCTTGACTCCAGCCCACACCCGGTCCTGTCTCCCGGCGATGAAGATCCCGCCTTGGTGGGCCCTTTCTCCCTGGGTAGGCGGGCTGAGTTGGGAATCTTCCCAGCTCCCGCTAGCCGCCTCGAGGACGAAAATATAGGCCAGAGTTTCTACTTCCAATGCAGTCAATAAATTGCACCCAAAATTGTGCCGGTTACGGTTTCTGATAAAAATTGATTTACATAAATACAGTCTTAAAATCTTCTGTGGAGCAGTGCAATCGGGCAGCGTATTAAAACATAATATTTCTTTTTCTCTTTCCATCAAAGAATATTCCTTGATGTATTTAAAAGTCATAACCCATTGAATTTTACTCAATACACCAGAAAATGAATTTATTACAAAAAAATAAACATTTTAATAAGTGCCTTGTCCTCCGTTTGTGAGTGACCTGATCTAAAATCACTGGAACTGGCTTTAAAAAAAGCTGCACTGAAATATTTATTTGCTTCATTGGTGCTCACCAGTCGGTTTCTTAGTAAATTGAATATTTTTTGACAAAAAGAAACTTTAAAAACATGTCCAGGGGTGCCTGTGCACTTCAGATAATGAGCACAGCTGAAGAGCCTTTCCGAGCCAGGACAATCAGTGGAATTTTACAATGTTGACTTGGGCAACGTGAGCAGTTTTGCAGTGGAATCTAAGCCAGTTGACTGAGTCTTAAACCGGGATAAAAGATTGCTTAAAACACGAAAGCAGGTGGTTTTGGACAGCTCACTCATGCTTAAAATTTCCTGATATCCTGTTGGTTCAGCTGATTTCAGTTGTGTTGTCCTGATATTATTAATGGAAACTCTATACCAAAGACTTTTATCTTGTTAACTCAAGTGAAAGAAACTGTATTATTTTTGTCTGTCTAATTTTGGTTTGGTGTTTGTGTCACAATGATGGGAAATTGTGACTGAGTGAGATGTGCCTATATCCTCACCAGCTAACCAAGCAACATACTGAACTGTTTAAAGAGGACCTGTTTTTAAAAAAAAATACGAGAAAAGACACTGACCAAAGATGGCTACCATGAGTCACCTGATGTCTGGAATTATAAGTTGACCTTTTCTGGAAGTTACTATCTGGATTGCACTGCTGACATGTTGCTCATGGAATTTCACAACTGGGAGGTGTCAAGGTCCACTTCAAAAAGGGGTTCTTGAATGGAAAACATTAAAAATGCAAAGTGCTGGACTTTAATCAACTATAATCTTGGCAAGACAATGGGAACTGCTAACCAGCCAGATACCCATCAGATATTCAAAACCCTCTGTGGAGGACAAAATAACTCCTATTGGTTTCTACTATCTTCAATGTGTCAGAGGTTTCTGAGTTGAACGATCAAAATGCGATTACTTGTTCGACAACAATGACTGCAAGACATATTAATCAAATTCCCTCTTGGAATATACAGGAGGTTTAAGAATTGGGTTTGCCAAGGCAAAAAAATCGAAGTCAAAAATACGCTGCTGAAGGAAGCAGTTAGGAATCTCTCTCTCTCTCCCTCTCGCTCTCTCTGAAGATAAGATTGACTTCAGCAAGATGCAGTTACATGAACTTCAATTCAACTCCAGGATTTCAAAGGAAACCAGTTGACCTCAAACAGCCATAGTGTTCAACTATCTATGTCTCAAGGACAAGCAAAGGACTTAGTCGTAATTCTTTTAACTTATTCGGACTCTAACTTTTCTTACTTCTGAGATCTTTGTATGTGTGTCATCACATCTTTTATTACTTTTTCTTGGGTTTTTTCTTGGGAAACTAATAAACTTACTCTTTCTTTGATTCAAGAAAATCTGTTTTGATTGGCTCCTTATTAAAAAGTAAATACATTTGGATTGGAAAAGGCATTTACGGGGAAAATAAATTTTTAAAAACCTTTATTGCGATGAACGGAGGGGGCTGAATAAAGGGGAGCCAGTTCACTTCTCCTCACTCAGGTGCAACACTTGTTTAGTACAATAACTTTTCTTTTAAAAAAATGCAGCTCAAATCCTTCTACTAAGACGATCTTCATAAAATTTTACAAATGTAATTGGTTACAGACTTGAGAAATAAGTAATTCAAACTTAAGCCACACTGTATAATTAGTTCAGTTTGTATATGACTGATAGATTTTTTTAAAATTTGAGTGATCAGCAAAAATCTAAAAAGGCCCGATAACCCTTCCAGGATATAAAGATGGCTCTTCAGTTTGAATCAGAAAGTAAGTTTAAAAATCTCAGCGAAAAGGAGAATGAATTTGAAAATAGCTCAGGAAGAACCATTTTAAAACCCCACAGACATAGTGGCCAGAATTTTCCCGTCTGCAAGTTGGGGGCGGGGCCTGCTAGCCAACGCGAAAATGACATGGGATGACATCAGGAGGAACCCCCAACGTCATCCTGGTCCATTCAAATCTTTAGGAAGGCAGGGGGGACAGCAAAATCAGCTGTCTGCCCACCAACCAGTCAATGGCCAAATGAGGCCATTGACAGGATAATTAAGATCATTAAAGACCTGCCCATCCAACCTTAAGGCTGGCGGGCAGGCCAGGAGCCCCAGCGGGCTTCTGATAATACATGAAACCTCATCCACAGGCAGGATGAGGTTTCATGTCCATTTTTAAAAACTTTAATAAAGTTTCTGTGCTTCTTATTAACATGTCCCATCTCATGACATTGTCTCATGAGGGGGACATGTTAGTAATTTTTAAATTTTTCTATTTTTAAAGTTTTTTAGACTGTCAGTAAACTCCCTGAGACAGCACTTAGTCTCAGGGAGCAGTGTGCTCTTTCACACGTATGTGCGAAAGAGTGCACTTTGACAGATGGGGAATCCCTCCCCCCCTCCCCCCAAACCCGGTGCACAGGAAGTGCATAGCGCTTCCTGTCGGGTAGGCTGCTGGGCGGGCCTTAATTGGCCCACCTGCTCAAAATGGTGGCGGGGCCCGTTTTGGCAGCAGCGTTTGGCTGCCCGCCCACCGCTGAGCTGGTGGGACCCGCCAACTGAGGGCAAAATTCTGCCCAGTGAAAAAATATGTTGAAACCATAATTTAGATTAGAGCAAAAGGAGCAGTACATAACTACAGTACTCCTCACATTCCTACCTCTCCTCAATTCTGAAGAAGAGTCATCTTAGACTCAAAACATTAACTCTGTTTTTCTCTCTACAGATGCTCCAGATCTGCTGAGTTTTCCCAGCACTTTTAGTTTTAACATCAGATTTCCAGCATCTGTAGCATTTTGCTTTTTTAGAAGTTAGAGGTGTGTGTTTTTAACATTTCCCACTCAAGGAATTAGTAGCATTTCTAACTTAAATATATAAATATCATGTTACTTATTTGTTTGTTCATGTTTTGTTAAGTAAATCACTTAATTCCTGTACATTTAAAACAACCTCAGCGTGTATTATCTTTGATTCGCTAATTAAACACTGGAGCAATCCTGTGAACACATTGGTTAAATCCAGTAGCTAAAAATAATTAGCACACAGCACTTTCTGTTTCATTTTCATGACTTGGCCAAGAAACTAAAACCAAAATAAACTGGAGTAAAAAGGGTAGAAAGGATTCAAAAAATGTTGATCTTCTGAAGAAAAGCTATGACAAAACTAATTTCCCTTTGCACTTAAATTCTCCCCATTTACTTTCAGGGCACTTCATTCCTTTTATGGCTCGATGTTTTGCTCATCATATTTTTCCTTTATCTGAGCAGAAACTCATGAAAGTTACAAGTCAAGTACGTATGGCGGAATTTTACAGCCCTGTCGCACTGGGGGAACAGAGCCATAAAATGTGGCAATCTGTCCAAAAGTCCATTGACTTTGGCGGGGCAATAAAATCACGCAAGAGTAAAATTCCACCCACAATTTTCGACACTCTAGTAAATAATGCTGTTAACATTGTGGTCTATTCTTCATAGTTACTCTTTGGAAAACAAAATGATTTAGGAGCACTTTACTGCCAGGTACAAGGTCTAAAGTATTCCAGACCCAATTAAACTCTCTTGATGTGAACAGCTCTTAGGCAAGCAAACCATCAACATTTGCAAATTCCTGTAAGCAAACATCAGAAGGATGTTACTTGGTCCTCAATGACAATAATGGAGGTAGTTTTCCCATGCAAGGAGAGGCAAGTGAAGGTGTGTTTGGATGCATGTGGGGTGTTAAATCCCCTAAAAGTGATGTCAGGCTGTGATCCTGTGGTTGTTGCAGCCTCAAAAATTGATGTTCTGTAAACCATTATAACCCGTAGCGTTATCTCTTTAATTAGAAATCCTTCCTTTGACAGAATGGATACATCATCCTGCCCTGATTGGACAGGGAGCTTGAGGCAGTTTGCTAAAACTGTGGCTCAGTTAAAGAGCCTCGACATGGCCTGCTGGAGAGCTCAGTGGGTTACCGACCACTAATAGTCCACTATTTGGGCAGGGACCTAGGTGAGGAAATTTTGCCCAATATGTCCAGCAAGACCTGAGAATGAACAGCATTACCTCAGCAGAGCTTCATGAAGTGATAGGATCTAGTGATAATTAAACAGCATATTACTCCCTTTATTGTGTGTAAATAATAATGTCTGAAAATTGTGTTTAATTGTGTTAGGTTTTTATCAATGAATGCCATATACTCAACTTGCACTCACACAGTAGTTAATTACATTGAAATAAATATTTTGTTCACACTACCAGCATCTATTAACTTTTAAGTGTTCTGATAAAGAACTGGGAGAGGGTAGGGGTGTGCAAAATTCAATAGCACCAGTAAACAGGAACTACAATGCATGATTAAAACTCATCTGTTGACTGCAATGCAGACAGCATGCCAGTCCAGCTGCCTGCTTCTATGAATGATTTCAGCATCCAGCCAGTGCAAAGCATGCTGTTAACTGGCTTTGCAGTGTGGTGGATAGAGTCTCTGCCTCTGAGCCAGAAGCTCCAGGTTCAGAACTTGTTGGCCAAAGAAGATCACATTAATAATGTGGCCAAACAGGTTGCGCATCAACTTGTGAATCCTTTCCCTATATGCCAATGGTAGGTGGTAAGCATAGGAGAGATTCCAGGTCAGCCATGTGATGGAAAGAAATTGGAATCACTATCCATAACTCCAGGCTACAGCATGCATGTAAAAATGTATGTTACCACAGCAACTCAGACTCCTTGGTGGGGGAGGGGGGTGGGGGGGGGGGGGGGGTGGGGGGTGGGGTGGCGGCAGGTGGAGGGGGCTGTGCTAGTTGGCTCAGTTGGCTGGCCAGCTGATGTGTACCTGGCTTATGTGTATCAGATTGGTGTCAACAGCATGGGGTTTGATTCCCTGTTCTGGCTGGGGTGGATTTGGGACCAGCCTCCTCGCCCTGCCTGTGGCAGAGGTTGAAGCACTGTGGGTCAGACCTGCCTTTGTTCAGGAAACTGAAGAAGAAGAACTGGCTGGACACATGCTCAGGGTGCCAATATTGTGATTGGTTCGTTCCACTTAAAGTTAGGCTTCACTGCTTAAAGCTAGCCTTCACCTCTTAAAAGGAAGGTGCACTGTCTCTACCTCATCACTATCTCATTGCTGTCCCATCATTCTGACTTGCTTGCCATTCTTGAGTATCTGAAAGGAGAAAGGCTCAAGGGTAAGCTTGGGGAATGGGGGAAATGAGAGGTACATGCTTACATCATCTGAAAATTGCAAATCAGAAGAGAGTGGGCAAAGAGTGGAGGGCGGTGAGGGGGGCAATGTGAGAAGAAGGATTAGGTTTTATGCGGCAAGTGAATCTCTCCTAGGAAACATTGACTAATAGGAGACAGCAGGCACCAAAGTTTTGGAATGATGCATTGGTTAAGGAGGTGGAAATTAGATGAGATGTCCTGTATCTATTGGGGACAGGAAGCCGTCCAGACAAACGTACAAATAGCTGTATAGGTCAATATCAGGAGTCAATCCCCGAAGACCTGGATGCAGTGCTGCAAGAAGTTCAATGGCCTCACAGGAGTGGTCAAGGTCAATGAATGCTTCTTCAAATATCATATCCCACCAACTTCGCTAGCCCCATCACTGACCTACCAACACTCTCTATCAATGAGAACTCATACCTGATCTTTACATACTGCACTGTACCCTCACACATTTCACATTGCTGCAAGCTACATCTCACAGCTTGCACACACTGGTAGTTATTAAATCATGACATCCGCGTTGCCCAAACAGCTTGCACAACACTCACTGATACACTTTCCTTTCTCTGGCTGAACTACACTTTCCTTTCTCTTGCTGAACAAGTGATGCACAATCAGAGACAACGGAAGCTAATCAGCAGGGTACAGGCACAACTGCATGACCCATGAAGGAGACAGTGGTCATTGTCACTGGAGAGTCCATGACTGAGACCATGCCCAGCAGTGGGGCTGAAACCACTGAAGATGATGGTATCCTCAAACCTAATCTTTCTTCTCACATTGCCCCCCTCACCGCCCTCCACTCTCTGCCCACTCTCTTCTGATTTGCAATTTTCAGATGATGTAAGCATGCACCTCTCATTTCCCCCATTCCCCAAGCTTACCCTTGAGCCTTTCTCCTTTCAGATACTCAAGAATGGCAAGCAAGTCAGAATGATGGGACAGCAATGAGACAGTGATGAGGAAGACACATGGTTACACTCAGTTCTCCACATGAAGCCACTAGCTCAGATATTGATGCTGTGTGTAGTTTAGAGGATAGCATAGACATGGCATCTGCACATGGTGAGGTACCCGGCATGACTGGCCTGCATCCAGGGCAGGAGCAAGGGCATTATGCCGGTGCCAGCTCGCTAGAGGGTGAAGTTGCATTTGAATTCTGTTGCAGAAGACTCAGATGAGGACTTCATTTGGGTAACCAAGAGAAGAACACAGGTATGCACAACTAAATGCTAGATGCATTGGGAACCCTGTAGCAGAGCCTGCAGTCAACGTTGAGCATGAAGGAGTCATGCACCATCTTGACACATTGTCTTGCACAGAGCTTATAGTCCAAGTGGTGGCCAATTCCATTAGCACACTTGTGAAACCAACCCTGATGCAGCATCTGATAGCTGATGTCTCAGCTTCCATTGCAGCACAAACAGCTTCCACCAGAAGTCTGAGTGCTGCCGTGGAATCTCAGACTGAAGTCATACAAGCTGAGCTTGCAGTTTCAGCCAGCTTTCATCATGGCTGTCGATTACAGTGTGCCAAGGGTCTTGGAGGGTCTCACAACAATCCAGCAATCTATCCTCCAACACAAGGCCAGGATTGCTGAGGCACTGCTTTAGGAAAGTGACATTGGCTCCACCTAACATAACCTGCTTTCCACTTTCAGGAAGACAGCATTTTTCCTCCCACCCCTGCCAGTACCCTTGCTATTGCATACCAGTCATCCATCCATCAGCCCATGCTCAGATGGTACTATCTGCAGAGGGCATTCTTGGTGCAGTTCGAGGTCATACTCCAAGGTTGTCAGCAGCCTTCCATCAGCATGCTGGAGTCAATGATGTAGCACTGTGTGGGAGCTCTAGCAGAAGCAAAGACACATGGAAGACAGGCGCTAAGAGAATAATTTCTCATTTTAGTTTGGAGAGTTTATTTTGTGATGGCTTTTATTTTTGCATTGTGGGTAAAAGGATACTGTGATGGTCAGTGATAGCAGCAAGAGGAGGTGTGTTGGATTGTTGGCAAATGAGGAATTGGGGTTGTAGTTACTGGTATCATACTCAGATGAGTTCTTCAAGGACAGCCCGGCAATGAGAGGAGCTCCTGTCCTCCTCCATCTCACGCCATTGAGATGCTCAGCATTCAGCTGGTGGTAAAGGCTGTGCTGTCATGGTGGCGAGGTTATGCAGCATGCAACAGATGGCCGCAAATCTTGACATCCGCTCTGAGATGTGCTCCAGGGAGGATAGCCCAAGCAGTGAAAATAATATTTCAGCAAGCCAAGGGTCCACTTTATCCCATTTTGTGTGGTAGTGTTGCTTTCAGTGTGTGCATGCTATACATGTATTGCAAATTGGAGTCATTAGCCATGTTGTCAGTGGATAGCCCTTGTTGTCCAGTAGCCCACAGGGGACTGTCACAGAATGAAGGCATCATAACTGCGGCCAGGATATTGGACATTGACCTACATGATTTCCTGCATATAGTCATACACGATGCCACCATTGAGGGAATGGAATCCCTTTCAGTTCCGGTACAGGGCAGAGTTGACATGCAGAGCAAAGCGAAATGCATAATTTCAATGGTAGTCTGCTCCATGGGGAAGCCTGAAATTCTCACAAAGCTGCCTACTCATCCTCTGGCAAGAGAAAATGAAATATAACTAGCTCTCATTGAGTTAACACTGAGTTCCAGTGAGAGGCATACTACACTAAAGAGATTTTGTGTTTCTTTATTGACCATATAAGTAAACAGTTTTTCAAAGGCTATGCCATATCTTCTTATCGTGTCCACGGAGAGTCTATACTGTCAGCCCAGCCAGAACTGGACACCTTTTTGCGCCTTGTTGTTGAATTTGGCAAGATCTGCAACAGTGCAGGGTTCCTCTAGCGATAGACATTGCAGGAGATGTTGCATAATCTGTGGCTCAGTTCCACATTCACAAGTTGTCGGGCAGGTTGTATATCCCCATTTGCTTAGTGACACCTTTGAATGACCTACACCAGTCCTAAGCCATATCAGAGAATGCTATAGTGAACTGTAGCCTATGAAAGGTGTTTCTCATAGTTTCAGTATAAATGAAGCTCATAAAGAGTTCTGGTTGTAATTGGATTTGAGTTGTTTGGTGTATAAGTCTTCTTAATGGTTCTTCATAATTTATCATAACTTATTTCAATATCTCTCAATGAGTGTTTTAATGTACGATTAATATTTAATTGTTGCTTGAATGAACTACAGTATTATTACAAATTAAGCCCTTCCATTTAAAAGAAAGGTTAATGATAGATGTATTACTACTTTTGTACAAGCAATTATTAGAAATATTTGTTGGAATAATTTTTAAAAATTATTTTTGGATAATATGTAAAATACAATGTAACAGTTAACAGAATATTAAGTGGGCATTGATGGTTATATGGTCTCAATTTCCATTCATTAGCTGGGAGCAACAGCACTTCTCAGCAATTCTATACCCTTGAACTTATTAAACATATTTTTAACATTTCATTTCTCAAGCTATACAACTTAAAATCACTTAATGTGACAGTAAAAATGTGTCTGTGACATTAGCATTACTACATCATAAATATAAACATTAAATCAAAATAAGTAGTTTTATGTCTGTCCACAAAAGCAAAGTACAGTAAAGTCTCACCATGCACGTCATCTTCTTTTGCAAGTTCGTTTACCCGTGCAAAAGACCATTACGGTTCCAAATCTTCACCTATCCGTGATTTAAACATGAAAAGTTTATATCTAAACATATACTGGTCCTGAAATAAAGAAAAACCAGCATTTAGAAGATAGGTTTCTGTGGTGTATTTCCCCCAGTAGGAAGTGCTCACTGGGCATGCGTCGTCAGTAACTGCATATGGTTTGCTGTGATTTACAGGATACATGAACCCCTGACCAGTATTTTACATTACAGGTACAGTACAGCACTTCAATAAAAATGAGTGAGTCAAAGCCAAGCAGAGAATGGCCCAGGAATGTGATGACACTTGCACAAAATGTTACAACCTTAGACTGAAAAATGCTCTCATGTTGGCCAGGGAATACTCTGTCAATGAATCCACATTCAGGTACATTAGACAATCTGAATTAAAAATAAGGGCCGGTGTTAGTATTTCTTGTAGTCGTACTGCTGGGTTAACTTTTGAAAATAGGATTGATCCACACTTGGAAGAAACGGAGAAGCTAGTAAACGTGTGAATAGAGCACCAACATCAAAGGACGACCCCAGTTAATGGTCCAATCATTAGAAATAAGGCAGTTGAATTGTATCAGTGCATAAAAAGTAGTAAAGAGGGTAGTGCTGGTGTCACTGGTGATAATAATAACAAGGAAGGTGGTGCAGAATGTACCTCTCCTTTACCTCCCAAAGAACTCTCAGCCAGTACAAGATGCTTTGATCACTTTAATAAGTGCTTCAGGCTGCATAATGTGAAGTTAGTTGGGGTGGGGTGGGGGGGGTGGCGCGTGGTGAAGGCTGCATCAGCTGGTCATGCAGCTGTAAGAGAGTTTCCCAAAGCGCTGCAGGAATTGAGGGGAGAGACTACCAGGCAGAGCAGGTCTTTAACGCGATAAATTAACTGGCCTGTTCTGGAAGAAAATGCCAAATAGGACTGACATATCCAAAGAGGAAAGGACAGCTCTTGGTTTTAAAGCTGCAAAGGACAGGCTAACACTCCTATTATGTGCCAATGTGGCTGGTTTTAAATGTAAACCAATGAGGATGCTGAAGTGGCTAGGATGGTTGAGTTGCCAAAACAAGTTGGAGGGGAGAGATTTGAAGACCTGGCCACAGATGGAGTAGAGGAGTTGCTTCAGTCTCATCAAGAGGAACTCTGCTGGGGTCACAAGCAGGGTGGCGGGGGGGAGGGTGGGTGGGGGATGGTAGAGGAAGACTTCATTTCAGTAGGTGGCAGGAACCGGGGGCCGCATTTTATGAGCAGCAGCCAATTAAGTGGCAGCTGCCTGGAGCCCACCAGGAGGCCACCCGAAGTTTATCTGGTGGTCTCTCCATTGCAGTTGAGGCCCCCTCCCCAGCCTCAAATTAAATGCCAAAAGAGGTGGGAAGAGGCCCTTAATTAGCCACAAGTGGTTCAATTGGTCCGCCACCTTCCCAAACACTGGCAAAGTGGCATGCTGGTGGGAAGGCGCTGGGCCATTTTATGGCTCTTCTCATCTCAAAACTCAGTCCATATAGCTCAATCAAACTCTGGCCAACACTTCCGGTCAATGATCTTTCATCAGAATTTTTCTTTTCCCCTCTGTTATTTATTATAGTTGTACATCTGTTCCGTGTGCCTTTCCTATTCTTTGGACCACGTCCTCTCATTTATTTTTGATGATTTGTTTTCTCTTTATTTTCTAAGTTTATCTGCCTCTGTTTGCCCACCAGCCATTTTTAGAGTTAGAGCAACATCGTTTGAAACATATAGTCATCGCCAACGCCATCGCCATCGGCTGTGTCGTGATTTGAGGATGACACCTACTCAGGGTCTGCCATGGGTCTGAACACTTGATTCTTGACCCACATATCTTTGTAGACAGGGAGCAGGATGTCCCATGAGATAGTGGAACCTAAAGTGCAGGATTTGCTTCCCTTTCTTTCTCTGCCGATGCTCTGCCTCATCATTAAGGCATTGGGACTCAAAGCCTTTCCCCTGCCAGGTCTTGTTTTCTCAACTCCCAAATGGCCAATGTTCCAGGGAATGACAAAGAAAATGCCTCAAAGACACTCTGAAGCACTCCTTGAAGCATGGCAGCATTGACATTAGTGACTGGGAGGAACTTGCTACCAATTGTTCAGAATGGTGAAAACTTAGTGGTGTCGCGGTATTGTCACTGGATTAGTGATTCAGAGACCCAAAGTAATGGTCTGGGACCCGGGTTCAAATCCCACCAATAAAACTTTGGAATTAAGAGTCTAATGATGGCCATGAAACCATTGTTGATTGTTGTAAAAACCCATCTGGTTCACTCCTTGCCTGGTCTGGCCTATAAGTAACTCCAGATCCACAGCAATGTGGTTGATTCTTAAATGTCCTCTGAAATCACCTTCTCAAGGACAATTAAGGATGGGCAGTAAATGATGGCCTAGCCAGCGATACCCACATCCTAGGAATTAATTTTTAAAAATCTATCTCCAATATCAAGTAGATATAATGGATAATAAAAGGATTGCTTGATGGGTGTAGTTAACGTGTGGTTTTTGTTGTAAACATATTTTTTTAATACATCCATGAGATCACCACACATCTCCATCAGAGCCAATCTTCGCCAACGGTCTTCCTCTCAAGACTAATCCATGTACCCACCATGTGAGCTAAAGAAAACTACATTTCATACCAACTCCACTCAATATTTAATTATTTCTTTCCTATTATGGTCACTTATTTGAAATATCATCTCTGAGAACTGTGCATTTGACAGTTTATGCCAAAATAACTTTTATCAGACCTCCTTCAGCTGTGAACTTGTGATATATAGGACGCCTACAGTATTTATTTTGACTGTGCAATATATTTTTGTCCAATACTTAACATGTTCTTGGAAAAGGATATATTTTTCAAGGAGAAGTGTCTGAACCTTTAGCAGAATCAAGGGAAGTTACTGATAAGAACATTGCTATTCTTAATCAATGTTGACAGTCCTTGGTCAAAGGTTATCGCAACCAATGATTCCAAAGAGTACTTCTGTCAGGTGTCTTCTCTGAGGTCAGACCTGCCACATACCAGGAGATTCCACAGTACGGGGGGGTGGGGGTTTGGGGTGGGGGGGGGGGGGGGGGCGGTGGGGGGTGGGGGGGAGCGGGGAGGGTGGAGAGAAGTGCGGGGTGGTGGTGTGGTTGTAGGGACAATCAAGCAGTGATAGGAGCAGATAATCAAACGATGTCACAGACAAAAGAACAAAAGAACACAGAGGTGTTGAAGGTGGTGATATTATCTAAACGAATGTGCTAATTAAGAATGGATGGCAGGGCACTCAAGGTACAGCTCTAGTGGGGGTGGGGTGGAAAGACTAGCAGGGCATAAAAGATTTTAAAATAATGGAAATAGATGGGAAAAGAAAAATCTATATAAATTATTGGAAAAAACAAAAGGAAGGGGGAAGAAACAGAAAAGGTGTGGGGATGGAGAAGGGAGTTCAAGATCAAAAGCTGTTGAATTCAATATTCAGTCCGGAAGGCTGTAAAGTGCCTAGTCGGAAGATGAGGTGCTGTTCCTCCAGTTTGTGTTGAGCTTCACTGGAACAATGCAGCAAGCCAAGGACAGATATGTAGGCAAGAGAGCAGGGTGGAGTGTTAAAATGGCAAGCGACACGGAGGTTTGGGTCTTTCTTGCGGACAGACCGCAGGTCTTCTGAACAGAATTACCTGGAAAAACTCAGCAGGTCTGGCAGCATCGGCGGAGAAGAAAAGAGTTGACCCTTCAACAGAACTTTGATGAAATATTGCTGCTTTAGAGAATAACAGCTTTAAAACAAGCCACCTATTTTCTCATAGCAATGGATAGATAAAATATCCCAGCAAAGGCTATTAATACTCTGCTAAGGGATTGCCTTTTACAGTGATAGATATAGTCCAGGATTTTCAGTGCCTGCTGGCATCGAGCGTGTTCAGTGGCGTGAGTGGACAATATGGGATGATTGATTTCACCACGGCATAAAACCAGTTCGCGATTGTGCGCTCAGCCTGCCAACGGTGACCCGCGTTTCCCACTATTGGACATCAGGAACCTCATTGTAATACATCTGCATTTCATTATTAGGTCAGCACCTCCAGAATTGTCATCCCCCCCCACCCCCCCCACCCCACCCCCGGCCCGCCCACCACCCCATCCCCCGTTAGATCGCCCATCCATGTTTCACAATTGCGCATAAGCGACGTGCACTTGGCAGGCTGCATTTCACTTGGGACTTCGAGGTTTGTTGGTCTACCTTGCTTCGGTCAGCACTCGCAGTCATCAGCGCCAGGCTTCACAGACAGCACCACCTCACTGATAGGGGGGACTCACAGCAGGTCTCTACCTACCAGATCAGCCATGTATGGGTGGCTTTTCAATGGCTGCAGGGTTTGGGCTTGCCTAGGGAATGGGGAAAAGTGGCCTCAGGCAAAGGAAAAGGCTGCAGGACGAGAGCTGTACTGAGGAAGGAGGGTATCCCAGGGTGTGTGTGGGGCACATTTTGTTCCGTGTAAGTGGCCTCAAGATGGTGAAGGCTGAGAAGGCAGTCACCAGAGGAGATGAGGCCAGATAGACATGTAGGGGTATGTGTGTGAGAATGGGTGGTGATGCCCTTTGAGCTGGCAGTGAGTGGGATGCCATTGAATGTGTGATGGGCTTGAGTGTGTGAGTTTAGAGTGATGAGATGGTTGCCATACCCTAGCAGCACAGATGAGATCATTCATCCTCTATCTGCTTTGGATGGCCAACCTTTTCTGTGCAACATTGGCACTGATCACCACTACCACCACCTCCCATCTAATGGTTGGTCACGCCGCTACCCATCCTGTGACCAGAGTGGGGGTAGAGGACATCACGGCAGACCTCCATGGCGTCCTAAAGGCGTTCCAGTAATGTGTCATTAAACTTGGGGGGCTGCAGTCTTTTTGCCTTTCGTGGACATCTTCCCTGCAGTATTCGTGGGCTGGAAGCATTGAGATGTGTATGCATAACTGAACCTTAAATATGGTGCTTGACTTGATGAAGCGGTGAGGTGATGGCATGGCGGGCGAATGAGAGCCTGCCCACATCGAAACAGCGTGTTTCCCGGGAATGCAAAACTAATGTGGCGGGTTTGGGACAATACAGCATGAAAACCCACCATCGCGACCAACAGATAAAATGTTGTTTTACCCGCCCGTCACTGCACTTAATGCAAATCTGGAACAATTCCGCCCATAGATACTGTGTAGATTAGGCACTGAGGTCATGGAAATCTCATACCATGGGAAATAACAGGTGAGGGTTAAATAATGTAGAATGTCAGTTAAGATACCTATCATGGACTTAGCTCTACTTATTTTTGGGGTATTGGGAGACATTTTACAGAATTCTTCCTCAGCAGACAAAATAGGCAGGATGGAGCCCATAATAGAACAGGTTGTACATCATCTGTGAAAGGAACAAACTTGATGAGCCAAATATTCATTTCTTGTTTTGTGTTTTCTTACGGCGGGAGGATTAATTGGTTATTGCCTTTGTCTGAAAATGTCAGTATTCCCTGTAACTGGCCTTTCACTTGTCAGGATTTCTGTTTTGGAAAACTCACAATCCCCATCAATGATATTCTTTTTAATATAATACCTTTGCGCTTGGGAAAACAGAGCTGCCAAAAGAAAAGATGATCATTTTCGCATCTGTTTGGGTTAGTGTGCTGGTGTCTTTCCTTTGTAATTTATATTGCTGTTGGGTGAAAATAGGTTTTCCCATAGGCAAAATATTCTAAAAACAAAAGCCTCCTGCCTTCACTTCCTCAGCTATAACCCTCCCCGACTGACTGGGACTGCTGTGCAGCAAGTGTGAATATTAAATAGGAGCCCCTGTGGCTGCCAATGTACACAGGAAAGGTAATGCAGATGATCCTGACATGCTTTAGAGATTACAGTTAAATGAACCCCAGTCACACATTCTTGTATTTTAAGCCCATAAGCAGCACTGAAAAGATTGGCTTAAAAAGTGGAAAGACACACAGACAAGAATGACATCTCGTATTTCCTTCTCACAGTGTTCAAAACATAAGAGACAGCCTCTGGTGCCAAAGCATAGTATAATGTGTAATAAGGTTCGCTTCAGTGCCAGGGTAACCAGACAGTCTTTGCAAAATGTTTGAGATTAACAGCCAGATTTGTTAAAATAACTGGAGCAATAAATTGTGGGACTTGATTGATTTAATGCCTTTTAATAATGGAATTTGTGATGGGGGTGCTTGACATTAAGCGACCAATCTCCCAGATGGTTATTTATTCTCTCAGGCATTTAGATGATAATGCAACAATGTCAATGAACCTTGTGAAGTTTGCTGAATTGAGCTCACAAGATGTTAACTGTTTAAACAGGCTAATTTGCCTACTATTGCTAGTATACTACAAAGCACTCTGAATTTTTGTTGAAGAACTAATGCTCCCTAATGAATAATGATTCAACTATTTACTGAATAAACTCCAGAAATACTTTGATATACTCTTCTGGTACTTGCCTAGGAATGGTGGTTGCCAAAAGCGTCTTTATCAAATTCCTTAGTTTGCTTTGTACTAGAGGTGTCAATTAATGCCTGCTTTAACAAAGGAATGTCATATGGATGCATTAAAGATTTCTATGATATTGTCAAAGGTAAATTCTAAACCCGTATCCTTAAAATAAAATGTTTTAAATGACTTTGTTGCCATGACATTGCCATCTGATTAATGCTGGTATGCTGCTGAAAAACTCTTCAACTTCTCAAATTTTAATTAGCAAAGGGACTTTTCTGCAGAAGCGCTGGCATGTTCGCGAGTTATTGCACATCTTTGAGAACTTTCATAATTTGACAATCTAAAAAATTATCATCAAACAATTTACAATAAATACTTATTTAAAGCACAGTAAAAGGTGAATAATGCTGGACATTGATATGTTTGATTAAAAGAGTTCCCATTGATGGCAAGAAAATTTTTGCCAGGATTTCTGTTTTGGAAAACTCACACCCCCATCAATGACATTCTTTTTAAGTTTATCAATTAAAATTAAGTTTAATGCAACTTGACATATTTTCTGACAAGCAATTTTTCTAAACACAACAGCTTTATGTATATACAGTCAACGAGTCATATATGAGCTACACAGAGCCAGGTATGAATGGATTGCTATATTTTATCTAAAGTGTACTGTATGTCAGCTTTTGACAAACAGCATTATGATTGAAATCCACAACCATTTGTTTGGAAAGTAAATCTGGGGAAAAGTTTTCCCCAGCATGCGCACAGAAGAGCACAGATATCTCCCTGAGACACGGAGGTGCCTCAGGGAGATCCATTTGACATGTGTAAGTTTAAACAAAGGAAGGAAAAAACTTTTGAAACATATCTCCTGATGTGACACTGTCACATGAGCTGGGACATGTCAAAGAATTAATGTAAAAATTTCTATTACATTTTAAAACACTGCATGAGAGCTCATCCCGCCCATCCATGAAGTTTCATGAGAAATGCGAAGGCCGCCTGGGCTCTTTGCCTGCCCACCAACCTTAAGGTTGGATGGGCAGCTCAGTTAATTGAGTGAATGACTATTTAAATGGCCTTAATAGGCCTTTGACAGTTCAGCGGGTGCGCAGCTGGCTCGGTTTTGCGCCCGCCGAACTGGCAATCTAAATGACGCGCGATGAGGTCAGGACGCATGCCCAACATCATCGTGCATCATTTTAAGCATCAGTGAGCGGGCCCCACCTCCGCTCGCCGACCAGAGAATTCTGCCCCTGAAGTTTGTTCTTAGCATACTGCCCAATTACATTTCTATTACCTGTTTTACCATTCTTCTACATACCATAATTCTGCGGCATCAGTACATATTAGTTCCTTTTCTGATTTATAGTTGTCATTTGGTTAAAGACTTTAAAGCTGGTTTCATTATACAATGACCACTTTAACTTAGGATGAAAAAAGCATCCATCATTTACACTGTTATCATCATTGCGACCTGTAATCATTGTGGGAATTTAAAAAAAGAACACAGGATATTTATGGGGCTCAGTAATGGAAGATTTGCTCTACAGCTATGTGGTCTGGGAATTCTGGAAGTTAACATTAAGCAATAAAAAAGAAAAACAAGTATTTCAGAATTGGTCATCAGAAGTTGACTTACTAACCCATCCTTCATCTTAATAAGAATTCTTTTTTAGAATGCACAACATAAAATAGCTATCTTTCTGTGTGCTTATTAGAGCAAGGGTTTTCAGTTTTACACTAAATGTTCTTCACTCATATACAAAACCCTCTGCAGTTACTTATTAGTAATATAAAGTTCAGAGCAAAATAGCTTGATAGGATTAGTGGGCATATATTTGTGCTTATGTTATTAGCACATTTATACACCACAATATAACTGCTGAGTTGTTGAATATTTGCATGAAAACCTGATCTATGGGCTGGTGCCTGCATTACTGAAGCAAAATTGTACATCACTTTCATTGTATACAATAAAAATGTACATGTAATGTGGGAACAAGAAGGTTGCACATATCATCGCAGCAAAGATCTGAAAAGACCTTTCTCTTGAGTTATTTAGGATGGTTTCAAGCAGGAAAATATCAGACTTGAGTCATTTCAGTAAAAACAGGCTCTGTCAGTGAATGTCAATTTTTATTCACCGAGCTGGCATGTCAACCCCATTAATTTGTGTCAAAAGACATTTCTTTTCATCTACTTAACAACTGGACCTGATAACAAGGGCTCGAAAAAGCAAGAGGCATTCAGTTAGCTGTCAAACGGGTCATTAGAAATGAATGGTTCCATTCTTAGATGTTGTAACACATGGCGAGAAAGAAAATCAAAGAATAATATGTTCAACCAAATACCAACTATATTTCTCACAAACTGCAAACATACATCGTTTTTTTGTAGAACTATGGGTTTTTCTGAAGCAAGAAAGTTGCGTGCATAATACACTGTGTGTAGTCTATGAGAAGCTGTGGTCAGTAGTGTGATAGACAGAGGATATTCAAAAGGAAATGGCTGTCTGCAGGAACAAGGAAGGCCCCATAGCCAACAACTAATGGCTTTGCATATGGGACAGGTTCCACACGCTGCGGTTTTCAATCATGTATTAAGTTTTTCTTACAGTAGATGGATATCTTCATTGTCCTAATTATATAACGCATCAGCAGGAAGATAAACTTAACAGTTTAGCATTACTCAAAGAGAAAGATGTGACATATTGTAGAGCAGAACTAATAAGCTGCCCTGTTTGAACTGAGAAACCTATTTGAAGATCGAAGCTCCACAGTGCAGGAAACTACCCAGGCACGAAAAGAGGTCATGAATTATATCAACAGATAATCAGACTATGCAAACTTTGGGTTCTAAAATCCTACAAGCGGAAGGGAAAATAAGAACAGCAAGGAGTTTCATAGTTTTGACATGATGGTAAAGAGTGAATTAGATTAGGGGATTATGCAATGTTTTGATTTCAACACTGAAAATCAGAGGACAGCATTACTGGACACTATGTCTAGGAGCCAGGGGGAAAAGTAATATGTCATACCATACCATAACCAGCAGTTATTACAGAGATTATTTACCTGGTGCAAAAGACCAGCACAATTTACGAATGCCTATGCTATTGAAACGGGTTGGGTCTTTTGCACCTAAGCAAAGGGCTTCTCAAATACACCAACATCAAAGTGACACTAGAATGGAGGCAGAATGAGGATGTGGAGGGTTCACTCTGAAGCCTATGAACCATTTATAGCCCCAAGCCCCACCGATCTGGCTCTCAAATCCAGGCAACTCAGTCAAAATTTGATTTTAGATTTCTCATTTGCTGGTTTTAATATTGTGGACCTGGAGGGCGGGAAAGGGCTAATCTCAGCACTGCTAATTCCTAAATCTGAATAGCAAAATCAGTTAGTGTCAATAACTTGAAATATATGCAATTGTATTCAAACATGGATTTAAACTTTTTATTTTCCCTCCATAGCTTCACTGTATCCTTTTATGCAGTTCATGAACTAAAATACTAAGACACCTTTGTCTTAGAACAAAAGTGATAAAGACTTCATTTTTGCTGAAATTCAAATTCGAAAGCCACTAACAGGGCTGTACTCTTATACAAGTTTAAACAAAATCATATGATTGTGATACATTAAGTTGCCTCATTTGGATATATGTTTATAAAGCTGGTATGATTATGTATTTTGGCTATTTTGTGTCTGGCATTACTGGAATATGCAACTTGTTCTATTTTAAATACACTACAGAAGGTGTGTGCCTATAGTACCTGCTGCCCCTTAACTCAGAGGGCTGAATTATATGTCTCATCTCCCACTGGGAATGGTGATGTCAGTCCAGCAGCACCTGCCCACCCGCCTACCCCGTGGGTGTTTTAACAGTGGTGGGGGAGGTGTTAGTTGGTCCGTCCATGGGCCAGTTGAGGCCTTTAAATGGCCTAGGGCCTTCTCCCGCTGTTTTACCTACGGCAGGAGGGCTCCATGCTTGGTCCCCAGTGAAATGTGGTGAACCTTGGTGCCAGGCTGTGGGTGGAGGGGCTCCTTAATAGGTACCCCAGGCCTATCAGAATAGCCCTACCAACCTGCAAGCCACCCTCCCCACCCACCCCGTGTTTCCACCTTGCCCTTTCCACCATGCCCCCCTCACCCACTTGCCAAACCCTGCCAGCCTGGCGCTGGCGTGACCCCGGACTCACTTTTCATACTGTCTCTAATGCCATGCATTCCCCTTGACCTTGCTGCAGTCTCAGTAGTGGCCACCTCTCCCAGTGGTGCTACTAGAACATGAGCTGCCAGCCCCCAATAGGCTGATAGTTCTCAGAGGTGGGACTTCCTCTTGGTGAGGGGCGAACATCCAGCCTTTAGCCAATCAAAGGGTCATCGGCCAAGTGAATGCGGGCCCACCCGTGACTTTTAAGCAAGGGGGCAGAAGCACTGTCTCCAGTAAATTCAGCCCTCATGAAACATATTTGGTGGTTTGCTGGCAGAGATAAAGGTCTGGATTAAATGGGGGCGACAGGGGTGTCACTGGCGGGAGACCCATGCCGCTTTTTAGGGAAGGCCCATTGAAGTTATTGCCACTTAGCACTTAACTGGACAGTGATCCCTTACTGGGATCAAGGAGCCTAGGAGCAGAAGTCCCACCCACCTACAGCTGCCAGCCAAACATAGGTAGCTCTATTGAATGGCAGTGCCACTGGTGAGGATCATTGATACATCCCAGGCCACAGGTGAGTGATGGTGGGGGAGGTGGATCAAAAAGCTGAACTCCCCTCCAAACAGCACTGTAAGTGTACGTACAGTAAATGAACTGCAGTGGTTCAAGAAGGTGGCTCACCACTGCTTTCTCAAAGGCAATTAAGGATGGGCAACAAATGCCGACCTTGAAATGACACTCACATCTCATAAATGAATGTCCTATTAACAGTTTAAATACGGTTGTAATAACTGCTTGAAGATGTAATCAAATATACTTGAGATATATTCTAGGACTTGAATAACTTTGCACTTAATGAATACTTTTAGTGAACATTAATTCCAGCAACAACTTTTTCATTTCCTGCCTTTGGCAATGATGTCCTTCCATTCTAAAAATTTCATGTCCCATACACCAAAGTGCATCACTGGGTGTCTGGCAGCTTAGTTTGATGTTTGATGTCAGAAATGTTTGTAATATTACATGAAGTATCTATGTTGTCTATGAATGGAGCATCAGAGGATACAGAACGCACTGCTGAGGAACTCTAAAGTGAATAGGCCAGACATAGGATGGTGATTTATCACTACCTGCTGTTTTCTATTCTTTCACTAGCGTTTGACTAGTTTTTAACCCTACTTGTCAATTTTTAATGATAAATTCATCCCCATTGTCTGGATTGGGTTTGAACTGAAACACTAGATCTGGGTAACAATGTGTTTCTGCTAAAATGGAAAATTGATCATAAAAGGAATTGAGAAAAATTGAAAAGACTTGTCCTTTGTTAACATTGAAGAGTAATTGCTCAAATTTCAAGTGTAAACACTGGAGGTGGAAAGGAGTAGAAAATCACTGCTCCACTATTGGGAAGAGCAATTACACAGCTAGGTCAGTGCTGTTGCAAAACAAAATTCAGCCCTGTGAAGAGACAAGGAAGATTAATTACAGTTAATTAACTTCAGTAGCCAGCATTACCTTTTATGGTGCTGCAACTTTGAATGGGATACTCTGCTGTGCTGAAATCCCTCTTTTCTCAACAATCTGCACGCTGAACTATATTTGTGTGCTTTGGCATATGGCATGTACATCCATAAAACCACAGGTTTCAGAACAAATTAATTGATCTTCCACAATTTTCCAGTGGCTAAAGCTTCCATGGGATCATCTAGGTTCTTCTGGGAACAATTCTACTTTTGACAGTATCATTTTAACTACAGATACACCAACACGCTACTTGGCAAAGAGCATAGATGGAAAGCGAGAGTGCTGAGAAGCAGAAGCAGTTAATGGATAATTTTCTGTAACCAATTTCAGAATTTAACACATTGCATATCTCATTCAAATCACATGTTGAGGGCAATCCTTTGAGATGGGAGCAAGCTGAACCAGGGAGGTTTGCAGTACTGAAAACATTATTCAATTTGATTATGTCCAGGATGGTGGGTGCCGGGTCTGGGGCATGCTTTCCACCCAGCTGTTAGTGTTGTCCTAGGGAGGAAAAATACTTGTGCAGTGTGCTAATTATCAAGAGTCATGCATATTGCCAGCACTATTCATTGGCTGCACACACTTGTGTGGGGTTGGGGGTCTAAGGTTGTTGTGAGGAGGAGCAGCCAGGATTTTCCATGCCCGCTGGCAATGGGCGTGTTCAGTGGCGTGAGTGGACAACATAGCGAGAAGGCCAAAAATCGGTTTCACAGTTGTGAAACCAGTTTGTGATCGACGGCTCAGCCCGTCGATGGTGGGTCACGTTCCCCACCATCAGACGTTGGGAACCTCATTTTAATATGTCTGTATATCATTATAAGGCCAGCCCACCAGACTTATTCTGCACCCCCCCCCCAACCTCCGCTGGATCGTCCATCCATGTAAGTGGGAAAACATGCTGAGGTGTTTCACAACAGCATACCTAAGGTGTGCATTTGGCGGGCTGCACTTCACTTGGGACTTCAAGGTTTGTTTACCCACCTTGCTTCGGTCAGAACTTGCAGTCATCAGCGCCACGCTTCACAGGCAGCACCACATCGCTTTTAGGAGGGCTCACAGTGCAGGTCTCTACCTACCAGATCAGCCATATGTGGGTGGCTTTTCAACAGCTGCAGGGCAAGGCCTTGCTTGGGAAGGGGAAGAAGTGGCTTCAGGCAAGAGAAGAGGCTGCAGGATGAAAGCTGTACTGGGGAAGGAGGGTATCCCAGGGTGTGTGAGGCGGCAGATGTTGATCTGTGCAAGAGTCCTCAAGATGGTGAGGGCTGAGGTGGCAGTCCCAGAGGAGATGAGGCCAGATGGACATGTGAGGGTATGTGTGTGAGAATGGGTGGTGATGTCCCTTGAGCTGGCAGTGAGTGAGATACCAGTGAATGTGTGATGGGCTTGAGAGTGAGAGTTCAGAGCGATGAGAAGGTTGCCATACTCAGGCTGCATGGATGAGATCATTCATCCTCTATCCGCATTGGCCAACCACTTCGGTGCAGCATTGGCACTGATCACCAATCCCATTATCTACTAAGCCAGTGTAGTAATGTAGCTGCCCCTCCTGCAGCCAGAGCGGGGTAGAGGACATCCAGCGTGTCTCCACAGCACCTAAAAGGCAGTCGAGGGCTGTAAATGTCTTGCCTTTCGGGGCCATGTCTTCTTTGCTGCAGTCCTGGACTAGAAGCTCTGAGTGTGGCTGTACTTTAAATGTGTTGCCTGGTGTGACAAAGCGACGAGGTGACGGCATGGCAGGCAAATCAGAGCCCGTCCACCATCGAAACCTAAAAGTGATGTGGTGCTGCCTGTGAAGCCTGGCGCTGATGACTGCGAGTGCTGACCGAAGCAAGGTCGGCAAACAAACCTTGAAGTCCCGAGCGAAGTGCAGCCCGCCAAATGGATGCCTTATATATGCTGCTGTGAAATACGCGGGCTGGCCTTATAATGATATGTGTATCCCAATAATGCATAATTAATGCAGCAGGTTGGGATAACATGGTGTGAAAAGCTGCCATTGCAGCCGGCGGGAAATATGTCATTTTTCCCACCCGCTATCACGCTTTGTGCAAAGCTGGGATGATTCCACTTGATGGCTCTGATATCACTAAAGGGAAGGTACCCTGGCTGCAAACAACCAGTTGTAAGGAGAGAACTGGCTGCTGGGTCATTAGATTGTGTCCCCCAGTTCTCTGATGATCCTCTGGTGGCCCTCGTCCAGCCATTGGACATGAAGAGGGGTGGGCATACATCTGCTGCTTCAGGAAGAGGAGGCTGACCTTCTTGATGATTCAACATCACTCGATCTCACCTTTGCGAGCAACAGCTCAGATACTGACACAATGCATACCTGGGAGGCGAGCTAGAGAACAGGCCTTCACATGGTGAATCACTGGTGTTATTGCATAGCCAATGGTAAATGCTGAGTTGTTCAAATACTAAAGGGAAGCTTGAAACAATTGCCACAACTTGTTTTGCAATTTGTATAAATTTTGAAATGTGTGCCTTGAATTCAGTAGCAATAAGACCACCGAGTCTTATAGGTTTTTACAAAACTAGATTAAACATTTATTAATAGAAGAAATGATTTTAAATGCATATATAGATCTACAAATTACTACTATGATAACTTCTAACTTCTAAACCCCCTATTTCATCTGACTCCCAGTAACACTTCCATTAAGACAACAGTAAGACACATATTTTTAAAAGACCCAGGCAAATTAAACAATACCCTGAACAGTCAAATTCAAAGTGAGTTCTCTTAACTTCAGTCCCTGGAGGCAGTAGTTTGGTATACACAGACTGAAGGCATTTCACACTTGTTAAATCTTAGACTGCCTTCCCTTACGCACAGCCTTCACTCCCTTATACATATTTTCCCCTTCGAATGCAAATACCTATTGTTTCACTATGTCTTTGGACTTTACCTTCCTGATAATAAAAATCCCTCATAGCACCAAGTTTTGCCAGTAATTCTTCTTACTACTTCTGCTGGCTAGGTATACACTACACCACCACTTTTGAATTCAAGCCACACTAGTTTGTTTAAAAATGCAAATTGCCCCCCCTTTACACTTCATATTCTAAAACTTCCCCATGTTTACCTAATTAACATTTCAAACCTAACTTCTCTTCTTACATCAAAGCACCCAGACTAGCTGCCTGTAATGCAATTAAGTCTCACACACACACGTACACACACACACACACACACACACACACACACACAGACACATATCGACACTCCCACTATT
The DNA here is from genome assembly GCF_017639515.1 of Carcharodon carcharias. Lineage (NCBI taxonomy): Eukaryota > Metazoa > Chordata > Chondrichthyes > Lamniformes > Lamnidae > Carcharodon > Carcharodon carcharias. The sequence continues at coordinate 27,673,649 of NC_054485.1, forward strand.
ACTTTATTTTACAATAAATTCCAATAAAGGTGTGGACATTATTATATCTCCCTGACACTGGGCACAAATGTGGAGGAACTAGAGCAGAGCGATGGAAGATCAGAAGTGCTAGCTTGTTTGAGGGCAAAGGCTCCTAACATCTGCTGCACAGGATTCAGATATTAACTTTGAGGGCTCAGGCTACTGAACTAGGCTGATGGAAATATACCAGGGGCAGAATTTTACATTCTGTGGGCGGGCATGCGACCGACACAATCGGGCGTAAAATTGCGCGAAATGACATCAGGCAAGTGTCCCGACATCATCACGCACTCGGTCAATGTTTTGCTTGGCGGGCGCACGCTAAAGTCGGAAGCACACCTGCCGACGATTAAGAGGCCAACTAAGCCCACTAACGACGCTATGGTCTCCAATATTTCGTGGCCCGTCCAACCTTACGGTTGGCGAACAAGCGAATCGGCCAGGCGACCATTACATTTTTCATCAAACTTCATCCAAGGGCTGGATACAATCTCCATTATGAAATAAAATAAAATTAAATATCTGTTGTTGGCATTTTTATGTGGTATGTTTTCAGGTGATTGATTATGATGCGTGGATTTTTTTTTGGAGCTTTTTAAACTTTTATTTCATCATTTGAAGGTCTGCAGCTCCCTGAGGCGGCTGCCTTCAGGGAGCTCTCTCGCAGTCCTTAACCACGCCTGCGGTGATGTCATCGCCCGCCCTCTTCCCACCCACACCCCGGCAGCGCTGAGCTTTTCAGCGTGCGTTTCACGCTGGCTGGCTGGGAGAAATCGCGGCCTGTCGCCGATTGCGGTCGGTAGTCCATTTCCCGGCCACTCCCGGGCCCGCCAAAGGTAAAATTCAGGCCCAGGAAATGTTAAGGGCAAAGAGGATCCAGCCAGTAAGCTTGCACACAACTTCACAGAGCATGGGGGGATCTGGCTGTAATAATTGTGCCAAGGCTTTGTACAGAGCATGGAGACCATCCTGTCTAATGTGAGCATACAGCTCCATCAACATGGCAACGACACAGCATCATGGTGCCTCTCCTGATAACTCTCACAGATACCATAGAAACTAAGATGGCTGCATATTGACCTTGGGGACCCACTGTTGTCAGTAGCTTCAAAAACGTGACATCGCACCTGCACTCTGTTTGTGTGCAGGGTTGCAGGAGCGTGGAGGCCTAGTCCCAGGAGAGCAGGTTTCACTCCATGGGAGAAGCATCTATTATAGAATTCCATCTTCTCCGCCAGCCCATGGCTTTCTGAGTGACTGCCAGCCAGCTGGGACAGGTTGCCTCGGCCCAAATTGAGATGTTGTAGCCTGCAGCTGATCTCCCAAGGCCCACAGCTGCTCAAACTCACCCAGCATGGCCATCTGAAGTGTCCTCAATGGACACTTAGCAGCCTTCCGCATCCCAAGCTGTAGCCACTGAGGAAAGACTTCATACCGGCACTAAGACAAGTAAATGAGCACACAAGATGGGCACTTAGGGCTTCCATGAGGATGATTCTTATTACTGCTGTGATTCAAATAGCTCTAATCAAAATGACATCTGATCCCTCCATAGTGTCGGCCCTCGCTTTATCTGTAACTTCAACCAACCTTACAACCTTAGCAGAACTCCTCAATCACTGATTTTGTGTGGATCACCCATTATTTGCCCCACCATTGGTGGGCATGACTTCAGTCATCTAGACCCTAGGTTCTGGAATTTCTTCCCTATACCTCTCCACTTCGCCACCCCTTTCTACTCCTCTAAGATCTTCCTTAAATCTACCTCTGACCAACCTTTATGACACCCATCCTGATATCCCTTTCTTTGGCTTGGTGTCAAGTTTTGTCTGAACACTCTTCTGTAAAGCCACTTGAGGCGCTATGCTGCATTAAAGGTGCCATCTAAAAGCAATTTGTAGTTTGTTAGTGATGCAACATTTTAGGTAATACTTTTATCTTCCCTTTCACAGTGTACATTTTTAAAATATATCCTGCACCTTGAGTGTCTGTGAAAGGATCCTTCAAGATCCCTGAATTATTAGAGTTCTATCTTTCTGAAATTGCTGAGTTAGTAGCACATTATTTATGGGCCTTAAACATAAAAATCTTTTAGCTTATGTGGCTGACAATATCTTTAGCAAGTTGCAATGACACATCTCATCACATTAACTATAGGGAAAGAATATCGCGCTCACCAGGCGGGTGGCACCTGACCTGAACAAGCGTAAAATGACGCGCAGTGACCTCGGGCGAGCATCTTGATGTCATGTTGCACTCACGCGATATTTTGGCCAGCTGGCACGCAAGTGAGTCGGCAGTGCGCCCGCCGACAATTAAGCGGCCTGCAAAGGCCCTTAATGAAGTAACTAATTGAACATTTTTACTGCCACATGAGGGGACACGTTTTAAAAAGTTTTAATATCTTTATTTTTTATTTGGATAATCTTCAGCTCCCTGGGGCAGCTCTGTGCCCTAGGGGAGCTTTTACTGCGCAAACCCGCGCAAACTTCCGTGCTCGTGCTCCTCCCACCTCCACCCCGGCAGTGCTGAGTGCTGCAGTGCGTGTTTCACACTGACTGGCCATTAATTGATTGTTGCTCAATTACTTCTAATATTAGTTGCTCAAGCTCAAAACAGTGATTTTATTTTGCAGCTAACCAATGATATGATAATAGAACAAGGGCAAATGCTGTTTATAGGTCAATTGATAGTGACTACCCTGATTGCATAGGCCTTATGTTGGATAGGTTTAGATGTAAAAGCTGGCTGAGAAGAGAAAATATCTGTGTTCATGGGCAAATAGTATGCTTGTTATCACAAAATACATGAGAGATATATTGGTAGAATCGAACACAAACATGGGCAGAGATTTTACCCTGGATTTCTGCCAATAATAAGCAAACACACAATGTTGCATCCAGCAGTTATTCACACAAAGGATAGTGGTAATCTGGAACTCACTCCACCATAAAGCTATTGAGGCTCAGGGCCCAATTGAAAAATTCAAAACTGAGATTGCCAGGTTTTTGTAAGGTAAGGGTATTAAGGGTTACACAACCAAGGTGCGTATGATGTTAAGGTAGAGGATCTGGGTCTATTTATCTTAGAGTAGGATCCACTTAGAGGTGACTTGATAAGAGTATAAAGTATTGTAGGGTGTTGGATACCGTTCAGTTGGCCTTAATGAAGTCCTCATAGCCTTAAATAGGTTAACTGTGTCACGGACAGGACGGGATTTAATTTAAACAGCCCTGTTTGTTTTTGATTTTTGATTTCCCCCTTTGTAAGTGGTGGTGTATTTCCCAACCCCTCAGTTTTGGTGTGATTCAATTTTGTCATAATTTTTGTCAGTTATTCAGGAAGCTCTACTGCACGAGTTTTCCAGTCCTGGTTAGGTTAACTCAATGTAGAAAGCTATAACTCTAGTTACCATAGCTCCCTCTAAACAAATGCCCTGATCACAGGAAAAGCATTTACTGCACTTTTGGCTAACTTCACACGACTACTTGTCCATTATGCATGCACCTTTGTTGGACCCAAAAAAGCTACCCTATTTTACTTTGTCTTTTTGCTCCACTTTATTTTTGTCCACTGTTGATTCCTTTGTTGGCCTGTAACATTAGACAGAACTGCTCTAAGATTACTCCCAATGCCATTCAGTAACTGGTTGGCAAGAGGAATGTTGAAGTTGGAAGGAGCCAGATGATGCCAGGTTTTCCACTCCTTCAAATGGAATGCACCACTTTCATGTTATGCTTAATCTGATGGTTTGATAACAGACAAAACCCACTTGACTAGCCAAGTAGTTTAGGCAGCTGCGTGATTTGATATCTCGATCTTCTGGGTGGCAGTAAAGTACGTGGCTGCTTGAATTACTAAACCACTTCAAATGTGCTTTCCAGCTAAGCTAAGCCAATGGAATGGATTAATAGACTTGCAGTGCAGTTTGTTGTGCTATGTTGTGGTGGGGCATGAATTTGTACAAATTGTTCATATGCTTAATTCCTTTGGATAGATTTTCCTGTTGGTAAGCGGGAGTGGAAAACGAATGCGTAAACTCAAATTGGGTTTCTCCTTCACAGACTCACACTTGCTTACGTTAATGGCTGAATGAAAATTAGTGCGGGCTGGAACAGAACCTAGGAATCTAGAAATTCGGCACACAGGAGTAAATCACGGTTATTGAGTGGAGAGGCCTGAGGTGCCCCTAGTATTGGGTCTTGCACCTCATTTCTATTGAGCCAGCGAACTGCAGACAGCAACAGGCAGCTCACAGGCACTGGATACCTCTGGACAAACCAATTTTCCGGTGGGGGTCTCAAAGAGGCATTCAGTCCTTTATTTACATACATAAATGCTTAATGGCAAGTAATCTTTGCGCCACACAAGGGCTAGACAATGACCACCTCCAACAAGGGGGAGTTTAACCATTTCCCCCTAACATTTATTGCCATTACCATCCTCCACCATCAACATCCTGGGGTTATCTTTCACCCTAGAAACTTAAATGGACTAGCCATATGGATATGATGGCTACAAGAACAAGTCAGAAGCGGGGAACTCTGTTGTGAGTAACTCACCTCCTGACTCTCCAAAGCCTGTTCACTATCTACAAGGCACAAATCAGGTGTGTGATAGAATACTTCCCAATCACCTGGATGAGTATAGCTCCAACAACACTGAAGAAGCTCAACACCGTCCAGGACAAAACAGCCTGCTTTATCAGCAACCTATCTGTACCTTAAACACTCACTCCCTCCACCACCGACACACAGTGGTAGCAGTGTGTGCTGCAGCAACTCACCAAGGCTCCTTCATCAGCACCTTCCAAACGTGGGACCTCTACTCCCTAGAAAGACAAGGGCAGCAGACGCATGGAACACCAAGACATGCAAATTAAGTTCCCCTCCAAGCTACACATCATCCTGACTTAGAACTATATTGCCAGTCCTTCACTGATATTGGGTCAAAATCCTAGAACTCCTTTCCTAACAGCACTGTAGATGTACCTACATCCCTTGGACTGCAGCAGTTCAAGAAAGTGGCTCACCACCTCCTTCTCAAGGGCAATTAGCAATGAGCAACAAATGCTGGACTTTCCAGCAACAGTCGCATTCTGTGAAAGAATAAAGAAAAATGCCTCTTTCAGACATGGACACTATACAATGATTTTTTGGCCTATACCATTATAGCACAATTTTGGTTCCTAATGAACATACGCTTCTGGCCGACCACGTTGGAGGATTAGGAATATGTTGAGTGCTGATAAATTGGCACTGCACAGCTGAATTTTAAGGCCTATGTATTTTTACATAGCAAGAAAGAGACAACTAAAGAGTAACTCACCACAGATAGTCTTTGTATGTCCTGTTGGCCTCATCAAAAGTGCCCAAGATGTAGGTCATATATATTCACTATTTTGAGGATTGGTGCATGATGTTGGAACACAGGGAGAGGAGAAAGAATAAAAATTAACTATATGTGGTTGTCCAGATAATATAAATAGTGCATTGAAAATTAATTAAGCTATATTGCTTATGTGAATCTCATTGCCAAATTCTATTTTTGAAGACTGTAAACTGAGTAAATCTATCTTAAAACTTTGCACTAATATTAAGAAGCAGAATGAACTTTATTGGTGTTAATGGAACCAATATATTTTCACTGAATAAATAGTGCTTATTTCTGATGAAGTGCAATATGCTTCTGCATGCTATATATACGATGTTCATGTTATCCAGTTTGTATTAACATTGCAACTTTACTTTCAGCGCAAAGCACTTTTCCCCCACACCCATGCAAGCAGTGTCATATGAATCTGGACTTGAGGCCCAACATGAGAGAAGCAAGAATGAGACTCTCATTTCCAGGCTAATATTTAAGATTAGTCAAAGTCCTCACAGTTAAACAGCCAATTGAACAGCAGACTGCCAGTAACTATAACAATGCCCAAAGCTTAGTCTTCCTTGTCTTTTGAGCTAAAGTACTTTTGGACAGCCCAAAACCTGAAAATAGAAGAAAACAGTCAAAAAATACAAGCAAAGCGAAAGACTGGAAGGGATCATAAGACCATCTAGCAAACCTGGGCACATTGGTACTCCCCAGATCACCGTCCAACTTACAGCTGATACGTTCTGCATGTCAGAACTCAGAGTCTCACTAGCTGACAAGTGTATATTGGATGTAGCCATGCACAAATAACTAGGAAATTATTTGTATCTGCCCTAGGCCACAATGAAGCTCATTTGGACCATTCATCAGCTCACACAGTGGGAAATTCAGAGACCTCAAACTAGATAATCGGTGAATTTAGATACAGCTCCCCCACAGGAACAACAGGAAATCATTTGCATTCACTGCCACAAGGCTAGCAAGGAACTTAGACATAGATATCCTGTCCACTCCCACCAGATTACCGAGGATCTCAGACTGCAATAATGATTTTAATATTATTTTAAAGAACTTCCTTCCTTTACAACCTCCAATGGTTGTTCATGGACACTGAAACCGACAAAGGAATATTTTTGCGATGACTCAAAATACCTTACTTTACATCCACGTGACAATTGAAATTTGGCTTGGCATGTTCATATGACATTCCTCTCTCTGCTAACATGGGAAATATTAACCCATTTATTTTGAACAGGGTAAGTGCTGATGAACCAGATGACCTTTCCTTGCCCTTATTTACAGATGTTCCTTTCTTATGTTGTAGTAGTGGGCAAAGGTATGCCAATAGAAACACGTGGAGGTCCATCCTCTGGCGATGCTAGGCTATATCAGTATGTTAATCGGGCATGATAATCTGCTTCTATCAGTAATGCACACACATTTCACTTTGTTTAGGGAGAAAAACAAAGGCTCTGACAGAAAATGAAAAATGTAACTAACCTCAAATAACCCCACCAGTGATGTGATTAACACCATATGGGAGGCATTCTGTTCATACTTGGACAAACATTTGTATCTCCGAAGAAGGTTGTAAAGTGCTCTCTCAGAGGCTTTTCAAATCAAACTCGCAGATAATTAAATTGCCGCCAGTTACACAGGATCAAGTCAGACGAAAGAAGCCCTTCGCTCTTGCTTTCTTTAAGGCATTGACCTTGTCCAGTTGCACCAAGGCTCTAATTAATTTTTCACTTCTGTTGACAGATTTCATATAAAACACATGTGGTGAGATTCTAGCTATTAAACTGACTGCAATAAAATCTGAAATCATGCTGTGCATTTAATGCAGTGTTTCAGATGCTTTTATTAACCTGGCCCAATAACTACCTTGACATATGCTGCAAATAACGACAGTTCTTTGTAGGGTGGCACAGAATTTTTCCAAGCTATATGTAAAATATTAGAAAATGATTTTAATAATTGGAAGAAGTTACATTTTGGCACCTGAGAGTGCAAAATTTCACATCTGTTGCAGTCACTTTCTGCTCTTCTTCCTTTTATTTTTCCTATTATAGGTACTTCTGTTGCATTCCATTTTTTAAGCAAGTGGGTGTCCGCCAAGCTGCTTGCCTGTGCCTTCCTGTAATGAGCACGAAGGAAATACATGTAAGCTTATGTTCAAGTTGCTCTGTTATGCATTATGAGTCAGTATTCATTCCAGGCAAGCCAACTTCCCACCCACTTCAAGAACATACAACCAGCCTGATCCATAAACTAGCTGCTGAGGTGACAGGTCACATCACTCCACTCAACTCCCTATGGAGCTTTTGCTGCCTCAACTTATGGCAACACCTGCCCTCCTCCCCCCAACATCTCCACGGTTCTCCCTGACTAGGAATTACCTATATCTTGTCACCAAACCCCCTACATACTAATCTATCAAACTACAACAATATGTGACTTGCATTGATCCTACAAGTCATGTAAACGTTATAGAGATACTCTGCATCAAACAAGGGCCTGAAAAAGTGTGAAAGCATCTAATAGAAAATAAGCAGAGCTAAGGGATTATAGAATTGAAGTTTATGTAATTCTGATTGGTTTAAAAAGTTACAAAATCAGCTTTATTCATGACAAACAACTTCTGTACCTCCTTGGCTGTCTGAAATGGATGGTCACTCAGTGAAGAGTAACCAATACTTATATAAATTCAAGAAAGATAGGGGAATAAAAAAGAGGCTGCAGTGGGAGACAAGAGACTGAACAAATAAGGTTTTTTTTTAGGAGTGGCTTAGGCTACCTACTAAGTTAAGATAATAGGGTAAACTTTCTGAATTTGGTGCTCCTAACTGGTAAAGCTTTTCACTAGATGTGTGAATTTTTAACACTTACTCTAATATGTAAATTGTAGGACTGATTTCTTGACCTACTATCACCCCAAAACAGGCTGAAGCTATGTCTGTCTGTAACCCTGAACAAAAGGAATTTTCTGGCAATTCTGTCTTTCTCTCCACAAATGCTGTCAGACCGACTGAGTTTTTCCAGCAATTTTTGTTTTTGTTTCTGACAATATCAGTAAAGCTGACACCTTTCTATCTTTGAAGAGATGCTAATGACCCTGTGGTTGCAGAGATCAAATTCAAAGGGAATTCTACAAAGGTCATCTACATTTTATAAGCTACCAGACTCTACCTGTCTGCAAGGATAAAGGACTCTGCAATCTCTTTTGAAATTCTTAATGGGTGGAGCATTAACGATCTCAAGAGTCCAGACAAAGCAATGAGTATCATTTGTCAAAGTCAAAGTGGACAGGTGGGAGTCATGTGATATGACCCCCCTAGTTGGTCTCTTGCTGTACTGCGAATTAGTGAGCCATTCTCCATCCAGCAAGCAGCAGCTCAGAACCAGAGCTCTGTCAAGGTTTAAAAGTCTTGGCCCCATCTCCACTGTTTCTACTGGACTGCGGAACTCTATATCATCACTTACAAAACTAATGCATCTTTGCATGCCTATCCCATTGTGGAAGTCATCTCTACTGGAAAAATGAATTCTTTAGCATCAATCTTCAGCCTGCAGATCTCTATGAAAGACTACACCATTGAACTTTGATCCTGGACTCTGGACTCAAGTGAAACAATAAGTCTTTGCTCTGTGGTCATTGCACTGTAACTCTTTCTCTATCCCTCTTTTACCATATAAATGCACTGGGAGCTATGTAGCAACACCCCCTCCCACATTTTGCTAATACACTAACCCTCTGAGTTTACCATATCTCGAGTTTGCTGTGGAGTTATTCATAAAAATTGGATCACACCAAAACTGAGGAGTTGGGGAAAATATGCCACCACTTAGAAAGGGGGAAATCAAAATCAAAACACAATTCTATTTACGTATGAGTGGTGAGAGGAGAAATCAGGACTGTTTAAGTTAAACCCTCTCCTTATGTAACAACTGCTCCTTCTGCTTCATGTGGAACTAATCATACGCCATCTCTGAAAAGGGGTTTTTACCCTCCTCTCTACCCTTCTTGTAACTAATTCAACAGGATCTCTTTCTCATTTCTTGCAAAACGATCTTTCTTTCCTCATTAGATATCTTATCTCCATCTCATCAAAGTAAGATGTGTCTCCCATTCTCTTTTTGCTTCCTACACAAGTAAGTCACTCCTCTTTTCCTTTCACTCTATTTCTTCATATACGCCAGTGGAAATGAAAATTGGGGAAGATGGATAGCACTCAGTAAAATCAATAACACCTATTTGTCCAAAGTCAAAATTGCCTCCAATGGGCTGCATTCTGTTTGGTACTATGTGATTGGAGAAATTCGAAGGGAGACACAATACAATTATTGAATAAAATCAAAATCAACCTATTAGGAGAAAAATACAGCCTCTTACAATTGTAACCAAAAAAATGCTCAATAAGCAATGACCATTTGACAATCAAAATATATGTGACAGACTTGATGTCCACAATAGATTTAATGGCCCTAATATTCTATGAAGGTTTCACAGACTCCTGCCAGAGAGCAATGGAACCCCCAGAGAACTGGTGTCTCCAGGCATCTACATCATTTCCCTTGAAGCTCTGCTGGCCTCCTGCTGTATTTATGGCAGGAAACCTTACGAAGCCCCATCGAATTTCAGAGCCAAAAACTTTAGCATAAAGATGAACACTTCAGCAGCATAAGTACAACAAAACACTTGTATTTATATAAACTCTTTAATAAAATGACACATTGCAAGGTGCTTCACAAAAGCAATATAAAATATTTGTTATGACCACAGCAGGTATTAATTGCTGTGCAAACCAAATCCCAGGGGGAAACTTGGCTTATGGGCCATACCTTTTTTTTGTATTCTGAAAACGAGAAGATGTACTGATCTCAGCAGTAAGAGGTCCAGTAACACTTTTGGGATTTTAAAAATTAAAGGTAAAAGCTTCATTAACAAGAATAAAAGAAAACTTAAATACATAAGATTATAGTTACACAATTAAGGTTAGTCTTACAAACACCCCCAAAAAAGCTCTCTACTTGGTCAAACCGACAAGTAAACATCTTCCAGGCAACACTCCCTTATAGATGTCTAACTATGAAATCCAGTGATATTATCTAAGGCAAACTGCTGAAGCTTTAATAAAGGCATACCACATGACCTCTCCCTCTTCTACTCTGCAGTGGACTCCACTTCAGAATAAGACTGCTTGTTGTAGCCCAGTAATTTTCTGGCTTGACTGGATGGCTGGTTCAAACAGCATCCTCTCCCAGCCCAGAACTCCAGCTATAGCTCAACAGCTCAAAACAGCTCCAGTTATCTCTAGCTAAGGTCTCAGTAACTCTAAGCTATCTTTTTTCCCTTTTATCTCCGGTTCCTTTGTTCTCATGCCTGTGTGAAACTTAAATCCTTCCAAATATAAACTCTTTTACATCTCTGTCTTGCCTTTGCTTTTGAGTCAATAAAATACAATATCCCCACTACTATTTACCTTTGGAACTCCTGCAAGATGCAAATGTATTTCTTCTTATCACTGACTCCCCTTTGATATTCAAGTAAACTCAACTTATCTAAAAACACAAATGTTAGATCTAATCTATTTACTTATAACTCAAATTTAACACCTCTATCTTTTTCATGTTTAAAATCCCCCATACAACCTGAATCCTATCAATCCCTTGGCCAGCTTAATTAAATCACACACAGATACCCAGATTTATTTACAATATTCCCCCCAAATATTTTTTTAAAATCCATTCCCACACACTGTAATATAATTGTTGTAATATTAAGCAACTCTTGTGCCTCATGTCTGAATATATTTACCAAATATTATGAGGATGGTAGTTCACTAGTGGTTTAGCTATTCCCAGGACTGCAAGATTGTTTTGTGCTGATGGGAGCACAGCAGATGAATATTAAATTCCACAATGCTACATTCTTTGCCTTGATAAATATGACATACTCACGCATAAAAACAATAGGAAAAACAAGATGTGGACAATTGAAATCTGAGTCTATTCCTTTTCATAGTGGCCTTGTTTCATTCTTGAAATGTGTTATGTAAGTCTTTGGCCTGTTGGATGTTTTCTTTGAATTAGTTTGTAGTTGTCCCTATTTTCTCAGGGATCGTGAAAGGAATGTTGGCAAAAGGTACTTCAATTTAAAAAATATTTTTCAAGAGGAAAGAAGAGACTTTTTTATATAAAAGGATATATGTCAGCCAATGATGCTTTAAAAACAACATTCCATTGAGTGATATTAAACCTCATAACCATAAGATTACTGGAGCAACCTTAGGTATTTAAACTGTGATGAAAGCACATGTCCACATTCAGTGCTGTTGCTTCCATTCACTTATCAATTCTATTGATCTTTAATTCAAATATTTTTACAAAACACTGCAGATGTTCAAAACAGTTTTCATCTTCTCAATACTGCATTATAATTGCATTATGACATTCAAAATGAATATGGCACCACAATATGAGCTCATCTGCCCTCAATTGAAAATTGGAAGTTTATAGCAAATCAGATTTGAAATTGAATTTATATTCTTTCCATAACATTTAAGAAAACTGCTTTTGAAATGTTGGATTATATCAATGCCTTTCATTCTTGGAATCATTCGCAATTACCAATCTTACAACTCCATGCATGAATCAGACAAAATATCTATATGACTGGATCAATGGTAGATTACATTGCAGTGTAGAGTACTCCACATAGAAAGATAATAGGGTAATAAAGTAACTCCATGAATTGCTCTTAAATAGATAAGGATGAAGTTGATGTGAGCAAAGGATTCTAAGGGTCGAATCATCCCAGATTTGCACTGAGTATGGTGGTGGGTGGATAAATCAATGCCGGCTGCGATGGTGGATTTTCACACCATATCATCCCAAACCTGCCACGTTAGTTATGCATTCTCGGGAAACATGCCGTTTTGATGGTGGGCGGACTCTCATTTGCCTGCCACGCCATCACCTCACTGCGTCATCAAGCCGGGCAGCAAATTTAAAATTCAGATGCACACACACATCTCAGTGCTTCCAGCCAATGACTACTGCAGGGAAGATGTCCATGAAAGGCAAAGTGAGACTGCAGCCTCCATGTTTAATCACGTGTCACTAGAATGCCATTTAGATGCCTTGGAGGCCTGTCTTGATGTCCTCAACCCCGCTCTGACCACAGGACGGGAAGCGGTATCACCAATCCAGCATGGCAGGCAGTAACAGTGATGGCCAGTGCCAATGCTTCACAGAACAGGTTGGCCATCCAATGCAGAGCAAGGACGAATGATCTCATCTGTGCAGCCAGGGTGTGGCAACCATGTCATCACTCTAAACTCACACACTCAAGCCCATCACACATTCACTGGCGTCTCACTCACTGCCAACTCAAGGGACATCACCATCCATTCTCACACACATACCCTCACATGTCCATCTGGTCTCATCCCCTCTGGAGACTGCCTTCTTAGCTCTCACTATCTTGAGGCCACTTGCACAGGTCAACATGTGCCTCCACACACACACCCTGGGATACCCTCCTTCCCCAGTAGAGCACTCGTCCGGCAGCCTCTTCCCTTGCCTGAGGCCAGTTCTTTCCCTTCCCCAAGCAAGACCTTTCCCTGCAGCCATTGAGTGGCCACCCACATATGGCTGACCTGGTAGGTAGAGACCTGTCCATGAGCCCCCCCCACTAACAGTGATGTGGTGCTGTCTGTGATGCCTGGCACTGGTGTCTGCGAATGCTGACCGAAACAAGGTGGGTAAACAAAGCTGGAAGTCCCAAACGAAGTGTAGCCCACCAGATGCACGTCACTTATGTGCACTTGTGAAACACGTCAGCATGTTTCCCACCGGCATGGCAGACGATCCAGCGGGGCGGGGGATGAGTCTGATGGGCTGGCCTTTTAATGATGTGCTGATGTGTTACAATGAGGTTCCCGACGTCCAATGGCGGGAAACACAGCCCGCTATCAGTGGGCTGAGCGGACAATCACAAACAGGTTTCACGCCGTCGTGACATCAATCGCGCCATATTGTCCACCCATGCCACCGAATATGCCCGACACCGGCGAGCAGAGAAAATCCCAGCTAATAAGTCTCAATCCTGAACATATCCAATTACTGCAGAGCACAAATAAACATTAACAAGTAGTATGCCGAAGTATATAGCCAAATCAGAAAATGGAAATCAGAAAAAGTCATGCTCTTGTCAGGCTACATCTTAAATACTGTCTCCAGTTCTGGTCATCTAGATACACGGAAATAGTCCAGTGGACAGCCACAAGGCTATTATTATGACTGGGATGGGAGAAGTGAGCATGTGATCTAGCCCCACTACTCCGCAGGCTGTACCATTAATTTAAAAGTACAATTTTCTCACAAAAGAAGGCAATCATCTATTTCCCTTGCTGGTGCCCAGAATAAAAGAGTCTTCAACCCGGGTTTTTACAATAAACTCAGAGCTATTGTTTATTACAGAACAAAACTTCTGTTAAACAAACTGCAAGTACTGGTTAACACACAGTTGTAATTGGGAAGTATAACTATCTATCCCTCATCCTAAAGAATTCCCCCCAGCACACACACTGACAAACAAAGGACAAACAGATAGATTCTATCTGCAGAGATGGGCTTTGGAGGGATGGGCATTATAAAATGAAGGCTAAAGTTCACAGGGTCTTGACACTGTCGACCTGGAGTTCCCTCGTGTGAAGAGGGTCCCGGTGGACGTCCGGAAGTTCTCACTGACTGGTCTTAGCTTTGCAGGTCCAAATGCAGACCAGTTACCCTCCGATGAGGGTTCTCTGGTTACAGGTTGATAGCCACACATAATTGCAGGCAAGGTAGAGAGAGGAAGCCAGTTAGGGTAGACTTCCTTCCTCAGCTTGTTCCCCAACAAGACTGCCTTCAAAACCAGCAGGCTCACAGCTTAAGATTTTTCTCCCTCCATGTGATTTCTAGCAAGTTACCAACCTTAAGATGAAATCAAAAAACTGCGGATGCTGGAAATCCAAAACAAAAATAAAGATACCTGGAAAAACTCAGCAGGTCTGGCAGCATCTGCGGAGCGGAACACAGTTAACGTTTCGAGTCCGTATGACTCTTCAACAGAAGTTACCAACCTTTGCCTTTTCAGTTTTCTCCCCATCAATTAAAGCCATTGTTATTCAACACAAACAACCAGATCTTCCTCAAGTACCATAAACATCAGGTGATTTTTTGGAAGAGGCCTGCTTGTTGATAGCTCCAGGGTGAACTTGTGACCTTTTTAAAAAAAATCCCAGGTTAGAATCCAAATGTCCAGATGATGCCATGTCCTTTCATTGTGTAAAAGCAAAATTCAATCTTGAGAGATATGATTCTAACACTATGTGCTAGCATGGACAGACTGAGGTAAGAGGAGAAAGGTTAAGAAAGAGGAAAAGGAAGCTTAGTTTCATGTTTCAAAGCTAAAAAGCCTAAGAGATGTCCTTTTAGGGGTATATAAGAGAGTTAAGGGTAAACCTTGAAAATGTCTTCAGTTAGATTGGTGGGTAGGACAAGGATACACCAACTCAAATAACTTAAAGGCAAATTTAAGACTGATATCAGGAAGTTCATCGACACATGGAATGGGGACTTCTGGATAGAGTAGTGGAGCTGAAAGCTATGGGCTGAATTTTTCCTCCGTCAGGAGGTTGTGCGGGGGTGGGGGAGTGAGCGCGAACCCAATCAGTGCCCCCGATCGGGTCCGCGCCGCCATTTTACATGGGTGGGCCAATTAAGGCCCAGCCGGCGTGACGCTCGCCCGGAAGCGCTGAGCTCTCCCTGTGCGGGCGGAGGGCGGGGGGAGCATTACTTGAGTTGGGGCCTCAGGGAGAGCAGCTTAACATTTTAAAATTTAAATAAAGGAGAAAGAAAACTTTTAAAACATGTCCCCTCATGTGACAGCTGGGACATGGCAATGAATTTTTTTTATCAATTTTTATTGAATTTTAAAACACTTCATGAAACCTCATCCCACCCGTGGATGAGGTTTCATGAAAAATGCAAAGGCCGCCTGGGCTCTTCGCCTGCCGCCAATTTTAAGGTTGGACAGGCAGCTCCCTTAATTGTTTTAATTAGTTTTTAAGAGGCCTTAATAGGCCTTTGACAGCTCGGCTGCGTGCCCGCCGAACTGAAAATCTAAATGACGCACAGTGACACGGGGACGCCCACCTGACATCAGCGCACGTCATTTTATGCATCGGTGAGTGGGCCCCACCCCTGCTTGCTAACTGGAAAATCTTTCCCACTGGAATTATTTAAGAAATTGGGAGTCACAATAGAGGGGACTGATTTTTCCGAATGGATTAACTAAAACCAGTTGAATAGCCTTTCTTGCTTGTATGTTTCGTGACATTGTGCAATAGAGGATCTGGAAATTCAATGTTATATAGGCAAAAGTTCAAAGATCTTAAACAAACTGATATAAATATACATTCTGAAATTCAAATATAAGACTCAATTTAATAATATCTTACAAAATGCCAATTAAAGTTTAGTGCTGTGAATTGAAATATGTAAACAAAGTTTTTTCCTTCGTTTGTAATGCTTCCCCTCACTTTCTTGAAGGTAATGTATCATGTTGGAATACAGAAGCAGAGGTGTTACTCATTCAGTACAGCACTCGAGTGTCTGCATTTTATGTCTAAGTCTTGTTTTAACAGGCTGTTTGAATACGAAAGGGTCACAGCAGGCTCAATTGTGTGATGTCAATGTAAATTCTGTCCAACAATGTCTTTTGAGACACAATTATAGAATGATACCATATGTTGGTGCAGACTCGATGGGTCGAAGGGCCTCTTCTGCACTGTGTGATTCTGTGATTCTGTGATAGGACACAGAAGCAGGTCATTTTGGTGCATTGTGCCTGTGCTGGCATTTGAAAGAACTATTCCAATTAGTCCCACTCTCCTGCTCTTTCCCTCGAGTCCATCATTATTTTTTTCTTTTTGAGTGGTTACCCATTCTCTTTTTAAAGTTATTATTGAATGTGCTTCCCACCATCCTTTCAGGCAGTGCCTGCATGATGTTTGAGAAACCAAGCTAATCTTTCTTTTACCTAGGCTGGGGATACTGAAATCAATTAGTGCTTGGTTGCCTTCCACTCTCCTGGATGAGATCAATAAAAGCATCACAGACAGCATGAGACCTGGAAAGCCATTCCTGCTGTCACTGAGATTCATGTTTTGAAAAGAGTTAAGATGCTGAGGTGAAAATCATCCAAACAGATTCAGCCACAAACATTTTTAAAAACCTGCAGGGAATTCTAATAGTTTCAGAAAAGATGAGGCTCTGCAACTGATAAGTGCCCATTTATTTGTAATGTATGGGATATTTTAACTTCACTGAGCAATAGGGCACATTAAAAACTGATGAAATTTCTTTGGATAAAAAATCTAGCATCCCATAAAACGATCCAAATCTGGCGAATAATACTTTACATTATGGCTTAACATCTTGTGCAATACATTTAGTCTTCCACCCACTGAAAATCCTAGTATAGTGGGAGAATCATATTGGGTGTTCTCCCTCCCACACGCTCCCTGCCATATATTGATCCAAATCTGGTGAATGATACTTTACATTATGGCTTAACATCTGGTGTAATACAGTTAGTCTTCCACCTACTGAAAATCCTAGTATAGTGGGAGAATCATACTGGGTGTTCTCCCTCCCACACGCTCCCTGCCATATATTGACCCAAATCTGGTGAATGATACTTTATGGCTTAACATCTGGTGCAATACATTTAGTCTTCCACTCACTGAAAATCCTAGTATAGTGGGAGAATCATATTGGGTGTTCTCCCTCCCACACGCTCCCTGCCTGAGGCTAAATTGGTAAATTATGAGGATAAAAACAAAAAACAAAAAAACTGCGGAAGCCGGAAATCCAAAACAAAAACAGAATTACCTGGAAAAACTCAGCAGGTCTGGCAGCATCGGCGGAGAAGAAAAGAGTTGACGTTTCGAGTCCTCATGACCCTTCGACAGAACTGTTCTGTCGAAGGGTCATGAGGACTCGAAACGTCAACTCTTTTCTTCTCCGCCGATGCTGCCAGACCTGCTAAGTTTTTCCAGGTAATTCTGTTTTTGTTTTAAATTATGAGGATACTTGTCATAGACTAATCTTGTATCCCTTGTGTATAGAAGATGAAGGGGGTGACCTAATTGAGATGTTTAAGTTGATTAAAGGAATTAATAGCGTATATTAAATTATTTCCTCTGGCGGGGGAATCCAGAACGAGGGGGCAAAACCTTTAAATTAAAATTAGACCATTCAGGGGGAAAGCCAGGAAACACTTATTCACACAAAGGGTGGTGGAAATCTGGAACTCTCTTGTCCAAAAAGCTGTTGAGGCTGGGGACGTGGGGATGTGGGGTGGTGGTCAATCGAATATTTCAACACTGAGATTGATAGATTTTTTTAAGGCCAAAGTTAAAGAACTAAGGTAGGTAGATGGAAACAAGATACAGATCATCCATGATATAACTGAATGGCAGAACAGGCTTGAGGCACTGAATGACCTACTCCTGTTCCTATGTTCCCATTTACACTTATCAATCAATGATGTGACAGCACTATTTCTAAAGGGAACCAATTAGGGCACCATCGCTGTAATGCTTAAAGTTACAGGTTGGCCTTATCCTAAGAACAAATTTTAAATGAATTGCCCCTCACTTATTGAAAAGAAAATTGTCATGCTCCTGTCAAACTTGCATAAACATGTTTATTTGACTTAAGTTCTTGGGAAAATTGATTAAAATATTTTCCTACTTGAGCATAAAAGAGACTTCACCTCACACTTGATTGTTAAATGTACATTGAAAGCCATAAAACTTTTCATTTAGTTTGCAGAAAAGTTCTCAGCTATCCAAGACATACAAGTTTTGTGACAGCTATCTGTTCTGTGTCAGACTCTATAACAGGGTTAGTTTGTTTTCAGTTTATTGAAACCAGCATTGCTGTGTTAAACTCAAATGTCTGCAATGTGTCTGCATTGATGGCTACAGTTTTCTTGACGAGAGGTTTTTTAACAGTTTCTCTACAAAACATTTATACATCTTCTAAGATATGAGGCACACTTGGCATTTCTCAGTTTACTACCAGAAAATGCAGGAATTATCCAGGTCCTGGGGCATCCTGCACTGTTTAAATAAAAATGCAAACAATTCTACACCTTCCTTTTACAATATAAGATGACAAACAATGATTTAATAATTAACATTGATAAAATTATCTTCCATTAGGCAAGATGATTAGATTAAAAGCTTTTATAGTTTGCTCCTTCAGTTGCAGATGAGGAGCACCAAATGAATCACATTTGTGTTTACATGGGTGTATATTAGTATATATAGATACATACACACATAGAGCCACTTGTATATAGGCTGGCAATAGGAACTGACTCACATAGAATTTATTCTGGTAAAATACTGGATCAATACAGCAGTAAATTTTGTATTTGTACTATAGTGTTGTTCTCAGAGGCAGCCATGACTCCAGCTGCAGCTCTGGTATAAGCAAGGCAGCATTAGTGCCTTCAGTGCCATCAAGATGACCTTAGGAGGTGTTTTTTTGCACATCACCGTTCCTTTCAGGCTATAGGTGCTCAGAGAATTCACCCATATTGGTTAGCAGTGGAGTGTCTATGGCAAGGAGTTTCCCCTCGTCGATTTGGGGGCGGGGCCCGCTCGCCGAGGGGAAAATGATGCGGGATGACATCGGGAGAAACCCCCCACGTCGTCCCAGTCTATTTAAATCTTCAGGAAGGCGGGCAGACAGCGAAATCAGCTGAATACCCGCCGACCTGTCAATGGCCAATTGAGGCCATTGACAGGATAATTAACCTTGTTAAAGACCCTGCCTGACCAAGCTTAATGCTGGCGGGCAGGCCAGCAGCCCCAGCGGGCTTCTGATTATTCATGAAACTTCACCCACTGGTGGGATGAAGTTTCATGTCCGCTTTATAAAAATTTAATAAACTTTATGTGTTTCTTATTAACATGTCTCATCTCGTGTGACATTGTCACATGAGGGGGACATGTTAATAATTTTAATATTTCTCTATTTTTTGACTTTTCTTACTTGTCAGTAGACCCCCTGAAACAGCACTTTGTCTCAGGAAGCAGAGCGCTCTTTCACACACATGCGTGAAAGAGCACACTTTGACAGATGGAGAATCCCTCCCCCCCGCCAGCACAGGAAGCGCTATGGGAAGGCCGCTGGATGGGCCTTAATTGGCCCGCCCACTCAAAATGGCGGCCAGCTCCATTTCGGTGGTGGAATTCGGCTGCCCACCCGCCATCTGAGGGCAAAATTCTGCCCTATGCTGCTGGCTTCCCAAATATTGACAAGTTTCATAGCCAATAGTTTTAGTCAGAAGCAGAACTTTTAAACAACTGTGCATACAGTGGGTACTTTAAGGTCCACCTAACAATGTAAGCCGGAAGTATTCCAGAGCATCAGCAATTTCACCATCATAAACTGTAGATAAGGTAAATACACCATAAGTTTGCAGTCAAGTTACACTGCTCCTACACCAAGGCACATCTTCTTCAGATCTTCGACCAATCAGACAGACTAGGAACTAAGACAATAGTTAGGTTGTCTGTGACCAGTAAATAAAGTAAATAATGGAAAAGCAGAATACTGCTGATGCTGGAAAGATTTTGCAGTCAGCGAAAAGTGTTGTTGCTCACTACTGAGCTCAAAGGAAGCTTTAATTTCAAGCTGGATCGAACTATAGGAAATCTCCAGCATCAATTATCATTTATTTCATTAAGCAGACTAAACATTCAATCATAAGAATTCTCAGAGACAGCAAACCAGGAACTAAAAATTACTGAATCAATTCACTTTACAATTTCATTTTACAGAGTTTTGAAGGAAGGTTGGAACTTACACAAGGGATTAAGGCAGATGCTGAAATATCATAAACCATAAAGAAATATTAAAAAACAGTGACATTTTTATCACAGTAAAGAAATATGTAATTCTACAAATATAAAATTAGATTTTCAGGGCTAGAGAGGTTGTTCAGCAACAATTATGAACTTAGAACACTGTTAAGAAACAAGTTATGCCTCATTCAACAAGTTACTACTTTTTCGAAAGTTTTTGCAGTTATTTGCACTGAAAGCATAACAGTGGAAGTTCACACTAATACAAATGATTTCCAATGCTGAGTACTTCAACAGTGTACCCTGTGGAGAAGCAGGGGATCATTGACAGCAACTGGACTTCTGCTTTTAATTGGGCATGAGTGGGGGGCTTGATTTTCAATCTCCCATGGGTGGCAAAGCATGAGCTTTGAAAATATTGCTCCCAAATAGTGTGTCAGTGTCCTGACACCTCCAGCTGCTATTTTCAAAGCAAGGGGTGGGGAGGCAGGAAGGGACAGGGGTAGGTGGGAACCCACTTGCCTCCATTTAATTGCCCATTAAACTCCCCAAGGAGTTTGTTACCCAGCTGGGGAGGGTCAGAAGGCAATTTTCAAATCATGTATCAGCAAAACTGAACAGCCTAGTACAAGTTATTGCATGGCTGTTGGATGTAATGCAGAGAGCCATTAAATCATGTTTTGCTGCACAAACATTTTTGTAAAAATAGATTGTTTTCTCAGAGCGAGTCGAATAACTTTTGGTTGGCTGTTTGGCCACTTGCCTGCACCTTGTTGTTGTTGACTCTCTGATCTCCTGCCTCCTCTTGTCAGCAAAGCAGCAGCAAGCCTAATTATGGCTACCATCTGCCTTTGAGGATTGTACTCCAAAGCCCACCCTTGCCTTCTGGCAACACCCGGCACCAGTATTTGCATGCCGAGCTCCCCGCTGGCCCAATTAGGTGATCCGCAATTAAATATAAAAACAAAAAAACTGCGGATGCTGGAAATCCAAAACAAAAACAGAATTACCTGGAAAAACTCAGCAGGTCTGGCAGCATTGGCGGAGAAGAAAAGAGTTGACGTTTCGAGTCCTCATGACCCTTCGACAGAACTTGAGTTCGAGTCCAGGAAAGAGCTGAAATATAAGCTGGTTTAAGGTGTGTGTGTGGGGGGCGGAGAGATAGAGAGACAGAGAGGTGGGGGAGGGGGTGTGGTGGTAGGGACAAACAAGCAGTGATAGAAGCAGATCATCAAAAGATGTCAACGACAATAGTACAATAGAACACATAGGTGTTAAAGTTAAAGTTGGTGATATTATCTAAACGAATGTGCTAATTAAGAATGGATGGTAGGGCACTCAAGGTATAGCTCTAGTGGGGTTTTTTTTATATATAATGGAAATAGGTGGGAAAAGGAAAATCTTTATAATTTATTGGAAAAAAAAAAGGAAGGGGGAAACAGAAAGGGGGTGGGGATGGGGGAGGGAGCTCACGACCTAAAGTTGTTGAATTCAATATTCAGTCCGGAAGGCTGTAAAGTCCCTAGTCAGAAGATGAGGTGTTGT
Organism: Carcharodon carcharias; assembly: GCF_017639515.1. NCBI lineage: Eukaryota > Metazoa > Chordata > Chondrichthyes > Lamniformes > Lamnidae > Carcharodon > Carcharodon carcharias. Next base: position 27,695,521 of record NC_054485.1, read on the forward strand.
TCCTCCAGTTTGCGTTGGGCTTCACTGGAACAATGCAGCAAGCCAAGGACAGACATATGGGCAAGAGAGCAGGGTGGAGTGTTAAAATGGCAAGCGACAGGGAGGTTTGGGTCATTCTTGCGGACAGACCGCAGGTGTTCTGCAAAGCGGTCGCCCAGTTTACGTTTGGTCTCTCCAATGTAGAGGAGACCACATTGGGAGCAACGAATGCAGTAGACTAAGTTGGGGGAAATGCAAGTGAAATGCTGCTTCACTTGAAAGGAGTGTTTGGGTCCTTGGATGGTGAGGAGAGAGGAAGTGAAGGGGCAGGTGTTGCATCTTTTGCGTGGGCATGGGGTTGTGCCATAGGAGGGGGTTGAGGAGTAGGGGGTGATGGAGGAGTGGACCAGGGTGTCCCGGAGGGAGCGATCCCTACGGAATGCCGGTAAGGGGGGTGAAGGGAAGATGTGTTTGTTGGTGGCATCATGCTGGAGTTGGCGGAAATGGCGGAGGATGATCCTTTGAATGCGGAGGCTGGTGGGGTGATAAGTGAGGACAAGGGGGACCCTATCATGTTTCTGGGAGGGAGGAGAAGGCGTGAGGGCGGATGCGCGGGAGATGGGCCGGACACGGTTGAGGGCCCTGTCAACGACCGTGGGTGGAAACCCTCGGTTAAGGAAGAAGGAGGACATGTCAGAGGAACTGTTTTTGAATGTAGCATCATCGGAACAGATGCGACGGAGGCGAAGGAACTGAGAGAATGGGATGGAGTCCTTACAGGAAGCGGGGTGTGAGGAGCTGTAGTCGAGATAGCTGTGGGAGTCGGTGGGTTTGTAATGGATATTGGTGGACAGTCTATCACCAGAGATTGAGACAGAGAGGTCAAGGAAGGGAAGGGAAGTGTCAGAGATGGACCACGTGAAAATGATGGAGGGGTGGAGATTGGAAGCAAAATTAATAAATTTTTCCAAGTCCTGACGAGAGCATGAAGCGGCACCGAAGTAATCATCGATGTACCGGAGAAAGAGTTGTGAAAGAGTTCCAATTTTGCTTCCAATCTCCACCCCTCCATCATTTTCACGTGGTCCATCTCTGACACTTCCTTTCCCTTCCTTGACCTCTCTGTCTCAATCTCTGGTGATAGACTGTCCACCAATATCCATTACAAACCCACCGACTCCCACAGCTATCTCGACTACAGCTCCTCACACCCCGCTTCCTGTAAGGACTCCATCCCATTCTCTCAGTTCCTTCGCCTCCGTCTCATCTGTTCCGATGATGCTACATTCAAAAACAGTTCCTCTGACATGTCCTCCTTCTTCCTTAACCGAGGGTTTCCACCCACGGTCGTTGACAGGGCCCTCAACCGTGTCCGGCCCATCTCCTGCGCATCCGCCCTCACGCCTTCTCCTCCCTCCCAGAAACATGATAGGGTCCCCCTTGTCCTCACTTATCACCCCACCAGCCTCCGCATTCAAAGGATCATCCTCCGCCATTTCCGCCAACTCCAGCATGATGCCACCACCAAACACATCTTCCCTTCACCCCCCTTACAGGCATTCCGTAGGGATCGCTCCCTCCGGGTCACCCTGGTCCACTCCTCCATCACCCCCTACTCCTCAACCCCCTCCTATGGCACAACCCCATGCCCACGCAAAAGATGCAACACCTGCCCCTTCACTTCCTCTCTCCTCACCGTCCAAGGACCCAAACACTCCTTTCAAGTGAAGCAGCATTTCACTTGCATTTCCCCCAACTTAGTCTACTGCATTCGTTGCTCCCAATGTGGTCTCCTCTACATTGGAGAGACCAAACGTAAACTGGGCGACCGCTTTGCAGAACACCTGCGGTCTGTCCGCAAGAATGACCCAAACCTCCCTGTCGCTTGCCATTTTAACACTCCACCCTGCTCTCTTGCCCATATGTCTGTCCTTGGCTTGCTGCATTGTTCCAGTGAAGCCCAACGCAAACTGGAGGAACAACACCTCATCTTCCGACTAGGGACTTTACAGCCTTCCGGACTGAATATTGAATTCAACAACTTTAGGTCGTGAGCTCCCTCCCCCATCCCCACCCCCTTTCTGTTTCCCCCTTCCTTTTTTTTTCCAATAAATTATAAAGATTTTCCTTTTCCCACCTATTTCCATTATATATAAAAAAAACCCCACTAGAGCTATACCTTGAGTGCCCTACCATCCATTCTTAATTAGCACATTCGTTTAGATAATATCACCAACTTTAACTTTAACACCTATGTGTTCTATTGTACTATTGTCGTTGACATCTTTTGATGATCTGCTTCTATCACTGCTTGTTTGTCCCTACAACCACACCGCCCCCCCCCCACCTCTCTGTCTCTCTATCTCTCCGCCCCCCACACACACACCTTAAACCAGCTTATATTTCAGCTCTTTCCTGGACTCGAACTCAAGTTCTGTCGAAGGGTCATGAGGACTCGAAACGTCAACTCTTTTCTTCTCCGCCGATGCTGCCAGACCTGCTGAGTTTTTCCAGGTAATTCTGTTTTTGTTTTGGATCCGCAATTAAAGGTGGCTTTGCGTCAGTGATGCAGCCACGGTATGGAGCCAGAACCCAAAATCACCCAGGCGTCACGTTCCTGACCCTAGAGTGAAAGTCAAACTTCAAAAGTTGTTGTCAGTGTCATTGTTGTAACGATGGTGAACATTGTCAGTTTCACCATCATTACAACTGCCAAACCCAGGCCATCATTTCATATATGTCACAAAACTCTTTGAACCCAGAGGCACTAACCACTAGTCCAACCACTGCGACACGTTCCTATTCTGAATATTGTTGGCAGGTATTTATTATGAAAGGTGTCAAGTGTTACAAAAGGTGATTTCTCGTTATGTCATGAGGCTTTGCCCCTTTATTTTTGAAAATACGATTTTTCAACTTTCAACTGCCTGGAAATTTTGCATTTTGAACTGAGACATAGAAAACTGCTTAAAAATGTAAAGCCAAATTACCAAGGTGAAGATGAGAAACAAACAAATCACCCTCAGGGGATTGTGAAGAGAGAGACATTTCCTATAATCTAAACACCCATCAAAACTCGTAAACGTCCAAGGAAGAGACATTAACAATGCAAAGTACTGGATGTTGAAACAATGGCTACCACAGTCAGACACAGCCAAAACCTCTTGGAAATACATAATAGGTGAAGTATTTAAAGGCAAGGTTGCCCAGCCACTAGAGGGAGTTGCATGTGACACAGGCGGTATTCAAGAAAGTCTTCAGCAGAAGAAACAGGCTGAAGGCTGCACTCACTCCCTCTCTCTCTTTGGAATAGGTGTGTCGCCCGGTTCAAGACGTCAGCTCTACCAGAAACCCACTAGCGAACCGAGATCTCATAATAATCACAACATCTTCTACATCTGACCCCATCCAAGAAAGCAGTTAACCCAAATTGGCTGCAGCATTTAAAATGTATGCCTCAAGGACAATCAGAGGCTACTTATATATTCCTTTACAATTGTTTTATTGGACTCTTACTCAATTTATTGCTTTTTTGTGTGTGTGTGTGTGTGTGTGTGTGTGTGTGTGTGTGTGTGTGTGTGAGAGTGTGTGTGTGTGTGCGTGTGTGTGGGTGTGTATGTGTAGGTGTGTGCGTGGGCGTGTGTGGGCCCATTTGACTCTGTTAGGACCGAATGTTTGATGTAATGTTTTGATTATTTTTCTGACATTTAGTGGTTAATAAATTTGCCCTTTATTTGCCTCAAGAAAACCTTGTTTGATTGGCTCCTTATTGCTCATAGCTTAAAGAGTTAAGTGCATTCTGATTTGGAAAAAGTGTAACCTCATGAAGAAGAAACTGAAATGATTGTTGTGACCAACCGAGCAGGTTGAAAAGAGGGGAGTCAGTAAACCCCTTCTCACTTGGTCGGAACGATTAACCTAGTCATAATACTTGTTCTAACTCCATGGAATTGCTATTAATATTATGGTTTAAAGATTTTAACTGGGTGCTTTGACTCAGACAGGAAACATAGAACTATGAAGCAAGTATCTAATCACAACACTTGGGCCTACTGCCATAGTGTGGGGCTGGAATTTTCCAACCCATTTGGCATCAGGGGTGATGCAGGCATGAGTTGTCAATATGGGGAGAAGGCCAAAAATTGGTTTTACACCATCACAAAACCAATTTGTGATCGTCCGCACTGCCCATCAATTGTGGACCGCCTTTCTTACCATCCAACATTGGGAACCTAATTTCAATGCATTTCATTCTCAACATCTTTCCTCCCTGCCGGAATCATCCCCCCATGTCGAATTTACCATGCACGTCAGCAGGAAAATATGCCGGCCCACAACATAGCTTGACAAGTGTGACGTGCAGATGTCAGGACTAACCGTTAGGGCCTTGCTCACATCACGGACATCTGAGGAGTAGAAGATGCTGGAGCCTTACTTTACTGGACCCTGAAGGAACACATGCATCTCATGCTGGATTCTCATGGACATGGTTCTGCAGCAAAGCAGCTCCCAGAAGGCGCAAGGTGTCCGTTGATGCCTGAGGTTTGCTTCAGGACATTTCAGTCTTGGCCATGGGCTGCTACAGGTGATCGTCGAAGGGGTGGGAAGGAAGATCCAGGTGTGACTTAGAGAGGAGGGTGTATGGGGGTGTGAGGTTGGGAAGGGTGCCAGTGTCAGTGGGGTGGGGTGAGGTTGGGAGGGGCAGAATGAATGTGTCAGGGGGTGAGTTTGGGGGGGAGGGAGTACCGGGGGAGGAGGGTGTATTGGGAGAGAATGCAACAACTGGGGAGGTAGATGTAAGGGGGGAGGAAGATGTGAGGGAAGGAGTTTAGAGGGGGGAAGGACCTCGGAGGGTGGAAGGAGTCTGTGGGGAGGATGGAATTTGGAGGAGGAATGAGTCCAGGGGGAGGAAGGAGTTCGGAGGGGGGAAGGAGTTTGGAGGGGGGAAGAGTCCAAGGGGATAAGGAGTCCTGGGGGAGGAGGGAGTAAAGATGGAGGAGGCAATGCCCAGGTGAACGTGCAAGGGAGGGTCTGTGGAGCCATTGACTACCTCCTGGGGAGCGAACAGGGTGGGCGTTGTAGGAGGGAATGGTGAGTTTGGGAAGGGGCAGGGTGATCTGGAAGGGTGGGAGAGTGATGTTGCGACGGTAACGATAGAAGAGATGGCGAGGGCTGTTGGTGGGGACTTAGAGGCAGTCACAGATCCCATGGGTGGGAAAGAGAAGGTCGGGGAGGTCAATATGGATAGGGGTGGGATTCTTGGGAAGGTAGGGAATGTGCACATTCACCTGGACATCTTGGAAAGAAAAGGGTTCTGGTCGGTAGGTGGCAGTGCAGAGGTGAAAGGTGATGCCAGGGAGGTCAACAGTGATGAGGGAAAGGACATGGGTGACTGGGGGAAGAGAAATGTCAGGGAAACTGAGCAGAAATGTGACGACTACCATTTTTCTCAAATCAAAAGTGAGAGGAATCTTGTGTTGGGTGGGCTGCATGGGAGTGTGATGAGTGGGTGGGCGGAGATGCAGGTCAGCTCAGATGGACAACCGAAAGAGAACCCCAGCAGGCAGCATTGAAAATGCTCAGGACAGTGAGGTGAGTGTGATGGAGGAAGGATCTGACCAGCTGAGAGAGTGATTGCATGAGTTTCCAAAAGGCCCTGCCACACGCGCACACACACACACACACACACACGCACACATACCTCTCCCTGCAGAATCATTTGTGGTCTGGCTGTGTGCAGCTGAACTGCTGGTGGGGGGGATGCAGGGCGAGGACTCGCAAAGCCTGTAAATGACGCTGAAAGACACTATTACACTTTACTAAGTGAAAGTGAATATATTTTCAGATTATAAAGTGACAAAATGTGTGCACCCGTGCAACCGCTTGTGATCAGAAATCCTTAACTTTTCTAGGCCTACCACTCCTAGGTGCTGCGCTGAAATTCGCAGGAGGGGTGGAGACAGCCTGTGCAATGGTTGGCCCTGTTGCCTCTGAAGACGTCGGCGTGGGTCCTTTAAAGAGCCTGCGCTTCGAGGGCCCTGGCTTGCTTTGGCTGTCCTCCTGTGGGCGAGCTGCTCTCACTGCAGTGACAGAGGATGAAGTTGAGGGGGTCACAGGAAAAGGGGGCTCGGAGGGAGAGGACAGCCTCTGAGATTCCTGAGTGGATGATACTGAGGTGTCCAGCTGCTGCTCCTCCTCCCTCTGGGTGCCCAAGGGCCCTGGCGTGACTTCTTAAGGGGAAGGAACACCTAGAGGGACATCAAGGTGCCCTGTTTCCCTCTCGTGTTGCCATTGCATGAACTCACCCATGGCTGCCCCGATGGAATGCAGGTCTGCGTCCATCTCCGCATTCTACTGGACCAGTGTATCCATGGCGTCTGCCATCCTCCCCATGGAGACCTCCAGACGTGCACTTGTGGGCACTACGTCATCAGAGAGCAGGCGGACGCACTCTTCTGACTCATGTGCCACTCTGTTGAGGGCTTCCAACAGCTCTGCATGATTTTCCCCTGTCTTCTGCTGACTCTCCACGAGGAATTAGAAGGCCGAATTCAGAGGCTCATCATCTAACTGGACCTCATAGATGCCTCTTCCCCAGCCGTTCTCTGACTACTGGGGAGCTCAGTCGAACCTCCTCCTCCAGCTACGGACATGTGTCCTTGCAGTGGCAACCAGATTTTGAACCTGAGCCTGCTCTAGGTCTAGGTCCCACCGATGTGTGTGTCTCTGTGCTGGTGGAGGGTGTGGGTAAGTGCTGTGACTGGTCTTCCAGGCTGCTTATTTCTAGCTCTTCAATGGAGGAGGTGTCCTCTTGGCTGGAGGTGAGGACCTAGATGGAGCTGAGGGACTGGCTGGCTGAGGGTGTTGGTCGCTTGGCAGAGCTCCTTATGAACCAAGGTAAGGATAATTAGTCCATGGCAGCAGAGTCAGAAATGGTGGTATAGTGGTTTTGTCACATTGTCACTGGACTTGTAACCCAGACACCCATAGTCTCTGAAGACCTGGGTTCAAATCCCATTATGGCAGATAGTGAAATTTAAATTCAATTAAAAAAATCTGGAATTAAAAGTCTAATGATAACCATGAAACAATTGTTGTAAAAACCCACCTGATTCACTAATGTGATCATCGTTAGACTTTTAATTCCAGATTTTACAGTCTTATAGGCCAGGGCCCTTTAGGGAAGGAAATCTGCCATCCTTACCTGGTTTGGCCTACATGTGATTCCAGACCCGCAGCAATGTGGTTGACTCTTAAATTCCCTCTGAAATGGCCCAGCAAGTTCTCAAGGGCAATTAGGGATGAGCATCCCATGAATGAATTAAAGAAGAGAAGAGAGAGCATTCACAGTTGCATTGAGAGAGGGATGATGTGGTGTAGGATCCTCACATGGGTGTTCGCCATCAACCTCACCATTGCTGCAGGTATAGCCCACATCTTCACCTTTCAGCGCAATGGCATGCTCCTCCAAGTGAATGAGGGGTTTAATGTGGGTTACTCCACTCCCTCCCCCCCACCCCCACCCCATCCCACCTCCCCACCAGTCTGAGACCTCTCCATTCTGATGTCAGCCAGCTCCTCCTGCATGAAAATAGATGGAGAGAGTGTAAGCAGGATGTATGGCACTGCATGGAATGTTTGTGTGGAGACAGGATGAGGATGCGAGCTCCAGAGGATATAAGCCTGGTGGAGACGTGAGGGAGTATGTGAGAGCTAGTGGTGTTGCCCCTTGAGGTGTGAGGTTGCTGTGGATGTGTGATGGGTTTTGTGGGTGTGTGAGTGGAGAGTGATGAGAAGAATGACTTACCCTGGCGGAATGGATGACAGCATTCAGCATCTTCCTGCACTGGGTGGCTGTCCTCTTTTGCAGGGCATTGGCGCTGACCACCGCTGCCACCACCACCTATGCTGGATTGGTGTCCTTGCTTGCTGGTGTTGCTGGTGAGGGGGAGGGGAGAATGGGGTAGACGACTGTGCACTGGACCTCCACCGCGTCCAGTAGGTGCTCGAGGAAGGCGTCACTAAATTTGGGGACAGCGTGTTCCCTCCCTTTGGCAGCCATCAGTTCCCTGCAGTTTCCTATCCCTTGAAGAATGCTAGCTCTGTGCAGGGGCCCCTTAAAAATGACGCCCATTTTACTGAAGGCCCGAGGTGACGATGCGGCAGGCGAATCAGAGGCCACTGTGTCAACGACCTGGCGTGTTTCCTGGGAATGCATTATTAATGAGGCAGGGTGCACCGGGAGGGGGACGATATGGCACAAAAAGCTGCCATTGCAGCCGGTGGGTAAAACATCCTTCTTCCCTCCCCCTACCACACTTAGTGCAAAGCTGAGATGGTTCCCCCCTTGATATCTTCCAACATAACCCTGCACAGCATAAACCAGGTTATAATTTGTAACCCTAAAGGCGGCAGATATATTAAACCTTGTATGAGATTTTTACAAGGATGACAAGTATATTAAAATATTTGGAAGTAATAATTGGGAGCAAACATATTTACTTGCCATGAGTTAGTTAAGCAACTGACTGACTGCTGTGCATTGACATGGGGCAGCATATTTATAAAACACTGTGAGAGGCAGTTATTGAGTCAGCAGATCAAGACAGATTATTTTAAGCCTGATCCTTGCAAAAGGACAGAGTACATATCCACAATTATTATAAACTGGTTACTTAATATATTCTAAAGATTGTAAATTATATAATGACTTAATATGTTGAAATGCCTCAAAATACATCAATAATGAACTACATTATGAATGACAATGTCTTGTTATGTAGGTTGTTGCTGTGTAGTGCAGTCAGGCTGGCTATGCATTTTTATAGCAAATTCTTTTTTTTTGCAAAAATATACTTTATTCATAAATCTTCAAAAACATTTCGAACCATTTCAAAATCACCATTACAAAAATACAATCAGGTTCAACTTTTACAACATGAATCACAAGGTGTATCAATACAAACAATGAATATTACAATCATTGGCAGACATTCATTTTAAGCTGTACGGCCTGAGGGGCTCTTTACAGTTCCCAGCCCCTCGGTGCACTGTGGCAGAAAGGTCTTAGGCAGCGACCCTTCCCTATTGCGCCTTTGCGGCGGCTGCCCCATGCTTAACTGTGTCCCTCAGCACGTAGTCCTGGACCTTGGAATGTGCCAGTCTGCAACACTCGGTCGGGGACAACTCTTTGCGCTGGAAAACCAACAAGTTTCGGGCAGACCAAAGAGCATCTTTCACTGAGTTGATGATCCTCCAGCAGCAGTTGATGTTTGTCTCGGTGGTGTCCCTGGGAACAGCCCGTAGTGCACAGAGTCCTCTGTCACAGAACTGCTCGGGATGAACCTCGACAGAAACCACTGCATCTCTCTCCAGACCTTCTTCGCAAAGACACAATCTACAAGGAGGTGAACAACGGTCTCTTCCCCACCACAGCCACCTCGAGGGCAACATGCAGAGGGTGTGAGACTCCTGGCGTGTAGGAAGGATCTTACAGGGAGGGCCTTTCTCACCACCAGCCAAGCTACATCTTGGTGTTTGTTGGAAAGTTCTGGTGATGAGGCATTCTGCCAAATGCCTTTGTCAGTCTGCTCAGGGAACCATCCCACAGGATCCACCCTCTCCTTTTTCCCTCAGGGCCTTTAAGACGTTACGTGCCGACCACTGCCTGATGGACTTGTGGTCAAAGGTGTTTCTCTACATAAATTTTCCCACGAGGGACAGGTGGTACGGCACGGTCCAACTACTTGGAGCTTTCCGCGGCAGGGTGGCCAGACCCATCCTTCGTAACACTGGGGACAGGTAGAACCTCAGCATGTAGTGACACTTGGTGTTTGCATACTGAGGGTGTACGCACTGCTTGATGCAGCCACACACAAAGGTGGCCATCAGTATGAGGGCGATGTTGGGCACGTTTTTTCCCCCTTTATCTAGAGGCTTGTACATCGTGTCCCTGCGGACACGATCCATTTTCGACCTCCAGTAAAGCGGAACATGGCTCGGGTGATCGCCACCACACAGGAATGGGCCAGACCTGCGCCACGTACAGCAACAGCGAGAGTGCCTCACACCTGATGACCAGGTTCTTATCCGCAATGGAGAGGGAGCGTCGCTCCCACATGCCCAGTTTCCTTTTCACCATAGACACTCACTCCTGCCAATATCTAACGCCTGCCCTGGTTCCTCCGAACCATATCCCCAGCACCTTCAGGCCATCAGCCCTGACAGTGAAGGGGACAAAGGATCGGTCAGCCCAGTTCCCATAGAACATGGCCTCGCTCTTCCCACGATTTACCTTGGCTCCCGAGGCCAGTTCGAACTGGTCGCAGACGTGGATCAGTCTGCGCACCGACAGCGGATCCGAGCAGAAGACGGCGACATCATCCATGTACAGGGAGACTTTGATCTGAGTGCCTCCACTACCTGGGATCGTCACTCCTCTTATGCCCGGATCCTTCCTGATGGACTCAGCAAAGGGTTCTATGCAACACACGAAAAGAACAGGCGAGAGAGGGCAGCCCTGCCTGACTCCAGATTTAATAGGAAAGCTATCTGATTCCCACCTATTGATTGAGACTGCACTACTGATGTTAGTGTAGAGCAGTTGGATCCAATTGCAAATTCCCTCCCCAAACCCCATTTTGGAGAGCACATCCACCATGTAGGTGTGCCATATTCTGTCAAAGGCCTTCTCCTGATCCAGGCTGATGAGGCAGGTGTCCACACCCCTGTCTTGCACATAGGCAATCGTATCCCTGAGCAGCGCGAGGCTGTCAGAGATCTTCCTGCCCGGCACAGTGCAGGTCTGGTCAGGGTGGATCACCAATTCCAGAGTGGATTTGACCCGATTGGCGATGACCTTGGACAGAATCTTATAGTCCACATTCAACAGTGAAATGGGTCGCCAATTTCTAATTTCCTCCCTTTCCCCCTTGTGCTTGTAGATGAGGGTGATAATGCCTTTCCTCATGAATTCTGACATACTGCCGGCCAGGAGCATACTCTCGTACACTTCTAGCAGGTCCGGGCTGATCCAGTCCCACAGAGCCGAATACAACACCGCCGGCAAGCCTTCGCTTCAGGGAGTTTTACTCTTTTCGAAGGACTCAAGGACCTCAGTCAGTTCGTCAGGAGTTAGCACTTTGTCCAGACTCTCCCGTGTACTGTCGTCTAAGACCTCCGTGATAGAGGACAGGAAGGACTGGGAGGCCGTGCTGTCTGTGGGCTTCACATCATATAATCCGGCATAGAAGGATTTGCTGATCCTCAAAATGTCGGACTGCGATGACTTTACTGAGCCGTCTTCTTCCTTCAGGCTGCTAATCACAGAGCTCTCTCTGTGTACCTTTTGGAAGAAGAAATGTGAGCACGTCTCATCCTGCTCCACGGAGCGGACTCTGGAACGGAAGATGATCTTGGAGGCCTCCGAGTCAAAGAGCGAGGCTTGCTGGCTCTTCACCTCTTGGAGTTCCTCCTTGACATCGACCCCCATCGACCGCAGCCGGAGCAGATTCTGCATGTTTTCCTGGAGTCGGGACATTTCCCTCTGTTCCTTTCCAACTTTCTGGGTGCCTTTGAGGATGAAAAACCTCTTGATGTTTCCCTTGATCGCTTCCCACCAGTGTGTCAGTGACTCAAAGTGGGGTTTCATGGTTCTCCAACCTTTGTAATCCCTCTTGAGCTCCTCAATGTTCTCTGGGGTCAGCAGTTGCATGTTTAGCTTCCATGCCCCCCTGCCGACCCTCTGCTCCTTCTCTAAGTGACAGTCAGCCAGTAGGAGGCAGTGGTCAGAGAAGAACACCGGCTTGACGTCGGTGGATCTGACTGAATGCACAGAACACAAACAGGAAATATATCCTGGAACGGATGGACCCGTCAGGCCGTGACCAGGTGTATCTATGCTGCGCTCCATCTGCAGGTCGTGCAGCTTGGCATCCTTTACGGTTTCCATCAGGGATCTGGATGTAGCGTCCAATCTGCTGTCGGCCCTGCCGGATCGTCCAGCCGCATCGATGATGCAGTTGAAGTCACCATCCAGAATGACTGGCCTGGAGGTTGCCAGCAGCAGTGGGAGCTGCTGAAAAACCTCCAGCCGCTCAGCCCCTTGTGACGGGGCATACACGTTAATTAACCGGAGTGGAGCATTCTTGTACATTACGTCTGCTACGAGGAGGCGCCCGCCCACCACCTCCTTAACCTGGGAGATGGTGAAGCTGCCTCCCCGCAGCAGAATCCTCAGGCCAGAGGAACGAGAGTCGTTTCCTCCCGACCAGATCGATGGCCCATGGGACCACCATCGTGACCATTGCCTGTAGGAGCTGAGGTGCGGTATCGCACACTCCTGCAGAAACAACAGGTCAGCTTTGACCTTGGCAAGGTAGTCCAAGGTCGCAACACATTGCGTAGTAGATTTAATGCTACGCACATTTATGGATACAATCTTTCAACCCATTTTAAAGCATTTAGTCTCTTACCAAACCTGTTGTCTCTGAGAGTTCCAGACCTTTGGTCTGCTCCTTCATGCCTGTAGTGTGCTCAAATTGCTTCACTTTGGATGGGCTGAGGAAACTGTCCTGAACCTCCCCATTGGCGGTGTTCTGCTCGGGTGGCATCTGGGGGTCCGTGCAGAGAGCGGGGTTTGAAATGTCCTCCGTTGGAGAAGCTTCTCCAATCTTCTCCCCCTCTGGGGCGTTGCTGCTCCCGGCTTCCCGGGCATAAATTCGCAGTACTTCTCCACTAATCAAGCAAGAAAATGTTAAGGCTGGTACATTCATGAATAGGTGAATTTTTAATGGTGTGATACATCATAATTACTAACAAACAACCTCTCTGGCCCTGAAAGCTTAATTTGAGAAGTGTGGAGTCTCATTTCTTCTGAGTTTAATTAGTGCTTAATTTTTTTAATTTCACTTTTATCTCCGTCTCTTAATCGTACCTTTCTTTCCCAGTCTTTATTGCGTTTTCTGAGCATGATTTTACAATGGATTAAATCTAAGTTATATCTCCTGGTTTCGACCACGCTTGGCACATTTAGGATTCTTCTCCCTGATTAGTTGAAAAGGCACACTGTTGTTTGTCTTGCTCACACATTCCACTGATCCCCTGTAGAGGGCGTCACAATGGAGCTGGTCCCTAATTAGCGGAAGGTTGAAACTCAAATGTCCATGAAAAGTGTGTTGCCATGGTGTTATTCTACACAGTACCTTGTACATATTAAAAATGTGGTTTTGACAGCTGACTGCAGAATGTGGCTCTATTTAATTATGCTTTGTGGATAAATATTGACCACTTTCTGAACTCTGCCAGTGGGTGTTGGGCCAGTGGTATGGGAAATGTTCAGCACAGAAACTAGCCAAACATCAGAAAAAATAAGTGTGGTTTAGAGAAGCCAGACAAATAAAATGCACGTGGTCAGAGAGCTACCACAGTAATGCTCCAAGGCCAAGTCTGAAATTCTTAGAAAAATATATAAATCAAAATCTTGGAACAGTTACCAACCTGAATGGATTTTTCACAAGTGCTAGAAAATTAACAAAACGTACGCTATATGGTCATATATGTTATTTATTATTGTTTTGTTTGAGGATCGATAAGTCAGATGCTGGAGCTGCAAAAAGCAATTTGGCACAGAGTTCATAAATTGTAATAGCTCTCAGAAGTCTTAGAAAGTTTAACTTTCTAAGAAGTGACTCACAGTTTTTTTTGGCCCTCTGGCGACCAAGGACTTGTTTCTAACGGGAGACGTAATTGGGGACTGGGCGCAGGGCAAGTGGCAGACTTGCTCCAGAAAACGTTTAGGTCCCGGGAGCTTATTTTAATATGGCAGCTGGACTTCTGTCCAAGCTCAGCAGGAATCAGCATGCGGCTGGCAGGAGATTGCGGCCAGGAACCCGACCAAGCTTGCCTCGGCACCAAAGTAAGTTTACGGAGTTGAGGGGCTTGGGAATGGGGGGAGATCTGGAGGCAAAACCAGTCAGGGTAGGGCCAAAGAAACCTGAAAAAAAGATTTAAATTTTAAATTTTCCTGAAACTCCTCTCAAGCTCAATCCAACACCTGGGAGGTTTAGCCTGGCAGGGAAGTCACCACTGTTCAGCACTCAGGCTTCAAGTTAATGTGACTGTCAGACCCTGAAGATTTAATGCAGCCTGATCTGCATATTTAAAGAAAAACCCTGCCAGCTTCACATGGGTGATTTGCAGTCTGCAAATTAATATTGTTGTCAGTCAGGCCTAGGGGTGGGTACCCAGCCCTTATTTAATTGCCTGTTTCCCCTCTCCCTCCTGCCCAAATCTTCAAATCCTGCTCAATCAAGAAAAAAATCGAAGAGGTAACATTTCGAAGTAATCATTCTCAGGACCGGCCACCCAACAAAAAGGAAGCAATGCGAAACAGCAGTTACAAAAGCTCACTTCCTTTAGTCGAAAGAGAAAGTTATGTAGAGGCTATCTGGAGAAGTTGCTGTAACATTATCCTTTTATGGAAAGCTCAAATTACAAATTGACTACAAGTTATTAAAACACTAAAACTTTCAGAAAACTGAACAGGACTCAGCTCAAGATTCAAACCAGCCAATCATGTGGGTGTTATACTGATTCATTCCTTATGTACCAATTAATCATGCTTAAAGAGGAAAATAATGCTCCATAGAAAATGTTAAAGTATTATTGGAACTGTCAGATAAAAAGTGAAGAAACATATGGATGTAAATGGAAACAAATTTTTCTTAACTGGTGGATTTTAATGAAGTAATCTGAGCTACAGGTGTTTTCAGTTAGTAACTTCAATGTTATCTTTGCAAGACTTAAAAAGATTACTTTTATTAGAAAGATTACTGTTTTTGTTTCAGATTTCCAGCATCCGCCGTATTTTGCTTTTACTTTTATGCAGATTATGTGTCGTGATTTAGATTATTTTCAGCCATTAGGAACTTAATAGGGTTCTTTATAAAGGTTCATGTTTGTTTTTTAAATTAAATTAATTAATCTGTGTTGCCATATCATTAAACTGGGGAGGCATCATGCCTCAGACACTTTGCAGAACATTATTGGTTTTGTTGTAAGTTTTACCCTTCCGACAATGTCACCACAAATTGATATCCTTTTTCTTTTAGTTTAATCCAAGAATTTTGATGGTTCCCTGGAGAACTGGTTTGGGAATGTTCTATTGACAGTGAGGAAAAGGATAGATTTGTTAGGATCATTTAAAAAAACCACCTGGTGCCAGCAAATTACAATGAGCATCATCAATTTCCATATTTTTATTGAAAAAAACTCACCATCTAACTTTGTAACTTCACACAAAGGAAAACCAGGACCTCAGCTGCTACACCAAAGTGCAGATAATTGAAAGAAAATCAGTGTCTGCATTGATAGTTATGAAAATAAGGTAATTTAGGAATAGTTCAGGATGAAGCTGAAAAAGCGTGTAATAGTCTTTGTAGAGTCAACACTAAATAGGTCCAGCTAATGCAAAGCAACGATCAACAAAGCAAAAATACCACGATGAACCAAGATCTCAAACAGTAGGATAAATATTGGAGGCAGTACTGATCAAATATTATAGAGCTTTGGACAGAATGCACCTTGAATACTGTGTTTATTTTTACATGTCATAAAACACTGGAGGTAAAGCAGAGCAAAGTTCTTCGCTAACAAAAACAAAAATTGCTTGAAAAACTCAGCAGGTCTGACAGCATCTGTGGAGAGAAAGACAGAGTTAACGTTTCGAATCCGTAAGGACTCAAAATGCTAACTCTGGCCAGAATTTTTCCATCGGCAAGTTGGGGGCGGGGCCCGCTCGCCGACACGAAAATGACGCGGGATGATGTCGGGGGGAACCCCTGATGTCATCCCGCCCCATTTAAATAGTCAGGAAGGCAGGCGGACAGCGAAATCAATTGAGGCCATTGGCAGGATAGTTAACCCAATTAAAGGACCTGCCTGTCCAACCTTAAGGTTGGCGGGCAGACCAGGAGCCCCAGCGGGCCTCTGAAAAATCATGAAACCTCATCCACCGGCGGGAAGAAGTTTCATGCCTGTTTTTAAAAAGTTTAATAAAGTTTTAGTCATATTTATTATCATGTCCCATCTCGTGTGACGTTGTCACATAAGGGGGGGCATTTAAATAATTTTTAAATTTTTCTATTTTTGATGTTTATAAAACTGTCACCGATCTCCCTAAGACAGCACTTAGTCTCAGGGAGCAGTGCGCTCTTGCGTGCGCATGCGTGAAAGAGCGCACTTTGACAGTTGGAGAATCCTTCCCCCTTGCACAGGAAGTGCACAGCGCTTCCCGTCGGGTGGTCCATAAGGCCCGCCCACTCAAAATGGCAGCGGGGCCCGTTTCGGCGGGGGGGGGGGGGGGGGGGGGGGGGGAAGGGGGGGGGGGTGGGGGGGGGGGGGGTATGGGGGAGGTCAGCCGCCCGCCCACCCATCAAGGGAAAAATTCTGCCCTCTGTCTTCCTCTCCACAGATGCTGTCAGACCTGCTGAGTTTTCCCAGCAATTTTTGTTTTTGTTTCAGATTTCCAGCAACCGCAGTATTTTGCTTTTATCTTAAACCCACTAAATAAACCCTGGGCTTTCCTGGGTTTCTCAGTGTGGGGGGGACTGCCTTCTTCACTAATGTTGGAGCCTGAGTTTTGAGAAAACAACTGGACATTCTTGAGCTTTTCACCTGGAAAGCAGGCTTTGCAGAAGTGACTTTCTAGATATAATATGTAAGATTGTTTAGGATATAGGAGAAGGTAGGCTGGAATATTACCTAAAATAAAACTGGGAATTGGAAAAAAAGGGCACAGGTTCAAACTAGTTGAAGGTAATTTTAAGATTGATATCAAGAAATGTCTTTTCACACCAAGTGGGCTGAATTTTACATTCCATCACTGGTGGGTTTGAAGGGGGTTGAGTGGGGTGGGGGTGGTTCGAGGGGCTCAGCAAATTCAGTGGACGGCCTGTCTGAAATTTTACAGGGTGGCGGGGAGAGGCGCCAATTAATGGCCACTTAAGGGCCTTTTCCTGTTGCCAATGGTATTTTACCCACAGCGCCGTGGTGGTGGTGGGGGGTGGGGGGGGGGGGGGGGGGGTGGCGGTGGGGGGTGGGGGGGGGAGTGGATGGAAGGGGGGGGGTGGATGGGGGTGTTGGGGGAGGGACATGAAACCTCATCCTGTCAGTATCTTGTTACTTGTGAAAAGGCCATTAACCCCCCTCCCACAAATTCATTCTTTTAATTTCTGCCTTAATAATAGTTAAGAGTTATGAAAGACATATCTCACCGAATATACTGCCTTAAAGTTGTCCAAGTGTTTGACAAATGGTCTGGCATGGCTCAGTTCAGTATGGTATAGCAGTGTACACCATCAAAGTGTATATGCCGATTGAGAGGAAGTGCTGTAGTGTGTGAGATGATGGACTGAATCTTAATTCCCAAAGTATGTGGATTAGGGTTTGGTGAGCTATTAAAACTTTAAAACTCTCAAACCCATCTCTACCCAACTCCCATCTGAGTGTAACAGAGGTTGGTCGCAGGATGGGCAGCCAACCCCTTGCCAGGAGACGAATTGCCAAATTTAATTTTTGAATGCGGCTGGAAGCCTCTGATTTAAGTTGCTTTGTAGGGTTAACAGTGAGTGGCTGGGTTTCCCAAGCCTCTGGAAACCTGGCTGCTGAAAGAAGGCAAGAATAGCTACAGGGAGGAGATAATTGCTTCCTCCGGGCAGCCCTCCTACCCCACCCAAGCTCCTCCACCCTCACCATCAGACAACCCACCATCGAACAGCACTCCCACCCCCATATGCCGGGACCTGACCAGCACCAGGACTACATGCCAAAGCTATCATAATTCAGCCCAATGTTTCCACAGTATATCCATAATTTCAGACGTGCAGGGCTGATTTTGCAGGCCTCACCCCACCCTCAACACCCCAAGATTGAAGGCATTGGAACGTGCACCAAAATTACTGGCACTGGCCAACATGTCAGTTTCGAAACATTGTTCTTGACGCAGGCCCAATTGTAGGGCAGGCAAATCTGGGGTCTGGGAAGGCAGCACTCCACCCTACTCCCCCCCTCCTCACCCCACACACAATGAGACAGGCAGACAATTAGGCTCATTAGCAAGCTTGCTAAAGTTAAATTTATGAGGTTGACGGGACTATCCAGTCTACTTCCAACAGACTGATGTAACAGGGGCCAGCTCAACTGCCTGGAGGTGGGCACCCAACAGGCTGAGATGCCTAATGCTCCTGACAGATCTCCAGGACCTCCTGGCCATGGGTGGGGTACAGCCAAAAATCACCCTGTAGAGGGGTTCCTCCGCAAGGTGGTCTGACTGCTTGTTCTGTTTTTTAATTAAAGTTTTAAGAAGTGGCTGATGTCATAATAATAGTTGATTGTGGTAGTGGACTCCCGTTTAGATACTATTTGGTACTCAGGACCAGGAATGATGTCACCTGACCTGAGGACTGAAGGTCAGATAGCACATGTTGGAGCCTGTCTAGGTAGAACTCAGTTACTGCAGATATGTGTTTATGTTAGGAAAATGTGTTATCAATAAAGTTAGCTCAGCTACAATGTCGACGGCCTGTGTGCATTATTGAAACAAAAAACAAGACAGCTGAGAGGATACCTTCTTGCTGAAGCGCGTTCCCAGTTACTTGCCTCATACTGCAGCCAGGTACTCCTCTCAAACTGGAAGGCCTCTGATTGAGTGTCCAGCTTCAAGAGCCTGCCTACCGCCCTTAATTGGACATGGAACCCATCTCTATGACAGTTAAAATGTCACCCACGTAGAAATCTTAACTTGAAATGGTTTCCCACCAGAGGTGGGTTCCTGACCCAAAAACAATCCTGGCTCCTGTTTCCCACGTGCCTTCACGGCAAAAATCCAGCCCACTGTTGCTTAGCCCTTTTTAGCATATGGGATGTACAAATGTGCGTGGCTACATCAGTAAACAACAACACACAAACTATGCCTTTATCTTTGCTTTGCACATTCTAAAACATGCTCTAAGTTATTACGTGTATTAACTTATAGCAAGTCAGAGAGTGAGTCAAAGGCTCATCACTGGATTAGCAATGATTAGCTCACAAGCATTAACTGATCACAGCATTCTTTGGCAGAACGCATGAAAGAACAAGCTGATCCCAGACCTTTCAAACATGCACATTTTATTTAAAAATTGTTCAATGGTTTTCTCATACATTCACCAAGTCTAGAATGGGATCCGCTGTGTATTTCTCTGTCTTGGTAAAATTGATTAAAGAGGCTCAAATGTCAACATAAGAAATTACTTTGGAACAATATGTTGTCAGTTGGCTGGAGATATGCCGAGTGTGGAATAATGTATAATACATTTTCTATGCCAAGTGTGTTGAGTAGCTCCACCAGCATTGCACTTATGAATGGAACAAAGTAATGGCATTTACCATGAGCAAAGTTACAATAAAGCAGTTTTGATATAAAAGTATGGAGCGAGTGAGAGAGATTCGAAAGCCCTCCATACGTAGGGAAGGTCTTGCAGTGTTTTGTCTTTAATTCATCCTTAGTTTCATATTCCAAATTTATGGTCTAATTTTCTAAATTGGCCTAATTCTTACCTTCATGCAGACTGGCCTAATGTTTATGGGAATTTTTTGCTCCGTTAAATGAGCTACACAAATACACGTTGTTATGCAAAGACAAATTGTGTTGATGGAAATAATGAATCTGAATGTTGCTCTTGTTCTGTACGTACATCTGAAGGGTAAAAAAGCAGATTAACAATTAAGTCTTGTTTCACACGTTTATTTGGTCAGCCTATGGGGAGATTGAAGAAATAAACATGAAAGGCATGAATATCTTGCCTAGATCACATGAGGATGCTGTTGTTACGTCCCTGAGCTTTGCTATATTAGTAGATATAAGGCAGTGGGAATCAACTCCCATTAAAGTAAAGCACTCAGTTCACTTGCGAAAGTGACCAATGCTACAAATCTGAGAAGGTCCTATTTCTTGTGTTCTTGTATATCTACAGGAGATTTGAGTTCATAATTAGATATCCCACCCATTTATTTAAACAGATTAAAATTTGTCAAAAAGGAATTCCACGTAAATGTATTTTTTGCTCCTAAGGCTAATGATAATTTCAAGGCTGCGGGCCAAATTAAATCATTGAGAATATATAAACGTTTAGGTAGAAATGGCTCTTCATTACAGAAGTTTATGATCTTCATCAGAAAATAGTCGTCTATTTTTCTGGATTTTGTGCTTTTGCTGTCCAGCATTTTTGGAGTAAGGACCTGCCATGTTTATTTAGGGAGTGTATATCATGATAATGGGGATGAAGTGTGAATGAAATAAAACATAGAGGCCCTAATTCCCACCATAACTCTAACAGGACACCAATGGAACCCCGAGGGAAGCTATGTAAAAGATGGATCAAATCCAAAACATAGCATACTGTTTAATCTTCATTCGCACCTTAGATGCCAATAATTAAAAGCAGGTGCATCTAGTATTGCCAACATTATTGTGCTGTGCAAAAAGTGATAAAATCTTTCCTTCATAAATACTTGACCATAGTCTACAGCTCTGTATAGGGATGAGATATGGAGGCAATGGGCTGGGTTTTACGTACCCCCGCCGAGTTTTGGCAGGGGTACACGTAAAATAGGTCAGATGGCCAGCCCACCACCTTCTTGTCCATCCCTGAGCTCACCCTCATAATATGCTAGGTGGGCAGGGGCCGAAATCGGCAGCTCACCTGCCATATGTAAATAAATAGCTAACGGTTATTTAGGCATGTTAATAAGCCTATTGACCTAAATAATATGCTGCCCGCACCATGACATGGTTGGCAGGAGTGGGCAGGCTATTATTTAAAGGCCAGCAGGAACAAAGGCAGGAAGAAAGGAGGGGCACCTCTCGGGGAGGTGCCCTCTACCCGCATTGGGGACAGCTCCCCAAGATGTCACCCTCTTTCTGCGCCACCTGGCTGACATAACACATTTCCTCACCCCTCTCTCCCCACCCTGGTCCAGGATCTTTCCCCACCCTAAAACCCCAGGAATTACCTTCTTGGGGCAGCCATGTTTCACTTTGGCCTTCTTCCTGCAGCCTCTGCAGTGCCCGCTACTCAGCTCTGGTGCTGCCGGGAATGATACAGCTACCGAATTGGCTGGCAGCTCCCGAAAGTGGGACCTTTCCCAAGTGAAGGGCTCTCCACCAATGTTGCTCACCCGTAGCGTATTATGGCCACAGGGTGGGCTGATATGGAGCGAGTCGGCTTCTGGCTGACTTTAATTCTGGGAGGGGGGGCGGATGGCAAAGGCGGGGGGGGTGGTGTTGGCAAGCGGCACGCCCTCCTGTAAAATGCAGCCTGATACTGAGAGAAAAAAATAGGTGGTTTTGATATTGTAGCTGGAAGTACTCAATGCACAAATACGATGTGTTCATTCTATGTGACAAAATGGTACTATTACCTCACAACTATACATCTTCATTTCTTTTTCTAAATAATTATAAAAAAAGAGAATGGAGACACCTCATCTATTGTAGGTTGAAGTTAAAGCCCTTGAGGAAAATAATCACCATAGGGGAAAATGTCTGATCATCACTATGAAATAAATATCATTTGAATTCCATGTCTTTCATTGCTCAAGCAGGAAGTTAACACTGTAATTCATTTAACAGTTCACTGCTTTGCACTTCATAAATCTCTATCACATTGTTTTCATTTGTACTAAATAAGTGAAACCTGAGCATTTCAGTGACAAATTTACTGCAACTCACATGATAGAGAGAACACGTGACAAATATAAGTGAAACTTTTTGACAAACAACTGCTGTTAAAGACATGGAATGACTCACTTCTCAACTTTAGGACCAGAGAGAAATTATCTGACCTTGACTTTTTAAAGTGAAGCATTTGCAATTTAAGGGTAAGTGCCAGTTTTGTGTTGTACAAAATGTTTCTTTGAGTAAGTCCCACTGTTTGCATGTTTGACAGTTTAGACCATTTTACCGTAGTTAATTTATTTCACATCGTTTTTCCTTCACTTAAATTTAAAACTTTGACTTGTGACACTCTCTTCTGCCTCTGAAACATAATATCAAATTCAATTAGTAGCTATTCCCAAGATGTTCCCTTACCATCACAATTCTGTTCATATTGATCACTGAATTGACCTATGGCTTGCTCTTTTGTTGATCCTAAAGTATACATGGCTCATACAGGCTCATAGTGAAGCTGCACTAGATTGTTGAACAATTCCCACCAGAATCTTGGATCCTTTGCAGTTCCTTAGTTCTATTCAACGTGTTTCCACAGCCTGATCACAGTTATTGAAATTTTTTTTACTGTTATAATTGTATCTATCATCATATTGATAATCCAGCTTTCTCAATGTTCCTGTCCTTTCTAAAGACCCTAAAGCCTATTTAGCTCCCATCATGCCCAGCTGGGTCTCTCCAATAGTTACTACAGCATATCAGTTAAACTGAATTTGTGCTTCTAACTTAGTTGTGAAATTGGCAGGTATGATGCGGTGGGCATCACGGAGACATGGCTGCAAGGGTCTCAGGACTGGGAGCTAAATATACAAGGATATACATCCTATCGAAAAGATAGGCAGGTTGGCAGGGGGGTGGGGTTGCTTTTTTAATAAGAAATGAAATTAAGTCGACAGTAAGAAACGACGTAGGGTCAGATGATGTAGAATCTGTGTAGAGTTGAGGAACCGCAAAGGTAAAAAAACCATAATGGGAGTTATGTACAGGCCTCCGAACAGTAGTCAGGATGTGGGGCACAAGATACACCAAGAGATAGAAAAGGCATGTAAGAATGGCAAGATTACAGTGATCATGGGGGGTTTCAATATGCAGGTTGACTGGGAAAATCAGGTTGGTAGTGGATCCCAGGAAAAGGAATTTCTATGAGATGGCTTTTTGGAGCAGCTTGTGGTGGAGCCCACTAGGGAACAGGCAATTCTAGATTTAGTGATGTGCAATGAGGCAGATTTGATAAGGGAACTTAAGGTGAAGGAACCCTTAGGAGGAAGTGACCAAAATATGTTAGAATTTACCCTGCAATTTGAGAGGAAAAAGTTGGAATCAGATGTAACAGTATTACAGTTGAATAAAGGCAACTACAGAGGCATGAGGGAGGAGCTGGCCAGAATTGACTGGGAGATGAGCCTAGCAGGAAAGACAATGGAACAGCAATGGCAGGAATTTCTGGGAGTAATTTGGGAGACACAGCAAAAATTCATCCGTAGGAAGAAGAAGCATACTAAAGGGAGGACGAAGCAACCATGGCTGACAAGGGAAGTCAGGGACAGCATAAAAGCTAAAGAGAAAGCATACAATGTAGCAAAGAGCAGTGGGAAAGCAGGGGATTGGGAAGCCTACAAAGACCAACAAAGGACAACTAAAAAAGAAATAATGAGGGAGAAGATTAAATATGACGCTAAACTAGCCAGTAATATAAAAGAAGATTGCAAGAGTTTTTTTAGATATATAAAGGGTAAGAGAGGCAAAAGTGGACATTGGGCCGCTGGAAAATTATGCTGGAGAAGTAGTAGTGGGGAACAAAGAAATAGCGGAGGAACTGAATAGGTATTTTGCGTCAGTCTTCACGGTGGAAGACATGAGTAATATCCCCAAAGTTCAAGAGAGTCAAGGGGCAGAGGTGAGTATGGTTGCCATTACCAAGGAAAAAGTGCTAGGAAAACTGAAAGGTCTGAAGGTGGATAAATCACCTGGATCAGATGGATTACACCCCAGAGTTCTGAAGGAGATAGCTGAAGAGATAGTGGAGGTGTTAGTGGTGATCTTTCAGGAATCACTGGAGTCAGGGAGGGTCCCAGAGGACTGGAAAATCACTAATGTAACCCCCCTGTTTAAGAAGGGAGTGAGGCAAAAGACGGGAAATTACAGGCCGATTAGCCTGACCTCAGTCGTTGGTAAGATTTTAGAGTCCATTATTAAGGATGAGATTTCAGAATACTTGGAAGTACATGGTAAAATAGGGCAAAGTCAGCATGGTTTCATCAAGGGGATGCCTGACAAATCTGTTAGAATTCTTTGAGGAGGCAATGAGTAGGTTAGACAAAGGAGAGCCAATGGATGTTATCTACTTGGACTTCCAGAATGCCTTTGACAAGGTGCCGCACAGGAGGCTGCTCAGTAAGATTAGAGCCCATGGTGTTAGAGGCAAGGTACTAGCATGGATAGAAGATTGGCTGTCTGGCAGGAGGCAGAGAGTGGGGATAAAGGGATCCTTCTCAGGATGGCGGCCAGTGACTAGTGGAGTTCTGCAGGGGTCAGTGTTGGGACCACAATTTTTCACTTTATACATTAATGATCTAGATGAAGGAACTGAGGGCAGCCTGGCTAAGTTTGCAGATGATACAAAGATAGGTGGAGGGACAGGTAGTATTGAGGAGGCAGGGAGGCTGCAGAAGGATTTGGACAGGTTAGGAGAATGGGCAAAGAAGTGGCAGATGGAATGCAACGGGGGGAAGTGTGAGGTCATGCACTTTGGTAGGAAAAATAGAGGCATAGACTATTTTCTAAATGGGCAGAGAATTCAGAAATCTGGAGTGCAAAGGGACTTGGGAATCCTAGTCCAGGATTCTCTTAAGGTTAACTTGCAGGTTGAGTCAGTAGTTAGGAAGGCAAACGCAATGTTGGCATTTATTTCGAGAGGACTAGAATATAAAAGCAGGGATGTGCTGCTGAGGCTTTATAAGGCTCTGGTCAGACCACATTTAGAATATCGTGAGCAATTTTGGGCCCCGTATCTCAGGAAGGATGTTCTGGCCCTGGAGAGGGTCCAGAGGAGGTTCACGAGAATGATCCCAAGAATGAAAGGCTTAACACATGAAGAACATTTGAGGACTCTGGGTCTATATTCGATGGAGTTTAGAAGGATGAAAGGGGATCTGATTGAAACTTACAGAATATTGAAAGGCCTGGATAGAGTGGATGTGGGGAAGATGTTTCCATTAGTAGGAGAGACTAGGACCCGAGAGCACAGCTTAAGAGTAAAGGGAAGACCTTTTGTACAAAGATGAGGAGAAACTTCTTTAGCCAGTGAGTAGTGAATCTATGGAATTTATTGCCACAGAAGGCTGTGGAGGCCAGATCATTGAGTGTATTTAAGACTGCGATAGATAGGTTCTTGATTGGTAAGGGGATCAAAGGTTATGGGGAGAAGGCGGGAAAATGGGGTTGAGAAACTTATCAGCCATGATTGAATGGTGGAGCAGACTTGATGGGCCGAATGGCCTAATTTCTGCTCCTATGTCTTATGGTCTTATGGTCTAATTCATATGCTGTGTGCATCTATATGCAGAGTACTTATTTGGATAACCGTCTCCATGCTGTCAATGCCCTTAAGGTAATTTGGCACGTACTTATTATCTAGCACTCTTTCTGTTGCCGATGCTCTGTAAATTGCTGTCCAGGTAATTATGTTCTTACTTTTTATCACTCCTGCAAATCATTATTTACGCCTATAAGATTTTCTGTTCCTGAGTATTTATGAGATCCTTGTCGTTTCATGCTCTGACCTATTGTTAGTAGTTACAATTATTTCCACTTTTATTGGTTTAAAGTCATTTCTAAAGTTCTATTTATGCTTACCAATGGGACATTGATCCCAGCTCAGGTCAATGCTTTGTGCTTATGAGGCACAACTAACAACAACTTGCATTTATTTAGTGAGGTTATCCACTTTGGTAGAAGGAACAGATGTGCAGAGTATTTCCTAAATGGTAAGAGGTTAGAAGATGTAGATGTACAAAGGGACCTGGATGCCCTTGTCCATATGTCACTGAAGGCTAACATGCAGGTGCAGCAGGCAATTAGGAAGGCTAATGGAATGTTAGCCTTTATAGCAAGAGGATTTTGAGTACAGGAGTAGTGAAGTCTTGCTTCAATTGTATCGAAGCTTGGTTAGAGTGCACCTGGAGTATTGTGTGCTGTTTTGGTCCCCTTATTCCATAGAGAGAGTGCAATGAAAGTTCACTAGACTTGTTTTGGGGATGGCGGGACTGTCTTATGAAGAGAGACTGGGGAAACTGGCCTGTATTCCCCAAGAGTTTCGAAGAATGAGAGATGATCTCATTGAAACCTACAAAATGCTTAAAGGAATAGACAGGGTAGATGCAGGTAAGATGTTTCCCTTCGCTGGGGAGTCTGGAACCAGGGGACTTAATTTCAAAATAAGAGGGAAGCCACATAGAAATGAGGAGAAATTTCTTTACTCAGAGGGTTGTGAATCTTTGTCCAGAAGGCTGTGGGAGCTCAGTCATTGAATATGTTTAAGGTAGAGATTGATACATTTCTGATTAACAATAATGTAAAGGGTTATGGGGATAGTGTGGGTAAAAAGCATTGAAGTGTTTGATCAGCCATGGTTGTACTGAATGGTGGAGCGGGCTCGACAGACTGAATGGCCTTCTGCTGATCTTATCTTTAACATATCGATCATTCTAAGATACCTTCAGGCTGAGTGTTTGTCGAGGGATTCAAAGAGTTATTCACCAATTTGCCAGACCTTTGCTTTGCCCCGTGCTGCTTTCAGATATGAGTCTTCAATGACAACACTCCCTCTCTTGGAGGGCGTGCATGTGGTTGGCATGGATCTCTTGCTGTCCACGCAGCTGCTTTTGCATTTTAGCTGGGACTGGCCTCAGGAATCAAAAATATTGCTGAGCCACAACAACAACTTATTGAACCAAAGCAGGCCCAAAAGGGTCAGAGAGGTTTGGTGATCCTGAGAATGCCAGCACCTCCAACAATGGTCTGTGCCAGCCCAAACTCTCATCTATGCAAGGTTAATAACTAGTAGCAATCATGTTTGTTATCACTGTAACGTTAATGTAACTTGAGGGGTGGAGGCAAATAATGAGTAAACTATGTGTCATGCCGGTAATGGCATGTCGTATTCATAACTTTAAATATGGAACGTATTCAGTACAGAATTTTCTGGAACTGCTGTTTTCTCTTAAAAATGGACATTGAGGGCAGAATTTTCCCTCCGTCGGGGGGGAAGTTGAAGAGTGGGCACGTGGAGGCGCACCACCGATCAGCACCCCCTATTGGGGGTGCATCATCACCTTACATGGATGGGCCAATTAAGGCCCGCCCAGCGTGACATCTGCATGGAAGCGCTATGCGCTCCCTGTGCGGGTGGTGGGGGGGGGTGGAAATTCCCTGAGCTGAGAGTGCGCTCTTTCGCACATGCGCACAAAAGAGCACACTCATCCCCCTGAGGCTAACTGCTGCCTCAGGGAGATCGGCTCTACAGTAGAAAATCTGAAAAATAGAGAAAAAAAAATTCTCTGAAATATCCCCTCAGGTGACACTGGCACATGAGTTGGGACATGTCCATAACTTTAAATGCAGTTTAATTACATTTCTTAAAAAGGTTTCATGCTTTTTCTTAAGACTGCTAGGACTCCTGGCCTTCCCTCCGACCTTAAGGTTGGACGGGCAGGTCCATTAATTACTTTAGTGACTCTGTCAATGACCTCAATTGGCCATTGACAGGTCGGCGGGCACACAGCTGATTCGGCTGAGCCCCCGCCTACCTGAAAATTTAAATGGGGCGCGGTAACATTGGGAGTTCTGCCCGATGTCATCCCATGTCATTTTAGACGTCGGCAAGCTCCACCTCCCCCCCACTCGCCGATCAGGAAATCCTGGCCTGAAAGGTTGCTAAGATAGCTGCTGAGTGTTAGGTGACTTTTGCAATTTCAGCACAGACTACCTCTAGTCTCTGTAAGGTTCTTAACTGAATGACCATGGGTGGGTGCCCCCACATACCAAGACAAAACTATTTGTGGAATTCACATCTATTGTTTGTAGATTTACCCGAAATTCAAAATCTATGGAATCCCAGACCCACTGCCTCTGAGCTTGACATGTAACAAAGAGAGCCGCAGAAACCAGTTAAATGTAAGTAGGTGTGAATGGCCACAATCTATCCCTCATAGTGGAGCAATGGCTTCGTATTTCAAATCAATCTGGGTTGACAATAGAAGTATTGATCCTCTAGTCATCTGATTGAAACTGTCTTCAGATGTTCAATCTTACTCACTCCAAGCACCAAGGAGAAACCAGCCAGTGTGCAAACAACAGAGCAAGAAATCGTAATAGCAGCAAAGGCAGCAACATCTATGCCTTAAAACTAGAGATTGCTACATCATAAGATCTCCAACCCTCTTTCTTTTCAAATCCATTAGTACAGAAAACTGGCCTCCTGGTAATAAGACTAGGAGGGCTGAACTTCATGACCTGCTGAAAGTCCACCTCTTTTAGGGAAACCTGCAGTGACTTTGATATATGACTTTGGTCGTTGAATTCACTGAGCTACACTTCAAGAGTGGAAAAGAACCCTTTATTTATCAGACCTGCACCAAGAAGAGCCAATAACGTGACTTACAAACTATTCCTTTGTATTTGCACAAGTGCAATATCCTCTTTAACTGTATTTTCCTCAATGGTTTGTATGTATGTGTGTGTGTGTGTGTGTGTGTGTGTGTGTGTGTGTGTGTGACATAGTGTTAGCTTTTCAGGGTGAACATGTGAATGAATAACTATTTATTTAAACCCATGAAAGCTTGCTGATAGTTAGTAAATTGACCATACGCTTAGGGGTTAAGAAACACACAGATCTTACTTTGCAAAAAACATACTGTTTGTGGACAGTGAGGGAAGGGAACAGGAGTTTCAGTTCTCTCTCATCCCTGCCCATAACATATGCAATAATGCTAAAGACTAGCTGAATTTGTATAGGCAGGAATGTTGTGTATTCCATTGAATCCTGCCCCAAGTTTCTGGCTTCATTGATTCTCCACACACCACATACATTGCAGATGTTAAGTTTGTCAGTGATTGTTCCAGACTTTTACAGCAATTTTCATGAATTTTTACCACCAGTAAGCCATGATTTTCCCCAAACTTTATTATGTCAAAACTACACCTCCCAGGTGTGATTTATTTTATAAAGTAGCTTCTCAACTAAAAGTCACAGCAGCTACTCACAACCATTTCAATAACTGGCAAGCACCATTAATATCATTGATTCTTTTTTTAACTATAATGGAGTTTTCATGCATTCGCATTCTTTAGGTTTAAGGCTTAGCAAAAGCCTATGAAGAATGTGCTTTGCAAGACCCAAGCACAAAACAGTGCCAGTTATTGTAAAGAAAGCGCCATTACCTGTTTCCATGGCTGTTATGGTTATGGCATCCTTGCCTTCCATTTACAGTTGAGCATTTTTTCCATTAAAAATACAAACGTTACACAATAATGGACCATTTGTGAATAAAAGAAACACCCTTGGAGTCTGTCACTGAAAGTAGGTGAACTAGGTGAAGGGGGAAAGTAAGGATGATGGTCATTTTCTTCAGACATTTGCATTTTTGCAATTTTAAAATTAATTAATAGTTTGACTTTTGCTTTGGGTCAACGTCAGCCTGTGGTGTACTTAAAATTCATAAATTGGTTTTCAAAATTGCTCGCCAATTGCAGATGCTCAGCATTAGCTGTAAATTCTTTCTCCAACAGTCCCAGGAAATGGATTAATTTGACAGCGTTGGAAGCCTGCACTGCTGTAAAACAGGACTTGCTTCAAAATCAAACATGCTAAGTGCACCCATAAGTCAGGTCGTTGCTGAAGCTGCCAGTTTTCCATTTTTATAGAAAATGAGCAGAGTGGTGGAATAAGATGCCCAAAACATTAATAAAAACTCTGGAATTTCAAGTAATAAAGAAAAAAATCTGCGTTATTCAGCCAATATATACCAGTGGCACCTAGATATCGAGAATCTCAGCTTTGCTATATATTTTGGGTAAAGCCACTTGCTTTCTATTTTGACAGAATTGCAGAATATGATCCATGAGACAGCAGTAAAATGTCCACTACCTCATCCAATAAGAATGAATTTGACTTCTTTGCGCCAGGTAAAGCAGTGGCCCCAAGTAATTAATTCAGCATTATTATTAGTTCCTTTCAAAGAAGCTTAGTAGAATCATAGAATGGAACAGAATATAATAACACAGGAGGCTATTTGGTCCTTCAAATCTGCACCAGCTCTTTCAAAGTGCAATCCAGTTAATTCCACTCCCCTACTTTCTCTCCATATTTCTGCAATATTTTTTCTCCTTCAAGTATTTATCTAATTCCTTTTGGAAAGCTGCTATTGAATCTGTTTCCACCACTCAATGAGGTAAAGCATTCCAAATCATAATCACTTGGTGTGAAAATAGGTTTTCTCTCCCTTTGCCCCTGATTTTGTTGTCAATCACCTTAATCTGTGCCCTCTGTTTATTGACCCTTCTGCTATTGGAAACAACCCTTCATGATTTCAAATGCCTCTATCAAATATTCTTTTGGTCTTTCTCTGCTCTAAGGCCAAAAACCTCGTTTTCTTCAGTCTATTTAAATTACTGTAACTCCTCATCATTGGAACCATTTGAGAAAATCTCATGTATTGTCGCCAATACCTTCACAGCCTCCCTAAAATGTGGTGCTGAGAGCTGGCCACAATACTACAGCTGAGGCAAAACTTGTTTTATATAAAAGTTTAACATAATTCCCTGGCTTTTGTACTCTATGGGCAGAATACACCTGTCACTACCACCCCTTCCAAGAAACATTTGGAGGCGGAGGGTGGCTTTTGATCAAGACCCTGCTGTCTTTCTGATTCCCCATGATAAAGCTCTGGGCAGGAAGGATGGAGGGCAGTCATCCTGCCCAGAGGCCAACTGAGACAATTAAATGGCCACTTAAGGAACAGTTTGGGTTCCACCAGGGCCACTCAAATACTGACCTCATTACAGCCTTGGTTCAAACATGGACAGAAGAGCTGAACTCCAGCGGTGAGGTGAGAGTAACTACCCGTGACATCAAGGCAGCATTTGACCAACTGTGGCATTAAGGAGCCCTAGCAAAACTGGTATCAATGGAAATCAAGGAGAAAACTCTCCACTGGTTACATTCATACCTAGCACAAAGAAAGATGGTTGTGGTTGTTGGAGGTCAATCACCTCAGTTCCAGGACATCACTGCAGGAGTTCCTCAGGGTAGTGTCCTCAGCCCAACCATCTTCAACTGCTCCATTAATGACCTTCCTTCAATCATAAGTTCAAAAGTGGGGATGTTCGTTGATGATTGCACAATGTTCAGCACCACCTAAAACTCCTCAGACACTAAAACAGTCCAAGTCCAAATGCATCAAGACCTGGACAATATTCAGGCTTGGGCTGACAAGTGTCAAGTAACATTCATGCCACACAAGTGCCAAGCAATGACCATCTCCAACAAGAGAGAATCTAACTATCGTCCCTTTATATTCAATGGCACCATTATCGCTGAATCTCCCATTATCAACATCCTGGGGGGTTACCATTGAACAGAAACTGAACTGGACTAGCCATATAAATACTGTGGCTAAAAGAGCAGGTCAGAGCCTAGGAATCCTGCAGCGAGTAACTCACCTCCTGACTCCCCAAAACCTTTCCACCATCTACAAGGCACAATTCAGGAGTGTGATGGAATACTCCCCACTTGACTGGGTGAGTGCAGCTCCAACAACACTCAAGTAACTTGACACCGTCCAGGACAAAGCAGCCTGTTTGATTGGCACAATTCCACAAACATTCACTTCCTCCACCACTGACGCACAGTAGCATCAGTGTGTACCATCTACAAGATGCACTGCAGGAACTCACAAAAGCTCCTTAGACAGCACCTTCCAAACCCACGACTGCTACTGTCTAGTAGGGCAAGGGCAGCAGATGTATGGGAAAACCACCACCTGGAAGTTCCCCTCGAAGCCACACATGATCCTGACTTGGAAATATACCGTCTTTCCTTCACTGTTAGTGGGTCAAAATTCTGGAACTCCCTCCATAACATCACTGTGGGTATACCTACACCACAGGGACTGCAGCAGTTCAAGAAGGCAGCTCACCACCACTTTGTTAAGAGCACGGAGGGATGGACAATAAACACAGGGTTAGCCAATGGTGCCCACATCCCATGAATGAATTTTTTTTTAAATTAGCTTTTATTGTTCCTCCCCATTCTTTCTACCAAAGTGTAGCACCCCACACTATACAGCATTGAATTTCATTTCCCGTATTCTCTATTATTTTCTCCAAGCTCTAACTTTATTTCCTTGCCCTATAATTTCATTGTCAATGATCCTTTACGTACCATTACTTTTGTTCTGTTGCCTGTACCCACCAATCAAAATAGGAAACTGTCTGGGAAACAGAAGCTATTGTGTTTGACCTTTTATTACAAATAATGACTGGAGCAATCATTACCCCATCATTAGGAGATTTCCTCTTTGTAATTGATGTAGGAAAATGATTAACTCATTTATAAAGGTGGTTATTATTATGTATGTGATGTAAAAGGATGAAGAAGTAAAAGGAAATTTATTGCTTGGCGTTGCTTTTTCATACAAAGCTAAACACTTTATGATCATATGGAATAATTTGTAATAATGTTGCTTCAATGGCAACAGCAGGATGTCTAAGGCCTGAATCTTCTGGTCAGCGTGCAGGGGTGGGCCCCTCTCGCTGACATGTAAAATGATGCACGGTGATATCGGGCATGCGTCCCAACGTCACTGCGCGTCAATAGATCTTCAGTTCGGCACACACACGGCTGACTCCATTGCGCACCCGCCAAACTGTCAAAGGCCTATTAATGCTGTTTAAATAGCAATTAAAACAATTAACAGGGCTACCCATCCAACCTTAAGGTTGGCATGCAGGTGAAGAGCCCAGGCGGCCTTTGCGTTTTTCATGGAACCTCATCCACGGGCGGGATGAGGTTTCATGGAGGTTTTTAAACTTTAATAAAAATTTTTAATAATTTTCGTAGACATGTCCCAGCTCATGTGACACTGCCACATGAGGGGACGTGTCCGAATAAATTTTTAAAATCTTTTATTCAGTTTTTGACAATGAAAAGAAAGTCCCTGAGGCAGCCCTGTGCCTCAGGGAGATTCCTGTGCTCTTTTGCATGCATGCATGAAAGAGCGCAGGCCCTGACTCTCCATCCACCACCCCCCACCCCGCCCGCGCAGCGAGCGCTCAGCACTTCCAGATGCGCGTCATGCTGGGCGGGCCTTAATAAATATAATAAATATGGAAGAATTTGTAATAATGTTGCTTCAATCGCAATAGCAAGATGTCTAAGTGTAAAGGCACACATACAAATTCCCAAATTTAAGCCCTTAAAAGGACCCATCAAATCCAAATTATTCCATTATAAATCTGCACGAATACACAATAAATCTGTACTAAATAATCAGCTTGAAATATTATCATGATGCAGGAATAGCAAATGATAATTTAATATTTACCTGTATGAGTTTTTTCACTTTCTGATATGACGCAACATTTGGTTTGTCCTGAATTGAGACAATTGCACTAATGGGAGCAGCAGCGTTTGTTGAAATCACAAAACAACTGATGATACTTGTGTCTGAAATGGTGATCTCATTGTTTATGAGACAGATGGTTTATTTATGGCATATTTCTGGGCATTGGCGATGGGGGATGATTGAAGTTGCACGTGGGTAGAACTGAAAGCGTGGATCTGCTGCCACATGGAATTAAAGTCAGAAATACACAGACCACATATAAACAAGGGAAACAGTGTAAACTTATGGAGAGACTTCAACATGAACTGCTGCTACGCTCTGTTGTTTTCTTATCCAACAGAGAAGAGTCATTTGATTTTAACACAGGTTCAATTATATTAATAATTTGGAACTAACATTCTGTACTATCCATAAACAACAACTTCACTGAGACAGGATTAGAAAGTATAATACAAAAGAATAAGGCTATAAGACCAAAACAACGGAAGCAATAAATTTAACTCTAATCCTTTAGTTCTATTATATTCTTCCATGCTTGTCTTGAAAAAAATCCATCACAATGTTCACACTGATCTTTTGGACTGGATCAAGTTGGAGGTATTAATGGGTAAACGAGTATATTGGCATGCGTTTACTATTCCTATTATTTCCACACTTGTTTCCGCCATGTGAACTGAGCTTGCAGGTAAAACCATTATAATATTTATGTTTCTGAATCTGCTTTTTAGTTAATTAGATTCTATAAAATATTATGGTGTAAATGCCATGTATAATGTGTGATAGAAGAGTTTAAAATGGTTAATGAGAATAGTTGGACATTTGCAAATGAGATCTTTACCCCAACTCCGGCCATCTTGAAGCAGAACAGACACTCATAATGCTTTATGAACAGAACCATATTTATAATACAAGGCCATTTTTAAAAATGTCCTGTGTATTCTCTCCTTTGCTCGCCTGATGATAAACCTGCCTTTTTATAGTGCAGATGGTTTTATCAGCAGGAGAAAGCAACAGTTAAAATATTTGGCTCCTACCAGTCCAAATCTGCCAAACCCTACCGTTTATCATAACTGAAGCAATTTTACAGCCTCTTATAATAACATGGCTAGTCTTACCAACTGATTAAACCTGAGGGAAAGTGCTTTTTAAAGAAGTGCATATATACTGGCCAGTGTGCACATATGCTCAGTGTGTGTGTGTTTGCTGCATACTGTTACATGCACAGTTTTGATGAAACATTTTAAATACTTCATCCCCTCCTGAGATTTAACCAACTAATGAGAAGAACCAGAAGACTATTAAGAGTGTAGGCATGATGGAAGTGGGCAGGGGTTGGGGAGAGTGCAGACAGAGGTGACAGGAGATCTTGGTACAGTCAGGTGAAAAGTGCTTTTAGCATCTACATAGTGTATAATAGCTCAGGAAAGCCCAACCAGAGCTTGTCTCTGCACCCCTGAATTCCTAGCTGGCTTTTTGGACAGAACATCATTCATTCTGACAAAATGCCTGAGCATTATTTTCACTCCTGGTGACCGTAAAGGGGCAGGAGCACCTGATACACTGATGTGGCTATGATGTAATGTCATATGACTAAGAAACTGAGATCTGCTGGGAAGCAGAACTTAAAACTTGTGTAGAGTACTAAGATGTACATAGATCTGTAAATAAACAAGAATGGTTTTTACTAATAATAATCTATGGTAGCATTCTTAGTGTAACAGAAAAGTCCTAAAGAAACCCCATCTAGACCTCGAACCCAAGTCAAAACATGGTGGCAGCTGGTGATTTCTGTCGACTGTTTATGTCCACCATCCGAAACTTGGTAGCAGTGGTGGTGACAGTGGGCAAAGCCTAAAGACCCAAAACAAACTCCAAGAGAAGACTGCACACCTGAAAGACCTACAAATCCTTGGAAAAGAGACAAGAAGAAAAAAGATTGAAGACTCAACTGAGAATGGAGCATTGTGGGTGCTGCAGATGCAAGGAGACAATGGGCAATAAATGCTGGCTTAGCCAGCAACACCTACATCCCATGAAAAAATAAGAAAAAGGACACACAGACCGGGAGTCCAGACAACAGTGAGTACAGATCACAATCTACAAGCCAAACTACTGAAGAAGCAACAGATCCAGATCCTAGGGTAAGCATAGAGACTACATTGCCACTCCCAGAACTGTTCAGAAGCCCTGAAGGCTCGCAACAGGCTCAGTACTGGGACAATTGGAGAAGAGATTCTCCAGATACAGAACTGCTTCAGGTTTGCATAGGGAGAAACAGAAGGATCAGGTCAGTATTTACTCCATGTAGTAGGGGCTATAGCAAACACTGTTATTGCAAGACAGGGCATTGATAAGGCTTTGAGTTCATATGGAGGCATTTGATTAATACTCCATTCACTGATCATTGAGCGAGCAAAATTTAATAAGAGGAAGCAAAAACCGGGTAACTCCATTTTTAAATGACCTGAATAGACTTGTGGAAAATTGTGACTATGGGATCTTCAGAGATGAATTAATATGTGGTCATCTAGTAGATGAAACCCAATCAGATCTTTGGTACATGAACGAAGATTTGACTCTTACAAAGGCAGAACAAATAGTACGACCAACTGAACTTAGGAAGCAAAACAGGGCAGTTGTCAGTTGGGAAAGTGAAGTCCCTTGGAAAAAATGAGCGAAGCCATTCAAAATGTCAGACATAAAAAAGGAAGTGCAGTGAAGCAAAAGCCTGAGAAACAGCGCACCAACCGCCATCTTGAAATGCGCTCGGCATGGCAGGAAACTTGTCACAAGCGGGAGGAATGCCCAGCAGGTGGAGCTGTGTGTCACAACTGTGGGAAGTTAGGACATTTTAAAATAGCCTGCAGATCCAAAGTTTCTATAGTTCATAGAAAGAAAGACATAACAACAAAAACCAAGTAAAATCCACAAAGTGAAAAAGCTTCTGAAAAAACAAATAATCTTCTTAGGAGAAGCTAACAAAACACAAATTAATTATTGGAACATTAAATTAGACATTGATGGTCCTCCCACAGAATTCAAGCTAGATACTGGGCCAGGTGTTTCAGTATTATTTGAAGAAGTAAAGTGGCTTAAATATATCACATTACAGACATCCTCCATCCAGTTGCAAGGTCCAGAAGGGGCTATACTAAAAGTAATAGGCCAACACATGGCAAGATTAAGGTGCAAGGATAAAGAAAATGTGGAACACCTGTATGTGATAAAGAACCAAGAGCCATCATTATTGAATAGAAAAAATGCTTGCAGTTGAGGCTGATTTACAAGATTGATGAAATTACTGATGGGCAGCCTAGTTAAGTATTCAGGAATGAATCTCCAGCCCTATTTTCAGGCTTAGGAAAGCTGAAGATGGAATATTATGTAACCCTAAGGGCGGATGCTAAGCTTGTATGTCTCTTCACAGCGAGGAAAAGTCAAGAGTGAGATTGAACACATGTTCTAACAAGGGGTCATATCTCCAGTAATCATACTGACGAAGTGGTGCTCTGGAATGGTCACAGCAGCAAAACTGAATGGTTCAATTAGAATCTGCAAGGACTTGATTCAAATAAACAAGTCAGTAGAACACACGATCCACCCGATGGCATCAGTGCATGAAAGTCTCGCCAAATTAGCAAAAAGCACCTTCTTCACAGAACTGGATGAAAACAGCAACATTTAGCAGTTGCCTCTGGACAAAGAATCCAGATTGATAACTACTTTTATCATCCCATTTGGTCATTATTGTTCTAACAGGTTATCATTCGAAATTATTTCTGCACTTGAGATATTTCAAAGAGTGGTATCCCAGACCCTGAAAGCCATGGAAGGAGTAATATGTCATAGTGATGACATTCTTGTACAAGGTTCATCAAGCAAAGAATATGACCGTTGAGTGAGGCAGTCCTCAAAGTCCAAAGGAAGTGGGTTTGACATTTGATGACAAATGTGAATTTGTAAAGCCTATGATAAAATTCTTAGGTTACATTGTGCAAGTTTCAGGAAGTACTGCCGACCCACAGAAAACCAAGTTAATTAGAGAGTCCCCAAAGCCTAAAAACATCACAGAATTACAAAGATTCCTTGGGATGGTCAACCAAGTAGGAGATCAACGAGCCATTATGACAGCATTTGAGACAAGGTCAACAGTCGTGCTGGAATGTGGACAAGCAAAATGCCTTTGACAAGATTAAAAAGCTCCTAATTTAACCAGAAATGTTTACGCACTATATTTGAGAGTTGGAACAATTGTAGCAGAGGACGCATCATCTACAGGCTTGGGAGCAGTGTTGTTTCAAGTTCAAAAAGATGAATTCGGCCTCAAGATCTCTCATGGACAAAGAGAAGAGGTATGCAACCATTGGGAAAGAGACATTAGTTGCCACATGGGCCCACAAAAAGTTCCCTATTATTTCATGGGGTTAAGGTGTAAAATTGAAAACGACCACAAACCTTTGGTTGCTCTTCTTAACAAAAAGGAAATTGCAAAAATGCCACATAGAATTCAATGTTTTAGACTGAGACTCATGAGATATGATTAAAGCAATCCATGTTCAGATGCAGCAAGACCTGGACAATATCCAGGCTTGGGCTGTCAAGTGGCAAGAAACATCTGCGCCACACAAGTGCCAGGTGATGATCATCTCCAACAAGAGAGAATCTAACTATTGCCCCTTGACATTCAATGGCATTGCCATCACTGAAACCCCCACTATCAACATCCCGAGGGTTACCATTGAACAGAAACTGAACTGGACTAGCCATATAAATACTGTGGCCACATATGCAGATCAGAGCCTAGGAATCCTGCAATGAGTAACTCACCTCCTGACTCCCCAGAACCTGTCCACCATCTACAAGGCACAAGTCAGGAGTGTGATGGAATATTCCCCACTTGCCTGGATGAGTGCAGCACCCACAAAACTCAGGAAGCTTGACACCATCCAAGACAAAGTAACCCGCTTGATTGACACCCCATCCACAAACATTCACTCCCACCACCACCAATGCACAGTAGCAGCAGTGTGTGCCATCTACAAGATGCACTGCAGGAATTCACCAAGACTCCTTGGACAGTACCTTCCAAACCCACGACCACTACCATCTAGAAGGACAAGAGGAACAGATAGATGGGAACACCACCACCTGGAAGTTCCCCTCCAAGCCACTCACCATACTTACTTGGAAATATATCACCGTTTCTTCACTGTCAAAATCCTGGAACTCCCTCCCTAACAGCACTGTGGGTATACCAACACCACATGGACTGCAGTGGTTCAAGAAGGCAGCTCACCACCACCTTCTCATGGGCAACTAGGGATGGACAATCTCCAAAAAATACAACAAGGTCACTTGGCGATAGTGAAATGCTGAGCAACAGCCCAGCAGTCAGTCTGGTAGCCAGGCATCAGTCATTCCTTTGAAGAGTTAATCACGAATTGCTTTACATGTGTTGAATAGCCAACAGCAGAGTGAATCACTGGCACCCTCCACTTTTCCTCCAAAGCCATGGCAGTGGCCTGGGAACAGAATTGTTTGAGTTCAAAGCTAGTTTTCATCATGGTTATTGATTACTACTCCAGATGGTTTGAAGTGTGTAGACTGCACAACACCATGGCAGAGGCAGTCACTACATCACTAAGAAGAATCTTTGTGACACATGGCATCCTGGATGTTGTGGTGTCAGGCAACGTCCTCAGTTTTCTAATGTGCTGTTCCATAACTTTGCGCAAGAATATGGTTTCATGCATGTGACTAGTTCACTTAGATATCCTCAGTCGAATGGAGAAGCAGAAAGAGGAGTTTGAACAATCAAAGAATTGATTAAAAATACTTATTATAATATAGACCTTCTTAACTACAGAACCTCGCCTCTAAAAAACGGTTTCTTGCCTTCAGAACAGTTGACAGGAAGACAGCTGCGAACGCAGCTTCCAGCTGTACAATAAACACTACAACCTAACTTTACCTCAGATGATCATGTGAGGGTTAGGAAGTATGAGGAGCAATAAAGTGACGGTCAAGCTCATAGTTTCAACTTCAGGCACAAGCATAAGATTTGAAAGCTCTGCAGCCTGGGGAAAGAGTGTGGATATGAGGTCTACAGAAAGAAGACATTGTAGTAGAAAGAGCTGCACAGCTGGGATCTTATAGATTTGAGACGGACCAGGGAAATATCAGAAGGAACCTGTTACAACCTGGATGGGAGGAGTGCGCAGTTTATCTAGCTCCACTACTCCATAGGTCGCACCATTAGTTTAAGTGTTCAATTCACTCACCAATTATTTATCTTTGCTATTGTTAGACCCAGAATTAAGGAGACTTAAACCAGGCTTTTTTCAATAAACTCAGAATGATTGATTTATCATAAAATGAAACTTTTTTAAAAAAACAACCTGCAAGGACTAGTTAACAAACAATTTGCAATCTGGAAGTATAATTATCTATCCATTTTAAAAAACCCTAGAACACACACATACACAAACAAACAGAGGACAAACAGATAGGGTCTAGGAGGAGATGGACATCAGCAGTTCAAGAACGCAGCTCACCACCTTCTCAAGGGAAATTAGGGATGGGCAATAAATTCTGGGTTAGCCAGCAATCCTCACATCCCATGAATGAATTTTAAAAACTTTGTAAAAAGGATAAAGTTCACAGAATTTTGACATTGTGCTCCCTCATGTGAAGACAGGTCACTAGTCCCAGTAGACGTCTGGCAGTTCTCACCAACAGGGCTTCAGTGTGGAGGAAAATAGAGCCAGATCAATCCTTCTCATTTCAGCTTCACGGGTTGCCAAAGGCAGACAAGTTCCCCGATATGAGGATTCCTAGCTAGATATTGATAACCACTCTATTTTAGACAAGGTGAGGAGAGTACGAGCTGGCTAGCTTCACTTTTTCAGTTCATTTCCAACTGCGTTCAAAAAAACAAGTTCAAAAACTTAAACCTTATCTCTGTCAGGTGATTTCCAGTAAATCACTAGCCTTTTCCTTTAAACCAGTACTTGTTCCATCAATTCAAGTAATTGTTGTTCCAATAAGCAAACAGCTGTCCTCCACAAGTACCATGCTGGTCAGATGATTTCTTGGAAAAGGCATACTTGTTCCCAGCCCAATGTGAACTTATGACATTTAAAAAATAACCCTGTGAAGTCTGTACCTGGGGGGAGATGTAGGAAGATGTTTATAGTTGGGATAAAGACTTGGCAGGAGATGTAGAGTAAAGGGTTAACATCAGGAGCATGTAACTACCAATGTAACTATGATGCAAAGTCACACGACTAAAAGACTGAGTTCTGGTGGGAAACAGAAGTACAATCTCATGTAAAGTACTGAGATGCACATAGATCTGTAAATAAACAAGAATGGTCTTTACTAATAATAGTCTATGATAGCAATAACAGGGAAACACTAAAGAAACCCATCAAGACCTTAAACCCAAGACAAAACAGTAACCACTAAAAATGGAGTGTTTGGCCCTAGCAAATCCATGGTGGTTCTGATTTGCATTGAAAATTTCCAAGTGGAACTGGTGATAATTGTAGGAATCCATGGACCCCAAACACAGACTATTGTATGGGGACATTATAACAATAACCTAGAACATAAACCTTTGTGTTAAGCATTGAAAAAAATGTTTGAAGACCACTTTTCATAAATTTTACTCATGCTAAGAACTCAAGCCATTAACAAGCACTAATTTGGAACAATGAGGTGTCATCTACATGAACCTGTGGCATCAGAACAGGGAGGCAGAAATCAGCACGGTGGAATAAATAGAGGAAGAAAATGATTGAAAATTTATGTATCTGAATATATTTTGACAGCTTTGATTTGACAAAGAATCTGAGCAGCAGACTAAGTAAACTAAAATTAAAATCAGGTCTGGATTGAAAACTAAAATGTTCACTTTACCAATTTAAGCAAGAAGTTAGCGTAAGCATTGTTCTGAAAAGATAATCTAGTTCATTGATCAGATGTTCAAGCTCCAGCCATATTTTTAACTTGCATAGCGCCAGGCTGGTTCTTTCGTTCCTGTGTATGTACAACACGTCCCAGCTCAGCAGACCACTGGTAGGAAAATTTGGGGAGTACAGGAGAATGTTGCCCTTGCATAACAAGAAAAGGGAAAAAAGAAGGAAAAGTACAAATGATTAAGCTGCTATCACAATTCACATTACAAGGCAAACCCTGATGTTTAATGTACTTAATAAAAAGTGAAAAGTGGAAAAATAACACTGCATGAAATATTGGGGAGAATACCACAAATCATTTGTGTATGTTTCTGATAAGCAAAGTATTTAAGTACAAGTCAAATCTTTAAAGTGAAATGTGAGATGATGAAAAGCAATATTGGAAATTTCAAGTATTTTTTAACAAGCCATCACAATACAAAAGGATTAATACATTCTTTCTGGATCCCTGCTTAGCAGTTAATGCATGGAAGTTTAAAGAGAATATATGAACAAATAGCCATTGAAAAACTAGAGTCCTGGAGTATGGTATTCATAAGACAAGACCAGATGAAATGCATCCAAGAATACCTAAGGAAATGAGGACTTTAGAAAGGGGAGATGTGGATTAAATTGATCACAGCTCATTAAGTTCATTGGTAGCATCAGACATTTGGAAATTTTCAAAAAATGTCAGACATATGATTCAAGAAATGAAAACTTAACATCTTTAGTAGGAAAATGTTACAAACGATCATGAAGTAAATCATTCAAGTATAATTAACTAAAGTAAAGGGGGAAAAATCCAAACCTGCATGTGTTTGTGAAAAGCAAATCGTAGTGCACTTTGTAACATAATTCTCTGGGGATGTAAAAGAATTAATAGTTTGGTCATGCTTTATATGATAAATAGCATGACATTCAGAAGAAATAATTTGCATTTATATAGTGCCATTTTATGACCTAAAAACCTTCCAAAATGCTTCACAGCCACTTTTGAAGTCTAGACATTGTTGTAATGTAGGGGAATGGAACAGCCAACTTAAACACAGCAAGGTTCTCACCAATAGCAATAAGATATATGACCAGATAATTTGTTTGGTGATGTTAATTTAAGGATAGACCAGGACAATGCCCTTACTGTTTTTTAAGGAGCAACTTTGGATCATTTACACTCATCTAGGAGAGCAGATGTGCCTCAGTTTAATGTCTCATCCAAAAAATGCCACTTCTGACGGTGCAGCACTCCTTCAGTTAAATACAGCCTGAGTCCAAAGTCAGGGTCCAATATGAAGCTGATTGAAATCCTCTAGAGGAGCCAGGTCTGGCCTTCACCACTGACTTACACATCCAAGATTGGCTTGACACCAAAGCTAAACTTGCAAAACATGAATGCATGGTAAGAACAGAAGGCTATGGACAATAAATTTATTCTAACAAAAATTCTGTGACCAACAGATTGCCTCCAAGATAGTCACGAGACGTCTAGTTCATACATTTGTAAAGGATTTTCATGATAGCACTAAATTAACTCATTCTAAGTTAGATTAAACCTTAATGGTACTTTAATTCATTACAGTATGGTAATTCAATGGATGAAGCATATTAAATGTTTTAATAACATAAGGTTCTATATAAACATTAAGTATTTC
Organism: Carcharodon carcharias; assembly: GCF_017639515.1. Lineage (NCBI taxonomy): Eukaryota > Metazoa > Chordata > Chondrichthyes > Lamniformes > Lamnidae > Carcharodon > Carcharodon carcharias. The sequence continues at coordinate 27,738,503 of NC_054485.1, forward strand.
TTTGTTTTGCTTTATAAGTTGAAGAGATAAGTGTAAAGGAGACTAAAACTATGGGACAGAAATATAATATAGACATTAATAAATCCAGTAAGGAATTCAGGAGAACCTTGAGAACGTGGAATTGTCTATCGCATGTAATGGTTGAGGCAAATAGCAGAGATGTATTTAAGGGGAAACTAGATAATTAAATGAGGGAGAACTCAATATGTTGATCGGGTGAGATGAAGAAAATAAAGTGGGAGGTGGCTCTTAAGCATAAACAATGGCATAGACGCGATGGGCCGAATGGCCTATCTCTGAGCCATGTAATGTATTTCTGTGAGAGGTAGGAGAGCCATGTTTGCATTTGGCAAGACACTGTGTAGAAAATTAGAATAATAAGACACGAGAGATAAAATTCCAAGCGGTTTACAGACATTATGACCAGGATTTTCAAGTCATCGGGCAGGCTCGTTGGTGGCGAGTGGGAGTGGCCCCGAATCGGACTGCCGTCCATGATCGGGCTGTGACCGCTATTACACGCTGGCTGGCCAATTAACAGACAGCGTGAATCGCGTGCTGCAGCGCTCAGAGCTGCCAGTGTGGGCTGGAGGAGGGCGAGCGCGGAACTTCGCACATGCGTGCAGGTGCGCACAGAGAAAGCTCCCTGAGGCACAGAGCTGCCCTAGGGCATTGAAGCTTTTTGAAAATAAAAAATAAAGAATTAAAAAATGCTAATAACATGTCCCCTCCTGTGACTCTGTCACGCGAGCAGGGACACGTTACAAATTAGTTTGAAAATTTACTTTTTTTTTAAACCGCTGATCCAAAATCCTGCCCGTCCATTGGGGTTTTGCAAAAATTCCAAAGGGCTGCTTGGCCTTTTTGCCTTCCTGCCAACCGTAAGGTTGGATGGGCAGTGAAAAATTTCATTTAATTAGATCTGTAATGGCCTTGATAGGCCTGTTAATTGCCAGCGGGCGCGCTACCGACTCCCGTGCATGCCCGCTGACTGAAAAATCGCCAGTCATTTTATGCTTGTTCGGGTTGGGCGCGTGCCCACCCGACTAGCACAATATCCTGCCTTTTGTGTGTCATAAATTTAATTTAACCTAAGGAATCTAAACTAACACAAAGTGGCACAAAAAAAAAGCAAATATGATTTCAAAGTTAAGGAGAATACCATCAAGAAAATATCAAGGTGCAATATTTAAACAATTATTGAAAATATTGTAGAAGTTGAAAGGCATATAAAATTTCAACATGATTGGTAGATCTAAATAATGTTAAAAGCATTGGGAGATTTGCACAATGAAGACTTAGGGAGACCACGTGTGAAGTATTATGTTTAACTGTGGTAATGTTGACTTGCATGGAAGCAGTGAAAGGATAGGAGCAACCAGTATGATCCTAGATGTGAGATTAATGAGCTATGGAAACTCATTCTGTCTGCAGAAATAAAAGATATTGAACACATTCCAAGTTTTAAAACTTAATTACGAAATTGACCAGGCAGATGGCATTAAAAAAATCAGGAAATATGATGATATGCTAAAGGAACTTGCAGCTGACTTTAGCTAGAGAACTAACATTTTTATTTATATTTAGCAAGTTATGGAATAGAATGTGGGATACACATTGACGCAGTTAAAGAGTTTAAAGGGAAATTCAATTAACCTGTGATTCATGAGGGAGCAAAATATTGTGGAATTGGATCAGGAAAGAGAAAGAGAATGATCATATCTGTAGGCTATGACAGAACCTGGATTGTGGTTTTCCCCTTCCTTTTTGACTGTTATGCCTTCTCAACACTATATACCAACTATAAATGAGGATAAGCTGCAGCATTGGTTTAGCAATTTATTGCCAGATCTGGTCGGACCACATCAAGCACAATTGGGCCCTGTTCTACCCTGCCAAAACTACTCGCTAATCCAGGATCATACTGGAAGGTAAAGATAACCTTGAGCTCTTTTCCCTGCTGTTATTTCTTCCTTAAAATTCTCTCCCAAACCCCTTCCACCCGCACTTTCCACAAGTGCGAGGAGGTCATGGACCTCTTTAGCAGTAAGATTGAGACCATCCCTTCGGCTGCCTCTATTGCGCCCTCCCTTCCTCTTCCCTACAAAATCCAAGTTACCCCCCCCCAGGTTCTTATGTCCTAGCTCTGAATGCACATCTTTCTCTAGTTTTTCTTTTATTCCCTTCTCATGTTCTTTCCGAGCTCATTTTGTTCATGAAATATACCTCCTGCTCTCTGGACCCCATTCTCATTAAACAGCTGACTGCACTGCCTGCTCCCCATGCTAGCTGATATTGTAAATGGTCTACTCCCCTCAGGTATAGTCCTCTCCACTTTCAAATATGCTGTTCATACCCCTCCTTCTCCGACACCTCTCTCCATTATCTAGCCGAGTGGAACTGCTCCATCTGGTTCCAGTTTAGCTAGCTAGTTGTAGTGAGAGAATCTCCTGCAGAAGTTTCTCTTCCCACCTGGCACTTTTACTTTTGGAGTCCCCAAAGGATCTGTCTGTGGCCAACTTATGTTTCTCATCTACATACAGCCACTTGAAGATATCCAGGCATGACATCAAGTTCCACATGTACGCTAACAACATGCAGTCCTATCTTACCACCACCTCTCTTGATCCCTCTACACACTCTGCATTGTCAGACTTCTTGTGTGACATTCATTCCTAGGTGAGTCGCAATTTCCTCCAATTAAACATTGGAAATACAGAAGCCATCACCTTCAGCCTTCGCAAACATTGTTACTTCAACTCATTTTTCATCTGCTGTCTCAGACTGAACCAGATTGTTCCCAATCTTGGCATCCTATTTGCCCATGAAGTGGTTTTGGCCCATGTCAATTGGGGTGTATATTATGCTTAAGATTATGCATGTCATGCCTACTTCCATGTCTGTCTGTAACATTGCACATCTTCATCAATGTTTCAGCCCATTTATTTCTGAAACACTCATCGATGCTTTTGTTATCTCCAGACTTGACAACTTCAACCTGTTCCATTTGGCTCCTATCTTCCACTCTCCATAAACTTGAGCTCATCCAAAACTCTGCTGCCCTTACCTTAATTCACATCAAGCTCTCCTCAACCATTGACTTTGTGTTCACTGAAATACATTGGATTGCAATTCACCAGTTTGCATCTAATGCACCCTCCATTCACTTTGCCCCACTATTGGAGGCCATGCCTTCAGCCATCTTAGCTTTAAGCTTGGAATTCAACCCCGAAGCTGCTTTGCCTCTCCATGCTCTGTCCCATCTCAATTGGGAGCAATTGTTGCATATTCTGTTATAATTTCTGGAAACGTAATAATGTGTATGGTGCGAATTCCTGCAGGTGATAATAGAATTCGGTTTTCAAAAATCAGCTGAGCTCCAGTCTGGAAAATAGGCTATAGATATGTGTTATTCAACTTTAAAAAGCCAAGTGTTATTAAAATCCAGTGACTAAACAATTAGTTCAAGTTGACCAATGTATAGCCCCTAGCAGTCTTGTATCTCCACTGAGGCAGTCTTTTGCAGATTCCAGAATCTTAGAAGTTAGATCGGCTTCAGATCATCCAGTTCCTGAATCAGTGTGTGGGATTTGGCTGTGTCTTGTTTCAATCTATTGAACCCTCAACAGAAACCATATGTAAAAACAATCAGGAGAAATGGGAAGATTAACAATACCGTTTGGTTAGAAAAAAATGGGAATTCCTGCATCAGCAAAAATATTAACAATTTTGGACATAGGAGTTGAATAATATCCTTCAACTGAAAGTAGCATACATTTTAAGGAACAGTGTACTTATCTGCCAAGGTACTAGATGCCCAGAATGCCAAGTCTAGATTCCATACCACATGCAGTTTTAATTTCTTCAAATGATTAGGTCTGCTATGAAAGTTTTTTGTGAGGTGCTAGGAGTACTTTATTATTAAGCCAGGATGTGTAAAATGTCCTAATGCTTTAGGAAAAATAACTGGATATCACATAGAGCACAGTGAAATTTGCAACTTGCGTCAGTCACTGATATAGAAGGCTTTCTCATGGCTGATGAATAGCTTTTCTGCTTTATTGCTCAGCTGATTCTCTAAGCACAATGCAAAGTTTGGAAAATTACTTAGCTGCGTTATAATGTTTGTCCTTGTATTTATTGGTGATTACTTTTATCATTTTTACTGACCTCCGTATAGAATTGCCCCTGTCTTATGTCAACATCTCCTCAGAATTGTTGTTTTCTGTCCATGATAACTCCTGCAGCTTTACTGATAGAGATATACACCCCATATATATTGCGATGTGAGTTCATTGGCAGTGCTACATGTAAATTACAGTACAGTTCAATGATGGTAATTTCTCAGTAGTGTTTTACCGTATAGTTCAATTATGTGACTTCTCCTGTACTTTTGTACAAGTCAGTGCAATTATGTTGTTATTGTTGCAAAATATAGTGTGATAATGTGAGTTCTTTATTATTGTTATACATTACAATTAAATGATTTGATTTTCCTGTAACTTTGTACGGTACAATGCAGCGATGTGAGTTATTTAGTACCCTGCAATTACAGATCAACGTTGTGAATTTCCCTGTACCTGTTGTCCTGTACAATGCAATGGTGTGAGCTTTTCAGTTTTATTGTATGATCCAATGTAATGAAGTGAGTTTCTAATAACGTTGTACAATACAAAGATGTGAATTCGGCGATGATTTATATTCACCAGTAATGTTGTACAATACAGAGAACATGTCAAGATTGTAGTAAATGGCATCAGGTATTGTACAGTAAATCTTGGAAATGTAGTGTGCTAGATAGTGGAAGAAGAGGACAAAAGTATGTGATATTAGATGTGTACAATGTATGATGGAAGATACATGAGGTTCAGTATGGCACTGGATGCAAGGTGGAATAAACATATAATTTAGAATTGTAGGGGGTGTATTGATGAGCTGTAAGAAAGTGTAGAGCAGGACAGAAGAAACACATGTTGTAACAGCAGAGGAATGCAATATGTCAAAAGGATTCAGACAGAATGTGGTGGTGGTGATGCTATTAGAATGACAAATTTATTAAGATCAGAATGGCATAAGTAGCTAAACCATCTTTGGTGGATAAGTTTGACAACTTATACAGTGGTACAAAATTTATTGAAGTTTAAAATACTAGACTAGCTGTGTTATACCACATGCCACAGTCAGTGTAAATACATTCCAAAATGTATTTTTCTTTGGCTGAACAAGAAGCCTTCTATACTGTCTACTTACTGTGCCTTTTACTGGTTATTTAATCAGTGTGGTCTAGTAAAAGACACTGGGGATCAGTGTGACTAATCCAGTGCCAAAATAAGTAAATGCGTTGATTTTATACAAGTTTTATCAATTTATTTTATTAACACAGTACACAAAACAATTGGTGTTGTCAAGGTAACAGACACAAAAGTGACTGCTCAAAAAGCCACAAACAGACATATCCAAAGTGGGAGCTCCAGACAGATCTTTAAAGTTTACAGGAGAAGGAAGTTAGTCCTGTTCTTTTTGGATTAGTCGGTTAAATTCAGAGTGTAAGGCCTACATTCAGTCTCATATCATACATGAGAATTGCATACTTTAAGCTTCCATATGTACTTCACATTTACAGAATAACATCGCCCTCTGTTTGAGTGTACACATTCTTCATTTTCTGTGGAATCAGTAAAATGTCATAATTGTGCATTTTTTTTGAAGGATGTGGGTGTAAAACTTACAATGTTTAATGAGAACTTCTAAAAACATAATCCTCCCATTGGGGTATAGGAAAAGACTAGATTCCCTTTTCCACTTCATTTTCTCATAATTGTATATGCTTGGGAATTCCTGGGCTGTAAGAACACAAATTAACAAATGACTAATTAACTGATCATACTTTAAATAATTGCTGAGGCTGAGAATCAGTGCTGCTGAGCAAATAGTCATGAACCACACAGGTATGCGTGTATTATATTGGCCACAAAAGCTTATTTTCTTCAAAGTACACCACCTGCTGCATATTCAACTTGGACAATTCAAAATATATATAATTAGTCTTTGCTGAAGCAGTTTAATGTTAATTAATATGGTTTAAAACATCATGTCCAAATGCAGTTGCTATTCTGCTTGAGGTCAATTCAATCAGATATAATCCTCCACATTAATTTTATTATCAATTTGAAGTACAGAGGATTGGAATTTGATTGCTTATGTTGTATGCACAGAGCATTACTATTAATTTATCTTAAATAAGTTCCACATTACCACTTTTCCCCCAATCTTCTTCCTTTTTCATTAATACTTGCAGAATTCTGCACAGAACTTTACCATTATGTAAGGTCTATCTCTTTATCAGAACAGGAGTGGGTCATTTATCCCTTTGAGCTTGTTCCATTGTTCTACTAGATCATTGCTGACCTGCACTTCAACTCCATTAGCCTGCTTTTGCTCCACTTCCCTTGATATTCTATCCTAACAAAAATATATCAACTTAAATTGTCCCCCTTAATGTAAAATGCTTGTTTTGATTAAGCTCAGTTAAAATGTCAAGCCTCCTAGTTGGTCATTTACAGCTAGCTCATCTTTGCACCATTATCTGGCTAAGACTTCTTTCCTAAGAAAAGAGAACAGTATAGCTTGTCAATTTCAAAAAAAGGAAATTCCTACTATGGGTGAGACATGATTTAAGGATTGATTCAGTTGTTAACTAACATCCGAGCTGTGACAAGCTTTTATTTGGATTGATATCAAGAGCTCAGCTTAAAGTGTGCAAAGACACAGGGTAAGTGAATGGCACCTGGAGGCCGACTGGAACTAGTCTGCATTTTAGCACCTGCCCTCTCCTATTCCTAGCCCTGGCAGGGGCTCAAAATCCAACCCTGTATTTGGCTACTTTTGGTTAAACCCTTCATTTGTGCACTTTCTCAGCCTTAGCACATTCTGTGGGGAATATCTTCCTTTCAGTATATGTGGCTAAGATATGGTAACAATGAATCATTCCCTGGCTATCCCATAACAAGTCAGTCAACACATACTCAAAGGGAATGTCTAAAGGAGTAAAAGAATCCAGAAGTCACAAGTAATTTCTATTACAATTAAGTCATGCTCTAATAATACGATTGTTTATTATTATATGAACTTATGTTATCATGTTATGTGTTGATGCATATTTCTTCCCACACAGTGTCTTGTCTTCTCTGCCTTCCTTTGAATTTTCTCCTGGGATTGCACATTCAGTGTCATTTCCATTGAATAGCTATGTCAAAACTTTTTGACTGCTGTAATCACACTTAGGATCATAGAAGGAAGCCATTTGATGCATCATGTCCATATCAGCTGAAAAAGAGCTACTCAGTTCAATCCCACATTCCAGCTCTCGGAAGGGCTGCCATTGGCTTCCAGTTTATGGCACTTGAAATGCACATACTTGTTAAATGTGATGATTTCTGCCTCTACCACCCTTCCAGGCAGGGAGTTACAAGTGGCTAGTATCCCAAGTTACCACATTATATTTTATCAGTTATATTACTAGCTTAGCCCAGCTCTAACACAAAACTCAAACCACCATCTTCATAGATATAGACCATCAGGCTCAGAAACCAGGGGGCAGCTTTTGATAAAGAAGTATGTAAGCTGGGTAAAGCTGAGGAATATAAAAGGAGAGAAAAACATAAATTTCCAGAAAAACAGAAGAAAAGCTAGATAAGAAGTGGAATCATTTTGTGGTAATGCAAATTGGTCCGAATATTGGTAGTTATATATTTCTAAGTGATGATTGTAGGCATTTAGATTTGTTAAGTGAATGGATTTGACTGCCAGTACCCGAAACCACCAGCTAACAAGCTCCGGCTATCAGATATACTTAAATCTTCATCAAGTGATAACTTATTTAAACAGGGAAATTAGACTTAGGCGTGATTTCTATAAATTAATTAATAGCATTGGCTTATTGCAAACTAGGCTGGATCTAGGTCATGCCCAGGCTAAATACATAAGGGGTAAAATTTTTAGCTCGGTGGGCAGGCGTGTATCTGACCTGACCGAGCAGAAAATGATGCGCAATATTTCAGTCGGCGGGCCTGCTGTTGACTCTGGCCCGTGCCCACCGACAAGTAAAAGGCCTATTAAGGCCATTAAAAAGTTAATTAAAACAAATTTTGCAAATAAAAATCAAATAAAAACTGTCTGAGAGATTGAGTGTGTGTGAGTGAGTGTGTGCAAGTGAGTGAGTGCGTGTGTGTGAGTGTGTGCACCATCCAGGACAAAGCAGTCCACTTGATTGGCAACCCATCCACGAACATTCACTCCTCCACCACCAATGCACAGTGGCAGCAGTATGTACTATCTACAAGATGCACTGAAGGAAACTCACCAAGCCTCCTTAGACAGCACCATCCAAACCTACGACCACTACCATCTAGAAGGACAATGGCAGCAAACACATGGGGGACAATTTTCTCCCCGTTGGGGGGGGGATGAGCAGGAGTGGGCGCAGGCGGGTGGGGCTGATCGCTGCCCATGATCGGCTGCGCGCTGCCATTTTACATGGGTGAGCTAATTAAGTCCCGCCCAGTGTGACGCGCACCCGGAAGTGCTGAGTGCTCCCTGTGTGGGTGGGGGAGGAGGCTGAGTCGGGGCCGGCCCAGAAAGCTCCCTGAGGCACGGAGCTGCCTCAGAAAAAAAAATTCTGTCAGTGTCACATGAGCTGGGACATGTCAATGAATTTTAATAAAAAATGTATTTGATTTATAAATCCTTCATGAAACCTCATCCCACCCGTGGATGAGGTTTCATGATAAATGCGAAGGCTGCCTGGGCTCTTCGTCTGGCTGCCAACCTTAAGGTTGGATGGACAACTCTGTTAATCCTTTTAACCGCTGCTTAAATGGCCTTAATAGGCCTTTGACAGTTCGGCGGGTGCACAGCCGACTCCGGTGCATGCCCGCTGAACTCAAGATCTAAATGATGCACGCCTGACGTCATCGCCCATCATTTTACGTGTTGACAAACGGGGCCCACCCCTGCACGCCGACCAGAAGATCCAGGCCATAGGAACACCACCATCTGGAAAGTCTCCTCCAAGCCACTCACCATTCTGACTTGAAAATATATCGCCGTTCCTTCACTGTCGCTGGGTCAAAATCCTGGAACTCTCCACCTAACAGCAATGTGGGTGTACTTCCACCACATGGATTGCAGCGGTTCAAGAAGGCAGCTCACCACCACCTTCTCAAGGGGCAACTAGGGATGAGCAATAAATGCTGGCCTAGCCTAATATCCGATGAATGAATAAATAAAACACTCACTCTCTCACACACACACACACGCTCTCTCACACATACACTAATTTTCTCTCACACATTCACTCTCTCTCACACAAACTCACTCTCTCTCATGCACATACACTCTCTCACACACATTCATTCTCTCACACACACACTCACTCTCTCTCATGCACACACACACACTCTCCTCTCTCACACACACATTCATTCTCTCACACACACACACTCGCTCTCTCTCATGCACACACACACACACTACAGCTCAACGCCTGAAAAGTTAGATTTTCCTTTCCAAGACTAATTTCTATCCAAAATAATAGACCAATTTTCAAATATAGCATAGATGAAACAGACAACCCACCTGATAACAATATAGGGAGAGACCAGAACCGTCTTCATGGACATGCCTTGCAGGAATGTGATCAGTGAGCTGCCAGCACTCATTAAGTACTGCCAGATGGCTCATCGATTGGGGAAGGCATGGAAATCTGACAGTTCCTCTCAGGAGTTAAGCTGGAAATATACACATAACGGAGAGGAAAATAATCCTGGGCTAGGGCTGGGGTGGTGGGGGGGTGGGTACATCTGGCAGCAAGCTGGAAAAGTTGTTGAAGGACAAGACAATCGTTCATTCTTGTAAAAATTACCTTGAAAACCTATCTGCTGAGTAGTAGAGGCCTCAACTGATTAGGCTATTCTGCATCAGTGTCAATGGACAGAGGCTCAAAACGTCAACTCTTTTCTTCTCTGCCGATGCTGCCAGACCTGCTGAGTTTTTCCAGGTAATTCTGTTTTTGTTTCAATGGACAGAGGGTCTGTAATGCACACTCTGCCAACTAGTATCTGAAAATTATATTGAGATCCTACAACCAGTGTAGGGCCCCAAAGTGTAGATTTTAGTAAGGTTTATGTTTGGCAGGAGCACATGCTACCCATGTTGAGGCCAATTTGAAAGTCAAGGTTAAGCCACAACCAGCCAATTTTTTTTTTCAAATTTTCATCTGCTTACCACCTTGTTTTCAGGATTTTCACCAAACCTACCTCCAAGAGGCTGGTAACAATATCAAGCTTTGTAAACTGAGATAAAACCTAGATTATGCACTGACTAAAACTCCCTGTGTTCTGAGCCAACAATACATGTCGGCCCTGAGTTCAAGACATCAATGCATTTTAGCATTTGACATTTCTTATACCAAGCATTCTGTGAATGCTATAGAAGAAATGCTCTAACCTGTTTGAGTGATAACTTTTTATTTATGAGTATACATTAATAATGGTGATAAATGTAGCTTTGGTGCACAGTCAGTTGTGCAATGGAGTAGTAGATTATAGATTTATGGACTTGATCATCAATGTCCTGAGTTACTCATCTGTGTCATACCATTGTGGACTGGTATCAAGCATGGGCCTGACACTTCCAAATTGGGAGGCAAGGAAAATTTACAGGAATGAGCCTGTGGGCTACTTTCAAAATCTCCCAATGCCATTGGCACAGGTCTTCGAGCATGCCATTCACCTGCGGCTGAATTTTATGTGCCCCCACCGGGTGTGCTTTCAGTAGGGTGGGGGGACATAAAATATGGCTGGTACCCAGCCCACCACCTTCCCACCCACCCCCGAGCTCAACCCCTATAACACAGTAGGTGGACGAGTGCCAAATATCCTGTGCACCTGCCATATTTAGTTAAATAAATAAGGGTCAATTGAACTTGTTAACCAGTCAGCCGACCCGATAAAATGCTGCCCATGTCATAATGCGGTTGGCATACGCAGTCAGGCATGAGTGGGCAGGCTATTTCTGTCAAAAGTTTTTTTAAGGCTCTGCCCCCCCCCCCCCCCCAAAAAAATATAGCACTCCCTTTTCTTCATATCCAACTGCTGTCTAAAACCCACCACTCCTACGCTCCGGCCCCCTCCCTAAGCTGGCCAAACCCTCCCCACACACAACCCTGGACTTACTTCACTCTGGGATCCATTGGGCCTTCTTCTTGGGACTGATTGCCAGCTTGGCAGCACCCACTAATGAGATCTTGGCACTGCTGGGGCTGCTGGGGCTGCTGGAGCTGCTGGCCAATCAGATTGGCCGGCAGCTCCCAAGAGCAGGACTTCCTCCCCAGTGAGGTGCGGAAGTCCCACATTCCACCAACTTAGCCTGTCTGCAGTGTGTTAAGGCTACATGGTGAGCTGTCATGCAGCATTTCGGCTTCCAGCTGACTTTCACCCCAGAGAGAGGGGGAGATGTCTACCACCCCTCTACCCTGTGCCTCCTGTACTATGCAGCCCCTAATCTCTAGACCAAGGATGGTTTAAAGCACTCTATGCTAATAGTAGACTTCTAAAACTAAATCTTCAAAAATATAGAATTAGGAACACCCATAAGTGGAACATAGAGTTACACCTAGCAACAAATGTATGTTTTCTGTAAACAACTGCAGGAAGAAGCAATGTTCTCCTGACACTGCTGATGTTGATATCTTTGACAACATGTAGGAAGTGCAGAATTGAGTTTTAGGAGAGTACATTAATAATAGGATTAAAATGTAATAACATTTATACAGAAGGCAATTAAAAACTTGCTGACTGGTACGAAGACAACAGCAATCATTGAATAACTAAGTGGATTCCTGGGCTCTCAGCCAAGAATACATAATGAGGCTTGGCTGAGAGCCCAGAAATCCATTAGCCTGTTGCAACACCTGAGCCCAAGGGAAGACATTGTTTGACAGATGACTCTGGCTCTCTGATCTATGTGACTAATTTTACAATGTTTACTTACACAAGATAAAGAGCTTTCAAGTGTTTTCAGTTTCTGCTATTGATAATTTACACGATCTAGATGATTGACACTTTTATTGGGTTGTAATTAAAAGGGTTTTTTTAAGAAAGTGGAAGTTATAATGTACAGCTTTTTTAAAGCTATTTTTATACACCCTACTGTCAGTATAAGATTCATTTGTTTTATACAGTGTATGGTGGGTGAATGGACATGCAAGTGTCATACCTTGGCACAGGGGGCATAAAGGGCCATAGGAGTTGTTTGGCGATGCATACATTGGCATGGAGGGCATGAGGGACCATTGAGGATGGGTGGGGAACATGAGGTGGCATGGATGGGGCATGGAGAGTGTGTGGGGAGGTGAAGGGGTTTGAGGAGTGAGGACTTTCTGTTTTTGTTATAACTGGGACAAAGTCTCTCAGCGCTGGGGCGGGCCTTTTAAACAGCCTACCTCTGCACCCGACAGCCCTTGTGGCTGCCTCTGATCATTTTCCCAGGTCAGTTGGCCCAACTGCAACTGCACCCACGCCCAAGAATGAAAGTCCTGTGCTTGCAGGAACTTTCACCCGAGATGTGTGGGCCAAGTTGGGAATTTTCCCGACTCTCGCTATCTGCCTCAAGTATGAAATCCCAGTCCTTTGCCTATGCTCCTGTGTCTCACATTCAAGCCTGTAAATGTTTTATAAAAACATGAGACTGAAAAACAGACTGAGGCTGCATCAGTGGCTGGCAAAGCACAATAAACATGTTTAGTTAGTTCTGCAGTCTCCTGGCAAGCGATTGGATTTAGGAGGATTGGACTGTTAGAGGCACTGGTGGATAAAAATTTCAGCTCAGATCTACTGGGAGTCTTTGCTGGCCAGTTCACTGTGGTTAACCTCACAGAAGCAGGGTTAATTGTGGGAGTTTTACACTTTGTGCAGTTTGATGTTTCATACATTGGCAACAATTAAAAGTCTATCATATTTAAATGAATACAGAGATTTGATGGATAAAAAGCACTTTTAACACTTGAAAATCTCTGGATTCCATTCACTGGAGCATTTCTTTAATTAGTTTAATTTTTATTGATGTAATCTCATATCGAAACATTTGTACTAACTTTCAACTAAATTGTTTACTTGTTTTAGTTTGCTCTTATACTAAAACGATATATCTCCATTGTATAAAATAACTTTAATAAAAATGTAACATAATTTAAATTAAACTCTGCTATATGAAAGTTTTAATTATTGGCTTCAGTTTCCTATTATTTAGAGGAATATCCTGACATGCAGTTTTCATTTATTCTAACAATAGTGGCCTTAGGTAAAAAGAGAAAATAACAATGGAAAATGCTTTTTTGAGGTGTAGTTTTTCAGATTAAATGTTAAACCAAGGCTCTTTCAGGTGAGCATAAAAGATTCCATGGCACTATCTTGAAGAAGAGCAACAGAGTTTGCTCCACTGTTCTGGCTGCGATATGTATTCCTCAACCAATGTCACTAAAGCAGATTAACTGATCACTATTTTATTGCTGTTTGTGAGACCTTGCTGTGCACCTATTGGCGGTCTCATTTCTCTGTGTAAAGGCAGTAAATACATTTCAAAGGCACTTCATTGGCTTTGTTGTCATGATGGCATAAAGGCTGCAAACTTAATTCTTTCGTTCTTCCTTTCTAAAATGTCTTGTTGGCTTTTGCTAACTGACACTGCAAAATCGACGAACAATAAACTGCAAGTGAATTCATTCTGCACAGTTCTGCAGTGTTGTGTCTATCTTTAACATGTTGTTTTTGCTGTGTTAAGATGGTGTGAAAACCCCTGCTTTGGCTTCGGATATCATCCATCATTGGCAGCAGTGTCCTGTGCTGTTATACCTGTAATCTTAAGCCAGAATTTTACATGACGCACGATATTTCGTTCGGCAGGTGTGCACCAGAGTCGGCTGCACGCCTGCCCGCTGATAATTGAAAGACCTATTAAGGCTATTAACAAGGTAATGAAGTTGAATTTTATGCTGCCCGTCCAACCTTAGGTACTGCTCAGCGCTACCGCTCACAATGCACACAAGGCGGGCCTCAATTGGCTTGCCCATGGGAAATCATGGTGCAGAGCCAATTACGGACAGCAGTCGGCTTCCCAACTGCCCCCGCCCACTCCTGCTGAGCCCGCCCAATGAATGTAAAATTCTGGCCTTGGGGCAACATTTTCCCCCCGTTGGGGGGGGAAGGGCGTGAGTGGGCGCGCTTCCGATCGGCGCCCCCAATTGAGGGCGCAGCGCCATTTTACGTGGGTGGGCCCACTAAGGCCTGCCCAGCATGATGTGCGCCAGGAAGCCCTGTGCGGGCGGGGGCAATCCCTCAGCCAGGAGTGTGCTCTTATGTACATGTGTGCGAAAGAACGCACAGTGCTGCCTCATGGAGATCGGCTCCAATTTAAAACTTTCAATAAAGATTAGAAAAAAAATTCCCTGCCATGTCCCCTTCATGTGACACTCTCTCCACATTCAATGTTCCTTGTTTCAAATAGTTAAAAAAAGAAAGTGGCACCTTTTACATCCCTCAGTACATCCCAAAGCAACTCACAGCCAATAAAGTAGCTTTGAAGTGTCCCAAAACAGCAATTGATAAACAACCTGAAAATCTATTTTTAGTGATGTTAGTTGCGGGATAAGTATTGCAGCCTCAGCTTCAACTGTTCCCTATAGCAAAGCATTCCGTGCTCCAACAACCCTTGGTGCAAACAAATTTCTCATAACCTATTAATTGCAGACTTTGCTTTAAACTTCTTTTATAATGCTTCCCACAGCACACACAATAACAGAATGTATATGCTTTCTTGAATAACAAGTTGATTATTTCCTTTTGTCTTCCTTTTTGGTCAATCCTAACTATAATCTGATTCACTATATCTTTATTTTCAGCCTAAGCCCTGACCTGCCACTCAGTCTTTCTCAGAACATTGAACATCTCTTCATCTTTTGTAGCTTGTGACCACTTGAGTATTTAATTTCTGACTTCTTCCCCATTAACCAGTCAATTAAACAGGTCACTGTCCAGCTGGATGAAGACTCAGCCAGATTACCTCATGCTGTGTGTGAATAATCTCAGTTCCTGCCAACATCTTAAATCTGAACCTTCACTGAAAGTATTTGAAACAAGATAATGTTGCCTCATTGTCACAAATTATGAACAATACACATTACAAATCACTGGCTCATCTGGACTGACAATACAATTTACCCATTTCTGCTCCTCAGTTCTAGCTGCAAGCTGGATTTTAACCCTGTGAACTCACTTCAATGCAGCACATCAATTAAACTATACTCTAATACCTGAGCAGTAAAGAGCTCATAAATCCTGAAACGGGATAGATCTATTACAGCGGAATCTGCAAAATCGATAATCAACTAATCTACCTGTCTGTTCACCTAGCAAAATTTAGGGAACAAAATCTGACAGGAGATGTTGCCTCACAACATTAACACCAGTCAATCAATCAGAAATCAATAACACAGCCCCCCAGATAATAAAAGTAGGTTATCTGGATTATTCTTGTCTTCATGCTGGTGTCTGGTATATGGTTGTGCCATATATCTGACCAAAATTTGGTTACTCGCAATTATTTACAAATTTCCATTATCCAGTGGCAAAACTTGAGGTTCCAATATATCCCTCAAAAAATTATCATTCCTCCACATCCACAGTACCAATAATATCCCAATTCCCCTCTTGAACAGATCAAGTATGATTTCTCCTGTAGACCAAGTTTCTTAACCCCTAGGTTCTGCAATGTGGTACATGCTGTGTTTTCTATTACATACCATTGAGCATAACGGCAGAGGAAACTGACACATGGCGAGTTTGCCAGAACATGCTGAGATGCTTCTCATCTTCTATGCATGCTAGAGTGTCATTTCCTGAACAATATGTCTTCATGGTACACCCGTTACCTTGCCAGCACTTGCAAGGGCTCATTGTTAACTATGCTCTTCTAATGTGGAGCTTTTTGGGTGTGGCTGATGATTCCCTGGGCTCCCCAGTCAGGACCTCAGTTATTTGTTCAAGTGTCTTTTTCAACAAAGCATACTCCATTGCCAGATTCTCAAACATTCTGAAAATAGTAATGATTCAATGGCTTTTTATCTGTCTGAGATACATTCAGGGCATGTTTGATTCTACTACTTTTCAATGATGTGGATAAATTCTTACTCTTACAAGTTGTATAATTGACAGTGATTTTATTACCATTTCATCAATAGTCTTTTAGCTAAAACAAGGATATTGGCTGCTTGTTGTCTAATTATGAAGATTTCCTTTTAGCAAGTAAGAACCAGGCCTAAAGATTGCATGAATTTCTTTCTAAATCATTAAGGTTGTGTTTGACCAATTAGTGGTTTTACATACTACCAACAAAAGAGAACACATTTAGTAATGAACATGTCAGGGCTGTTACTGTGTACCTCACATGTACGTTGTATCACTCTACATCCACATTGCATGTACAAACAATGCTAGTGCCATCCATCTTTGTTGTATGTATTGCAGATACTTGCGCATTCCTATTTTCTTCACTGGAGTAGCAAAATAGGGTGGAATTTTATGGCCCTGTTGCAGCAGGGGCAGAGCAGAAAATACAATGAGCCATTCAAAACTCCATTGACTTTGGCGGGACTGGAAGATCCCGCCAGCAGGAGGGGCTACAAAATTCCACTCATAGTAATATCATCCAGTGATGAACATAGCTGGATTATTAGAATTCAAAGAACGTTCTAGGCTCTCCTTGTGGTTTAGCAGATAATTGAACTCCCCTTGTCGAGTCTGGCCATGTAAATTAGGAAGGTCCCATGTTCAATATCAAATGTGTGTTTTATTAGCTGATTTCAGCCAGAGAAGCAGATGCTGTCCTATGGTTGGCTTTAGTGCCCCTCAGGTCAGGAGGGGGAAAATTAGCCAGGGGTTCCATTCCTGACATTAGTGACTTCTGCTTTAGAGTAGATATGCGAACTTAACAAAGTGAAAGAACTGGGCTTATTTATGATGGAACGTTCAAGCCCTAAATTATGTTGAACTCAGATACATTTCAATTTAATTTTTCACTGGATGAGCTTGATTTTCAATCTGAGGTCGGGAACTCAACAGTCAGATAATTTCTAGATGTTGACCCTCCGCCATAACTGCATTGCTCACGTGACACATTCTTTAAATGTAAATGCTATAATTGAGCCAGAGACAAGCTTAGCCCCCAATTAGTGACACCAAGAGTTACCAGGAGGCGAGAATGGCATGAGCAGCAAAGGCGGATGACAGCCATGATGGGGAATGCTACTGCCTTGCAGAAGAGAGGAGGCAACACCTCGGAAGGTCAGCAGCCTCACCAAACACAAAAGTGGCCAAAGAGTCAACTGAAAGGTATTGCACCCAATCTGGAACAAAATCCCCTAGTTTCCAAAGCTCTGATTAACTTTTAAAAATCACTTAATGGTTCCCTGCCTTGAACCCGACATGCACCAGACTGATCGGGTTTGGCGATTTATGAATTGAAAAACCCCTTCTGGCTCTTTGTGACTCATCCTCAAGGAGCTTATCAGGTAACTAATTGGAGGCAGGTTCCTGTCTTCTCCCCCTCATTTTGAAAATTTCATGTTGTCACAGAGGCACTGGAACACTTACATGCAACCTGGGAGCACTATTTTCAAAACACGCCCGTTCCAGCTCTCACCCCTACATGCAGCTAAAATTCACATAAAAAATTACTATATTGAAGTATCATAAATGAGGTGAATTCCCTTTTAGGGACTCAGCTTCAACAACGGCAGGCAATTTCATATTCCATCATAAACATATATATCTTTTGTTATTTCTATCTTAACTTTGACCTGGATTTTTGTGGGGTTGTGGAGACTCCGTGAAAACCCCAAAATGGCAGTTGGACCCCAGATCAGGAAATGCTGCCCCATTTCCAACAGATCCCATTTTCGCCAGCAGGGGAAAGGGAACAGGGCGTGACTTGCACAAGAGGGGAAGCCAAACTTAGCAGGCCATTTGAACTTGGTGCTGAGCTCAAACAGACCCCAGTTCGCTGCAGGAAGGGCCTTAACCGGCAGTGTGGGAGTTATGATGTTTTAGAGTAGTTGTAAATGCTCTTGAAGGGTGGATAAGGTCTGTAGAACTGTCAAGTTGCAAAGTTACTTAATGTCCAGCTCTTTAAAAATTGAACATAAGTCTGCCTGTGTCAGTGTGAAGTAAAATAACTCAAGCCGTCAAGTTATTTAAATCCCCAGCTGTTTAAAAAAAGAAAAAAAACAGGCTGCCTATGTTTGTGAGAGTTGAAAGAAATCTGTTCCAGCAGTTACAAAAGCTATTTGTTGACATAACTATCATTATATTATTATTAATGTTTGGCTGCTTTCCACAACCTATCACCAGCACAGTAGAGTGGTGTAAGTTCATGGTTTGATTCACAGCTCAAAGAGTTTTTTAAAGGATTAGATGTTTTTGATGTGGGGTTTGTTTTTATAAAGGATTAAGTACTTGAGGAGATTTAAATATTTTGAATAGGTTTTCACGAATGAGTTTTTTTGATATAGTGAAGTCTGGGTTAGATACATAGAACTTTATTTTTTTCATCTCAGTGTGGCTCCTGGGGGCTTCCCATGGTGGATACTGAGTGAGTTGGCATGGAGGGTGTAAGGAGAAGGGGTGGTGGGTGTGTTGGCATCAGTTAGCATGAGTTGGTATGAAGGTGCCATAGGGGCTATAAGGAGTCATGGAATGGGTGAGAAGCATGGTTTATTATGTGTTGGCATTAAGATGGTATAGGGACCACTGGGGTGGGTGGGGCCATGAGTTGGCATGTATGAGATATGGGGAGTGGGTGAAGACGTTTGAGGGGTGAGGATTAAAGGGCTTAATGCTTAACAAAACAACTAAGATGAAGTCCCAGAGAACTTTTAACAGCATGACTTGACACTCAGCAGCCCCTGTAGCCACCTTCAATCTGCATCCTGGATGGCACCCCACCCCCACTCCACCCCCCATAATGAAGATTCCGCCACTCAGGAGAGTTTCTCCTAATGCGGACAAGGTGAGCAGGGAGATTTCCTGACTCCAACCACCCAATTTCGGAGCAAAAATCCAGGCCTTTATGCCTGTTTCTTACTGTTTCACCAAGCAGCGGAAACAACCGATCACTGAGGGGGGCATAATGGTATTGTCACTGGACTGGTAATCACGAGACCCAAGTTAATGTTCTTGGTGGGGGGGGAGGGGGGTGTCTGTGTTTGAATCCCACCATGGGAGATGGTGGGATTTCAATTCAATAAACACCAGGAATTAAAAGTCTGACGGTGACCATGAAACCATTGTTATAAAAACCCATCTGCTTTGTTAATGCCCTCTGAGCAAGGGCAATAAATGCTGGCCAAGCCAGTGATGCCCACATCCCACGAACAAATAAACAAAAACTATGCTACCCATTAACTTTCTTATTTTCATAACTGTAAATGGTTAAGAACAGTTTAGATTTTTTAGACAGCGGCAAGTTCTTCTATAATTGACCTCTGCTTGATCCTGGGGTGAACTGTTGAAAGATTTTCAGCTGCCTTTTTACCATATTTAACCAAAAGTAGAAAATGTATCTTGGGTCTAAAATCAAACCACAGGAAGAAATATGAAGAAAATGTATCTAATGTTCCCTCATTAACAGAGAAGAAAATCTTTGGGTGTATTTTCTTTATTTTGGCCCCACTTTATATATTATTCTGTCATTTATTCAGGAGATCCAGTACATAAGGAAATATGTTTTTTTTTTGTTTATACTGCTAATACTGGAATATTCAACAATAGAAAATAGAAAATTGCAGGAAACAATTTTGAGAGAAGGTATGTGACTGAAACTGCAAAGGAAATGAAATCATGCCAAAGATTTACAAGACTGCGCCATATCTGATCTTGAAGTGAGCTGCACACCATTGTGGTTGTTGGCTACACCAATATGTGCTAGACATTTCTGTAGTTGGAATCCACTATTAAAATAGACCCTCATTGGACTGTGTTTCCATTTCTCTCTCCCCAATGTAGCTTCTCTTTCTCCTCTCTTCAACCTTATTTACTTAGCAAAATAGCAATTTCCACATTTTAGCTGATGCCTTTGCAGAGTTCAGCAAAGGGCTGAGCTCTCAGATCAATCCTAGTACCAATAACATGCAATCAGGCTTATAGTTCTTTTATTAACTTTGATCCAAATTGTTCATCTTCAAAAAGGTGTAGAACATTTAGGACTGGGAAATGAACATTTTCAGTATTAAGAAACCAAGGTCAATAGTATGCAATCCCAAGTCAGGTATAATAAGATTAAATGCATGGCAAAGCTTCTTGCCCCTGCAACACCTCTCAATTCCTTTAATAAAACAACCCCAATTTTCATCCCATCAGCCTATGTTGAATTTAAACCCAGGCTCCACATATGAACAGTTGGTATCTAATTCACTGTGCCACTGAGTTCCCAACCAGTGGCAGTTATTGTATCTATATTGATCTGATTTAATCTCTTGCTTATTACCAGCTTAAGTTGGAAATGTAAATGCATTTATATTTCTACCAGTTGCAGTATGCACTTGAAATCAGAGAGCAAATGTTTGAGGACTCTGGGTCTATACTCGATGGAGTTTAGAAGGATGAGGAGGGATCTGATTGAAACTTGCAGAATACTGAAAGGCTTGGATAGAGTGGACGTGGGGAAGATGTTTCCATTAGTAGCAGAGACTAGGACCCGAGGGCACAGCCTCAGAGTAAAGGGAAGACCTTTTAGAACAGAGATGAGGAGAAACTTCTTTAGCCAGAGAGTGGTAAATCTATGGAATTCATTGCCACAGAAGGCTGTGGAGGCCAGGTCATTGAGTGTATTTAAGACCGAGATAGATAGGTTCTTGATTGGTAAGGGGATCAAAGGTTACAAGGAGAAGGCGGGAGAATGGGGTTGAAAAACTTATCAGCCATGATTGAATGGCAGAGCAGACTCAATGGGCCAATTGGCCTAATTTCTGCTCCTATGTCTTATGGTCTAATTCAGAGTTAACAAATAGCCTTTGTCTTTCAATTATTTCAAACATTAGAATTCTCTTGTGCAGTCAATTTTCATTTGTATTAATAGTTATATCAAGCATCACTTGTATGTATATATTCCCAAACATTGTGGAATAATACAAATCACTCACACGTATTATTCACAAAACATTTGAAAACTCTTCTGTGTTCAGAACAGTTGAGTTAACGGTCCAGGTTTAATCCCACATCAGAACTATGAAAATTGCAGATGCTCAGAACTTAAAAAGGAACAGAACAAAGGCAAAATAAGGAACACATGCACATGCACGCACACATGCTTGCACACACCCATGCAGAGAGAAATGTGCACACATGCATACATGCATGCACGCACAAAGGCACACGTGTGCATGCACACAAACACATGCACATGCACACTGAGACACACAGAGTGCCCCAAACATGCATGCACACACACAGGCAGACACAGAAATCACATGCATTCACATACTCCCACACAAAGACACACATGCATGCATACCGGCATACACATGTACGCAGAGAGATGTATATGCAGAGACACAAGCAAACAAGCACGGGCATACTTGAAAGAGGAAGGAAAGTGATCTGGTTAAAAAGAAAACAGGAGAGGGTTAAATAGCTGAAGTGATATTAACATGACGTAATGGGAATGAATGAAATAAATTAAATGAAAGACATATAAGCAACAGATGTGTGAATAGTTGAGTTAATGGGGGGAAGAGGCTAAGGCAGATGAGAAATGGAAGCAGGTAAAGCTGTAAAAGTGGAATACGATGCAGCTGGCTGAGAGAAGACCAGCAGGCTGACATCAAAGTTGAAGACCTTGCTACCCTGGTAGTGATCTGATAGGGTCCCGACTCCGAACGACAATCCTTCTTCCCCAGTCCCAAAGCACCAAGACTACTAAAGATAAAATGGTAAAAATGATAATGATAAAACTAAAAATAAAGATAATAAGATTTTAAAAATCAACTCCTTGGTCAGTACATATGGCAGACAAATAAAGACAGAGTATCACTTCAATTCAATTACAGTATGGCAAGGTCGCAAATAACTCAAACTGGCAGCACATGAATCTAGGACTGAGGTCAGGAAGTCTTTTAATTATGCAAAGTGATCATTCTTGCCAAGTGTCAGTGTTTCATGCTGATAGTGTATCGGTGGACTGTATTTACTAACACAAATCAGAGGTGACCAGCCTTCTCTGTCCCACTGCAAACAGTACACATTCATCTGCTACACACTGGGCCGAATCTTCCAAGGAGTAAATCACTGAAAGATTGTCACTCTACTCCCTTTTACCTATCTTACACTGGAACCCACATTTCTCACCCAGACTTCCAAACTGGGCCTCCTGAGAAATGTGGAGTATACCTGCTCCTCGTGTTCTTCCCTCATACTGTAGGAGCATTGGGGGGAGCCAAGCCACACCCCCTTTTACAGCACTAGCTGCCGTACACCAGTAAGTTTAAACATCCCTGCCACTTTGACAAGCCAGGGAGAGAAGGTAAGTGTGTAAGTTAAGTCTGTGGGAGGATAGGGTGGCAGGTAAGTGGGTGAGGGAGTAGGGTGGGTCGGGGGGAGGTTGTCAGGGTGTGTTGGCGGGGTCAGGGTTAGGGACCAGTTGGGGGTTGGGGAGGTTGTAAAGGTGGAGAGTAGTTGAGGTGGGGGATTGGGGCTAGTGGGGCGAGGACTAGTTGGAGATTTGGGAGGAGTAATCGGGGGGTTAGTCAGTTTTGCGGGTAATCAGATAGCTCTGGGGTAGTCAGGTGGAGGGTGGGGGAATAGTCAGGGGCCGGGAGGATAGTCAGATAGTTAGGGAGGTAGTCGGGTTGTTAGAGGGGAGGTCGGGGGTCCACTGGGGAGTTTGGGGATAAGTGGTATATTTACCAAGGAGTTAGAACTGGCTTTAATCCTTCTAATCTTTCCTGGGGAATTATTCGGCTAAGTGATTCGGAATCATCCAAAGTTTCCAACTTTAAATCAGAATTTCAGAAGTTGAAAATTCCCAGGCAACTCCTGTGTAGCCAGCGTATGGGGAATTCTGAGACGTCCCTCAACGCATCGGAGAACAGGAGACCTGGGCCTATGTATCTATCAATGTCCCAATAATGCTTCCCTTGTGAAAAATTTGTTCTTAGTTTTAACTTGTGAACAAACATCCTGTTTTTCACAAATAGTATATTTCATGTTGTCCGTTTTGTGCGTTGTGAAGTTCTGTTTTAATGTTAGCTATGCACAAGGGTGTAAACTTGAGAAATAAATCCTACTTTTTCACACCTTGTGAATGGTTTTAATTTGGAACTTTTAGATTTACTTAAGAGACAGCTGTAATGGAGCCTATTGCTTTCTCTGGATTAGGGTGAGACTTTGTCACTGGCATCTGTCTTGCAAACATGTCATACCCATAACAACAAGTGCAAGAATGTTCTTGTAGTCACATGCACTCCTCAAAAAACTGATTTAAAAAGTACAAATGCAATCTAATGATGAAGATATGTGATTTAAAAATATTGTTTATTTTTGAAAACATTCTTTTTCCTTGCCCTGAAAGTTGAAGGAAATCTATTTGCACTAGGCATTTAAAGGAAGCACAAAGTTTATTTGCTGGGTGTCCAGCATTCAGCACTGTTTCAATACTACCCCTGGATGACTTCTTGTAAATAATGAGATTTTTGGGTGGGAGGCAATTTATTAAAATAAACAAGAGTTCAGAACTATGTAACTATGTAAATTGGAAGGCTTATAAAATACATTGTGCCTCTGTTCTCAAAAACATTAACAAGGCATTGACCAGTGGAAAGTATTTATACCTGTACTGAAGTTTCCAATTAAAGCAAAGCTACTATTTTATTTCTTAAATGTCTTATTTAATTTTTTAAAATTTAAATATCCTCATTTCTTAAGCTCTTAATTAGTTGTAGGCCTGTATATTTCTTAATATAGACTATTGTAACTCTTTCGAGTACAAACATGTTTCCATCTGTTTCAGATGAAGTTATATTGTTTCATAGTTTGCCACTGTGAGATTTGAACTCTTGATAATCTTTTAAATGAAAACCAAATCAACAAAATTGGGATAAATCAGGCACAGCCCCTAATTCAGGTCAGCTGTAAAACCAAGAACAAAGTTTAAAGGAAACTTACAAACTTTAAATCAAAATGTGATTAAAGGGGTCAACAAAACACCCCAGTCCCCGCGGTGCCCACCGAGCACGGAAGGCCTCGAGAGTGCCAGCAGACACCGCGTGCTCCTTCTCCAGGGACATCCGGCAGCGAACGTAGCCGCGGAAGAGGGACAAACAATCGGGCGGGACTCCCCCGTCGATCGCCCGCTGCCTGGACCTGTTAATGGCCAACTTGGCCAGGCCCAGGAGCAGGTTCACGAGGAGGTCCTCCTCCTTCCCGACCCCCTTCCGCACCGGGTGCCCATAGATCAGGAGCGTGGGGCTGAAGTGCAAACAAAACATCAATAAAAGGTTTTTCAAATAACTAAAAAGGGAGTGCAGCCTACAACACCCTATGTATACATGGTCCACGGACTCCACAAGACCGCAAAAAGGGCATGTGTCCTGAGAGTCCGTGAACCTATGCATCCTCTTATTATAAGGGACTGCTGCATGCAACACCCTCCAACCCAGGTCCCCGATAGAAAGGGGGAGGACACCTCCGTAGAGGGCCTCCCATCGAGGGCCTCCGCCGCCGGACGGCAACAAGGCACGCCAGGGCGTGTCTGGTCGACGGACAAGGGCGAGAAAATGGAAGGTGTGCAGCAGCAGTCCATACAAAAAGCCCCTCTTTGCTGTGCCAAAAGGCACAGAGGGCATGTCCCCGAGGCGGCTCATATTGCGGGGCACCAGCACCCGAGGGAGGGTTCGGGGCTTGGGGCCAATGTGGAATTCCGTCCGAACAGGGGAACGCTCAGACGGAAGACCACCGCGCACCTGGGCCACCTCAAGACCCAAAATAACGTCGGGTCCGAGCACGACCGTTCTCAGGTCTTGGATGGCATCGGCTGCGACCTGGACACTCACAGACGCGCGTCGCGCCAACTCCTGCGGGAGCATCCAGCCCAGTCCTCCGCCACCCAGCACGTCCCCGATCCTGGTCACCCCTGCGGCCACAGCCCTCCTCTCCGCCAACCACTGAAAAGGACGGAGGGGCGGATTCCTGAGCAGCGGCTCTCTGACGATAGCCGCTACTCCTGACGGGGGAGAGCTGCGTCGCGAGGCGACCACTTTCCAGACTTTGATCAGGTCCTGGTAAAAGACGGGCAACGCCTGCAAGGAGCCACCGAGGCCCAGCTGTTCTATAAACAGGAGCTGCACGTCATAATTCAGGCCGTGCACCTGACGGAAGAAATACGTCATCAGGGCACACCATCTAGGAGGAGGCTCAACGTAGAGGTATCGCTGCAGGGTCTGAAGGCGGAAAGTCGCCACCTGTGTGCGTAGGCACACTAGCGCCTGACCACCCTCCCTAAGCGGGAGACTCAGAACCTCGGCAGCGACCCAGTGCAATCTTTTGTCCCAGAAGAAGTCGACTAACAATCTCTGGATTCTTGTGACAAAGTCCGGGGGAGGGGTCAAAGTGACCAGCCGATACCACAACATGGCGGCGATCAGCTGGTTTATGACCAGAACTCGACCCCGGTAAGATAGCACTCGGAGCAGTCCTGTCCAGCGCCGCAGGCGAGCGGCATAAAGTTACGTTGTTTCATAGTTTGCCATTGTGAGATTTGAACTCTTGATCTTGGGGTTACAAACCCAGTACCATAACCACAGGTACAAACACTGGGCTGCAGGTAATTAACCTTAATTGGGGAGTTCACATAAGGCTGATGGTGTTGAGTGGTTAATTCGTTCACTCTTGGCATTGAGTTTTATGGGGATTGGTTTTAATTTGGAATATTTGAATACACATCAATCTTTAACATCGTAACTGACATGGAAAAGTTCAGTGAGAGATATGACTGCTTATGGTTTCAGTGGAAGGGGAGAGGGGCAGAACATTGCACTCTGAGAAACTGAGCATAACAGCACCAGGGGATACCTGAGAAAGCAAGGTGACAAATCTTTGCATTTTACATAATTTCACTGAAAACCTTTCGTTTCAAGTTGGTTCTGATTGTGTTTTGACTATAAAAAAAAACAGAACAAGAAAAGGTCACGAGGCCCACCAAAACTGCTCCCCCCACCCCCCAACTAACCTCCTGACCACACAACTACCCCCGAGCCCTCCGATTACACCCCCCACATCCGAACTGACTAACCCCCAACCACCCGACTACTCCTTTCATATAGGAGCATAAGAACAGGAGTAAGCCATTCAACCCCCTTAGAAATAGGCTGCTCTGTGTCTCAATTCCACTTATCCAACAAAAATCAATGGATCTCCAGCCTTGAAAATTTCAATTGGTTCTGTACCCACAGTCTTTTGAAGGGGAGGGTTCAGATTCCTATTACCTTTTGTGCAAAGAAACACTTGGTTATTTCAGTCTTGAATAGCTTGATTCTAATTTTAATATAATGCTTCCTTGCTCTGGATTCTCCCACCAGATGTTGCGGTCAGTGGCGAAGCAACAGTGCTCATCGCTGAGCTCAGAGAAAGCTGCCCACAAGGATCCAATGATCTCTGTGACATAGACTTCCCTTTTCCCAACATCATTTTTAATGACGCACCCAATCAAGAGGATCTCCAGGTGGTCAGCAACAGTGATGTCATCAAGCAGGGTTAGCAGCCAATCACATTGAAGTACTCTCAAAAAAAAGCAAACCAAGAAGTAAAACCCACTGAATTTTTAAATTGTTTATATAATAATGAAATAAATGATTGGGACATATACATGGGATTTATGTAACGACTAAAAAATCATTAACAAACTTTAAAAAATGTTATTTTTAAAAATGTGGGCTTTCTTATCGTTACCGAGAAATTTAACATTCAAAAAATGTAAAATTATCCTTTTCGGGCCAGTGAGGCTGTTCAGCAGTAACAAACTTAGTATGCTGCTCAAAGCCCAGTTACACCTCATTCAACAAGGTGCAACTTTTCATGAGTTTTTACAATGAGACGAAGGACGGAAGAATGAAAGTTCCCATGGGCAGGATTTTGACCTCGGCGTGTGGGTGTGCGGCCGACACGCTGGAGCGTAAAATAACACGCGATGACGTTGGGTGAGCGTCCTGACATCATTGCGCACACGCACTGCTATTTCAGTCGGCGGGAGTGCACAAGAGTCAGCAGCGCGCCCACGACAATTAAGAGGCCTATTAAGGCCATTAAAGTTTCAATCAGTGGGGACTTTTCGCTGTCTGTCCAACATTACAGTTGGTGGGCGGGCAAATCGGCCAGGCGGCCTTTCCATTTCCAAGAGCAGGATGAGGTTTCCGAGATAATTGAAAAAATATATTAAAATGTGTGGACATAATTTTCACCATCCGTAAGTTGAGTTGACTCATTCTGATGTGTGGACATTGTTTCCGGGTTTTACATTAAGTTTTTATTGATTTCAAATTCGTCAGCTCCCTGAGGCAGCTCTCTGTCTTCAGGGAGCTTTCCTTCTGTGCTACCCGTGCCTTCGCTGACTTGAGTGCTCACCCTCCTCCTCCTCCCACCCTGGCAGCACTAAGCGTTTCAGTGCTCCTTTCACGCTGGCCGGCCGTTAATTGGCCAGCCAGTGTGAAATCGCGGCCAGGGGCTAATCGTGGCCGGTGGCCTGTTTCCCAGCCACACTGGGGCCCGCCAAGCGCAGCATCAATAGGGTCAATGACATACCTGTATTTGATCATTTCTAAATTCTATCTGGAGAATAACCCTGCTCCAATCTAGATCTTTATCCACCTCCTTGTTACAGCAGTTTATCACCTCAGCATTTAATCGGTTTTGAGTCTGTTGAGAGTGGTAGCATTCTTCATCATAATTTTGTCTTTATAGCAAAAAACACTTATGATACTAAATTATTTTTATAATGACCATTTATTGTGGAAAATCTCACTGGGGAATCAGGTACATCTATTAAACTTCAGCCTGACAAAACCTGTAACTTCCCACTCACCGCCTATATTCAGCATTATTTTGCAACGAATGTGTTTTCCCAAGGATGGGTGGAAGCAACACTTTACTTCCTGAGGAAGTGTTTTAAGTGCAATTCTCTTCCAGCCCTACCTACCAAGAAATGTCCAAAAAATAATTTGGCATACAATGATTACAGCTGGTTTTGAATTACTTTTATTATCGGCAGTCAACAATAAAGAGTGAAAAATAATCTTTTACTTTTACTTCTACTGCATGCCGTGATGTATTTGTAATTGGCATTGTGCTGAAAGGTTTATGAAGGACTGCAAAAGTGTTTTTTACCAGACTTGTAGGAAATTAAATTGTTTGCCTATGACGTGCAGCTAAACCTGCACCCGTCTAGAGTCGGTAACACTAATCCTGTTAAAATGGACTATATTTTTGTAGCAATTATAGCTTTAAGAATAATCCTGTATTGTAAGACCACATGATCGGTGTAAACCAATGAGCGAGCAGTGCAGGGATTCCCCCTAGGGGAGATTTCTTCTTTAGTTATAGGGCAGAATTTTCACATCGGCAGGTGGGGGGGGCGGGCCCCGCTTGCCAACATGTAAAATGACGCTTGGTGACGTTGAGCATGCACCTGACATCACCGCGCACCATCGTGATATTTTGGTGGGCGTGTGTGTGATGATCTCCAATGCGCACCCGCCATTAATTAACAGGCCAGTTGAGGCTCTTGAGCCACTAATAGAGGGCGTTTCTCGGGGCCAGTGCAATAATCAGATCGTCGCACGGGCACAACGGGCAGGCAGGTAGGCCACATTTTTAAAAACCTCATCCACGGGTGGGTTAAGAGGGGTCACAAGTGGCCTTTGGTAGACATTTAATGTTTAAACTTACTGTTACTTGACTGTGTGAGCAGGAAAACTTCAGGTCTCTTCACAGCTGCTTGGACAGGAATAACAGACTTCAGGTCAGGACTCTGGAGTAAACATCATTTTTGGGGCCTTGCTGGTGTCAGGAAGCCTTCCCTTACCCTGGGAATGGGAGTTGAACTCTCCACTGGAGGCACCTCCTCTGAGGAGGAAGGGAGGGCTAGAAGGAGGAGGCCAGGAGCCCATATTCAGCCTCCAGGGAAGCCAACTTTGGGAGGACAGGCGCAGGCACAGGCAGGACCAACAGGAAGTGCAAGGTGGAAGGGGCCGCAGAAGACACCACTAGCCTGCTGCCAGGGTTCATTGGCGGTGAAGCAGCTACCTCAATTTGTCCGAGGTGCAGTGCCGAAGGAGGCTCCGTCTCTCAAGGGAGACAGTGACTTCCAACTCTCTGATGAAAGGCCCTGAGATCAGACCCAACTGTGTGGGTGGACACCCCATGCCAGTGGCGTTGAAGGTCATGGCTGCCCTCAACTTCTATGCCTCCAGCTCTTTCCAGAGGTCGGTGGGTGATCTTTGTGGAGTCTCCCAGTCAGCTATCTACACCTGTGTCAAGCAGGTGACAGACGCTCTGTTCAGGCGTGCAGTGATTTTCATTCACTACCGCTGGGACGAGGCCAGCCAGGCAGAGCAAGCCAGAGGCTTTGCAGCAATTTCTGGGTTCCCCCACGTCCAGGGTGCAATCGACTGCACACATGTGGCCATCAAGGCACCAGCGGGTGAGTCCGGTGCCTTCGTCAACAGGAAGGGATTCCATTCCTTGAACGTGCAGATAGTGTGTGATCACAGGATGCAGATTCTACAAGTCTGTGCAAGGTAACCAGGCAGCTCCCATGATGCTTACATCCTCATACACTCTCAGGTGCCAGGGTTCTTCAGTGCTCTGGCTCGGCTGGATGGATGGCTGCTGGGTGACAAGGGCTATCCCCTCAGAAGGTGGCTCATGGCGCCTCTCCACCATCCAAGAACAGAAGCTGAGCAGTGGTACAATAGGAGCAGGGCACCGCAAGGGCTTTGGTGGACAGAACCATCGGTATTCTCGAGGTGCACTTCTGATGCCTGGACCGCTCAGGAGGCGCATTCCAGTACCCCCCAGATCATGTGTCACTGATAGTGGTTGCATCCTGCGCTCTCCACAATCTAGCACTGGAAAGGGGGGGACCCAGTGGAGGAAGAAGATGTAGACACAGAAGCTCTGGCTGTACACAATGAGTCCAGTCGCAAGTCCGAGGATGAGCACACACAGGAGAATGCTGAGGGGATAGTCACTGACCTGGGCAACCTCCAGGGAGGCAGGGACACCCAGGAGGCTTTAATCCAAAGAGCACCTCCAACATACGCCAGGGCTGCAGACTCCATACTCGATACCTGAGAGCAACATCTGCCTGGTTAGGAACATTAACTATATGCCTTGTCAATAAAGCTCAATGACAAACAAAGTCACTCATAACATCATGGGTTTCCGTCCACCTGCAGAAGTAAGGAATCACCCTTAGCCATGTTCACATATGAAGCAATTAATGAATATAACAAATAAAACAGAAAAGAAACTTAATTCAAAGGTGTTGAGCAGCGCACCAAATTATAATCAACTAATACAGGGGCAACAGAAAACCACCAATGAGAAGTCCGTGGTGTGCCTAAGGTGACTTAAGTTTATGTTTTTGGGTGCTACGTCTAGGTGCTTCCCCTCGCTGGCCCTGGCATTCGAGACAATCTGCTGACTCTGTTGTCCTGTTGGCCTCAATGACCTTGGCGGGCGTCCTCTGGCCCGTGGAGCCTTTGATGTCCCCACCTGGGAGGGAGCTGACAGTTCCACCGTTCGCATCTCCCCAGTCGCCGCAGCTTCATTGGATCCCACGGTCATTGGCAGAGGGGTGGAGGAGCTACTACCCTCATCCAGAATGCCCTGAGAGGAGCCTGCAGAGATGACAGGCAGTTCATGGGCCAACGTGAGGTCACTTTGGGCCTCCCTGCTCACCATTGATGGATGGGCACCGAGCTGGGATACTTGGTGCCCAATCCATCTCCCACACCGGCACTGACCAGCTGAGGTCAATGCTGCTGTGAGGGCTTGCAGGCCTGAGCGCAACCCCAGAAGGCCCTGATTGTTCTCCTGGAGAAGCCTCTGCATGAGTCGCCACTCTCTCCATGGAAGAAACATGACGCTCGGCCATGAGGGTCAATGCATTGCTCATGCTCCACATGGATTCCTCCAGCACAGAGACCAGGCCACGCATTCCCTCATGTATCTCCGCCAGATCCTCCTGCAGACCCTGCTGGACTTTCAGCATTTGCTGTCTCATGAACGACTCCAGAGGCTCATCATCAGCCACTGACTGAGCATGTTCCTGATTCCCAGCAGTCCTCTGACTGCCGGCGCCATGGGCATTCTCAGTCTCTGGCTGCAACTCAAGCAAGTGTGAAATGCCCTTACTGCTGTGCCCCAGTACACTAGCCAATGATCTAATCCCCACCAAGGTGCTAGTATCTGCGCTGATGCCTGCCTGGCAGAGATGGTGTGACACTGGTGCTTGTAATTCTTCTGGGCCCTCAGGTGTTAGAGGCGGCCCCTCTGCTTCCTTATCCCAGCCGTGCTCTGCTGATGCTGAAAGGAAGAACAAGGACATTTGATTAGTTCAATTCAAGACAATGTCAATGTGTGTGCCTGGCCCTCTGGATCAGTATGCACTCCTCCTTCCATGGTCAATGGGAAACCCATCTTAAATCATTGAACATTCAACAATGGAATGGTTGCAAGGGTAGATATGGTGACCTCAATGAATGGCACTCTTACCTTCCCCTGGCACCCCAGCCTCACCACCACCAGTGGACCTGGGCGCATGGCACCTCTCCAGCTCCATCGCCTCCTGCTTGTATCTGGTTATAATCACCAACTGTGCCTGGCCTCCGCCAGTCCGCATCCGCTCTGAGTTATTGTGTGCAGTCTTCTCCTGAAAAGGAGAGAGGAGCATTGATTAGTCCACCCTGTACCTGGACTGCCATTGCATCCCTGCCACCCCCACCTGAGTGGGACATTGCAGGTCTCCAGCGAATTGTGACCCTGCAGCTGCTGCACACTCACGCCAAGCAGCCAGGGCTGACCCCCCCCTTGCCCACATGCTGCCTCCATCACACTTGCCATCCACACAGTTTAACCTTGCAAAGCAAGGATGCACAAGCACATGGAATGCCAAGGGCAGCAGATGGATCGGTGCCCAGCCACCTGGAAGTTCCCCTCCCAGCATGTCAGCAGCCTGACTTTGACATGTTTCGGAGATCCAGCACTGCGCCTAGGTGCAGATCCTTGAGGTAGCCTGCAAAACAGTACTGTGGGTGTGAGTCTACCACATGCAGCGGGCGCAGGAACCAACTCAGCACAACCCTCTCAGGGTGAACTAGGCCCACCCAGCGAAGGCCACATGCCGTGAGTGATTCATTGCAGTAACATTATTCAGAGTTGGGTAGGGGCAATCCTAACTGCTGCGTTAAGTGACCGATGCCAACACAGCTCTCACTCTTGCCTATCGCAAGTGGTCATCGAGACACTTGCGGCACTGAACCCAGGTGCGTCGCACCATGTCGTGTGAACTCACTATCTCTGCCACCTCCTCTCAGGCACATTTGGTCATGTGGGGGGGGCCTCCTCCTCCCATCAATGGGAACGAGGATCTCACACGGTGCTACCACCTCCTCGAGAAAGGCAGCAAGGCCCTCACCTGAGAATCAAGGGGCACAATGCCCCACTGACCTGCCCTCCTGCCTGGCCTGCTCACCAGCAGTGCTCTGGGGAGCCCTTCTGTTGGCCATGGTTGACCGCCTTTGCAAGGCTGCATGAGTGCTCTTTAAACAGGCCGTCGGGTCACCATTGGACCCAGCAGTCATTGTAGTCTCGCCGCCGCCTGCCCCTTCCCGCTGTCCTCAGGAGCCGCGTTTAACGCTGGCTGGGCCTTAATTGGTCCGCCACATAAAATGGCAGTGTGGAGCCGATCGCAGGTGGCAATTGGCTCTGCGCCCACCTGCCCCTGTTCCCGACCAGCCCGCCCGACGGGGAGAAAATTCTCCCCATAGAGTTCGATGCACACGTATGGTTGTTGCTGCTGTATTGTAAATAAAGTTAAATGTGTCCACCAAGAAAAGTTACCTGGAAAATTGACTCGATAACAAACTGGTGATGAGGATAAATCAGATCTGGTATTGTCCCTCGTCACCCAGTGATTGTGAGTATCTAAGTTCATTAAAAAGGAAGTAAGATGTACTCATCTGAGATGCCACAGTCTGACAGAATCGATCCCTTTGAACCAGCCACAGATGACTGGTCTCAATATATAGAACATCTTGCGTTCTTCTTTCAATCCAATGAAATCATAGGGCGATCCTCCTGAGTATTTGTGAGAGCAAGACCTACAGTTTTATTCAAAGCTTGATGGCCCCCAGTGCCCCAGATTTGAAGACTTTCAGCGAATTAGTAGATCGTGTTAAGGGACATTTTCAACCCAAGTCCTCAGTCGCAATGCAGAGGTTCAGATTCAATTCACAGAATAGAGCCCCGGGTGATATAATTGCTTCCTACAGGGCAAAATTAAAACAACTAATGGAATATTGTGATTTAGCTGAAACCCTGAATGATGTGCTCAGGGATCATTTGGTATGTGATGTGCAGGAGGATGCTATTCAGCGAAGATTGCTGGCTGAAGTGAATCTTGATTTATAAAAGCGTTAGAAATAGCACTTGCGATGGAAAGCAGTGT
This sequence comes from Carcharodon carcharias, assembly GCF_017639515.1. Taxonomy (NCBI): domain Eukaryota; kingdom Metazoa; phylum Chordata; class Chondrichthyes; order Lamniformes; family Lamnidae; genus Carcharodon; species Carcharodon carcharias. Next base: position 27,772,331 of record NC_054485.1, read on the forward strand.
GAGGAATTCACAAGCAATTCAAGGGGCACAAAATGGCACCAGTCAGCTGAAAGTGGCACGAAAGCCAGGGCTCTGCCACAAAACAGGAAACAGCCCCTGCTAACCAAAAATTGAAATGAAACAGCTTAGCAGCGAAGTCAAAAACTATTTTTTATCTATGTGGAAACAATCATACTCCTAACAATTGACAATTTAAAAAGGTGGAGTGTTATTTTTGTCACAGAAGTGGCCACATGTTGAAACATTGCAAAGCGAGATTTAAACAGGCTCCCAGGCAACAATCGAAGTCCAATGAAGTCAATGGTGTAGAAGAGCCAGAAACAACTAATTCTGACATTTATCCATTATTCGACATGAAAGTTGGGAAGACAGAGCCAATATATTGCCACAGTGCAAGTGAATGGGAAACCCTTAAAAATTGAAGTAGACACAGGTGCTTCTACCACTGTGGTAGGAGAACACACTTTCAGATGTTTAAATAAAGGTGCTCAACAATTAAACTTGGAACAAACCTCTGCCAAGTTGAAAAATACACAGGCGAAGAAATCCCAGGTAAAAGGTATCACCCGAGTACCCATTTATTATAGAGACCAAACAGCACAATTACCAGTGATGGTATTAGAAAGCAGAGGACCAAGCCTTCTAGGTTGAAACTGGTTAAGGGAAATTAACCTTGATTGACCAGCGAGATTTCAAAAGGAAGCTGGAAGAGTTCCTGAGTTGAAAAAGGAACAAGGCAAGGTACTTCAGAAAGAGCCTGGAGAGTCCAAGGGCTACAACAGGATGAAAAAGGAATGTGTAGCCATTCATCAACCTGAAAAAATGAAGACTGTCTTAAAAAATAACGTGGAAGAACAGCAGAAGAAACTCAAGGAGACTCTGCTGAATGACAGAGTTCAAGATGAAGCGAGTGAGTTTTGCAAAGAAAAGGGAAACCCGTTGAAAGACCTTCATGCACTACAAGGATCCCTCAAGTCAACGTTTGTACCTCTGGAAAATTATGAAGAGAAACGTGAAGAATTTAATGTCACTCTGAACAAACCGAAGATCCAGCTGGCAGAGAAGACACAGCAATGTTCAAGGTTCCAGAAGGAAGCCAACAGATACTAGAAGGAGACACAAGAGCTAAGGAATCAGCTGAATGAAGCTAAAGAGGCTTTAAAAGCAAAAATTATAGAACTTTCCAAAATGTGATTAGATAATGAAGTCATGGGTTGCTCAACTACTGAACTAAAACAAGTTGAGATTGCATCTGATAGAAGTCTGGCTGACAGTGAAGTCAAAAAGAAGGCCGAGACTAAACTCTGTGGTAAAAAGAAGAAGACACGTGGAAAGAGGATACAGAATTACTGATGAGGCACCGTCTTTGGACAAGACTTAACCTGATACTTCCCAATTTGGAGGGAAAGGTGGAGAAATGTCAAGGAAACCAAAAAGCAACTCATGATTTGCATAGCCATGAGTGACAATTTACTATTGGCAGAGCAGTATATATAAGGAATTTCGGTGGAGGACCAAAGTGGTTACCTGATAAAGTAAGCTCTGTGAACGGGCCATTGTCATATCACATGGAAGTGGAGGGCCGGATCACCCATAAGCATGTTGATCATTTAAGAAAAGGGGTGATACCCCAACAAAATGATGTTTTACCTGAAATGATTGATGAGCCTGTGGTTCCCATTGCAGTTGCTCAATCAAGGACAGACAGTCTCTGTCGGAATAAAGGACACTGAACTGCATGTACCTAATGAGGTGCTTGATGTTAATGCAGTTCCAGAGAATGTGTTCCCTGCAAAATAATCTGAAGCCATAGAGCTACGGCATTCCACATGGATCAGGAAACCACCTGGAAGACTGAACTTGTAGTTTCATGATCTGTGTAAATATTGGGATATCATGAGGTAAATATCCTTCTAAATGCAAAATATACAGAAAAGTTAAAGGGGAAGGGATGCAGTAATTATAGTTTTGATAAACATAGGACTGTAGCTTTAAGAATAATCCTGTGTTGTAAGATCACATGATCTGTGTAAACCAATGAGCTAGCAGCACAGGGAACCCCCAAGGGGAGAGTTCTTTTTTAGTTATAGAGTTTGATGCACACATGGGGCAGGATTTTACTGTCTGCGAATGGGGGGCGGGGCCCGCTTGTCGACGCATAAAATGATGCCGGATGATGTCAGGTGGAACTGCCGAGGTCACTGCGCCCCATTTAAATTTTCAGGAAGGCGGGGGTGCAGCAAAATCAGCTACATGCCCGCTGACCTGTCAATGGCCAATTGAGACCAATGACAGGATCAATTAAAGTAATTAGTGAACCACAGGAGCCCCGGTGGGAAGTAGAAAAAACATGAAACCTCATTCACAGGCGAGCTGAGGTTTCATGTAGGGCTTTAAAAATTTTAATAACGTTTTTTGGAAATTATGAACATGTCCCAACTCATGTGAGATTGTCACATCAGGGGACATGTAAGGGAATTTTTTTTTTCTATTTTTCATATTTTTGAAAGTAGAGGCGATCTCCCTGAGGCAGCACTTTGCCTCAGGGAGATGAATGCGCTCTTTTGTGCACATATGCAAAAGAGCGCGCTCTCGATTTTAGGCATTCCCCCCGCCCACACAGGGAGCGCATTGCGCTTCCCATTGGACGTCACGCTGGGCAGGTCTTAATTGGCCCGCCCATGTAAAATGGTGTCGTGCCTCCAATCGGGGGCGCTGATCGGAAGCGCATGTGCCCACCTGTTAACATCCCCCCCAACGGGGGAAAATTCTGCCCATGTAGTTGCAGCTGCTGTCTTGTAGATAAAGTTAAATGTGTCCACCAAGAAACGGTGCCTGGGAAACCAACTCTATAACAATTTTGTTGTCCATTTTCTAAAATCTCAATTATTTCCTGCAGCTCCAATTTATCGAGTGTCATGTCATTCACCGCTTTTGGCTAAAATCGTGAAATCTTTTTAACCCAAAGTCTCTTTCATGACATTGTAAAAGAAGTTTTAAATTAGCTGTGTTTCCAGCTGCTAAAACCGCATGAAATGTACGGGGAGATCACAGCCGCGAGAAGGCAACAGGAGGCGCTATTAATTCACCCGCAAAAACAACGAGCTCAAACACACAGGAAGCACATGCTCTGTAAAGTAATGGTATCAGAAACAGAACCATCAAACAATTACAAAGTAAAAACTGAGGTGCACATAGACAGTGAGCCAGCCATTTTGCCAGTCTGAGGCATAGATTGAAAACTTGGACGCTGTGCTCCTTGATGTTATTGGTTGCAGCCGTGCCTCAATTCTAATATGGCCTATTGTATTTAGATGCAGCATTTTCAAAATACAACGTGGCACTTGGCGTCAAGACTGCTGCCTCTTTACAGATGGCAACTATTAATTCCAAATGAAGAAAGAAATGATTGGAATTTCAGTAATATTTTTAATAAGAACCAGCACTAAGTTTCTCCTAGGTAGTGTTACCCCCCCCCAAATTTCTGGCAGTTCCAGTCCTGGCAAACTACCTCAAAAGCCCAACATAACTCTGACCATCGTGTCAAATCTCAATTTGTGATATGTTTGTTTTAGAGATGGTGTGAATAGCTTAGTTTTCCAAAATCCAGCTTGAAATGTTTTTACAACTGTTCCAATAATGTAAAGTATGATCTGTGTTTGTTTACCAATAAGAATCCAGCAGTTTCAAACACTAATGTTAATTTTGTGGCTTCAGGCCGACTCTAGAGACTCAAGGCCTAGAATTTGCTTGAGCACCTTTTAGTTAGACTTTTTCCCTTGTGATTCAGCTCATAAAGATTTTGTCCTGTAAGTTGCTGAAAGTGTGAACTGATAGCAGCATGGTGAAATCAATAGGCAACTGGCACTTTAGTGAACAGCCTATCTACTTCAGCAATGAGATTTGAAGATTGAGAAAGAATCAGATCAAGGAACTAGGGGACAGAAGGGTGTATTAAAGTCAAACCAGGCACACAAAGAGAGGGAATGAAAGATTGGATTAAGACATACGAACATATGAAATAGGAGCAGAGTAGGCCATTCAGCCACTCGAGCCTGCTGCGCCATTCAGTAAGATCATAGCAGATCTGATTGTGGCCTCAACTCCACATTCCACCTATAACTGATAACCTTTGACTCCCTTACTAGTCAAGAATCTATCTACCTGTACCTTAAAAATATTCACTGACTGTCTCCACTACTGGCTGGGAAGAGAGTTCCAAATATTCACGACCTGTTGAGAGAAAAAAATTGCTCCTTATTTCCATCTTAAATGGGAGACTCCTTATTTTTAAACTATGTCCCTTGGTTCTAGTTTCTTCCACAAAGGGAAACATCCTTTCAGCATCCACCCCATCAAGTCCCCTCAGGATCCTATATATTTCAATAAGATCACCTCTTAATCTTGTAAACTCCAATGGATACAGACCGAGCCTGTCCAACCTATCCTTGTAAGATAACCCACCCACCACCGCCCCCCCACCCCATCCTAGGTATCAGTCAAATGAACCTTCCCTGATCTGCTTGTTTATATCCTTTCTTAAATAAGGAGACCAAAATTGCACACAGTACTCCAGATATGGTCCCACCAAACCCCTGTACAACTGAGTAAAACATCCCTACTTTTATATTCCATTCCACTTGCAATAAACAACAATATTCCATTTACATTCTTAATCACTTGCTGTACCTGCATACTAACTTTTCCTGATTCATCTATTGTTCCCCAAGCCAATGCTTATAGTCCATTCCGAGGTCTAAACTCATGAGCCAAGCCTGCATTATGGACTGTTTCCAGCAACAATGCTAGCATTTCCCAACACACATCTCCTGTCTTATCCTTTACAGTATCCCCTCCCTTCAGTGCTCCCAATCCCTACTGTTCCTCATTTCAACCACATTGGTCCCACCCTGCAGCAACCACTGCTTGCTGTGCTTTGAATCCTCCCAAGCATCACCATACACCAACAAACCCAATAGATCACCCAAATTCCAAACTTCCTAATGAAAAAAGCTGCTAAGGAAATGTTGTTCCTGGTTTGGACTAAAGAGGTTGATTGACATTGCCGGAACATCAATGGTTTCCAAAAATCTCCTCAGTATAAAGATATATATGTTGTTATGTACTAGCCTTAACTTTCTAAGGTGAGCTTAGTTGGCAGTTAATATGCAAATCCAGCAACTTCTGCATTTCCGCTTTTAACAGCACATGTGCGGACTCTAGAAGTGGCTGTTAGTTTCAGAGGAGTAATGACAGCGAATGCTGACAGTTTCATTATGATGTCTCCAGCAACTTGATGAAATTCACAGAGATTGAGAACAAGCTGTTGGTTTGCAAGGCTAATCACAGAGCGACACAAATTGTCCATCAATTGTGATTGATGATTCTCAATTCATGTAACATTTCTTTTTCCCTATAAATTGCTGGACTATTTGTATATTAATAATGGTGCGCACCATTAAACCCACTGTGATTTAAGCAATAAGCTCTGGGCCAACAGTGTAAAATCTAGAGTGGAATCATCCGCACACACTGGTGTGGCCATGCTCGGCGTCATGAGCAGACAATGTGGTGAGGAGGCCAAAAGTCAGTTTCACGATATTGTGAAACCAGTTTGCGATCATTCGCTCAGCTTATTGAAGGCAGGCCACATTTTCTGCCATCGAACGTCTGGAACCTCATTGTAACACATCTGCATATCATTCATTATAAGGCTAGCCCTCCAGACTCATAGCCCCCACTGGATCATCCGCCCCCATCACGCCAATATGATTCACAACAGCATATATAAGGCGTGCGCTTGGCGGGCTGCACTTTGAAGGAAACCCAGAGGTGAGTGCATAGTAACATTGTGCAGCGCTCGCAAGGGTGGCCTGTTTGACTTCAAGGTTGAGGAGAATTGGAGGGGGGTTGGGGTAAGGGCTGCTGTGTAATTGGAGTGACTTGTTGGGGGGGTGGGTGGTAAGAGCTGCCCTGTGGTTGAAATTAGTGCACAAGCAGGTGCCGGCTAGGAGGGAGGGAAGTGGCCACACATTAAGGAAATCTTGTATAAAGTGACCATTCCTCTGCAGCTGAGACAGTTCAGGCACAGCCACATTGATATGCGTGGAATCGGGCCTCTAGCTTATCTGCCCTCTCAAGCAATGCAGGTTTATCAAAGTGCCATCAAGTGCTTCAGAGCTTTTCACCTCTCACGCACAGACTGCAGACAAATGAGTGTTTTCATGGACTGTAGAACAGTTGGACGACTGGGCACGTTGTACAATCTCCTTGCTAACGCTGGCCATGGAGCAGTTACTGGTGGAGGCCCTAACAGCCCCTTGCAATGTCATTTTGGACCAGTCTTCCCATGGCTCGAGCTAAAAGTGCAAACTTGCAGTGCGGGTTAGGGGAATTCCTGCTCCTGAGCTGAAAGCACAGCATGCAGTCTAATGGGCAAAGCTGATGCCAATCGGTCAGGTGGAGTCTGTGGTGGGTGGAGGTGGGCGGGGTTTCGGGCAGCCATGCAGCGCACTAATCTCTGGCCATCCAAGTGATGGCCAGCATTCTATGGGATGTATTAAGGGGTCTTCAGACTTAACCAAGAGAAGTTCTTAGTACACCCAAGCTAACCCTGGTGTCTCTCTCTTTCATCCTGCAGGGGGAATACATCAGGATCATGGAGCCTGGTGAACTAGCTGTGTGCCTCGTGGCGTACAGAAAACGAAGACGACTGAGAAGAGAGTGACTGAAGCGCCTGGCTGTGCAGAGGAAGGAGCAGCACCTTCAGGAAGAAGGGAGGCTGCGGCTCCGCACACAGTGCTGAAGAGCCATAGTAAGCCAATGCTGGTTGGTGCCTAGTTAGACCCAGGGTCTATAGATGCCACCTTTCATTCCTGCAGATGACTGAGAACCAGTGTCGCTGAAGACTTCGCATGTCTTGGGAACTGGTTGGTCACATCTGTCAGCTGATGCAGGATTTGGCACCACGGGGACATGGAGGGCATCCACTGCCACTGGCTGTGAAAGTGACAGCAGCGCTCAATTTTTACGCTAGTGTCTTCTTTCAGGGCTCCTCAGGTGACCTCTGTGGGATACCCACCCACAAATATATCCATGAGGTCATGGATGCCACCTTTGCGAGGGCACACAACTTTGTGTATTTCACTTGGGACCAAAAGAGCCAGGATACAAGAAGTGATTGGATTTGTCCAGATCTCGAGTTTCCCACTGGTGCAGGATGTGATCATGTGGCGCTCAGATCTCCATCGCAACAAGGTGTCAATGATGTTAACCGCAAGGGCTTCCATTCACTGAATGTACAGCTGGTGTGCGACCACCACAAACACCTCCCATAGGTCTGTGCACGGTTTCCAGGGAATGTCCATGACTCCTGCATTCTCAGTCAGTCACTGATCCTTGATGCCTTTCAGGGTCCACAGAGACTGCAGGGTTGGTTCTGAGGGGACAAGGGCTACCTGCAGAGGCCGTGGCTAATGACACTTGTGCAGAAGCTTCAGACTGCAGCAGAGTGAAGATATAATGAGGCTGATGCTGCAACTTGCAACTTGATGGAGCAAACCATCGGGATGCTGAAAATGAGGTTCTGGTGCCTGGACCGGGGTGCCTGGACTGGCTTGGTGAAGCCCTGCAATATAGTCCACAGAGGGTATCATTCATCATCACCACCTACTGCATCCTTTACACCCCGGCGCTGCAAAAGGGAGGAGCTGGATGAGGGGGAGATGGAGGAATTGGAGGTCTTCTCCAATGAGGAGGACGTCAAAAGTGATCAGGGTGAGGAGGCCCTCGAAGGCGACGATGATGGCGATGAGGCCCTCGCACTGGTCAGACAAGGCAGGCTTGCTCGGGAGGCCTCATAGCTGCTAGATTCATGGAGGATGATGACGACATACTGTGAGGAGATGCCATAGATCCTCACATTGCATCTATAAACGTTCGACTCCAGTCTGGCTTATGGCAGCGCACATACCCTCTGTGATAATGCTCCTGTCATGGAGATGCAGTGGAGACCCTAATAGTCACTTGATTGCAGAAGTGTGATGACCAAATGCATTCAGGACATTCCATAGATCTTCACACAGACCTCTGAGAACGTTCGACTCCTGTCTGGCCAAGGGCAGGTCGCTTGTGCTCTGTGATCAGGGTCATATCATAGAGCCGCAGGCATGGAACTTTAACTGTTATCAAGGTCCCTCAGCTCCAAAAGATAGGTTCATGTTAAAGAAAATTTGGCAGGTTGTAAAATGGCCTTTTGATTAAGATCATCTAGAGTTTCAAATCGAAAGTGTTCCATCCTCCACATTAATGAAAAAAAAATTGCAAAAATTTACAAATTGAAATATTTTACCAATATTTTCAGTGGTATGGATACTAAATATTTTTATTTGTGATGAGTCTGGCTGATTCTCTGGGAGTTGAGTAATTGGAGTATATATGGTTAATGGAACATCTGTAGAAGGAAAGCTTAGCCAAGCACATCTGCCTGCACAGTGCAATGACTTATTCTAGCTCACTGGTCTCCAGGTGCAACCAGGCTGCATGACAGTAAAAATCCATGAGTACAATTTTGAGGTAATTCAGGGATATAGCAAATATCCGGCAGTAGCTTGAGTGACTACACAAATATTGAGGGTGAAGTTTCAACGATACTCGTGAACTCAAGTGACCAGAATTTTAAATTTATTATTCAGCATACCAAGCTCATCCCATGCCGGACCAGATATGATTCCTTCTGTCAAGCAATCTGACAGGGGCAGAGTCTCAGGATAAGGAGCCGATAATTTAGGACTGAGATGAGGAAAAATGTTTTCAATCAAAGGGTTGTGAATCTTTGGAATTCTCTACCCGAGAGTGTTGTGGATGCTCCATCACTGAATATATCTAAGACTGAGTTAGGCAGATTTTTGGCCTCTCAAGAAATCATGGGGTATGGTGAGCAGGTGAGAAAGTGGAGTTAAGGCTGATGATCAGCCATGATCTTATTGAATGGTGCAGCAGGCTCCGGGGGTTGTATGGGTCCACTACTGATCCTATTTCTTATGTTCGTATGTTCATTTAACTTCCTTATTATGGAATCCAGCCAGGAACCCTCTTCAATCTGCAAGTTGAATGTCTTCCACATGAAATGTGTTTGGATATCTGAATTCAGTTTCTGATGGAGTTACTTCGAGAATGCACACCTGCCTTTAATTCAGCCACAATTGGCAAACTCACACAGGGATGCCAGAGGATAGCTAGCATGAGAAATAGAAATAGATGGTATTTGTCTGAGTCTAGAGTTGAGACATGATGTTGGGAACAGACCAGAGGAAGATTTTCTCTGCATCTATGCTATACTTGTGTTAGGAATGTCTGAAAAGGAAAGGTTTCATTTTTGAGTAATAACATTCCCTGCTGTGCCAACAAAAAGGAATTGTAAATAGAGAAAAATCTCAAGAAAGGTTCTGCAAAGATCACAACCTGGCATATTAAAATGGTCAGCGGGGTTAACATCAGACTGTTAACATTCACTGTCATTAACCATCTCAAACTGTCTGCAACTTCCAGATGTTGGGCATGCACAGATTAGTGCAAAAATCCTGATGTTACAATCTGTCGCTCAGGGTTCAGACACAGGCTGTTGGTCTAGACCCTCCCAGAGCCAACAATCACTGAAGTCAGTGAGAATTTCTACTTGCCCACTCCCATATCACTATTTGAAATTATATAATTAGGCTGAATCAACGTGTTTTGGCTAAAGGGAAATCATGTTTGACAAATTTATTAGAGTTCTTTAAAGATGTAATGTGCCAGGTGGATAAAGGGGAACCATGCAGTAGATGTAGTGTATTTGGATTTCCAAAAGTCATTCGGTAAGTGTAGTTGTAACTAAAACCTTTCCTATATTTATTAGGGGTCACATGATTGTACTGACGAATCAGCTCCAAGCATGGGTAATCTTAGGGGCGGGGCTTTCTAGTTGCAGACCTGGTTCAAGCATGTAGCTTCTTCAGAGCTCTTTAAATAAAGTTAACTGTTTCAAGTAAGAAACCTGTCTGGTACAGCAAGTTTATTACAATCGGTGATGAGGATAAATAGTTCCAACACTGCACCTCGCCTCCTGAATATGAATACATCAATTCTTAAGGAAAGAAAGAAAAGTATACTCACCAGTTATGCCACTCTTTGGCAGAATCGACCTTTATGACTCGTCCACAGAAGATTGGAACCAGCACATAGAGGACCTAGGTTTTTATTTTTTGGCAAACGAGATAACAATGGAGGAGGAGCAGGAAACAATTCTTTTAAGTGGCTGCAGGAGCAAGACATATAACCTCATCTGTTGTTTGGCAGCCCCAAATGCGCCCAATTCTAAACCTTTTAACGAGCTCTGAAGTTACATTTTCAGCCTAAGCCATTGGTGATTATGCAAAGATTTAAGTTCAACTCCAGGGTAAGAGCCCCAGGTGAGTCAATCACAACATATATCGCGAAGTCAAAACAGTTAACTGAGCACTGCGACTTTGGAGATACACTTAATGACACGTTGCAAAATCATTTGGTTTGCGACATATGCGACGATGCCATTCAGTGCTGTTTACCAGCAGAAGTTAATAACACCAGCAATGGGCAGTGCTGAGAGGGACTTACAGTCTTTACAGTGTACGCAACATGGTGCTGTTCTTCAGTTAGGGTGGGGCGTGGTGCAAAAACCAAGGATACAACTGCGAAATGGGAAACAGTTGCTACTGTTCGAAAACTGAAAAGGCATACTGGAAGCATCTCACCAGCGATTCAGAAATTAATTTGTTACCGATGTGGGGATAACCATGTACTGGATACCATTTTTTTTATTCGTTCATGGGGTGTGGGGGTCATTGGCTAGGCCAGCATTTATTGCCCTCATTCAAAGGGCATTTTTAAGAATCAACCACATTGCTGGGGTCTGGAGTCACATGTAGGCCAAACCAGGCAAATTTCCTTCCCTAAAGGACATTAATGAACCAGATGGGTTTCTTTAACAATCGGCAGTGGTTTCATGGTTATCGTTAGATTTTTAATTCCAGATTTTCACTGAATTCAAATTTCACCTTCATGGTGAAATTCAAAACTGGGTCCCCAGAGCATTGTCTTGGGTCTCTGGAATACTAGTGCAGTGACAATACCACTATGCCACCACCTCCCCACCTGCAGATTTAAAGAGGCAGAATGCCACTACTGTTACAAAAAAGAGCATGTAACAAACAATGCAGGGCGAAATCAAGACTGCCAATTAGCCAATCAGCAGACCAAGATGAATAAAGTGCATAATATAACAGAACCAGAAGCTGCTGATCCTGGAATCTATTCCCCATACAATGTCAAAGCAGTAAAAACTAAACCAATCACCGTCAATCTACAAGTGAATGGGAAGCCTCTAGTCATGGAGGTTGACACAGAAGCATCAACCACAATGGTGGGAGAACACACATTTAAATACCTAAATGAAGGTACCCAGCTACTGAATTTGGGGCAAACCGGGGCTCAGCTGAAGACGTACACAGGAGAGTTGATACAGGTTAAAGGCATCGCCTCTACACCTGTATTCTACAGGAAACAGACAGCCCACTTCCAGTGATTATTGTAACAGGTGAAGGGCCTAGTCTTCTGGGCCATGATTGGTTAAAAGAAATTAAGCTGAACTGGTTGGAAGTTTTTCAAGTTAGAACAGGAAGAAATCCTGAGTTGATAAGGGAATATGATAGTGTATTTTGGATTGAGATAGGAGAACTGAAGGGCATTCACAGGACACAAGGATCCCTCAGGTCAGAGTTGGTTCCACAGGAAAGTCATGAAAAGAAGCAAAATGAATATAGTGCCACTCTGAACTAACTGAGGAAACAGTTGGCAGAAAAACTAACAATGTTAAATGTTTCAGGAGGAAGCCAAAAGATACAAAGAAGAGACAGAGGGCTGAAGAATCGGCTGATTGAAACAAAAGAGACATTAGAAGGAAAAGTCATGGAACTTTCCAAGATGTAAGTGGGTAACGAAGCCATGGGTAGCTCAACCACTGAACTGAACCAACTTAAGATTTCACCAGGGAGAAATTTGGCCGACCGTGAAATCAAGATGAAGGACGATGCAAAACCTCGTGGCAAACAGAAGAAGAAAAGACGGAAAACAGATCAGAAAGACCAATAGGCTGTGTCTCCAGAACCCTTTCTGCATCCAAGAAGGTTTATTGCCAACTTGAAAAATAAGGTTTATCCGTAATATTTGGAGTAAAGAAATTCCATCAACATCTGCAATGCCGACATTTCACCGTGGTGTCAAATCAAAAGCCTCTAATGGGTTTATTTAGTGAAGATAAAGCAATTCCACTGATAGCCTCTGCCAGAATTCAGCACTGGGCCTTAATTTTGTCAGCATATGAATACACCTTTAGTAAATGCAGCTGCCCTCAGTCATCTTCCCTTGTCAGGTAGTATCATACAAGTGCTACAAGAAGTTGTATTTGCGTTGAATTTCCTGGACTCCTCGCAGGTTTGTCCAAAGAATTGGACAAACAGGAATCCAATTTTATCAGAAGTCCAAGACTAGGTATTACAAGGATCGTGGAATGCACCAGTCCCTGAAGAGTTAAAACCATTCTATGCCTGTAAAACTGAGTTAAGCTTTCAAGATAGAATCTTGTTGTGGGTATAAGAGTAATTGTCCCTTCACAAGGATGAGAACCACTCTTGACTGAGCTTCACAGTGCACACCCAGGCATATCGAAGATGAAGATGCTTGCGCGAAGCTATGTCTGGTGGCCAGATCTAGACAATGATATAGAAAAAATGGTTAAACACTGTCTCCAGTGTCAGCAACAACAGAAGTTGTTCGTTTCAGCTCCATTGCATCCCTGGGTTAAACTACATACAGACTATGTAGGTCCATTTTTAGGTGCCATGTTTTATTGATTATCGACGTGCATTCTAAGTGGATGGATGTGTATGAAGTTAGATCACCGACATCATGTGCAACTATTGAAAAGCTGGGCCAATGTTTTAGTATGCATGGTCTACCAGAAGTCATTGTTTTTGATAACAGTACTGCCTTCACTCATACAGAATTTCAGAGATTCGTGAGTTTAACTGGGATTAAACATATTAAAACAGCACCATACCATCCCTCTTTCAGTGGGTTAGCAGAAAGAGCTGTGCAAACTTTCAACTCAGGAATGAAGGAGTTAGCCAAAGGAGCATTCAAAACTCGAAATTCACGATTTCTTCTCAACTATTACACGACTCCTCATGCAACTACGGGTTCAACACTGTTTGAATTACTGATGAAATGTCAACTTGATACAAGATTGAGTCTGGTGTTTCCAAACTTAGAGGGAAAGGCAGAGAAGAACAAGAGTAGATAGAAAGTGAATCATGATATTCATAGCAAAGCTCGAAAATTTACTGTGGAAGAGACAGTTTTCGAGCAAAATTTTGGAAATGGACCTAGTTGGGTTCCTTGTATAATTGTCCCTGAAACCGGACCTTTGTCATACCAAGTGGAAGTGGAAGACCAGATTGTTCAAAAACATGTGGATCATCTAAGTAGAGAGACATTACAACAACCAGTTATTCCACTCGAAATTGATGTCGAACCTTTAATCCCTGAGGTGACAGATTGACGTAGAATAGACACACCTGATGACTCTGTTGCATTAAATAATTCTGAACTGCCATTGTCTAAGGATGTTCCAGATGTTGCAGTTCCTGATCATGTCGATCCAGTGGGAGAATCTCAAGTCGTAGAGCTACGTCACTCTAACCAAATTAGACAACCCTCTCAGAGATTTAATCTGTAATTGCATGACCTGTGAATGTATGTATATGTTGTGGATTAAGGTATTTTTGTCAATAAGAAATGTAAAAAAATTAAAGTGATTGTCAGTAAAATCTTTCCTACTGTTTTCGGAGTCAAGTGATTGTACTGATGAATCTTAGGGGCCGAGCTTTCTAATCATGGACCTGGTTCAAGCATGTAGCTTCTTCAGGAGCTCTGTAAATAAAGTTAACTGGTTCAAGTAAGAAACTTGTCCAGTACACCAAGTTTACTACAATAAGATTGGTGAGACCACATCTGGAGTACTGTGTACAGTTTTAGTCTCTTTATTTAAGAAAGGATATAAATGCATTAGAAGCATTTCAGAGAAGGTTCACTCGACTGATACCTAGGAGGGGGGTGTTATGTTATGAGGAAAGGTTGGATAGGCTGAGCCTGTATCCACTGGACTTTGGTAGAATGAGAGGTGATCTTATTGAAATGCATAAGATCTTGAGGGGACTTGATAGGGTGGATTCTGAAAGAATGTCTCCCCTTGTGGGAGAGACTGGAACTAGGGGACGCATTTTAAAAAAGGGGGTCTCCCATTTAAGGCGGCGATGAGAAGAAATGTTTTCTCTTAAAGGGTCGTGAGTCTTCGGAACTCTCTTCCCTAAGAAGCAGTGGAAGCAGGGCCATTGACTATTTTTAAGGCTGAGGTAGATAAATTCTTGACTAATGAGGTAGTCAAACGTTATGGGTTAGGTGGAATGTAGATGATCTTCTTGAATGATGGAGCAGGCTTGAGGGGTTGAATGGCCCACACCTGCTCCTAATTTGTACGTTCACATGCTCATGCCACATATAAGCTTACTACACAAGATAAGAGTTCATGGTCTTGGCATGGATTGAAATTGGCTTTTTTTCCTTAATTCTTTCTTGAGATATGGGCATTGCTGGCAAGGTCAGCGATGTTGCCCATCCCTAATTGCCCTTGAACTGAGTGGTTTGCTAGACCATTTCAGAGGGCAGTTAAAAGTCATATATAGGCCAGACCAGGTAAGGATGGCAGATTTAGTGTAACAGATGGGTTTTTACGTTGTTAAGTTGTCATGGTCATCACTATTGAGACTAGTTTATATTCTAGATTTATTCATTAAATTTGAATTCCACCAGCTGCCATGGTGGGATTTTAACTGATGTCCCAGAGCATTAGTCTGTGCTCACTGGATTATTAGTCTAGTGATATTACCACTATACCACTGTCTCCTAATTAACAGGAAACAGAGAGTCAGGTAAAATGGATCATTTTCAACTTGACAATCTGTAACTAATGGAGTGCCACAGGGATCAGTGCTGGGACCTCAACTATTTGTTTTTATTCAATCTATATTGATGACTTGGATAAAGAGACTGACTGTATTGTAGCAAAATTTGCTAATGATATAAAAAGCAAAGAAAGCAAGTTGTGAGGAGGATAGAAAGAGTCCGAAAGGTAATGTGAGTGGGCAAAAATTTGACAGATAGAGTATAATGTAGGAAAATGTGAAGTTGTCCACTTTGGCAGGAAGAATAGAAAAGCAGAATATTATTTAAATGTAGAGAGACTGCAGAATGCTGCAGTGCAGAGGGATATTGGTGTGCTCCTACAAGAGTCACAAAAAAGTTAGCATGCGAGTATAACAACAAATTAGGAAGGCAAATGGAATGTTGGCCCTTATTGCAAGGGGGATGGAGCCTAAAAGTAGGGAAGTTTTGCTACACCTGTACAGGGCATTGGTGAGACCATACCTAGAGTATTGTGTGCTGTTTTGGTTCCCTTACTTAAGCAGAGATGTAATTGCATTGGATGTGGTTCAGAGAAGGTTCCCAGGCTGATTCCTGGGATGAAGGAGTTGCCTTAAGAGGAAAGGTTGAACAGGTTAGCCCAACACTCATTGGAGTTTAGACGAATGAGAGGTGATCTTACTGAAACATAAGATTTTGAATGGGCTTGATAGGATAGATGCTGAGAGGATGTTTCCCCTCATGGAGGTGTCTAGAACTAGGGGGCACATTTAAGATGGAGATGAGAAGAAATTTCTTCTCTTAGAGGGTCGTTAGTCTTTGGAATTCTCTTCTACAGAGATAGTGGTGGCTGGGTCATTGAATATGTTCAACGCTAAGCTAGACAAAACTTTGATCTTCAAGCGAGTCAAGGCTTACAGGAGGAAGGCAAGAAAGTGGAATTAAGGCCAGAAATAGATCAGTCATAATCATTTGGATGGTGGAGAAGGCTCAAGGGCCCAAATAGCCTATTTCTGCTCCTATTTCTTATGTTCTTAGTTCCATCCTAAGCTACTGCTGAAAGAATTAATGCTGGCCCACACCTCTTTGCCTCACAATGTTATCACTGCCAGAATGCTTAGTGTCTCTGAAGGTGCTGCCTTCAGCTACTTTGAACAATTTGAAAAATATGAATTATATGCCAGAGCAAAGATGATGGACTTTTTCCCCCTCTGTCATTTGAAAGCATTATTAATGTCAACTCATGCCCAAGTGATGAGTAATGTAGTGACTTATTTTTGATCCCGACCACAAATGCCTTTCTCTAATAACCAACTCCATCCTTCTACCTGGCGACCATTTGAGGCTGAAACAGACCAGTTTCAACTTTGGTGTCGTATTTAACACCGTTATGACCACATAATCCTCTCTGTCACCAAGACAACCTACTTCTACCTCTAGTACATTGTCCAACTCCGCCAATGCCTCAGTTTACCTGCTGCTGAAATTTCATCTATGCCATGGTTCAGTTGTGGCTCAATTAGTAGCACTCTTGCCTATTGGTTTAGAAACGTTGTAGGTTCAAGTCCCACCCCAGAGACTTGAACACAAAATCTTGAATGACCTCTAGTGCAACACTGAGGGAGTGCTGCACAACTGGAGGTGCCATTTTTTCCATGAGATGTTTAACGGAGGCTTTCATGGGAGGATCTCATGTCACTATTTCAAGAAAAAGCAGATGACTTCTCCCCGATGTTCTGGCCATATTGATTTTTCAATCAACATCTCTGTAGAATTCTCTCTAAAATGTAATGTAAGAAAAACTGATCATTATTACATTGTTTTTGTGGGAGCTGACTATGTGCAAATTGGCTGCAGCAATTCCTAAATTGCAGTAATGACTGCACTTCAAAAGCACTTAATTGGTGGTACAGCACTTTGGGATGTCCTAACTTCATGAAAGGATGCTATATAAATGCAGGTCTTTTGTTTCCTTTTGTTACCTCTAGGCTTGATTATTCCAATGCACTGCTAGCTAGCCTCCCATCTTCCTTCCTACATAAACTTTAGTATCCAAAACTTTACAGTCCATATCTTAATGTGCACCAAACCCCACTCATTCATCAACCCTCTGCTCACTAACCTACAATGTTTTTCAACTCAGCAATGTCTTCACTTTAATATCTTCATCCTTGCTTTTAAACCCATGCATAACATTCCACTTCCTATCACTGTAACTTCTTCTGGCCCTACAACCCTCTGAGACCTGTGCGTTCCATCAATTCTGGCTTCTTGAGCATTCCAGAGTTTAATTGCTTCACAATTGCAACAGACAGAATTTTTAAAAATTATTTTCCATGATCAAAGTGTTTTTATGTGTGAGGTCAGTGTGTTTTCTTACCCGCAGAGTGATATGTCCCAATTTGTATTATACCAGCAGCAAGCTTTTGTGAATTCAAAAATAAAGAAAATAAAATGGTCGCCAGGTAGAAGGATGGAGTTGGTTGTAGGGAAAGGCATTTGCGGTCAGGATCAAAAATAAGTCACTGCATTACTCATCACTTGGGCATGAGCTGACATTACTAATGCTTCCAAATGACAGAGGGGGAAAAAGTCCATCATCTTCGCTCTGGCATATAATTCATATTTTTCAAATTGTTCAAAGTAGCTGAAGGCAGCACCTTCAGACACACTAACCATTCTGGCAGTGATAACATTGTGAGGCAAAGAGGTGTGGGCCAGCATACATCTTTTCAGCAGTAGCTTAGGATGGAACTAAGAATATAAGAAATAGGAGCAGAAGTAGGCTAATTGGGCCCTTGAGCCTTCTCTACCATCCAAATGATTATGACTGAACTGTTTCTGTCCTTAATTCCACTTTCCTCCTTCCTCCTATAAGCCTTGACTTGCTTGCCCCAGGGATTTAAAATGCAATGTCTCACAGAAAGATTAGATGCAAATGAAAAAATAATAATTTGATTACAAGCTGGAATCATTTCAGTTTTTTGTCACAGGCCTGTAGCTTCTTAGATGAATTGATGCTGTAGCTGGAGTGGAGGTCCTGTAAAAGTAAAGGATTCTCAGTAAGTTGCGAGGCCTCTTGTAGTTGAATTGCCAGGAGGTCAGCTCTCAGGTGAAAAGGTTGGGGCAGATTCCTTCTCAAATTTTCAAGGTATAGTTTTAGATTACCTTGATTGCAGAGTTGTCTTGCAGCTGGTTCAGTGGCTTTTCAGGTGGCCTTCTATCAGTACAGCTTCTGCTATTAATTTTTAAAAGCAGGTAACAAACATGGCTGGCTTTCCAATATGACCTGTTACAAGGCCAAAGTCATTTTCTGCCAGCTTCTGACCTCATTACAAATATGGACCAAACAGCTGAACTTCAGAGGTGAGGTGAGAGAGACTGCCCTTGATATCAAAGCAGCATTTGACTGAGTGTGGAATCAAGGAGTCCTAGCAAAACTGGAGTCAATGGGAATCAGGAGGAAAACTCTCCACTGGTTGGAGTCATACCTAGCACAAAGGAAGATGGTTGTGGTTTTTGGAGGTCAATCATCTTAGTTCCAGGATATCATTGTAAGAGCTCCTCAGGATAGTGTCCTAGGTCAAACCATCTTCACCTGCTTCATCAATGACCTTCCCTCCATTATAAGATCTGAAGTGGGGATGTGCACTGATGATTGCACACTGTTCAGCACCATTCGTGACTCCTCAGTTACTGAAGTAGTCCATGTCCAAAAGCAGCAAGACCTGGACAATATCCAGGCTTGGCTGACAAGTGGCAAGTAACATTCACACCACCCAAGTGCCAGTCCATGACCATCTCCAACAAGAGGGAATCTAACCATCACCATTTGACATTCAATGGCATTACCATCACTGAATCCCTCACGATCAACATTCTCGGGGTTAATATTGACCAAACACTGAACTGGACTAGCCATATAAATACTGTGGATACAAGAGCAGGTCAGAGGTTTGGAATTCTGCAGCGAGTGACTCACCTCCTGACTCCCTGAAGCCCATCCACCATCTGCATGGCACCAGTCAGGAGTCTGGTGTAATACTCTCCACTTACCTGGATGTGTGCAACTCCAACAACACTCAAGAATTTGACACCATCCAGAACAAAACAGCTTGTTTGATTGACACCTCTTCCACAAACATTCGCTCCTTCCACCACCAACGAACAGCAGTGTGTACCATCTACCAAGGCTCCTTCAGTAGCAACTTCCAAACCCACGACTACTACCATCTAGAAGGACGGGAGCAGCAAATACATGGGAAGACCACCATCTGGAAGTTCCCCTCCAAGCCACTCACCATCCTGACTTGGAAATATATCGCTGTCCCTTCCCTGTCGTTTGGTCAAAATACTGAAACTCCCTCCCTTACAGC
This sequence comes from Carcharodon carcharias, assembly GCF_017639515.1. Lineage (NCBI taxonomy): Eukaryota > Metazoa > Chordata > Chondrichthyes > Lamniformes > Lamnidae > Carcharodon > Carcharodon carcharias. The sequence continues at coordinate 27,791,761 of NC_054485.1, forward strand.
ACTGTGGTTGTAACTACACCACAGGGACTGCAGCAGTTCAAGAAAGCAGCTTACCACAACCTTCTCAAGGGCAATTAGGCATGGGCAAAAAATGCTGGCCTAGCTATGAACGCTCACATCCGTAAGTGAATTTAAAAACATCATAGTAATGGTAAGCACAGTTCATTATGTCATACAACTACCCAACATCTGTTTAAATACTAACTACATTGATGGTTGAATAGAAACCAATATGGATTAGACCTAAACACAGAAGAAAACATAGGTGCATATTAGACACTATTGATATATGAGAAGACAATTATTAACATGTACATACTTTGCCCTCCAACTACTTTGTTATAATGACATGGCTACTTTACACAAAGCCATAAAGTCACAAACAGAAAAGAGATTTGTTGAGGGTGTAATTATACTGTGAATTAACTCACATTAATGCTTTGTTGAGTAGGAACTATTGAATAAAGCAGCATGTAAAGCAGAGGGAACATGGGCAGTTCCAGAGCAAGGGAATCATAAATGAAGCGATTTCTTTTTGAAATAACAGGAGGTTCAACTCACTAAGTGAGTTTATAGAGAATAATCTATTTTGGAAATAACTGCTATAATGTAACCATTGAATTGTCCTCAAGCTCTAGTATGAAGCTGCTTGTGGGGAACATTAAAGAAGCCACAAGTAAGCTGTGCACAAAAATATTGTGATATTTCTTGATTCTCTTCTGCTTCCGAAAGAGGTAGCTGAACATAAAAGTAAACTTTTAAAATAGTCATAAAGCCATTTATTTTAAGTGGGTCAATGGCTGTGCTAAAGTACTTTCAAAGGAATTTTACCTGATGCATTAATCAGTGTGCACCAGGAGAAATTAAACCATAAAGGCTTACGCTTTACTGTGCATTCTATGATATGTCCCTCTGTTTTTGAACAATTCCATTCTAGAGTGTAGACACTGAAATTACACTGTGAGCTACTGTGTCCCACAGTGTAATTTCAGAGGCTATATTTCTTCCTCAAAAGCAGACAAACTATCCTTCAATCTTCAAAGGCGAATTCTGGAACAGAGTCAGTTTGAATCTAACTGATCTCTATTTAAAGCGACTCCTGCAGTAGAAACTAAAAGCTGTTTTTCCATTATCAGTCACCATCTGTTAATTATGCTGTGGTGTGCTTGCTCTAGCCATAATATAAATATTGTCAGCAGTTGGTAGGAAATAACATTGCATTTTTCCCAAAAGTAATTTCCAAGTGAATAAAGCCATGTCATGTTGAGAGATGTGTTTAATGGATAAGTTCACAACTTGTATCTTTTGGCTTCAAATATTTATTATTTTACATAAATAAAAGATATTTATATTGACTAGGTTGGCAAAATATTGTATAATTTAACACAAATGGTACCAAACTCCATCTATGATATATATATTCATTAACAAACTGCTCTTTTATCTTTTTGATGTCGGGTTAACACAGCTGGTGTTGAAGAATTGCTTCACAGTCTGGCAATAATAATAAAAATAAGTCTGATTATGCTTCAATGAGGATATTCAGTTTTTATTCTGAGAGATTTTATAACAAAATGCACTTAGCCCATTTTATAGAGGTACTTGATTATATTTTAGTTCGAATTGAAAATGATGCATTTATGTGGATTTGGATGATGTTAAGAAGTACAGTTACACTTTGTAGAATATTTGTGAATGTATATTGGGTGTCTGTATCCAAATATTAGCTTCACTGACCATTATATCATTGTTCTCTCAGGCACATGAAATTGTAGCACATGCAGGACAGGCTGCCCATACATTCTGAACCTGTAATGTATGCAGTGCTTTGAAAGTGTGTTTCATAACCTCTCTAAAATGAACCCACTTCTATTTGTCATTTTCAGCCTCCTTTCAAAATGGGCATCATGGCGATATTTGCCATCTCTCCTCAGGTAGTACGGCTGGGCATTCTGGGCATACAGGTTTCACTGTTGCCGTCAGCTGTGGTACAGTATTACAGAACAATGGTCAAAGATCGCAGTGAGGCATGTTGGGAATGATGGCATTTTCTCTACAGGTGCCTAACATACCAGACCATTATGGGGTCTAAAGGTAAACCGAGGGTCAGTGAAACACATCACAACAGAAAATAGACTCGGATTTTAGGGAATTTGCGAAGCAACCTCATTGGTATTTGCTTGTGAGCACTTTCTAGCACTCCACTTCCCAGACCTAGGCATTCAAGGTAATTTGAAAAAAGTAGCTAATTAATCAGTATTGCTAATGGAACATAAGTAGAATTCCAAACTGAAAAGACGCTTTGTGAAGAACAAGGCTAGGATATATCCGAGGAGTACATCTTTAGGCAGAAGCTGATCCATAGGTTGTCAAGAAGGGTTTTTTGGAGTCAGCGTACTGGAATCATCCAGGCAATCCTGTCAGATGGCTCCCCAAGCAGACTGTCAAAGTCATTTGGCAGAATGCCTCGTCATCAGAACTTTCAAACAAGCGCTAAGATATAGCTTGGCTGGTGGTGAGAAAGGCCCTCCTCATCAGATCCTTCCTACACTCCCGGAGTCTTACCCCCTCTGCACATTGCCCTCAAGCTGACTGTAGTGGGGAAGAGACCATTGTTCACCTCCTTGTGGGATGTGCTTTTGCAAAGAAGGTTTGGAGAGTGATGTAGTGGTTTTTGTCCAGGTTCGTCCCGAGCAGTTCTGTGACACAGGGGTCTGTGGTCTACACTCTGTTTCCAGGCACTTACACAGAGACAAACATCAAATGCAGCTGGAGGAACATCAACTCAGTGAAAGACGCTCTTTGTTCTGCTTGAAACTTGTTGATCTTCCAGTATAAAGAGTTGTCCCCGACCAATTGTTGTAGACTAGCACATTCCAAGGTCCAGGACTACGCGCTGAGGGACGCAGTAAAGCTTGGGGCAGCTGCTGCAAAGGTGCAAAGGGGAAAGGTCGCTGTCTAAGACTTTTCTGCAATAGTGCACCGAGGGGCTGGGGATTGTATAGACCCCTCGGGCTGTATGATTCATAATGAATGTATGCAGTGAATACTAAATGTATCCTAACTGTATTGAAACACCTCAGAGTGCAACATGATCTATGTCGATAACTTGAATACCATTTCACTGTCTGTAATGACCATGTTGAAATGTCTGTAATGTTCATTGATTGTATTGAATACGATTGCACTTTTTGTGAGGGCCATTTTGAAATGTTTTGTAATGTTTCTTCAGATAGTTTATGAGTAAAGTATATTTTTCCAAAAAAAAACAGCTAGATGCTATAATGGCAGGACAAGTGATTCTCTGAAGGAATCATATTAAAAGACCTTCCATATCAGCGTCATTTCAGAGACCATTAGAATCTGATTTTGGACCATTCAAAGCTTCTCAACTTGTCCCTCACATTTTGCACAGTAAGAGCAAAAATAATACAAAAAGGATAACTCAGACATAAGTGAATGCACGAAAAGAAATTCTGTACAAGGAGTTTTAAGTACCTTTTTTTTTAATAAATGGAGATTTCCCTCTTTCCTGTAAAGCTTACATGAGAGCCAACAAGGTGATGGAAAATAAGAGAGAAATTGGGATTAAGACAAGTTAATACAAAATATACATTTGAAAGTGACAAAAAGTGTATTTAACTGGGATCTTAGATTGGTTTCAGCTTTGCACTTTATTAGTGTTGGCACTGATAAAAAGGAGCTCAACCAACAGCCATAGAGTCTATGTGCTGAGGCTGCGAGATCATGCCTGCACAGCCCATGAAATGCCAATCAAAACTGCATCTTTGCCAGCAGGGCTGTAGCATTTCAGTGGAAGCCTTAGACTCAGACATACCACTAATCCTGCCTAAACATTAATGTACACATAATGCATTTAGCACACAGACCAATAAAGGGAAAGCAGCCTTCTTAATTTGTCTTTTCTTTAAAAAAAAGTGTGAAGAAACACACTGAAGCAATGTGAATACCTTAAAGAATTTTGACATTACCTGGTTACAATTGCTTTCAACTGACTTCCAAAATCACACTGGATCAATTCCAAACCCAGAATGATTGCGTCAGTATAAAGATATGTTATGTTCAAGTTCCAGTCTAGTTTTGTTCCTAATGGCTCCTCTTCAACCTCTCATACAGATCACATAGAAAAGGACAATGCTACAAACGAATATCTTCGTCCTTTTGTTGATGAGCAACATTGGCTATGTTTTCAGTGGAGGCTATGCTCCTTCAAAATACGCGCGCCCAATGATTAAAGGCCCAGCTGGACCTCCTTTCAGGGAAGGCAAAGGACAATATATAGGTAAGGAGTAATCAGGAGGAGATTTAATGGTTTGAATCATTGTGGGAACAGCCTGTTGCTGACATTACATCAATATTTCACTGAAAGTTAGTATGTTTAATTTACTAGATAATGGCCAACATACATGAAATTCTACTTCATGAATAAAATGTAAAATGATTTTGGATATTTTCCATGTTATATAGTCTGCTTCATTTTTGGTACTTCCTGCATCAACAACATGTGCAACTTGGACTGGACACATGATACAATGAGTACTTTTTGCCATGTAAACATCACAAACAAAGCAGAAGCAAAAACATTTCAAGACAATTTTAGTAAGAAGATCTTCAATTAGTAGAAGGGAACATAACACAAGTGTGGCTTCAAATGTCTTATCTCTGTTTCTGTTCACTTATATTTACAAAGTTACCATAAACTTGATTTGCATCTCTGAGATTATAATTTTGCATATATAAATAAACAATCCTTTCAAAAAGAACTTGAGAGTTACACAAACCAGTTAGCTCCATGCTTTTTATGCAGGACGTATAGTCGGTGTTAATGTTTGCACATATAATTTATCACAGCCGGGATAAATAATTATTACATAATTGCATCACATCCCAGGGAAAGCTTGATAGTTTAGGTCAGGTAGATGCCCTGGCACAATTTTAAGTAACATCACCTACAGAACCAGACAGTGATTGCTTGCATTAACATTACAGCATTTAATATTCTTGATGCTCCTGAATGTCATTCAAGAGCTGTTAGTTATGCCAGAACCCATTACCAGTTGAATACTGCAATTTATCTCATCAGTTGCCGTGATGTAAAATGATTAAGAACTCCTGATCAGATTCCAGGATTGAGAACTGCAAACCCTGGATCTGCTTTTGTTCCAAGGCTCCTTTCTTTTCCCCTGAGAGTCCTGATACTTGCTGGAGTAGTTCCATGGATACTGTCAAGATTCTTGTATCTCTTTATATTGTGGGACTTAATTCTGAATGATGACAGGATATTTCTCCTGTGGGGATATCATTGCCAAGTTTGATTCTGATCTTACCCAATGCCAACAAACACATTTTTCAGCATGGGTAACTGAAATGCAATAAGGGATGGGATTCTTGGCTGATTTCTTGCCCCTCCGTCTCCCATCTTACAGGGCATTGAAGTTAATAGCTATATTGACCAGCTAACTCAGCACAAACCAGGGATTAAATAAACCTGCTCCAGTCAATGATAAGTTCATCCACAGAGTCGTCAAGGGAGTCTTTAACAGGGAAGACAAGCAAAAGGAGATACACAGGCTTCTCATCCTGCAGCATATACCAATGGTTGTAGTGGTTGTTATAATCTCTGAAGAGACTGATAACTTTTAAAGAGAAATTCGAACTTCTAGTTAACAGCTGAAAGAATAGCACGTCAAGATTTCACCTTTTAAAAATGTTTTGTGTATCAAATGACTAAACACTATTTTCTTTTGTAGATACTTTAAACTGTAGAGGTAAATGGTTCCTTTTTATTTATCACACATTGCACTCTGCATGGAGTTTGCAAACAGTTCACAGTTGCTCCCAGCTTCCAGTGGGTTGTTTCTTGTACTTTCCCAGCTGTGTAACCTCTAATCTCAGAACTATCTCTCACACTGAAGGTTGCACTGTAGGGGTAGAATTTTCCGCTCGTCATACGGGCACGCGCCCAACCCAAACGAGGGTTAAATGACGCACGGTGATGTCGGGCGAGCGTTGCGATGTCTTCATGCACTCGCACAATATTTCGCAAGGCAGGCACGCACATGAGGCACCAATTAAGGCCCTTGACAACCCAAATGACAGCGATTTAATGCTGCCTGTGTTTTTTTACACTTGTCACAGGGGCAAAACAGGCAGGGGGGCAGCCCACAATTTGCAAAACCTCATCCACGGACGGGATAAAAAGGGTCAGCGGCATTGTCAATGTGAGTAGTGAGGAGTTTTGGAGATAGTTTGCTGCTGGTTGCTACCCCATACTTGACAGCTTCATCTCTGTTCGGGACTTCATTCTTAGCATTTCCACGCATCATTTCAGGACTCAATGGGGTCTCCATAGCCCCCTGAGGATTTGGACCGTGTGGACCCTTCCAGGTATCAGACAGCATTCCCTCACCCTGGTAATGGGGATTGGGGTCTCCACTGGAGGCACCTCCTCTGAGGAGGAAGAGAGGGGCAGAAGGGAGAGGAGGCCAGATGTCCCAGTGCAGCTTCCAGGGGAGGGACCTGTGGGAGGAGAGGAGCTGGTACAAAAGACGCAGGGCCAGCAGGAAGTCCAAGGCGGAAGGGGCCGCTGAAGATGACACTATCCTGCTGCAAGGGTTTACAGGCGGCGATGCAGCTACCTCAATATGTCCAACGTGCAATGCCAAAGGAGGCTCAGTCTTCAAGTGGCCTCCATTTGTCAGTTGATTGGGCCTGAAATCAGCTCCAACTGTGTGGCTGGACACCCCATCCCAGTGGCTCTGAAGATCACAGTGGCCCTCAACATCTATGCCTCCAGCTCTTTCCAAGGGTCAATGGGGGATCTTTGTGGAGTGTCCCAATCAGCTGTCCACAGTTGTGCCAAGCTGGGGACAGAAGCTCTGTTCAGGTGGGTATTGACTTTCATTCATTTCCACATGGATGAAGCCAGCCAGACTGAGTGAGGCAAAGGCTTTGCAGTGATTGCTGCATTCCCCCACATTCAGAGTGCCATAGACTGCACACATGTGGCCATCAAGGTGCCAGCAGGTCAGCCGGGGGCCTTCATCAACAGGAAGGGCTTCCACTCCATGAACATGCAGATAGTATGTGACCACAAGATGCGGATTCTGCAAGTCTATGCAAGCTACCCTGGCAGCTCCCTTGACGCTTACATCCTGAGACTCCCAGATGCCGAGGTTCTTCAGTGCTCCAGCCCGACTGGATGGATGTCGGCAAGGTGACAAGGGCTACCCCTTGAAAAGGTGGCTCATGACACCTCTCTGCCACCCAAGAACAGAGGCAGAGCAGCGGTACAACAAGAGCCATGTCTCCACAAGAGCGGTGGTAGACAGAACCATAGGTCTTCTCAAAATGCCCTTCCGATGCCTGGACCATTTAGGGGGCGCGCTGCAATACCCCCCAGATCGCGTGTCACTGATAGTGGTTGCATGTTACGCTCTCCACAATCTGGCATTGGCAAGGGGGGCCCACTGGAGGAAGAGGATCTTGATGCAGCTCCACAGACCACAGATGATGATGAATCCAGTAGTGAGTCAGAAGAGGTGCACAGTGAGGAGAATGCTGAGGGTGTGGAGCCGGACGTCGGTAACCTCCATGGAGTCAGGGACACCAGGGATGCCTTGATTCAAGGCTCCTTCAGCTAGGCTCCAAATAAGCACCACCACTTCATGCCAGGGTTGCTGGCACCACCCTGGATCTCAGGAATGACCCTTTCCATTCCCTCCCAAGATACACTCAGTGCCTCTGCAATAAAATTTCGACCCACCCATGTCCAGCCTTACACACTGGCATATCCTGCACCTACAAAACAAATGAAACATACTCAGGCCAATAATACAAAAAAAATGTAAATATAATGTTGGCACTCACAGATTACGAACAGAACAATATCAGGTGTTGATGGTCACACCATTAGAAAAAGGGAGAAAAAAATGGAAGAACAAAAGATCACCCATGACCAGCCCCTCTTGTGCTTAATTTGCTTTAAACTTATGTTTGCAGGTGCTATGTCTAGATGCTCCCCCATTGCTGGCACCGGCATCTGAGACAGTTTGCTGACTCTGCTGTCCTGTTGGCCTTGATGACCTTGGCAGTCGTCCTCTGGCCAGTGGAGCCTGTGCTGGCCCCACCTGGGAGGGAGCAGCCAGTACCACAGGGCAGAATTTTGCCTTTGATGGGCAGGCAGGCCCCACCGGCTCGACAGTTGGTGGGCAGTCAATCGCTGCTGCTGAAACGGGCCCCGCCGCCATTTTGAGTGGTTGGGCCATTTAAGGCCTGCTCAGCGGGCTGCCCAACAGGAAGTGCTCTGCGCTTCCTGTGCAGGGGGGAGGGATTCCCCAACTGTCAAAGTGCGCACATGCGCACGAAAGAGTGCACAGCTCCCTGAGACTAAGTGCTGTCTCAGGGAGATCAGTGAAAGGTTTGTTAACTTCAAAAATAGAAAATGTTATACGAGATGGGACATGTTAATAAATGTCACATAAACTTTATTAAAGTTTTTTAAAACAGACATGAAACCTCATCCCGCCAGTGGATGAGGTTTCGTGTTTTTTCAGAAGCCCGCTGGGGCTCCTGGCCTGCCCACCAGCCTTAAGGTTGGACGGGCAGGACCTTTAATTGGCTTTAATGATCCTGTCAATGGCCACAGCTGTCATCTCCCCATTCACCGCAGCCTCATCAGATGCCACGGTTACTGGCAGAGAGGCAGATGAGCGGTCAGCGGCTGTCTTCCCGACCGCTCCCACTCGCCCCCGCCAAGCCCACCCGATGAGGGCCAAATTCTGCCCTAGATTTCTTTCTTTAGCTCCAAGCAAGGCAAATCCCCTCCAGCCTCCTTTAACTCCTTACAAACTCAGTTTTCAATCTGAATGTGAGCTCCCACCTCCATTCTGCATGGTGAATGATAAAGTCAGCATTTTCTCTGCTTAAGGTGCAGGCCTGGCAGCTTCTACCTTTTACTCTCACTACTTCTCAGATGGCTGTTGACCAAACAATTACAAAACTGAGACAGTTGTCTGTCTGCGAGTTTTTGGGAAGCCTATAAACTGTTCTCAAAATGGCTTCCTCTGTTGTCTTCATAAACACATTAGCTTTTTTATTCATTCATGGGATGTGTGCATCACTGGCTAAGCCAGTGTTTATTACCTGTCCCAAATTGCCCTTGAGAAGGTGATTTCAGAGGGTGTTTTAAGAGTCAGCCATATTGCTGTAGATCTGGAATGTTATGACTGGGATGGGAGGAGTGCACGAATTATGAAGCACTATCCCCACCACTCCGCAGGCCATACCATTATTTTAAATGTTTAATTTTCTTACCAAAATGGCCAATTGTTTACCTATATCTCTAGTACCCAGAAAAAAAGAGACTCTGACCAGACTTCTTTCAAAAACTCAGAATGATTAATTTATTTTAAAACAAAACTTCTTTTAACAAGTTGCAAGTACTGATTAACACACAATTCTAATGGGAAAGTACAACTATCTGTCTCTTCCTAAAGCATTCCCCCAGCACACACACAGACGCACACACAGACAAGCAAAGGACAAACAGATAGAGACTCTCTGCAGAGATGGGTTTTGGAGGATGGGCGTTATAAAATAAAGGATAAAGTCCACAGGGTCTCGACGGTGTCGACCTGGAGTTCTCTCATGTGAAGATGGGCCACTGGTCACAGTGGATGCCTGGACATTCTCACCACTGGTCTCAGCTTTGCAGGTTCAGATGCAGACTAGTTAAACTCAGGTGCGGGTTCTCTGGCTACAGGTTGATAGCCACACACAATTTTAGGCAAGGTAGAGAGAGAGAGGGAACCAGTCAAGGTAGCCTTCTTTCCTCAGCTTGGTCTCCAACGAGACTGCCCCAGAAAACAAGCAGGTTCACAACTTAAGTTTTTTCTCACTCCCTGTGATTGCCTTTTGCCTCCAGACTTTTCATTAGTTTAAGTTCTTTGCAGTTCAACCCAAACAAACAACTCCTTCTCAAGTACCCTATAGGTCAGGTGATTTCTTGGAAGAGGCCTGCTTGTTTACAGTTCCAAGGTGAACTTATGACTTTTTTAAAAAAAAATTCCAGATTAGCATCCACATGTCTAGATAATGCCAAATTCTTCCGTTTTGTAAAAGAAAATTTCAGTCTTGAGAGATACAATTCTAACAGGAGTGAAATGTAGGCCAGAGCAAGGTAAGGACTGCAAATTTCTTAGTGAAGCAGATGGGTTTTAACAACAATCAGCAATGGTTTCATGGTCACCATTAGGCTTTTAATTCCAGATTTTTATTGGATTCAAATCCCACCATCTGTCCTGGCGGGATTCAAACCGGGTCCCCAGAGCATTACCCTGGGTCTTTGGATTTCTAATCCATTGACAATATCACAACGCCACCATCTCCCCTTGTATCTAAGTAGAAATGCTAATTAGTTATCCTTCATCCCAACGTAATTAAATCTTAGAAACAAATGGATATTTTACAGCCCAAGCTGTTCACAAATTAATGGGCCTCAACTTCCAAGTTCCCGGCATTGGATTGTGGGGGTACCCCAAAGACACGCTGAGGAATCCCCTTCGGAAGTTCACGGCTAAAATTTACACTGCAATTGCCCAGAAGTGCAAACTTCCCCAGGGGAATTGCCCTGCACTGGGAGCCATCTGAAAATGTGAGTTAAATCGCAAACTTCAGATGGTTCCAACTGGGTTACACCAATAATTACCCAGAAAAAGTTAGAAGAATTAAAGCCACTTCTAACTTCCGGGTAACTTTTGTACAGACCCGTACTGACACCCACGGAATTCCCCCAACACACCACCACCACCACCAACCCCCACCCACCCACCCCCCACCATCGACACATCCAATGGACTCCCCCCAGCCTCTGACTGCCCCTTCCCCCCAGGGACTCTCCCACACCCCTGACTGCCCAGAGGTCTCCCCTCAAACACCAGCTATCCCACCCTTGGGACTGCTCCACACTTCCCAGCCCCACAGTGGTCTCACACTACCCCCCAACCACAGGATTTCTCCCCGGACTGGAATGCTGGACCTCTCAGATTAAAAGCCTGATGCACGACTGACAAATCTACATGATCTCCGCCAGCCAGCTTTCCCATGGATTAACAAGAGGCATCCCAACCTTTATCTTTGCATTTCCTTCTTTGGTAATTCACTTTCTATAGGACATTTCAATCACAGGCAGACCAGCAGCCCTCCCTTTGGCTTCATTTCACAAATCTCCAAACTTGCACCAACCACTCTCTACTTACCAGTGACGTGTGATGTGACAACTGATGTCACCCAGGTATCTCCTCTCCCATCAGGCCCGATGCCCGATCTGACCCAATCCAACCCTAGGCCTGACAGCCCCCACCCCGGGGGCCTTCACCACTACACCCTCTCCCCACCTCACCACAGGCCTGACCCAACCACACCTAGTTCCCCCGAGACTTGACACACTCCCCCAAGGATAAACGTCCCCCTCTCACTGAGGCCTGGCACCCTCCATGTCGAGGCTTGACCCCCCCCTTCCAAGGCCTGACCACCCCCCATGCAGGCCCGACCTGACCCCCACCCACACCCCCCCGACCTACCTGGACCTCCAACCCCCTCTGGAACTCCAACCCCCCCCCCCTGCCTACCCCCCCAAACCCTATCCACTTATCTTAGACACTTACCTTCTCCCTGGCCTGTCAAGGACCTTTAAATTCAATGGACCTTTTAAGTTTACCTTGTCTACAGCAGCTAGTGCCATAAAAAGTGGGCACGGCCTCCGTCCCTTTGACTGTCCTGGACTTTAACGCTGGGCCTCAAGGACCCGTTACACTGCTTGGATCTCACCCGGCTTGAGTTGGTAATCAGGTGAGGTAGGATTGAAAAAATTTCACGTAAGTAATTGGCCATGGATTGGCAATCCAACTCTGATTGCCACTCCGAGGAAGTTCAGGTCCAATAGCTATAACACCTTTCTGGGACTTTGGGAGACTTCGGGTCTACTCATTATAGATTCAGAAACTGCTGTGATCTGACCCTTTACATCTACCCTACATTTAAAGTTACAGTCTCAAAATATAGTAATCTTATAAAGCAGAAGGTACAATCCTAAAATATAAAAATGTTATTGCCCTCACAATTATAACATTGTGGACCTGATATGTTTGGCATCGAAATAGGGAACTGAAGTTAATTAAGGGAATCTTACTTTGTGGGCAACATCTGCCCCCATCGGGGTGGGGGGGTGGGATGTGCGGGAGTGGGCGCAGGCGGACGGGTTCCCGATCAGTGCCCCCAGTTTGGAGCATGCTGCTATTTTACATGGGCAGGCCAATTAAGGCCCGCCCAGCATGATGTCCGCCAGGAGCTATGCACTCCCTGTGCAGGCGAGTGGGATTCCCTGAGCCAGAAGTGCGCTCTCGCACAGATCTCCCTAAGGCAAAGTGCCGCCTCAGGGAGATGGGCTCAGATTTGAACCTTCAAATAAAGATGAGAAAAAAATTTCGCTGCCATGTGCCCTCATGGGACACCGTCACATGAGTTGGGACATGCCCTTAACTTTTATTTTGAAATATTCTGAGATTTTTAAATCACTCATGAAACCTCATCCCGCCCGTGGTTGGACGGGCAGGTCCATTAATGATTTCAATTCATTTTTTAATGGCCTTAATAGGCCGTTGTCAGGTCGGCGGGCGTGCAGCTGACTCAGCTGCGCGCCTGCCGCCCTGAAAATCTAAATGACACAGGATGACATCAGGACGCATGCTCGACATCACTCCATCCCATTTTACGCATCGGCGAGCGGGCCCCGCCCCCTGCTCGCTGAACAGAAGATTCTGCCCTGTGTTTTAATTCCAAATAGCTATGTTGAACTATTTGCAGCAACAAATGAACACGCCTAGAGAAGATGTACTCATGTGGGAATGCTGAAGACAGCAAACAAAAGTTAAAAGCAGTAGAATAATTTAATTATGTAAAGAGATCAGTATCTAAAACCTGCACACTTCCCTACGCTATGATACTAATGGAGAACAAAAATACCATTCTTGCACCAGTACAGCGCGAGTTGAAATGTCCAGCGCTCTCTGAAAATCACTGGGGACAAGTTAATATGCAACAGTTGTTGAAGATTAAATGAACATAATTGAGAAATGCAGAGGTCAGTAGCCACTTAAAGATTTCTGACCTTAGCTCCACAGGGTACGGTAAAATTCTTCCTACTGTTGTGTGTATGTAATTAGAAGTTTATGTTTTTATTTCACTTGTGCCTTAAATTAAAATAGAATAACAGGTTGTAGTTAACTTTCTCCATAAGGAATACTGTTGTTGGCCCAGTAGGTTAAGGGAATAAATAACTGAGCCATATAGACTAGGAATGTTTTAGTTTCAATAACTGGCCTGAGTTGAGTCGCCTTTTCTCACAGGGGCAGGGATAGAGCAATGCTTATGTGCCTTACAATGGGACTCAGCACTTCTAGATCAGGAGGGGAAGACTCAGCAACTGCCCCTATCGCTCCTGATCATGCCTGTTCATTGGTGAGATGAAGCTACACACGCCAGTCCATAACATAACACCCCCTTCTCCTGCTAAAGTATCATTCATCTGAACTGCTGCAACATCATTACATTCGACATATGCAAGTGTTTTCTGATGGAAATTACATTTCCTGCAATTCTTTCTTGATTCAATAAAGTAGGCGACCACCTATAGGAAGTGCGAGTTTATGGGCATTGGGTAAAGACAGGATTGGCTTGGGAAGGGAGATTTTGCAGTCAAGTTCTCCGCATACAGTCTTGTCAAGACTTCATTTAGATGGTCATTTAGGTGGGAAACTGGGCCTCAGCAACACTTTCATTACAGGAAGTGATGTGAAAACGTGGCAGGAGAAAGCAAATGCTGTTGCTAAATAATAACAAATTTATCTTTTAGCACAGTATTAACAGAAGGAAAATGGAAACAATTTGGTTTGGTTTGTGCTATTAAGATTCATGCTGTATGACTGTGCTTTGTCAGTTAAAATAGCATAGTATTGTTATACATTCATGGCACTTTTTGATTCTTCATATAAATACACATGGATAGAAATATATTAAATACCATAGGATGCTTATATTTTAGCAAAATTAATCTGCTTTGAAAACAAAAGGCAAGAAAGAAAATTTGATGAACGGGCATGCCTTACAAATCAGGAATAAGTATTATGCACTAATAGTTCTGAGATCAGGAAGCCACACATGAGAAGTAAGAGATACTGTTTAAAAATATGCTCTTGCTTTCCATGATACTGAGGCCCCAGATCATGAGAATCCCAGGACTAAGTGCTGAAATCTTTTACCTATTGAGAAATCCCAGAGGAAGGACAAATTCCATAGTGAGGATATTACCAAGGGCAGGATTTTATGTCCCGTCCGCCTGCCCCCCCACTCCCCCCCCCACCTCCCCCCCCCCCTCCCTCCGACCCGATCGGGCATAAAATCACAAGCGATGGCGTCGGGCGAGCGTCCCAACATCATCATGTGATCTTTCATTCGGCGGGCGCACACGAGAGTTGGCAGCACAACCACCGACAATTAAGAGGCCTATTAAGGGCCTTAAGCAGGTAATTAATTTGTAGTTTTAGCCACCGATCCAACTGTTTGGGGAAATAAGCCAGGCAGTCTTTGGATTTTTTATGAAACCTCATCCACGGACAGGATGAGGTTTCCAGAAGTAATTAAAAATAAATTTAAAAATTTAAACATCATTTTAAACATGTCCCTCTTCACGTGACTGAGTCATTAAAATGATTATTTTCGTGTCCACAATTCTTCAGCTCCCTGAGGCAGCTTTCAGTGCGTGGTCCCCTGCGCATGTGCAGACTTCTGCGCTTGCCCTCATCCTGCCCCTACCCAGGCAGCGCTGAGCTCCTCAGCCTGCGTTTCACACTGGCTGCCCTGACAACAGGAAATCCTGCCGAAAGATTCAAAATTCTAAGAGCGAACTCAGTGTTAACTAGGAAATAAGAACGAGTTAAGGTTGGGTTTCCTAACTCGGTAGGTTTTGGGAGGGACACAGGACTGAGAAAGGGAAGGAAATTGTACCTTTTTGGGAATGGATGAGTTGGACTTGGAGACTGGTAATGAAGCTCCAGAAACTATGCATTGTAGAAAGCAGGAAACAATACTAGAAAGCAAGCTCAGATCGTGTTCCTCATACGCTAGGGTTTGAGCATTACAGAAATTGGCATTGTGGCCGGGAACTTCATATATTAGAATGAACTATTGTAGGAAACACGATTGAGATGAGGAACTTGTTCATGAATCAGATATCAGAATCCACACATGGTAGAAAATGGCCCAAAACCTCACATAAAACTAGGCAGACATCACAGAATAGGGTTACTGAGATCGTAAATCAATTAACAAAATGTATTAATATACCAGTAAGACTAGGTGAGAAATCTGTTCTACTGAGGAAACCATCAGCTTTTACTTTGAATTTTACCTTGAACAGAAACAAATTTAATTGCTTGACTGGAATAATGTCAGCAGTATAATGAAGGCTGAAAGACATGTATTTGATCCAAGCATAATTATAACTGAAGCATAGAATTCCATTTACCTTTCCCATTCACGTCCATTACGTTGAAAGGCTGATCCAAATATAACATTTCTTGGCAAACCACATATTTATCGGGGCTTAGTTATATTTAGATAATTCATATGAAGGAATGATTGATGGGACCACATACTCCACTTTGGCATCCAATCTTCTCTTACAGCACTAAGAAACATTTCCCAGTTTTAAGGAATGTTAGTTGGTTTCCTGAGCACTCTGTAGGTTGCATATTTGGAAGGTCAGTTAAAAAGGGTTCTTCACTTACTTGAAGATGTAGCTTTGATGAGCTGTTTTTAAAAACAAACTTAAATTAGAATTCTGTTCCGTGCCTTCGCTATCACTGTTGTGACTCATGTCTCAAAATGTGCCATAGAATGAAATATAAATTCTGCATCCATAATTCAAGGCCTACCATAAGAGACTTGGAAAAACTTGCTCATAATTCTGAGTGGAAACTTCAGCTTTCATTTGCTGTTAAAGGATTATTTCTTCCTTTTTTGAGCCATTTTCATTTATTCCCTCTGCTCCTGAGGCGTCAGAATATTGCCATATGGAACAATTCCCAAAGGTTCTTCGAATACCTTGCACAGTTCTCTTTTCTAATGTGTGTCAGCTATCGTCCCATCACAGCCACTAATCCTCGTGTCACTTGATAGCCGTATATTAAACTTCCAGCAATCGCTATATTGATTTCAAAGCTGACAACTTCACTGAGACCTGCAATGTGGGGGTTGTCAGTGGAATTTCTGGAGGTAAGTGTATGCTGCCTCTGGCTAGTTGAGGGAACTGTGGGAGTCCATTCCATCTAAACAAAACCCAAATAAAATACTTAAATGCCATATCCCATCTCTGCTGCTGCAGTTATGTTTTGTTTTGTCGTGCAACCATATTGTGAGCTGGCAGATCAGCAACAAATCAGAGACTGATACATTTCTAGATAGTAATAACATCAAGGGATATGTGAATAGCAATGGAAAATGGCATTAAGGTAAAGGGTCAGCCATGATCTAGTTGAATGCTGGAGCAGACTTGAGAGGCTGAATGGCCTATGCCTGCTCCTATGTTGCTGTGTTTCAACATCTACTGATTTTGCTGGCAGGGTAATGAGTGTTCCTCGAGTGAACTAAGACATGTTGGGAAAAGGAAGAACAATTGGCAGTGTACAGCAACTTGGGGTGGAGTGGGGGTAATGATCCCAAGAATGAAAGGCTTAACATATGAGGACCGTTTGAGGACTCTTGGTCTATACTCAATGGAGTTTAGAAGGATGAGGGGGGATCTGATTGAAACTTACACAATATTGAAAGGCCTGGATAGAGTGGACGTGGGGAAGATGTTTCCATTAGTAGGAGAGACTAGGACCTGCGGGCACAGCCTCAGAGTAAAGGGAAGACCTTTTAGAACAGAGATGAGGAGAAACTTCTTTAGCCAGAGAGTGGTGAATCAATGGAATTCATTGCCACAGAAGGCTGTGGAGGCCAGGTCATTGAGTGTATTTAAGACCGAGATAGATAGGTTCTTGATTGGTAAGGGTATCAAAGGTTATGGGGAGAAGGCGGGAGAATGGGTTGAGAAACGTATCAGCCATGATTGAATGGCGGAGCAGACTCGATGGGCCGAATGGCTTAATTTCTGTTCCTAAGTCTTATGGTCTTATGGTCATATGGGTGGTTTGATTATCCAATTCTTTCTATTTTCTACTGGGCGGACCATTCATTATTATGGATAATCAAGATGACACTGTAGTCAAGCATGCATAAAGTGTATGGCAGATTAATTAAGTATAACTAATATTTTATTTGTCTTACTAAGGGTGAAGGACATTTGTAGAACTGTGCATATTTTATCATAGAATAAATTGTATCTAGAGTTTGGAAAGAAATTTTTGATGGGTGCAAAGGCCTTTTCAATTATCTATTTTCTGAAGAGTAGATAGGGCATGCAACGTTCCTTTTATTATTTACATCCAATGTTCTTATATATCATTGACTGAAATTAGGAGATTACTCTTTTTATATTTTTATATAAACTGCAATTTTGTAATTTTTCCCTGACTATTTTTCTCCCTTCTGCTCAGAAGTATTGAATTTTTACTGGTACAATTCCATGGATGTCAGTCTCTCGCCAGTAACTTGCCCAAGTGGCTGAGCCGTAATGGTTTATGTTGAGAAGCTATCTTATCCCTAAAGTTGTACATAATCCAGTCGTCAACCAATAGCAACACACACATGCATTTCCAGCAGGTGGTACTGGATAGCAATAAGGAGAGAAATCATTGACTTAAATAAAAAAAAACAGAACATGCTGGAAGTACTCAGCAGATCTGGCAGCATCTTTGAAGAGAGAAATTGAGTTAATTTTAGCCGCCCTCTGGAGGTGGGCTGGGAAGCAGGAGAGCTGGTAAAATGGTGATGGAAGGCATCGGGAGGACAGCCCAATGTTTTCCTGCCACCACGGTCTGTTACCAGCAGCGGGGCCTCAGCAGTGCAGCCACCCATAGGGTGACCAATTAAGACAGTTAAGAGTCCAATTAATGGTAACTTCCTACCCCTTCAGCATTTTACCAGTGTCAGGAGGTGCTGCCGCTGTGTGGGGAGACAACCAGGTCAACCCTGGCGGCAGGTTCCTGGGAGGAGGGGCGGCTCCTATTTGCCTCCTCCATGGCCCATGGATGCAGCTACAGTGACGCTGTTGGAGGGTTCATCCCGCCAATCTGCTGCCTGCCTATCTCCAGCACAGTTCAAAAAAACTTACCGTGTTTTCAAGGACTCAGCATGGGTGCCCTCTCCTTCCTGCAGCCTCAGCAGCAGCCACCTCTGTCCAACTCAATTGGATAGTGGTCCTAGCAATGGCTCTTAATTGGCTGCCACCAGTAAAATGCCACTCAGCGTCCAGCCACCCACTCATACAGACTCAGGTCTCACTTGGGCCCCAACGACGGGGACTAGTCACCTTTATATAAAGTTCAGCTCAAAGTTTTAGGTCTGCGACCTTTCATCAGAACTGGAAAAAGTTAGAAATACCATAGGCTTTGAGCAAGTGAAAGAAGGGAGGATGAGAAGAGGAACAACAAGGAAGGTTTGTGATAGGGCAGAGGGCAGGAGAGGTTAAACAACAAAAGGTTTCATGGTGCAAGAGAGTGATAATGTAACAAGTAAGGAAATGAAAGATATGTCTTGAGGATGGTAGCCATCCTAACACAAATAAAGTAATTAAGAAAAGACCAAACCAGCAAAGAAACGTGAAACAAAATGGGGCTGTGTTGAATCCAGAAGACTGTAAAGTGCCTAGTCAAGAGGTGAGGTTCTCAAGTTTGCGCTGAGCTTTATTGGAACACTGCAGAAGGCCAAGGACAGAAGGACAGCATGGGAACAACATGGAGAATTGAAATGGGAGGCAAGTGGAAGTCAGTGATGATACGGATTGAATGGAGGTGTTCCAGAAAACAGTCACCCAGTCTGCGTTTGGTCTGTTGCGAATAGAAAAGACCAGATCATGAACAGCAAACACAGTATATTAAATTGGAAGGAGAACAAGTAAATTGCTGTTTCGCCTGAAAGGAGAGTTTGGGGCCTTGGACAGTGAGAAGAGAAGTGGTAAAAAGGCTGGTGTTGCATCTCCTGTGCCTGCATGGAAAAGCGTAGTGGGAAAGGAAGGTGATATGGAGAGTGACTGAGGAGTGAACCAAGGTGTCGCTGAGGAAAATGAACTCGTCGGAATGCTGAGAAGGGAGGGACGAGAAGATGTATTTGGCAGTGGCGTTATGCTGGAAGTGGTGTAAATGGAGGAGGATGATCTGTTGAATATGGAGGCTGGTGGGGTAGAAAGTGAGCATGGTCCTTTGAGGGAGAGAAAGGGGTGAAATCAGAAATGCATGAAATAGAATAAACACAGTCGAAGGCTTGCCAACCACAGTGATCCAGGACAGAAGAGGCACCTGCTCATTGCCGGAAGAAAGTTCTGAAAATGGCTGCTTAGCTCACAGATCTTTTACTGTAACAATCTAACCTCACTTTCCTGACATCATAAACAAACAAAACACGACAGGAAAAATGCATTCTAAAATGAAATGAAGTGGAACGTTGCTATTAGGAGGAACCACAGAGAAGCTTTGAGGTAAGCAACAAAAGAGTTGCAGATTTCTGACCAAAGAAGAACTGTGTTGTTATGCCTATAGTAAGTGACTTTCGTTGCTTGTCAACCCATCAAAGCTGTAAGGTAGGTCACCCCTGGTTATTGTATGGAATTTTCCAGCCTAGCACTTCCTACATGCATAAATCTACATCATGGTGCCATCTACATCATGGTGCCATGTTTAGATTTGAGTTTTCCTGTTGAAAGGGGGAAATTTACAACACATCAGGTAAAATTCTGTATGAATTTAGCTTTCCATTATTATTCTAACTGAATATTTAAAATGAGCCTTAATTGACTTGAATGTGTTTGTTGCTTCATTCATAAAATATTGGATGGCTATGAAGCAGCAATGATGTGTTAGAAATGAGAAAGGGAGCAGTGTAGATTAAATATAGAGTAATGCTATCCTGATGTATATTGTTTAGTCTTGTCTATTGATTGACCCAGCTGGAAAAAAAAATCAAAGAAATCTGTTTTATAGCACTTCACATAACTACCTGAATCCTGGATGCCTCATATTGGAGTTATTGCAAAGAATTTGGACTCTACTTACTGTGGTAATGGCAGGAAAAACAAGCTGCAATAGTACTTCTGCAATATTGTTTCAAAGAAATTTTTGCAATTTTTATGGTGCCCAGCTTTCACAATCTCAGGACATCCCAAAGCACTTTACAGCCAATAAAGGACTATTGAAGTATTCACTGTTGTAATGTAAGAAATGCAGCAACAGAATTGCACACAGCAAGCTCCCACAAACACCAATGTCCATCTGTTTCTGTGGTGTTGACGGAAGATTAAATATTGGCCTGGGCACCAGGGATAACTCCCCTGCTCTTCTTTAAAATAGTGCTGTGTGCTCTATTATGTCCATTTGAGAGAGCAAATGCAGCCTCACTTTAACATCTCACTCAAATGATGGCACCTCTGACAGTGCAGTGCTTCCTTGGTACTGCACTTGAGTGTCAGCCAAGATTGTGCTCAGGTCCTGCAGTGGAACTTTAATCCACAGCCTTTTGACTCAGGCAACAATGTTACCAACTGAGCATATGGCTGCCACGTAAAACGTTCATACCATAAATTACTTCTTTTGCAGCACAGTCGTTTCCAAAGGATCTCGTCATCTTGTCTGAGACATGGAACCCTTCCGCCTTATTTTAATGTCTGCTTCAATGTGCCCACGTTTTAACTGTTTTAAAAAAACTATTCTGGCTGCCTGGATTACCAAAAGGAAACTGAACACTGAAAAAAAATGGTCATTTCAAAATCATGCTACCCGTTGGAAACAATGTGCAGTTTACAACACAGTCGGAAATGCAATGACATCAGTCAGGTCTCAAATCACCCCATTCACATGGGAAAATTACATCAGTGCTCTTGTCAGCCTGTTGTGGATTTTGATTCAATATTAACACAATATGGGCTCTGAAAATGACAGCCCACACATTCTAGGTAGCTTAAAGATCCAGGGTTTCCTCAGGACAAAATGTGCTTATTGTCCAGGGCTGGACAAGGCAGCTTCCTTCAGTAACACTGACTTCACAGGAAACTATTTGGCTTATTGATCTTTTGTGATGGAGCCACGAAAAAGCCACGTCTGCATTCTTCTGCTTTGATTTCAGTCTCACACCACAACATCATCCCAGTTGGTGTCTGCTCCAGCACAAAGGGATTTGGAAGATTTTACAGCTGCCAAAAGCATATCTTGTTCCACAACATTTTTTTTTCACCCACCATCCCTCCACTTGTCCATCTGCATTGGATCCTTGTTCCCCAACGCCTCAAATTCAAAATTCACATCCAGGTGATCGAATCCCATCACAACCTTGTCCTCCCTATTTCTGCAACACGCCAAACACTCTGTTATCCTCTAACACCAGAATCTGAAAAGTTGGCGCGTCTCACAGTTATGTTTTATTTGTCTTTGGCAAAGAATGTTTGAAAGCACTTTTGCGTGAGGTCTTGGTCCTGCGAATTGGTAGATTTTTAATCTGATTTGCCAATGTTTTGACAATATGAAATTTGAACCAACCATGTGAAAGTAACAAATTTGCACCTTGACACAACATCTGAAGTGTGATAAGTAAAACACAGGCCATGTTCATAATAATGTGATGCACTATTGCACATGGTCAGTTAAAGACTACCTGGTTTTCTGTCAATCAAGTGATTTCATGTAATATATTATAAAAACAAAAAAACTGCGGATGCTGGAAATCCAAAACAAAAACAGAATTACCTGGAAAAACTCAGCAGGTCTGGCAGCATCGGCAGAGAAGAAAAGAGTTGACGTTTCGAGTCCTCATGACCCTTTAAGTTCTGTCGAAGGGTCATGAGGACTCGAAACGTCAACTCTTTTCTTCTCCGCCGATGCTGCCAGACCTGCTGAGTTTTTCCAGGTAATTCTGTTTTTGTCATGTAATATATTATCAGGTTTATGGTGATCAGTAATACAAATTGTGTTTTTATTGCATGGTATTCTTGGCTATTTACTGGCATCGTGTGGATCAAATTCCATAATTGTGCCCAGTTTTTAAATCAGTGGCTTGAATTAATAACATATATTCCTTGACCCATGCATTCAATTTGCAGTTTTACAGAATAATGTACCAAGTTCAAGGTTATTTAACAACAACGGGAACTGGTGGATTGGGGGCTTGTAGACGGGGCCCAGGAGCAAGGGTGCAGACAGCACTAGTGGGGGCCTGGGCTCAGCATTGAGTTCGTCCAAACTGAGCAGCCAGAGGCAGAGCGGCAGACCTGAAAGACCGGCTTTAAAAAAAATTGGAACTGTCAGCCTGATGGGTATGAAATTTTTTAAAGCCTGTCTTTCAGGTCAGTTTCACTGAGTTGCTGTGCTGCTGCTTCATGGCTCTGATTCTTTTTGAAAAGCCCGCCAGAAAACCATGCAGCAGCACCACAACTGAGAGTGCTCTGAGTCGAAAAATGGTCACTGAAATCTCTAATTATTTTACAGCCAATTGGATGCTCTGTGTGGGGTGTGGTTGGGAGAACTGGGGATAGGGTGGGGGATGGGGCAATGGTGGAAGGGGTTTCAGGGGTGATGGGATTTAGAGGTGGAAAGGCGGTTGGGGGATGGGGTGGGGGGGGAGGTTTGGGGGGGTGGGGTGGAGGCTTGAGGGGGATTGGGTGGGAAGAGTTTGACAGGGATTGAGTGAGGGCCGGTTGGGGGTTTGAGGAGGGATGGTGCAGGGTAGGAGTGTCACTTTTAAGGTTTGGTACCACAAAATTAAATACTGTACACTTCTCAAAATTCTCTTTTGAATTTAAACCAGCATGAAATAGCAGTCTAAATTTTCATTATGCTCTAAAGTAGATACAATCCTGATGGCTTGCTGTGTTGATGTACCAGAGGCTTAAGAATCTTGGGCCTCATCGAAATAGATGGAAGAAGGTAAAAGCCAGGAGTGATACAAAATAGGCTGTTGTCTCACTAGCACCTGTTTTATTACTCTTGCAAAGTCTGGAAATGAAACCCTTATTTGGAACTAAGAGGTTGCTTAAAGGAAGATTTTACAAATCTCTAGTCCATCCAAGGTTCACTCCATTCTACACCATCCTGTTTAAAAATCTAGCAGAAGATGGTCACACCATGGAACTAAAATTTCTCCATGGGTGAGGATTGCTGATCGTCCGTTGTAACTTTGCCAAAACAAACCCATTGAAGCCCCAGAGAAACAGCAGAAAGGGCTTTTACCATAAAATGTCTTTAACCCAATCCTATGACCTGAATCTTACGTTTGTCGGACGCATTCAATCGGCGAGCCCAGAAGCAGATGCGAAATGCGTTTTTGCCCGCGATCGACCCCCGAATGCAATTTCACACTGGCTGGTCAATTAACCGCCAGCTAGTGTGAAATGCGCACTGAGAAAGCCTCAGCGCTGCCGGGGGTGGGGGGCCAGCAGAGGGCAGGTGCCGACAAAAGTGCGAGCGTGGGTGGACACTTCTAGCAAGCTCCCTGAAAGCAGACAGCTGCTGCGGAGCTGCCTCAGGGAGCTGCAGACCCGGACAGATTAAATGTAAAGAAAAAAAATGCACCAACCTGTCTCCATTCAAGCACCTGACAGCAGAACTCAAAAAAACCTCAGTCCCCAGATATCTTTTTTTATTACATTTCACCCCAGACATTTCATCCCTCCCTGGAACGAGGTTTCATTGAAAATGTAAAGGCCACCGTCCGCCAACCATAAAAGCAGATGGGCCATGTAAAATCGATTTCAATTGCTTCCTTAACGGGCTTAATTGATGACGAGCGCACTTCCGGCTGCCACACGTGCGCCAAGCAAAATATTGCGTGAGTGCACGATGACATCGGGACACGCACTCAACATCTTCTCACGCGATTTCAGGTCAGGTGCACGCCCGCACAACTCGTGTAAAATTCTGGCCTATGACTTAAATGCTTCTAGGAATAACCCCTCTCAGGATATTGCCATCACACTGTGCACAAAGTACAGATACATTCTAGGGAAAAAGGGTTAAACAGGAGAAAGATCAGTTTGGCAACAATGGAAGTAATGCATTTGAGTAAATCCCTCCTGCAAGGCTGGGGATGCA
The DNA here is from genome assembly GCF_017639515.1 of Carcharodon carcharias. Taxonomy (NCBI): domain Eukaryota; kingdom Metazoa; phylum Chordata; class Chondrichthyes; order Lamniformes; family Lamnidae; genus Carcharodon; species Carcharodon carcharias. The sequence goes on from NC_054485.1 coordinate 27,816,075, forward strand.
CTGTTGCACACTCACCAACAGTGCTCCAGGCTGCTCATGGTGGACTCAGAGGATGTGGAAAATGCCACCTTCTGAAGGCAAACCTAGATAGGATGCCAGTCGCATGCCCATATAGTTGTCAGATAGCACGTGATCGTTCTGGCCAGATCTTTCTTTCTTTCTTCTCCTGCCGCTAACAATCGATCCTCTCCCTCAGTCACTCATTAACTTCTCCCAGATGATAGAATTTGTGCTGCTGCTGGGGGTAAGCGAATGCAATGCACTGTGACTGAGCCAAGACTTCTTCAGGGTTCCTCATTTTAAGAAAAACCTAAAAGGAGTAAGAAACAGACGCTGTCTTCCAAAACAGGCGAAATCATAAGGATTTTTGGTGCCTCTTACAGCTGTTCAGTGAATATAACCCTGATTTGAGGATTCTGACAGGGAGGGATTGTATTGAATTAAGATTCCTGATGTTGGTCGCAGATGTTCCACTCTCATTTTCATCTATGCATTTTATAGGTTCATGGCCAAAAAGGGCAAGGGCAGTTTTCTTAAACTTGGATATCTGCTCCAGGACCAATGATCATCTGTCCCCCTTTCCCCTGATATTTGTGAACATTTTGCATCCTGGCATTTACAGGTAGGTGCTCTTCAGCGCAAAACAGGATCACCCTCCTTGGCTAAACTTCCTGCATCAACAGCTCAAGAGTCATTACTGATGTCTTTGTGTTGCCTTCAAAATACAATAATTGCAGCTCACTCCCCTCTTAAAGGCGAGCCACAGTTCTTTGTCAATCTTCTAACTCGGAGCTAATCTGCTTGCAGACTGACTCCCTGTGTGCGTGAAGCAGGGAGTGAATTCTAATGAAGGAGAGAGGCTTAACTCGTAAAATGTAATTAGGCCAATCCTCTTTGCCTGTACATGCCATACGTAAATTAAGCAGCAATTATAATGGAATTAGAAAATTCAGGGCTTACGTCTACAAATGTGTTCTGGGGCAGGTATGAGGGTGCATTTCAGGTTAGGTGGACATCGATCAATAGAATCTTCTGCTTTCCCGAAACAGACAAAAATTGTTGGCCCCCCTGGGGTCTTTTACCTTTGAAGCTGATACCAAGGATGATATCCTTAAATGAGCTTCACTTTTTAGAAATAAAGCTGAAGGTTAAAACAATTCAGTCCCTTCTTATTCAGAATGTCACCTCTGTTATAAAAAGACCAAAGTTGAACCTGCGTTTCATTCTGCAGCTATTTTAAATGTACTGATGCTGCTCTCTACTGGACATTACCATTCCGAACAATAATCTCAAACCACAATATTGTGCATTCCCAAATGCAGCTTATCCAGCTCAGAGTTTCTGTTTAACTTTGAGTTTGAGGTAGCTAAGAGAGCCTTAAAACCTTTACGGAATGCTTCATGAATTTGCGTGTCATCCTTGTGCAGGAGCCACACTAATCTTCTCTGTATCGTTCCAATTATGAAAAAGCCAATAAAATTTGTACAATTCACACAAATCCTCTCAACTTGGTTTGAACTGTTCCACTAGTGGAGATAGTATTGATTGATCAGCACAGTGTTATGTTGGAGGTTGGCTAATTTTCCCATGTTTCAAGTGATAATTTTATAACTGCACGCTCAATTCTGATTTTATTCATTGTTAATTGTTAGCCAATCCTTCTTGGCTGTGGGGGTGGAGCCAAAGGATTGCAAATTTTGCACCCCTGTTTAAAAAAGGGGGAGAGAGATAAACCCAGTAACTATAGGCCAATCAGCCTAGGGTATGGGGGAAACTTTTAGAAACAATAATCCCGGTCAAAATGAATTGACATTTGTTTAATAGCAAACTGTGTTTGACCAACTTAATCGAGTCCTTTGATGAGGTCATGGGGAGGACTAATGAGGGTGGTACGGTTGATGAATGTTCAAAAGATGCTTGAAGTACCTCATAATAGACATGTTAGCAATATTAAAGCCTGTGGGATTAAAGGGACAATGGCAACACGGATACAAAATTGGCCGAAGGAAGCAGAGAGTAGTGATGAACAGTTGGGCCAGACTTTTACATCCCGTGGGCGGGCGTGTGCCCGACCTGAACAGACATGAAATAGCACGAGATGATGTCGGGTGAGGGTCCTGACATCATCGCACACTCGCGTGATGTTTTGCTGGGCGGACACGCGCAGCAGTCAGAAGCACGCCAGCCAACAATTAAGCGGGCAATTAAGCCCATTAATGATGCAATCAACAGCGATTTTATGTGGCCCGTCCACATTTATGGTTGGCGGATGGACCATTCTCCCAGGCGGCATTCACACATTTGCTCAAACCTCGATTCAGAGCGGGGTGAAATCTCCGTGGGGAAAGAAAATAATAAGAGGTATCTGGGTATTGTTTTTTTATGAGGTATGATTTCAGATGCTTGATTGTACTGAATGGACATATTTTGCAGCATTTTTGTCATTTCCTTTACTCTGTGGAGGTCTGCAGCCCCCCTTGGGGCAGCTGTCTGCCTTCAGGGAGCTCACTAGAAGCGCTCACCCTCAGCCTCAGTTAGGTCGGTGCCCGCCCTCTTCTTGCCCCCACCCTGGCAGCGCTGAGCATTTCTCAGTGCACGTTTCACACTGGCTTGGCGTGAAATCGCGGTCAGTGGCCGATCACGGCTGGAGATCCCTTTCCCATCCACTTCTGGGCCTGCTGATCGCGCACACCCGACGAACGAGAAATTCGGGCCTTGTCTCTCAGACTAGAGAGAGGTGTCCATCAAGGAGCCGGTACGGGGACCACTGCTCTTTTCGAAACATACTAATGACTAGACTTGGGTATAGAGGGCATAATTTCCAAGGTTGCAGATACAAAACTTGGAAATGCAGTAAACAATGAGGTTGATACCAAGAGGCCTCAGGAAGGCAAGACAGGCTGGTAAAATGAATAGACACATGCAGATGAAATTTAATGTGGAGAAGTGTAAAGTGATTCGTTTTGATAGGAAGAATGAGGTGAGCCACTGTAAACTGAAATGGACAGTTGGGTCATTTTTGAGTTCGCGGCACTTGTTAGTGCCTTCAGTGAGCTGTAGGAATTTCATTTTTTGAACCACATGAGCGTTAATAACATCACAGTTAAAATTCCACGTGTGTGAGGTGCTCCCGAATGTCACGTTCCTTTGTCCAGCGGCATTGAGCCATTACAGATTAAGCTTTGAATTCTGCTCTGCAGTTACTGATCTGTGAGAAAGTAACCGGTGGAGACTGCAGGACTTTCACTAGCAGGACAGGAGAAATTGAAGGGGAGAGTCATGCCTGGCCAGTTTCTGGTGCCTTTGATCAACTTTCTGGCCGTTGCAATTATGTCAGGTAGGCCCAGGGTTGAGACACTTCAGTTATGAGGAAACATTGGAGAAGTTGGAACTGTTTTCCTTGGAGAGGAGACGGCTGAGAGGAGACTTGATAGAAGTTTTCAAAGTCATGAAGGGTCTGGACAGAGTAGATAGGGAGAAACTGTTCCTGCTCGTAAACAGATCGAGAACCAGAGGGCACAGTTTTAAAGTGTTTTGCAAAAGAAGCAAACGTGAGGTGAGAAGAAACTTTTTCACACAGCGAGTAGTTAGGTTTTGGAATGAAATGTCTGGAGGCAGCTTCAATTGAGGTATTCAAGAGGGCATTGGATGATTGTTTACATAGAAACAATGTGCAAGGTTATGGGAAAAAGACAGGAGATCAGCACTAAGTTAAAATGCTCAGAGAGCTGGTGCAGACACGATGGGCTGAATGACCTCTTTCTACACCCTAACAATTCTGTGATTCTGTGATGAAGAAAAAGCAGAGGAGGAAATACATAAAACTTGAGCTCATTCAAAACTCAGCTGCCAAATACACATATGTTCCAATACATACAATGGGCTCCCGGTCCATCAATGCCTTGAAACTAAAAATCCCATTTTGTGTTCAAGTTCCACCACAACCTTTTCCTACCCCACAACCTTCCAAGAACTCTGTGTTCCCTCAATTCTGTATTTTTGTACATCTCTGACTTCCTTCCCACTCCCCATTGCCCAATCTCCACTCTCCCCCCACCCCCTCTTTGGCCTTCTCCAATCCCACTGTCTGGACCGAGGCCTCAAGATTGGGCTGGAGCAGCCACCAGCAAGGTGGTGGGGTTCAGAATCATCAAGGGTGGGACTACCGTGTCCACAAAAATAATTCAACACTTAAGCTTTGGCGGGCCTTTTTGATTCCAGCACTTATGCAATGGGGGAGGGAGTGGACTGTGCAAGCTCTGACCATTTCTGACCCAAGTAGCAACCAGCCTCCCATTTACATAAGAATGATATAGAATCTACAGAAACAGACCATGCATCCCAACTTGATCCATGCCAATGTTTATGCTCCACATGAGCCTCCTCCCACATCACCTCAACTAATCCTATCGCCGTAACTTTTAATTTTTTTTAATTCATACTTTCTTGGGATATGGGCTTCGCTGGCAAGGCCAGCATTTGTTGCCCATCCTTAATTGCCCTTGAACTAAGTGGCTTGCTAGCCCATTTCAGAGGGCAGTTAGGAGTTGCCCACAATGTTGTGGATCTGCAGTCACAGGTGGGCCAGCTGGTAAGGATGGAAGATTTCCCTTCCCTAAAAGGCTCCAGTGAACCAAATACAATAATTGACGATAGTTTCATGATCACCATTACTGAGCCTGGCTTTCAATTCCAGAATTATTAACTGAATTCAAATTCCACCAGCTGCCACGGTGGGATTTGAACCCACGTCCCCAGGGCATTAGCCTAGACCTCTGGATTTCCAGTCCAGGGATAATTACCACTATGCCACCATCTTCCGCTCCTTCTTCCCCAGCCCCCCCCCCCCCCCCCCCCCCCCCCCCCCGCCCCCACCACTCCCTTGTATGTTTAAAAAGCATTCCCTTAAATGTATCTGTTCTATTCGTCTCAACTTCTCCATTGGCAGAACTTTCTGACCTGAGTGAGCGTAAAATGATGCGCAATGATGTCAGGTGAGCGTCCTGGCATCATCGCGCACGCGCACAATATTTCGGTCGGTGGGCAGGAGTTGGAGCCATTAATTAAGAGGCCAGTTAAGGCCCTTGACAACCCAACTGACGCTGATTTTACGCTTGTCACAGGGACACAACAGGCAGGTGGGCAGCCCACAATTTGCAAAACCTCATCCACGGACGGAATAAAAAGGGTCAGCAGCATTGTCAATGTGAGTAGTGAGGAGTTTTGGAGATAGTTTGCTGCTGGTTGCTTCTCCATACTTGACAGCTTCATCTCTGTTCGGGACTTCATTCTTAGCATTTCCACGCATCATTTCAGGACTCATTGGTGCCTCCCAGGTTCCCGGAGGATTCAGACTGTGTGGACTCTTCCAGGTATCAGACAGCCTTCCCTTACCTCGGTAATGGGGATGTGGTCTCCACTGGATGTACCTCCTCTGAGGAAGAAGGGAGGGGCCAAAGGGAGAGGAGACCAGGTGTCCCAGTGCAGCTTCCAGGGGAGCGACCTGTGGGAGGAAAGGAGCAGACACAAGGTACACAGGTCCAGCAGGTAGTCCAAGCGGAAGGGGCTGCTGAAGACGCCATTATCCTGTTGCCAGGGTTTACAGGCGGCGATGCAGCTATCTCAATATGTCCGAGGTGCAATGCTGAAGGAGGCTCCGCTTCTCTAGGGAGACAGTGACCTCCATTTGTCAGATGATTGAGCCTGAGATCAGACCCGACTGTGTGGGTGGACACCCCATCCCAGTGGCTCTGAAGGTCACAGTGACCCTCAGCTTCTATGCCTTCAGCTCTTTCCAGGGGTCAGTGGGAGATCTGTGTGGAATCTCCCAATCAGTTGTCCACAGTTGCGTCAACCTGGTGACAGAAGCTCTGTTCAGGTGAATATTGACTTTCATTCATTACTGGATGGACGAGGCCAGCCAGGCTAATCGAGTCAGAGGCTTTGCAGCGACTGCTGGGTTCCTTGCGTCCAGGGTGCAATCAACTGCACACATGTGGCCAACAAGGCACCACTGGGTCAGCCTTTGTTAACAGGAAGGGCTTCCACTCCATGAACGTGCTGATAGGTGTGACCACAGGATGCTGATTCTACAAGTCTGTGCAAGGTACTCTGGCAGCTCCCATGACGCTTAAATCCTGAGACACTCCCAGGTGCCCAGGCTCTTCAGTACTCCAGCCCGACTGGATGGATGGCTGCTGGGTGACAAGGGCTATCCCTTGAAAAGGTGGTTCATGACGCCTCTTTGCCACCCAAGAACAGAGGCAGAGCAGCGATACAACAGAAGCCATGTCTCCACAAGGGCAGAGGTAGAGAGGACTATAGGTCTTCTCAAGATGTGCTTCCGATGCCTGGATTGTTCAGGGAACGCACTGCAATGCCCCCCCAGGTGTCACTAATAATGGTTGCATGTTGCCCTCTCCGCAATCTGCCATTGGCAAGGGGGGACCCACTGGAGGAAGAGGATCTTGACACAGCTCCACAGGCCACAGATGATGAAGCCAATAGTGAGTCAAAAGAGGTGCACGGTGAGGAGAACGCTGAGGGCGTGGAGCCAGATCTCAGTAACCTCCAGGGAGTCAGGGACATAAGGGATGCCTTGATTCAAGGCTCCTTCAGCTAGGCTGTCAAATAAGCGCCACCACTTCATGCCAGGGTTGCTGGCACCATCCTGGATCTCAGAAATACCCTTTCCTTTGCCCCCAAAATACAGTCAGTCTGTGCAATAAAGTTTCGAGCCACCCACATGGCTTACACACTGGCATATCCTGCACCTACAAAACCAATGAAACATACTCAGGCTAATAAACAAAAGAAAATGTAATATAATGTTAGCACTCACAGATTATGAACAGAACAATATCAGGTGTTGATATTGAGGGCAACAGCCTCATCAGATGCCATGGTCTCTGACAGAGGAGGAGCTGCTGTCCAGAGCACCCAGAAGGAGCCCACAGAGACGACAAGCAGCTCATGCGTTAATGTGAGGTTGCTGCAGACCTCCCTGCTCACCATTGATGAATGGGCACTGAGCTGAGATACTGGGTGCCTCAGCCATCTCACACACGGACTTTGACCGTCTGAAGTCAGTGCCTGTGTGAGGGCTTGGCAGGTCCGAATCTAACCCTAGGAACTCCTGATTCTATTCCTGGAAGATCCTCTCCATGAGAGTTGCCACTTTCTCAATGGAGGAGGCAGTGCACTCAGCGATGAGAGTCAACGCAGTGCTGATGTTTCGCATGGACTCTTCCACAACAGAGACCATGGCAGGCATACCCTCATGGATCTCCGCCAGATCCTCCCGCACATCCCACTGGACATCCAGCATCTGCTGCCTAATGGACGACTCCAGAGGCTCATCATCTGCCTTCAACTGAGCATTGTCCTCTTCCCCAGCAGTCCTTCAACTGTCACTCTCTGCCTCTGTTGCACCTCAAGCAAGTGTGAAGTGCTTTCACTAATGCACACCGAGATACTAGTCACTGAACTAATGCCCAAAGAGGTGCTGGTATCTGCAGGTGCTTCTAGAGCACGGTGGTCCTCCGATGCCAGGGGGTAGCTCCTGGAGTTCCTGAGATTGGCTGCTTGGTGGCAGATTTAAGGGAGAAGAAGGACCTTATTAGTTAAAGTCATCACATTGTCACTGTGCATGCCAGGTACCCTGGTGAGACAATGGAGATGTGCAACATGGTGTCTTTCAATGATCAATGAGGAATCCTGTCTGGAGGCTCCCATCAATGATGAGACGACATGAGACTGTTTGCATCATCCAAAACTTTCACCTCTGTGCACAGCACCCTTGCCTTCGTCTGAAACCCCAGCCTCTCCACGGCTGGTTAACTGATGTCCATGGTGCCTCTCAAGCTCCAAGGCCTCCTGTTCATATCTGGAGAGGATGAGGAGGTGTTGGGTCCTCTGCCAGTCTGCGACCTCTCAGTATTGTTATGGACCATCTTCTCCTAACAGGACAGAGGAGTGTTGATTAGTCCACTCTCCACCTGCAGTGCCATTGCAGTCTGCCCAACCCCACCTGAGGAACACCTTGCAGGGCACATCCAAGTCATGGCCCTCCAGCTGCAAGGCACTCAGTCAAAGCAGCCAAGGTTCACCCCCTTGGCCAGCTCCGGCATCAATGACAGTTGGCACTCAGACTCTTGCGCCCCTGAGCTCCACAGCGGGATGGTAAGCCCAAAACACACTGACTCATGCTAACATGGTACTCACCCCTCCAGAGCGCAGCATGCCATTAAAGCTCTTCCAGCACTGTGCCTAGGTGCGCTGCACCACTTCATGGCTGCTCACCTGGGCTGCCACCTCCTCCCATGTGCTCTTTGTGAGGTGTGGTGGCCTCCTCCTCCTATATCTGGGGACAAGGGTGTCCCTTCAGGCAGCCACCTCCTCCAGGAGGGTGGCGAGGTACTCATCAGGAAAATGGGGTGGGGGGGGCGGTGAGTGCCCAGCCGACCTCACCTCCCACCTGGCGTCTACAGCTTCGTTTGCAGCCAAGTCGTTGCAGCAACTGTGATGCGTGCAGCCTCCTTGGGGCTGCCTGCGCCGTTTTTGAACCGGCCGGCCGGTCGCCATTGGACCTAGTGGTCGACAGGCTCCCGCCCTTGCCCACCCGCCCTTTCTCAAACATTCTGCAACCACCCGCCAGTGTGAAATTGTGGATGCAGCCCAATTGCGGGCAATGGGTGAGCTCCTGTTCACTCCCACCGAGCCTGCCCGACGAGCGGAAAATTCTGCCCCAAGTGGGAGCGAGTTCCACATTCTCTCGGTAAAGAAATTTCTCCTGAATTCCTTTATTAGATTTATTGATCTTATATTTATTGCCCACGTCCAAATTTTTAAAAATTATTTCTTCATGGGATGTGGACATCAGTGGCTAGGCTAGCATTTATGCCCATTTTCAGGGGGCATTTAAGAGTCAACCATATTGCTGTGGGTCTGGAGTCACATGTAGGCCAGACCAGGTAAGCATGGCAGATTTCCTTCCCTAAAGAACATTAGTGAACCAGATGGGTTTTTATAACAATCAACAATGATTACGTGGTCATCATCAGACTTTTAGTTCCAGATTTTTTATTTTGATGTCAAATTCTACCATCTGTTGTGGTGGGATTTGAACACAGGACCCCAGAGCAATACCCAGAGTTTTTGGATTACCAGCCCAGTGACAATACCATCTCCCCATTACTTTCTGTATTATTTTCTGTTTTCCGACAATATTCAGCAGCTTCTTCCCCATTCTGTTTCCCCACCATCTGCTCCTCAGGAGGGAGCCTGGACGTATGACGATAGTGAGTTACTTGGGCTAGGAGGGAGGGGAGCGCGCAAAAAGAGCAACATTTTGCTCCCGTCAGGGGGGATGTGTGGGAGTGGGTGTGGGTGGGTGGGTTCCCGATTGGCGCTCCTGCTCTGGGGCGCGCCGCCATTTTACATGGGCAGGCCAATTAAGGCCCGCCCATCGTGACGTCTGCCAGAAAGTGCTATGCGCTCCTTGTGCGGGCAGGGGAGTGGGATTCCCTGAACAAGGAGTGCGCTCTCGCACAGATCTCCCTGAGGCAAAGTGCTGCCTCAGGGAGATGGGCTCAGATTTGAAACTTCAAAAAAAGATGAGAAAAAAATTTCGCTGCCATGTCCCCTCATGGGACACTGTCACATGAGTTGGGACATGCTCATAACTTTTATTTTGAAATATTCTGAGATTTTTAAATCACTCGTGAAACCTCATCCCGCCCATGGATGAGGTTTCAGGCTTTTTCAGAAGCTTGCCTGGGGCTCCTGGCCTGCCCGCCAACCTTAAGGTTGGACGGGCAGGTCCATTAATGATTTCAATTAGTTTTTTAATGGCCTTAATAGGCCGTTGACAAGTCAAGAGAGAGAGAGAGAGAGAGAGAAATAGGTAAGTTACACTCAAGATCTGATTCTGTCCTAATCTGAAATCTGTACAAGTGAACATCAAATTGGGGTCACACCAGGTTGTGATTTATAAACAAAATACAAATTGAAAACCACAATAAACCTATTGTAGGAGAATATTTGGGCAGACAAGAATTTCAACTTTGTGGCATTTGCAAAAGAACACGGAGCTCAAAGTAAAGAATTTAGCCTGGGAGAATTCTTTTCTTTGGCAAAATGACAAACTTGTACTTTAGGAGCCGGGTTGAAATGGCCTGGGTGGTTGTTTTAAAGGGGACATTGGGGATAGGTAAAGGTATGTTTTGCCCCCTTTTACTGTGCCCTCAACCTGTGCACACATTGTTCCTACAGCTAACTTCATGGGAGTCGCTTTTAGGGCTCCTGCCAAAAGACATTAGGCCCTTAAATATTTTAATGAGAGACCTTATTTCAAGTGAGCATAATATGAAAATTGTAACTAGCATCATGCTATCATCTGCACTGTGAATCCAATCAGGTTGTTAGTGTTGCCAGGCAGAGAAAACAGGTTTAAATGAGATCAATTTAAACACTTAAGTCATTGGATTCCAATTTACGTATTAAAAAGGGCTTATCACCTCAAACAGGCAGACTTTTCCCTATGACTGGTCCCTTTCAAAATGGAGCCAGCTGTATACATGATGTTAACAGGGCTATAAGGTTACATCAAGGCTGTTACAGCCAGGTCCATGAGATTGCCAATTAGTATTAGGAACAGCTTTGTTTTTGTAAACTGATGGTCTCTAGGAACTGAATGAAGGCTGCTCTTTACAGCCAACAGACTATCATTCTGGACTGGATTTTAACCCAGTCTGAAATTCCAGTCTGCTGCTCATAACGCCACCA